>NW_006262339.1:45376525-45462158 GCF_000493195.1 Citrus x clementina
TTTTCCCCCCCGGAAGGGGGGGGTGGTTTTTTTGGCCCCCAACCTTTTCCCCCCCCCCCCCCCCCCCCCCCACCCCCCCAACAAAAAAAAAGCGTGAAACACGTGTTGGATTACATACAAATTGTTTGTTTGTGGGGGAATTTCTCTAAAAGAAGGAAAGTAAAGCACAAAAGCAAAAATAAAGCAGCTATGTCAGCTGCAAGTTGCCATATATACAGTTAAGTCAACTTTCTTATGAAGCTTAACCGCGCGATCCATGAATAGTTATAATAAATATGATGCCAGGAACCGACCCCGCATTCATCTCTCAGTACGTCCGTGCATGCATGCATGCCACTTGGCTCTAGATGACTCCACTGAATTAAGTTGACATTAAAATTTTCTTTTCATGTAAGTTGTTGTACGTACGTGGATATGATACCTAGCTACCAAATAAGCCAACCTTTTCTCTCAAGTGACCCTACAAGTAATATATAAAACTGACCCTTCGCTCAATCTCGGGCCAGTGTAATTTAGCAATCTGATTCCTCATATTTAGTATTAGTAAATATGCCTTTTCTTCTTCTTTTTTTCCTGAAGTATACATGTATGTGATCATAATTTTGACGTTTATCGATCCCCTGTCCAACATGAAGAAAAAGTGATGAGCAAGCGTGTATATCAGATCTAACCTAGCTGCCCAGGACTCCAAATGGTGACGACGCGCTTCAAGAAACACAGAGAATTCATTGAATATATAATCCTACTATTATTATAAGAGAAGTCTCTCAAATGTCAAGTTATAGAATATATTATACTGTTGTACCTTTTTAGTTATTCCTTACGATTACGAAGATATATATAGAATTTTCTTTTAATCAAAATCCTTAACTGTCATGCATCATGCATGTTATATGATAATCTCTGAAAAAAGCATCACCCTTTCTTCTTGATGCCTCGAATCGTACTTGCTGAATCAGTATAAGTTCTCCTAAAAAGCTAAGATCTCAAGTTTGCAGCCCTGTCGACTACGCTTGAATAATGCTTTCCTTTCCTTTGTCAATTAACCCTAATTCTTCAAACTATTAATGCACGTCCCGACTCCCGCATGCATCAGTTAATAAAAGAAAATTTATTGAATATGTTAAAATCATATCTTGACAATAATTAGGAGGATAATTAGGGTTAGTTTGGTAATATTATAGTTTTAAAATAATTATTTTTAGTTGTACTATAAAAATAATCAGTTGTGAAGATAAACAGTTAAATGTTTAATACAATTTATTTTTAAAAGTATTATGAGTTTTAAAAGCAGTCGTATGTGTTTAGTAAATCTTATTATGTTGCTATAAGAATGAATGAATTAGATATAATATTAAATAAAATTTATTTAAACATTTAAAAACATGTATATAAAATATTTTTTTATTGTGTACCTATAATAATTGATAACTAAAACAAATATTTTATATTATTAATTTTATTTTTTATTTTATTATCTCAATATAATTGATAGTAACAATACTCTCTTTGAAGTTAATGATTTTATTTCCTAATTAGTAAGGATAAATTTGAATTTCTATAATATCTATGAGGATATATTTGGAATTGTATTAAGTATAAAATTGATTTTCAAAGTTGGTTCGTGTGAGTGGTGTGGCATTCTCACTCTTTAAAAGAGATCAGGAGTTCAAGCCCCGCTCTCATATGGAGTCACCACTTTGGCCAGCACTTTATCCCTTGCGAGCCGACCCGGTGCGAGCAAGTATTAGTCTGGGTTGTGGTACAGGCTTAAAGGTACCTCCCACAGTTGGGGCCCACTCAGGACAACCTCGTGGTTTAGACAAAAAAAAAGTGATTTTCAAAATCAGATTTTGAAAAACTACTCCTTTATTTTTTTAAATCTGTTGTAGGATGGGGTGATTGATCTCCAAAACAATTTACCAAACAACAAAATTAGCTTTTAGTTTTTTTTAAAAAATCAATTCAAAATACTTAAAACAAAATGAGTAATTTCTATCTGAGAATAAAATGCAAAAGAAATAATTTTTCATGTCAAATGAAATAAAATTTTGTTGCATAATAATTAGGAAAATGCTTGGTGAAGAGAAACATGAGAGAGAAAAAAAATAGTAGAAAAATAGTAAGTGGGTAGAGAGAGAGATGAAAAAAATTCTCTCGTCTTTTTCTCGTGCTTCTCTATACCTAACACTTCTCTAATAATTATGGCAGTGCTCATATTAATGAGAGGAAAAAATATTTAAATCAAAAGAAATGATTTTATCAGCCGGTGTAATTGAAATTTGAAACAATACAACCTAAAATCTTCCTTCTTGTGAAAATATATCGTCAAGGGTAGTTTTGGAATCGGGGATGAAAACACATCATTTTGAACATTTTATTCTTTTCATGCAGAGATTCTCTATTTGGAAAAAAAAAAAAAGAAAAAGGATTTTCGAGCCGAATTAATAATTAACAATAAAGCAGTGAATATCATTATTATAAATAGACCCTACGTGGGCTTTCAAGTTTTCACAGGAAAGCCAATTTCAATTCTCTCAAATAATTTACAACATTTACATTAATTCAGGTTGTTTCTGTCCTATTTAGCAGCGCGCGCTAATAAGGAGCCATGGACATGGTGACAAGAATGGTTAATGAAAAGCCAGTGGTGATCTTCAGCAAGAGCGAATGTTGCATATGCTTCAGCATTCAGACGCTCATATGCGGCTTTGGTGCAAACCCTACTGTTTATGAGCTTGATCAGATTCCAAACGGGCCGCAAATCGAAAGGGCATTGCAGCAGCTAGGGTGTCAACCGACAGTTCCAGCCGTGTTCATAGGGCAAAGACTCGTCGGCGGTCCAAATCAAGTCATGTCCCTTCACGTCCAGAACGAGCTAGGCCCGCTGCTCGTCAGAGCTGGAGCTATATGGCTTTGGAAGAAAAAATAACTTGCTGCAGCTAAACCATAAGACATGAGATAATAATTTTTCTTCTTCTTGCTGCTAGTACTTAGTATAACATAAGCCTGTATTTTGTATCTCTACGTAATACATATCCTTGAGGAAATTAAATTTTACTTATTTCCATTTTCTTCAGCACCAAGTTTGCAATAGCACAGGCAACCACCAGATACGCAGAAACTGGGTCATAGTTAGAAGAAATGATTGTAAAGCAAGACATTAGACATTAACATTGCAACAGCTTACTGAACCCCAAGCTCGGAAAGAAGACGACCTAACAGACGTCACGCCAAGTTAAAATACACAGGCAGCTAGTTTGGAAAATAATGCCTGGTATAGCTTTCATGACAGATATGCAGCTAGTCATGGCATTAAAGCCCTTCGTTACGAACTAATTCATTTGTCATGAAATGACGACATTTTACCCTCACTCGTGTGTGTGAAAGAGGATGAAGATAACAAGCTCTATTGAAATGAAACTCATTAACTCCACTTTGGCAGTTTATTATTGACGGTGAAAAGCTTAGAGGCCTTGATATGTATGTTCTCCCAATCTTGTACCTCACTCTGCACTGCGGGAATTGTCAAAGAACAAGCTTCCAAATTTCATCAAATGGCAATGTGATTTAGCTTTATCTTTAAAAATTAAAAGCAAATGCATTGGTGGAGATGCTCTTTCAATCAGAAGCTATCTATATAACTGAAGCAAATCCCATCAATTTACAAGCTGCAATCCTACAACAAAAGCCAATTAATGGACACTCACATCATGCAGGAAAGAAGAAAATATGGAATTGTGAACCACGTGATACGAGCTAAGATGATAACAACAGTTTTGGTGTACAAAAGACATACCCATCAACAGACTAATGGCAATCGACAGATGAAATATACTCATCTTGTTCAATCTTGATTAAAGATTTGCAGAATAATTTATATCTAAAGAGTGATATTGTCATCTGCTGTCGCTATACGCATAATGTTTGGCATAATGTTCTCCATATTTCATCTAGGAAGGCTTTCAAGTAAAGATAAGTAGTTTTATCATGTTGGGAGTTCTACGATTGGATCATAATCCGGGGAGTTTCAAACATTTTGCTGCCAGAAAAAGCACTAAAAAACACACGTGAGATAGATAACCCCGGGGGGTGGGGGTGTAGAATCATAGATATCATCTACTTCTACTATCAACTCACAATTTTGCAACCATCACGTGCCAAATCAGAACCAGATGAAATTGACAACAATGCCAGATTCAAAGGGAAAAGGAAAACCAGTGTTGACAAAGAGAGTTTCTAATTGACTGGAGAATGAAGACTTATTTTTACAATGTTCAAGGAGTGAAGGACTATCTGCAGTAGTGCATAAAATTGAACAACATAAACTGTCCCAAATATCCAAATGTCACACTGATGTATATTTACTCATTTCTTTCTGATAAGAAAATATATCAACTGATGAGTGATGCCAGCGGCATGTAAAGCGCATCATATTTTATTCAAATAATAGTAGCTAAACGACCAAGCAATTCTTCCAAATTTGATAGAAATGACACTCTAAAACTTTGAAGTATTTAGATAGTCTTACAAATTCTACAAAATTTTACTCAATCAATCATTTATGATTGATCACTTGTCTATATAATCCTTTAAGATTTCACTCCCCTGTTCTTGGTAAGCATTTCTTAGCCAATTCTGAACAGCTCTCTCAACGGTAGCACTGGCTTGCCTTACCTCCTCAGCTGAGAACTTGTGTTCAATGATTCCTAGAGGTCCAGGCTGCAGTACTTTAACAACAGTTTCCATCTCTGTCTCCAGCTGCCTGTAACATAAAGAACATCCAGCACTGTAGGTTAAAACCTTTCCACCACCCCTCCCCCCAAAAAAAGAATCATAGGTTAACAGATCAGAGACAAAAAGCTGTTGTTCTTCTATCATCCTAAATACAAAGCAAACCAATAGAGATAACTCATATCCGAAACAAGGAGTTGCTCGTGTAAGATTAGTTATTAGTCTGGCTTCATGTTTTCTGGTAAGTTCGTACACTGACTGATTAATCATACTCTCCAATGGTAATAAATAAGCAACAGAACACGTCTAATTCCACGAAACAACAGAAGCCTACCATTCGTTTCAGCTACACAAATGAAAGTCATACCATCATTTGTTCTCAAAGATTATATGAGAAGCACTGGTTCCATAAAATGAGCACGGGAACTTGGCAAGAGCTCCAATTCGGGCAATCAAAAGCAATTCTTCAGATCATAAAAGAAATCGGTTTCTCTAAGTCACTTCTAAAGTAAAATTTAATTTAAATAGAACCCTCATATAATCATTCACATACTGCAACATTGAGATTCTAACTATTCTCGCCAAATTTTGCCATAAATTAGTGAATGAAAAAGAAGCATAATATGAATTCCAAAAATATAAGATTTAATCACAAAACCCTAACACAAAATTGACAAAACCAAAATAATAATAATTTTTTAAAAATACCTGAAGAGTCTTGAAAAGGGCAAGGCATTGGCAAGCCGAGATAACGATGCCGGCATCTTCGGTTATGGATTCCACCTGCGGCCACAGTGAAAAACGCGGGGAGGTTAAAACAGTCCTCTGAAATGCCACATTTACAAGTTTATCCTTATTCTTTAGCGAAACGTCATCGTATTCGAAAAAAGGAGCAACCAAAATTAATAATTGCCAACCAGCCGACTCCACTGGGGATCGAACCCAGAATCTCTGGTTCCGTAGACCAGCGCCTTATCCATTGGGCCATGGAGTCCCTTGTTCGCTTATTTTTCGGCGGCAATAATTAATTTAATAATAGTAATCGTTGACCACACCAACAAACAGTGTCTGGGGTGCCTTTTTTCAAAACACTGGTGGTGGTGGCGGTGACAGACTGACAGTGGATTGGGTGTAGGCTAATATTTAATTATGCATATGCAGCGCGGTTAGCAAAGTCACAAGGTTGAAGAAAGATGGGATGGTTAATTAATTAATTCAATTGGTGCATTTCATTTTGTCTTTCTAAAACTTTCTCACAAATCCAGAGATAACGCTAGCATACAAGCGTGATTCGATTCAGTGCCAATCCTGAAGACCTACTTGAAAATGTCAAGTTAATGATTTCGCACAACAATTAATGGCAATCAGAATCAAACACTCAAAACCTATGCAATCTGGCAATTTTTATTTAGACTCAAAAATCACACTAGATATATCATCATATGCTAATCACTTACTATACACTCCTTATTCACACATTAATTGACAACATAGTCACGACACTGAGTGGCGCCATCGCTTCTGAAACACAAACCGATTTTCTGAACTAGCCTTGCCCCCTATTGGCTTAATCCCATTGATCCTGAACAGTGCATTCAGCTTGCTTAACTTTTTGGCGAGTGATTTGAACAGCTTGTTAGCAGGATGTGATCTTACTAGCTCCTGTTTCATGGACACGTGGTCCTTTTCCAAGTCGGTCAGCCTCATTCTCATTCTTGCAACTTCAAGCTTCAGCTCCCGGTTCTCTCTTCTCACTGACGCGTAATTGTCTCTAGGCGAAATGGCTCCGCTCCCTGCGCCACTGCTTGAACGTTGAGGGAATTGACCATTGATTGCACCGAAGAAGAACTGGTTATGGCCCCCGCTCATTGCATTTCGAAGCCTGATTTGCTCAAAGTACAGCACTTGGACTGCCATCTGAACCGGTAGCCTCTCATTTTGTGCCGCGTGGCTGCATGCCTCTTGCGATAGTTTCTGGCAATCTATTGTTTTGCATAGGCGGTAGCGTTCGGAGTCCTTAATATTTGGATGAACCTGTAAACAGATCGCAAGAGCTAGTGTTCAATAATGTCGAAAACAAAACATACTTTGGTAAGAGAGTAAGAAGGAGATTGCTCACTTTGAGAAAAATATCAGCGGCTCTGTATAGTCCATCACTCACTATACGAGCGTGGTCTGGAAGTAATTCGGCCAGCGCTATGAACTTTGATGGCATTAAGTTTGAGTCTAGTGCAACTTCCGCTAGAAAATTGTCCAACAACTTTGATACCTTCAGAATTGAACTTTGCTTGGGAGATCCAGGGCTGTCAAAATCATAAACCATTTCACTTTCATCTCTCATGTGACTATCCTCATCGTCATCCTCATCTAAGTTCAAGAATATTGAGAAGATCCTTAAGATTGAATCTGTATCATACAGTGTGCTGTGGTTGCTCCCGTGTGAGTTTGCGGGTATGAGGATGTCTTCAAGAATTGCCTGGTCCAGCTGAAGACCAATACGCCTCTCTAGATCAGATCTGCAAGAAGTGGTTGCTGAGGCTGCTATTGCGGTTTTTAACAAACTGGAAAGAAATGCCATTGGGACTGGACTCTTCCTTGACTGTGTTGGTAGTAACCCAACTATAGCTTCAACAATGACCCTCTGTTTCTTCTGCAACTCCAAATCCAAGAGACTTCCCTTCACCAATTGAGGGTCTCTGACAACAAGACCTTGAAGAGAATTATGTGCATAGTTTATCAAAATTTTGCTGATCATGTCCTGTTTTAGACCCTTTGATTTTACAGCAGATAGAACTCGTTGGAAGAAATCAAGATTTAGCACTGCAAGAGACTTTCCCCACCAATCCGAAGGTGTTTCTGGCTCAATATTTTGTGCAGTTTTTGCTGGGAAGGTATGGTCTAGCTTTAACAAGCCAGAGGTGAGCTGCTCTTTGCAAGCATTATTTGCAATTGCATTGATAAGCCTGTTAACTAGGCTAATCTCTTCAGACAGAGGCAAGAGGCCTTCACAACATTTGAGAACGGATATTGAGTTTGATGTATTAGGGAACACCATCTCCTTTAGATAAGCTTCAGCTCGAGCCTCTACGTTTTTCTCCGCGAAGTCTTCTGTCATTTCAAGGAAATGGGCTACACAGCGTATCGTTGCAACATTTGACAGTGTAAGCTCGACATTTATTCCATAGCAGAACTTCGCAGCAAGCTCGAATGCCTCTGCTCCGCCCGGAACAGCTGAGAGATTAACTCGTGAAACTTTTGAATCTTTTGCTTCAAGCAACAATTTCCTAATTCTTCCACTTCGTGACACTAGTGGAAACTGCAATCGAATTGAAACAATATGACTAAGTCTTCCAGTTTATTTATCTTTATCTTCATCACATCATATCATGACAATCCCATTGTTTACTGCTACCTTTTAAAAGTCTCAGAGCAGAAATTTTTTTTTTTAATACTCAATGCTACTAGTAATTTGATACGTACTCTGCATATACAAGATTAATTGAAACTTGAAACGAACCAGATTCTCGATACCTTGTGAAGTGCAAAGCTCGATGCTCCTACTTCGATGGTAAGGTCACTAGAGACATCAGAAATTGGCCTGCAAGATATATAGCAGACTATTGAAGTAATGTCCCATAGAGGCAAGAAAACTTTAAGAAGGAAAACACATAAATAAGTTAATAGAACACCAGCATACATTTTTGTAAATGCTAATAATTTCGGGACCATGAAAGAGCTTCTGCTAAAGACCTGCAAACCCGTGCTTGAACTCATGATTTATCAATAAGTTCTGTCAGAATTTGGGTCATTCTTTTATACAGTAAGATCTTTCTTTTATGTACAGTGAGTACCTAAAAACTTATGGACAGTATAATCCTTCCTGATTCATGTTTCGACACAGCTGGCCCAGACATAAAAATTGACAACTCAATTATTATTAAACAACAAATAGACTTTCAAGAGCTACTGCAGGCAACAAGATTATATTCGTTAAAGGGTTAAAAAAAAAATTAAAATTGAGGATCACAGCTTGTTGTGCTGGTTATTTTAGAGAACTGCATAGATATGAACACAGTCATATCATATCATATGGGCCCCTTAGGAGTTACCAGACGTAGCTGTGAACATTTGTTGTCTGCTACGTGAAGCCAGAAGATTTGTCATATTTATTGAATGAACTTGTGTTCAATTCTTCCGTACACATTTAAGGGCCGATTGATTGTGAAAGTATGGAAATTATTGGTAGGCAAAACATTAATAGCCTTCACACCGTTAATTGGTGCAGCCTCGTGACACTGTCATTTGGTGGCGGAGAAATTTCATGGGGTCTGTCTTACTCATACCCAGAACTGCAGATTGAGGCTAATAAGAAATCCGATTTATGAAAAAAATGCTTGGCAGCCTACCTACCAGTATGACTGATTATTTAAGGAAATCAAATTGGACCACTAAGTTTTGTACAGGATTGTTAAGATAAATTTGGTAAATTGCATACCACTAAATCATCTCAATCTCTGAAACTTGAGGTTACTATTTATCGAAGTGAAATGTCTCTCGCGACAACTGGGTGTTTGACAGCTTTGTCATATAAAGTAAGATTTTCAAACTTAAATCAGTAATCACCAGAGGCCATAAATGAAAATTTCTCAGCTGAAGATTTTAGACTCAAAAGGCCTAAATGAACCAAAATGTACGTGTTGCCGCATAGTGGTAGATTGACTGTATTCAAGTTGACACTCGAGATTCAACGTCAGGATTTATAACCAAGTGTTAAGGCACACGACAAATGCAGAATTAATGAATACACCTAGCATAAGTGCATTACCTAAAAAATTGATCCGAAATGTAATATGCAGCCACTAGTGACATCAGCAACAGTTTGCAAAAGAGAAACTAGAAAGAAAGTAGCTGTGAGATATTAAAGAGTGTTACCATTCAGTGGCATGCCTTATGCTAGAACTCGGACGAAAAGATCTCTTCCCAGAAATACTTGGCTTCAATTCACCAACGGTGACAACACCCATCTCTTCAAAAACAACTCGCAATCCAGCCTCGGTACTTATTTGCTCTGAAACCTCTGCTTTGTCCACTAAAGAAGTGTCTCTCTTTCAGCAATCAAACTGTTTTAACACCCCATCTTTTGTCAGTTAAAAAACTAGAATATAGCAGGTTGTTTAAGGACAGCTTTATCTCTTTTCTTCCTATGTGGAAAAAAAGGGGAAAAAAAAAAAAGAAGGCTGGGGTAAGGCGAAAGCCACATGAACCCATGCAGAATTAAAGGGGCATAATTGATGATGACTTTGAAATAAACTTTAATCGAGTGTTAATAATGTGCCTAATCTAAAAGTCAAGAATGGTGCAGGTGTGTGCTCGCACTTTTCGGTGAAAGGTAGTGAGACTTGAGAAATTGCAGGAATCCTGAAGAGTTGCATTGCTTTTGGGGTGTTGTAATAATCATGCCTAGTGAAAGCTGCCTACAAAAAAAGATTAGTATAAATTAAACTCTGTGTTATGTGTAAAGCTCACTAAGGCATAAATTAAAAGGATGAGTTGGATGACATGTTATGATTAGTACCACAGCATATTAACTAAAACAACTTTATTGTGGGGCAAGTACTGTGTATATTCAATCTTAAATAGACATATTTGAATACTAAAACACCAACTCAAATTAAGCATCCAAATTGTTTGGTCTGCAAAATTTCTGTTCTGTGCCTTAAAACACTAAAACATGTTATTAAATAAATAATGAAAACAATAGGGTCAAATGGGCTTCCTTCTGCCAACACTGGCTATATAAATACTGCCATACTCATCTGTTTAACAGGCACTTTTTGCATCAAAAACAGCCTTTGGTGTTGAATTACAGGTTACATAACAACACACAAACACACATGCATAAATTCTTTATCATCATTCATCACAACGAATGTATCACGTATCTAGTCCTCTCAATTCTCATCTGGCGACCGTGGGATTAATCATGACAGAGATTGCAATCCTTCAGTTGATAACGATGGTCCCATCCTTTTATGCGGTAACAGTTATTTAACAATAAAAGCTTGATCGTCATCCTCTTAACTTAATTTCTGTTTTTGAAGGGAGGGGGGATGATTAAAAAAAGGCTTTAAATGTTCAGCAATAGACTGAGAAGAACAACATTGAGTTCAAACCACAAGGTTAAAATATGATTCTTTTAAATTCTTTTTTCTTTTAATGTTCCTGTGTCTTGCAGACACTAATCATAAGGCGGCCGGTTGAAGAAATAATAATGACACGTGCCTGATGCGTTAAAAAAGGTGGCATAAATATATCGCATATTTGAGTAAGCTGTGAGCTACATTATCAGTTCCTCACCTTTTTGAGTAGTCTTACTTTGTAATGTCAATTTGTTGTTTGTAGGTTGATAAAAGGCTTTGATTTTTCTTGTAGAGTAAAAGCTCATTTAATTCTTGTATTTTAAAATTAATATATATTTAGTCTTTGTATTTTTAAAAATGCCTCAAAATATCCCTACCGTTAAAATATTGATACCCCTACCGTTATTTTTTATTTCTTTTAGTTTATTTTTACAATATTATCCTTTTATAATAATTTTTTTATGTGGACATTAATAAAAAGAAAATCATTAAATTATCAATTTAACCCTAGAAAATAAAATATATATATATATATATATATTAATTTTTTGCAAGTACGATTTGCACACTTGGTAGTTTGCATACAATTTTTTACGATTAAAAATTAATATATATTTTTTTAGGTTAAATTGGTAATTTAATTATTTTTCTTTTTATTAATGTCCAAACAAAAAAATTATTATAAAAGGGTAATATTGTAAAAGTAAGCCAAAAGAAATAAAAAGTAACAATTTAATTTTTGACAATTGAAAATTAATATAATTTTTTAGGGTTAAATTGATAATTTAATTATTTTTTTATTAATGTCCAAACAAAAAAATTATTATAAAAGGGTAATATTATAAAAATAAGCCAAAAGAAATAAAAAGTAACAGTAATTGTATCAATATTTTAACGGCATGAATGTTTCGAGATATTTTAAAAAATATAGGGACTAAATAGATACTAATTTTAAAATATAGGGACTAAATAAACTTTTCTCTTTTTTTACATAAACCTTAAAATTTGATTTTTTTTTAATTTTTTTTTTTTTGGGAGGTACAAATGAAAGAATGAAGGTGAAAGAAGTGTAAATCATCATCAGAGCAGGTGTGGCAATCAAAGATCGTGGTGTACACAAAACATCTGAGCCCACCATTTTAAATCCCATGACTCATTAAAGCAGTAAGTATCATATCACATATTCACATTATTCTGCCAATGCTGCAGTACTTTATGGCACGTGTAATATCATCTGATCGTGTGGGTGGGTTGGGTTTGTTGTTAATTATGCTCCTAATCAAACTCAAAAATGAACCTACAGCACCAGAAAAAAAAAATAATAATAATCAGCAATATTGGATCCCAAAGGCAAATTAATTTGGTAGAAATGAACGTCATTTTACAAGTTCTCATAAAGTGTTTGGGCAAGATTACATTTTCATTAATTATTATTATTATTATTATTGGGGTTGGAAATTTTTCCAAAAATACAAGGTAATGTTAAGACGATGGGTTTAATGTTGGGTCTACTTCGCAAAATAGAGTGGGAAATTGAAATCGGAATCGGAATCGGAATTGTGGGGTCCACCATAATTTAGAAATATTCCCGAAAATAATTATTTTGCCTCTCCAAAATTAAAAATACCCATATTGTCCTCATTTATAATTAATTAATTAATATATTATTAACAATAATTATTAGTAATTATAATTTTTTTATAAATAATCACAATAATTAATATATTATAATTAATTAATTAATATACTACAATAATAATTATTAATATAATTATTATAATTAGTTCAAATATTATTAATTAATTAATATAATTGTTACCGTTAATTAATATATTAATAACATTAATTATTAATAATTATATTTTTTTATAAATAATCACAATAATTAGTATACTTTTATTATACTATTATAATAATTACTAATACAATTATTACTATTAATTAATATATTAATATATTATTAACAATTATATTTTAATAATTATATTTTTTTAATAAATAATCACAATAATTAATATATTTTTATAATTATAATTATAATTAATTAGTATATTATTATAATTAATTAATTAAAAAAAGTTACAATTAATTAATATATTAAAATTATTATTGACAATAACAATAATAATAATAATAATGACAATAATTCACTAAGTATTTTTTGTAATTTGTTACAATCTAACTCATTCCGATTCTGATTACAAAATAAAATAAATATATCAATGAGATTTCAGCCCATTCTGATTTCGATTCTTATAGATTAAGTAAACAACTTATTTTTTATTCTCATTCTAATTTATTCTTATTCAAACCCATTTCGATTCCGATGATTGAGAAGTAAGCATAAATGTAGAAATGGTCAAAATCTGTGGGCTATGGGCCCAATCTATGGCCTTTCGGGATTGACATCGGTCTCATGAGTCTCACGGGCCATGCTTGAGGAACCGACCGACTACATTCATGGGATGCGATTTGTAGGAATCCCATCAAATCCAGAAGCTGTGAATGTAATCCTTTTTGTAGAAACAAAAGCCTCAGTGCGACCCAAGTGGACTAAGTGAGATGAACGTAATGTTGTTACCCCTATTATTTTCTTTAAGAGTTTCTTGTTTTATTTGCAGTTAGTGAAGTGAAAGATTTACCCTTTAATCTACCTTTTTGGCCTAAGTCAAGCTAGCAAAGGAGGAAAGCAGCTTTCAATCTCACCAAAAACTCACTTTTGATTTGCTTTTCCCTGATTAGATAGGACAAAAAGGGATGCATGGCATGCGCACTCACTAGTTGAAATGGTTTAAATAGAAAGATTTATTAGTAGAGATTGGGAAGATGAGACATAGGAGCAATCCGAGAGCAACAATTTGGAGAAGCCGATTGCAGAGATTGGATAGAAACAATTTCTTGAGTTTATTCTTTCTCTTTCTTTTTTCTATTATCTTACTTAAATGTTCACAATTAAATTTATGGATTCTCTTTATATTTGCATGAACTAATTTATTTTATTAAAACTACGATGTGACGTAACTATAAAAATTTAATTTCATAAATCTATATTATTTTTAATTTATCATTTCATGATTGAGTATTCATCATTATGCTTAATGTTTTTAAATATCCTACCACTATTTAAATAATTTAAGGATACATAAATAAGACCGAGAGGTGAAGTATGTGTCTTTGCTCTGCATAACAAATGCTGTGAATTGAACGAAAGACAAATATGTGCCTACGTGATTTATGCAGTTTTATCTAAGAATTTTCATAGAATTCAATGAATCCCTGCGTAACGAATGTCGTGAATTAAACAAAAGATAAATATGTGCCTACGTGATTCATGCAGTTTTATCTAAAAATTTTCATAGAACTCAATGAATCTTTTATATTTAGATTCACATAGAGATATAATAAGTTAATATATGAGGATATTTTTTATATTACTAGAAAGATGATATTAAATAAGTTAGTAAAATTTATTGTCAATATAAGAATAATTTTTAATAGTATAAATGGAGGAATACATTGTGTTGGTTATGGTGAAATCGAATGTCTTAGTGCTTTCTATTACTGCTTGCATCTTTATTTAGTTTTTAATCTAAATTCACTTATTCGGTTATTCAAATAAATTAAGGTTAAAATAATTTTGGTAGCTAATAGGATATATAATTTCTGCAGTACAATACTTTGTCCTACATTATATTACTTTTGCCGATTAGTATACTAGCTAATTTATGCAACAACTCTGCTATGCTTAGGGCTGATATTTCACATACGGGATGCAGTTTCAATATATGAAAATGAAACCACAATGCACAATTGACAGCATAGCACCAACATTTACAGTCTGTTGAACCAATTAGCCTGGCATGAGAGGTGATGCAGCCAAAACAGCACACATCCCATACAACCCTGAGTGAGAACTGTGCTTTCTTCATCTACAAACTACAATAATCAACAACAAAATATTGAAATTTCAATATATTCCCAGATATTTTACAGCATCCTTAACCAAATATTCAAAACAAGATCCCATAATGTTTCATATTGTATAAATCAATAAAGAAATGAGACAAATTTCTAGAAATGCCTTCTCACTCTTATCCAATAAATCCTATGATACAAATTTCTCTTGTATCTTTTTGTAATCAATTGCAATAAGATGCCGCCTTCTCTTGGAGCCTTCAAAAACATCCTCCACATGTTGACCTATTAATTGGGAGCAGCGGGAACACATTCCTATCTATCACTTTGAAATCAAACAGATCAGCTTAGAGATTACAAAATTGGAAGTCTATCCCCACTTTGTTTTCTTTTCTTTTCCTTTCTTTTCTTTTTTCATAAGACAAAAGGCATGAATAGAAAGTAAAATAATACATACAGGACTTGAGAAAGGCAAGAATAGCTCAGCTGAGTAATTGTGGAATGGGGTAATCCTTCTAATTGCACAAGTGATTGTGACAAATATCAAGAGTTGAAGAAGTGAAACTCTGACTTGATAGGTTGCTTTTTGTTGCACTTATTGGAAAGAGAAAGGGAAGTATTCATATGGTGTTCGCTATTGAAGCTTATTAAGATGGGCATATAAGAGGAGCAGTCCTATTGAGACGTAAACCAGATCGACTTAACTGGAAAAGCTTGACAAGACAAGAGTAAACTTTGCACAGTTGACTATAATTTACTGAGATATATTAACAAGAAACATATAAAGGCTGGCGATACCACATCCTCATGAGATATTGAATAATACTTTTACGTTATACATCAACTTAAACGGCGAACTTCAACACCTTGCCTTGCACTTCTGCTGCTACTCAAGGGAACAGAACTCTGACCTGAAAGTTGCAAATCAGAAAGGGGAACAGATCCAGTCTGAGAGAAAATTAAACCAACCGAACTACTGGAGGTGTTTCCAGAAGAAGGAATTCTGCTCAACAATGAATCCTTTTTGGACCCAGAAATCAATTCAGGCCGCAGATCAGAAGAAGAGGATGCAGGGGCCAGAGTGGATAGCAAAGACCCAACTGGGTATGGAGCCACTGGCGTCTCTATGAGAGATGAAGCTGACGGACTATATCTCATTGCTCCCATTGGATGATCAAATTTGCAAGTGGCCCCAAACTTGCAGCGCCCATTCTGCAAGTAGAAAGTACAAGGCTGTGCACCCTGTTTTTCAAGAGAAAAAAAAGAATCATATATGAAATTACTACTCGCAGAAATGCATACTGACCACTGAAGAAACAGCATCATCATAGGCAATAAACAAGTGGTTCTTTTTTTTGGTTCAAAATACCAATACTGGACTGAATAGTGAAAAATAATTTCAGAATTAGGGTAATAAGATGAAGTAGGATGATGTTTGTCACATCAGTATCCAAAGCCAAGCATACTGATCACCACAATCCACAAAACTGATCTCAAGATTAAAGAGCATTGTCAGAAAGTTCATTCCTAAAGAATCTCCAGGTTATCCCCATTTCCTAGTCATGCTAACTCAGTGATATGCTCCCTACTTACAAGGCTGTGATGAGATAAAAGAGTAAAGCATTTTAAGAAGAATACAAGAATATACCTTTCTACTATAAATTTTCTTTGAATTATGAAGATAATCACTTCATAAATCTAAACATGACCTAATTACTCACAATAAGAAAAAGCAAAATAAAATTAATAACAAATATATGATAGATTACTCAAAGCAAGAACCTAGATGATATTCAAATATGCTAAAACATGGTCATTAAGATGGATTCTCATCAGGCCTACCTGATCCATGTATCCACCCCACTCGTAGCCGTTGATTATATTAAGAGGAGAAATCTAAAATCTTTTATATGTGAAACAAAGGTCTTTTGTTCTAAACATTGGTACTTCTCACCTAAATAACCAAACATTTCCAAAAGGTATTGTTCCTGATTGTAATACGATACACCTCATGGTCTAACAACACAAACCATTTCACAGAACTTCGAAATGCCAAGGATTATTTTTATTTTACAAACATTAGTGTAATCCTGCGACTGAAAAACGAAGGCAATCGTGCATGATACTGAACACCATGAAACAATACCCTTTTCAACTTTAGATGAAAAAATAAATACAAAAGGGGAAGTTTCCGGCTCAAGTCTCTGTTAAGCAGATGAACAACGGGTATAGAGA
This sequence comes from Citrus x clementina, assembly GCF_000493195.1. Lineage (NCBI taxonomy): Eukaryota > Viridiplantae > Streptophyta > Magnoliopsida > Sapindales > Rutaceae > Citrus > Citrus x clementina. Next base: position 45,393,550 of record NW_006262339.1, read on the forward strand.
TCAAGTGCCAACATAAAGCATCATAGAAGAACATGTGTAAATTCATACCGGACGCAGAGGGAGACCAAGTGGGCTGAGGGCACAGTTTGTTCTTGGCACAACCCTATCCCGAGGATGATGAAACCTGCAAGATGATCCAAACTTACAGTCCCCAGTTTTCAAGAAATACTGGCATTCAGGTTCTCCTGGTCTCTCTGGAAATGATTGTTCCATCTGGCCACTACTCGAAGGACCAGCAGATGAGGGCAAGGAGGGATAAAGCCCTGCAAGTGCAGGCATTGAAGAAGATATCTGAGTTACTCCATATAGAGAAGTAGCTCCAACTGCAGGTTGTGCACCAGGAGATAACACAGGACTTACAGATGCCTACACCAAGTAAGCAAATGATAGCATAAGAAATGCATATCTTTTTGGGAATATCTCCGTGCAAAAACAATCATATCATACCGAGTAGGGATTCCAGCCAGAAAAAGGAACTACTCCCGGAGAAAAAAGCACTGGACCATAAGCTCCTTGCACATAAGAACTAGCTAAAAGCGGAGGCCTCGCCACCCTCAAGCTGGTGGATGCCCCCCCATACTGTTCAGCCATTGGAACTGTAGGAGACTGCACCGGTGGATAAAACTGAGGTGCAGATGCCGGCAATGATGTGCCAGCTGGTTGAGGATGATGGAATTTACAAGTTATACCAAATTTGCACTGCCCCGTTTTCAAATAGTAGGAGCATTCTTTCTCACCCTGATATAATAAACACAAGTGAGCATTGTAGCTTAAATAAGTCAAAATTCCAAAGCATTACTTGAAACATTAATTCCACAAGAAAAATTAATAAAAGAATTCGAACCGGTCGTAGCGGGTATCCATATATATTCAGTGGAACATGACTCATGGATCCACCTGAATGTTTTGGGTGGTGGAATTTGCAGGATGCACCAAATTTACAGGTTCCAGTTTTCAAGTAAAACTGTTCATCAAGCAACAACAATACACTAAAAGGTAAAAAATCTTCCCAGATTGTATTAAAAATAACCAAACAAAACAGAAACTGTCTCAGCATATTTTCCAACAGCACTGCTTTCCTCTTTTACCTGACATATGGGTTCCCCTGGTCGATCTGGATAATCTCCTGTAGCCCTTACAGCAGCCTCAACCTAAGCAGAGCAGAAAAATCAGAAGAAAGTGAGTACAATCCAATTTACACAAATGCTGGCTTCAGTAGCCGTCAAAAGACCAAAATAGAAGAAATGAATCAAATTCCATATTTCAATCATAAATTTCTCATGGTGTGGCGCAGACTAAGACAGAAGCTTCATTTCTTGGTAGCGTAAAATACAACAATTCAACATAGACTAGGTAAGTCCCTTATCTTTTCCTCAGCTTACTGATTTAACAAACAAATATTTAAACAATATTAACACCTTATATTGAATGAGATGCACACTCAAATTTTCCATATCAAAACCTAACCCAGACTTGACCGAACAGTAATTACCCATCAAACTAAAAAAAACACAAAAAATAAGGTAATACTCACATCTCAAAACATGTAATGCAAGAAATTTAGGCAAATAATCGAAACGATCATAATTACCGCAGCACGATTGCGAGGGTGATTGTAACGACACCTGTCACCGTATCCACAGACCCCAGTTCGCATGTAGAACACACAGTCCGGCACGCCATGGCGCTGTGGGTAAGATTCGTTCACCTTCAGGTCCGATTGCCACATCGATTCTACATTTAACACAAATTAAAAACCTAATTCATAACCACATTACACCAAACCCTAGACATTTATTATTATTTTAAACAAAAGCATAGCCCAAAACGGCAAACGAAATGCGAGTGGAATCAATGGAACTGTACACAAACAAACCTTCGAGCCCGGTGGCTTGGTCTGTGGGGCTCCATTGAGGTTGGTGGCCCGATTGCGACCCGTTTCTAGACGTGTTGTTGCGACCGTACAACTCCATCGTACCTTTTTTGTTAAAGGGGCTTGTATGTACAGTGACTAAACGGACTTGAAGAAACTACGACGTCGTAGAAATACTCAAACGTTCTAGAAGGATTGGTAGAGTTCGATCGAGTGTCTATTGAGTTGTTTTGTTGAATAATACTAAGAAAAAGGAGAAGAAGAGGAGAGATGGGAGATGCTTTCACTGTGATGGAGCTTTTTGTTTCTCTCTCACTCTCTCTCTCTCTTAATACCGTACGGTCTGGTTTTGTGCTTTTTAGCTTTTGTTTTTGTTTTTGTTTTTGTTTTTTTTTTTTTTAACTTAAATTCTATTTTTTTCTTTTCATTTTTGTGCCTGTTTGTTTTCCGATACCCGCCAAATGAAGAACCCGGAAAGGGTAATTTTCGCGGAATCAACTTACACCGTGGTTTTGGACTTTAAACAGGTAACCGACACTGACCGTAAATGAAATTACTCATTTACCCTTCAGATTCTTCTTGGCAGTGGGAGTTGCTGCGTATGCGACAAGAACTGGGCTCTGAGAGATTTCATCGATTGGGGAGTGGGGGCGTTAGAATATGGGACAAAGTTGTAATTTGGCTTTACGGTTCTATCTTTTAATTTAGGCCTGTTCTGTCTTTATTTGGGCGTCTTCAGTGAAGGGCGCGTGAATATTTTAATTCGAGGTTCTGCAGACACAATAGGGTTTGTTTCATTGCCATTGCCAGCTACCCTGCCTAGGCTTGGCTTTCTCCTTTTGGATGCTGAAATCCTTGAACCATAATTAGCGTTCGTGTGGTTGCCGCTACCTTTATTTTTTTTAATTTTTAATTTTTTACTTTTTTGTGGTTGCCTCTGCAAATTTGATTAAAAATTTATATTATTTAATAGAGATGATGCCACCTTGTGTTTCAAATTTTTTATTTTTCAACTTAAATATTTTATAAGAGAATTAAGAAAAACTCACGAAATGGTCAAAATATTGTTCCCTTGTACAGCAAATGGTCCTACTTAAACATTTTCTTTTAGTTAAAAAAATATTTTGGACGATAATATTCATGCATAATGGCAGCCTAAATGCAATTAACGTTCTATCAACCAGCAGTCAAACGTGCGGTCACTTATGTATACTATATCCAAAATGATCTATTTTTGCTACAAATGCATAAAAAAAAAAAGAAGTTCAGAGTTATACCATATTTATAAATTGACGTTAGTTTTTTAGTTTATTTTTATAAATTTATCAAAAAAAAAGTACGTTTACGTGGGAATGAAAAAAAATAAAATAATAATAATTTTTTTTTAAAAAAAAAAAATAACGTTACGAGTCAGATATTTATCAAAATTTAATTTGAAGTTTTCTATTTAGCGCCTAATGTTTATTCTCAATTATGAGAGAATCCACCATCATGCATGAGAACGGACAAGAAATAGTTTTTTTAAACCACTGAGATGCACTTGATTTAACATCTTTAGTTAAGACTAATGATAGTTCATGGTTGCTAATGTTTTAATTAAACACGTGACGGAAGATTTGTAGTATTTACTTTTAAGACTAATGATAGTTGGTAATATTTGATTAAACATGTAACTGGAGATTGGAGTTAGGTGATGATGTAAAATGGTGTGAAATGTGAATTGATGCTTTGCTTTAACGACATGTCGATGTTGGGAGAGTTGATTCCAGGTCGTGCTGCCGTAGGATGAGATGTGTAAGAGAAAAGCCTACTTTTTGCTTTTACTTGCAATTTTTGTTTTTTTTTTGGCTTTTAGGGTGATGTCTTGTCTTTATTCTTATGCATCTGAAAAAAATTCATCAAGTGATAGGTATAGTGAAATGTTCTTATTAGCCGCCATGACCCCGTTGGTCAACCCGGTATCCCATGCTTAGTTCGTCCGATGAAGCTGATTTAATTAATTAATCTCTCATTAATTAATGCAATATGCTTTTTATTTTTATTAAATATTTTAAAATTCAGGAATCAATGTGCAAATGGCTCAGGCTAATCTTGTTCCGCGTATATTTTGGTGAGATTGTCTATCAGTGATTATTTGTTAAGAATTAATTTAAGAATGATTGGTGCTCCCAGCTATTGTTATATTTATATGCATGTGCGTGCGCGCACATATATATATATATATATAGATGGGAGGGGATATTTTATTTTTTATTTAAAATTTTGACATAAATTTTGAGTTATTAAATTTAAGCAATACAAAATTAAAAGTCAAAATAGCATTTAATAATGGCCACAATTAGATTTTTTTAAATTAATGGTTCAATATTTATGTCAAAAAATTTTAAATTTAAGTTAGAATAACTAACCCTATACATATAGTAATGTTCCAATAAAAGTAAGAAATCTAGTAAAGGAAAAAGAAAATTACATACTTCAATATATTACAAAATAAAATATAATGTATTAGAGTCAATGGTGGATCTAAAAAATAATTGACTAGTGGCTAAATTACAGAATAATAAAGTGTAAAAATTAAAATTTTATGGGTGGTTTATGAATTATGGAGGTTATTTTAATAGATTTAACAAACTAAATTAAATAATAGTAAAACCACCCATATGGTTACTATAGACTTTATTTTTTTATTAAAATGTGAAAATTTATAATTGCTAAAGTTAAAATTTAATTTTTAAGCATTTATGAGTTCATGTGGTGCTATTTTTATAGGTTTAACATGACTATTTAAATAGATTTAGTGGGGCTAATTAAAAACTCAATAAGTTTCTCTTTTAACTTTATAATTTTTTTTATTCAGAAGAAGCTTAAGCCCCCATTGGTCACGAGCTTGAATCCACCCTAATTGGAATGTGTGTTTCTCTTATTTTCTACTTTATCATTTATTTTAATGAAGTATAAGATCCATAGTGCTAATATTCTAATGCATTATAACAAAATATTAGAGTATGTATTTTACTTGTTTTTAAGTTCATATATAAATTTAATAGCTCAATGAATCTCTCATTGAAAGTAATTATACATAGGGTTGGCAAATTAAGGGCTTGGGCTGAGCTTTTTCAAACTCAAGACCGAGCCCATTGGAGTAAAAGTGCAAGGATTTGGCTAGGCTTGAGTTTTTATTTATTTTTTAATTTTTTTTTAAATTATTGTAAACTTGAAATGAATTAATAATAATGAAGTTGTTATAATCAATAATGAATTAAAGAAAATAAATATTTCAAAATAAAATAATAAATAAAGAAAAGGAAGCAAATAAAAGTTTAGATTTTTAATTTTTTATTATTAGATTCTTTAATTCAAACACTTTCTTAATTAATTAACCCTTAAAAGAGAGTTTAGTATTATAATTTTAAGTATTTTGTATTCATTATTGATATATCAATTAGGGATTTAATTTTTTATTATTTTTAAATTTAAATTTATTATTCTAATTTATAATTTTTTTTTAAATAAAGGACTTGAGCTTAGCTATGACTTTTTTTATAAACCTTTGTCCAGACCCTCATGTAAGGGGTCCGCCTAACTTACGTTGAATGTAAGTTACAGTCAGCCTGTGAAATTTCATCTAGCCCCCTATGCTCTATATTATTTATATTTTATTCATGAATATTATAAACTTCTTGAAATATAAAATTTCGTTTAACCCCTTATACTCAATTTTATTTTATTGAAACCATAGAGTATGAATTCGCCCCCATAATTTTAAATTCTCAAAATAACCTCCATTTAATTAAAAAATATAATTATTTTTAAATGAATTATAATTATAATTATAATTTTATTATAATCATAAATATTTTTTTAAATAGATTATTGAAACCATAGAGTATGACCGTTTAATAATGAGATGCCTACGAAACCATTATTTATCAAAGTAACAAAAAATCCTGAAAGTACTTGAAATTAAAAAGTATAGAAATATAAAAGAGTCTTCTACATAAATATAGACTCAATGTTTATTCCATTTTATTATAATCATAAATATGTTAATTATCATTAATTATTATTATTATTACTAACAATTTAATAAAAAATATTATTAATTATTGTTAATAGATTAATTAATTATAATATTTTTTATTATCGTTATTAATAATAACAATAATCTATTAAAAAAGTATTTATGATTATAATAAAATTATAATTATAATTATAATTATAATTATAATTCATTTAACAATAATTATATTTTTTAATTAAATGGAGGTTATTTTGAGAATTTAAAATTATGGGGGCGAATTCATACTCTATGGTTTCAATAAAATAAAATTGAGTATAAGGGGTTAAACGAAATTTTACATTTCAAGAAGTTTATAATATTCATGAATAAAATATAAATAATATAGAGTATAGGGGGCTAGATGAAATTTCACAGGCTGACCGTCACTTACATTCAACGTAAGTTAGGCGGACCCTCATGTAAGAGGCTCAAGCTAAAGCCCGTAGGAATGGGCCAGATGAGCCCCATGCTGTTTTAGCATCCTTAATTATACATATATAGAAGGAGGGGTTATTTCAATTTAGTATTTTAATTCAAATTTTGAGATATTGATCTCATGCAATCTAATAATGGATATTGAAAGTTAAAATAACATTTAATGATGTCATTGCATGAAATCAATAGCTCAAAATTTGTGTAAAAAAATTTAAGAAAACTTACACACAGACACACACAAGTTTAAACATATACATACACGCATAGCATATTCAAGAGACATACTTTTTTAAACACAAATTTAAATATAATATTATGACCATTAAATTAAAACTAATCAAAGATTAAGATTAAAGCTGACGCTACTTTTTTATCCTTTTAAAAACTAACAAATTAATGTGGTAGGTTATCATATAACAATAAATTATCACTCATTCTTCTTTCTTTTACTAAATACATTCTTTCTTTTTCTTTTATAATATTACTCTATTTTGTCTCTCAAAAAAAATTTCATACACTTCAATAATACAAAATCTGATAAGAACTGTTCAAATACATCGCCTCCCAATAAAGTATAATTTCAGAAAAATTGGAAGACATATGACGCAATCCTCACGCGACATCTAGTAAGCAATGATATTCTTTTGCCTTTTATTTTTTTGTTACTTTCAGCTATTTATTTATTAATTCACATGGTTAACGAGATTGGAAAAAAAAACCTTTAAAGTCAATGCTATTTCTTTAAATTTTTTGAATGCTGTATTTATGTCTTTGTCAATTATTGTAACTTATTGTTTACTCGATGTTTGAGATTGCAGTTTTAGTTATTTTTCAAGAAACAAATATGTCAATCATATATATTATAGATGAATAATATTTCTATTTACAACTTTTAGCTTGTTGTATATATATTTTTTTCTTCTTTTTTGTACTTAGTGATCTTCTTTTTTATGAAACATTAAAATGTCATTTTGTAAGAGATGACCTATTTATTTTGTGAGAGTTGAGTTTTACCCTTAACTATAAAAATTATGTAGTTCAGTAAAAAATTTCAAGCATAATACACTGTGAATCACAAAAGTGAGACATGATGCAGCTACCAAAGTACGCAAATGGGAGAAATAATTTAATAAGATAGGCTTAATAATTGAAAAGTGACAAAAGAGGGAATATACTAATGCTGCGTTTACTTTTTGAATTGGAGTGGGAATCCTGAGGAATGAGAATCCTTGGATTAGGAGTGTGGAATGGGAGTGGGAGTAGGTTGTTTACTTACACTAGAATGGAAGCATGGAATAGAGATCAAAATCCAATTTATGTGTTTACTTTGTCTTGGATTGGGAGTAAATAGTTTCAAATTACAATTTTATCCTTATTTAAAGAATTATAGTTTTTAATTACAAAACTAATAAAAAATATATTTAATGAATAATATTTATTTTATTATATTTATAAATTTATTATAATTATTAATATTCTTAATTATGAACAATAAATTATTAATTTTAATATAAAATGAAACCTTATTTTATTTTATTTAATATAATTATATTAAATTTATTATTATATAAAATAATAATATAATATTATTTAGTACAAAATTAATATTTTCTTAGAATAAACTATTTATTATTATTATTATTAAATAAATATAGTACTATTATTTTTAAAATAAATATAATAATATTATATTTATTAATTCTCTATTAATGTAATAGTATTATTTTAAAATAATTTTAACTTAGAATCAATGTAAATTATTATTTAGTTAAATATAATATTATTATTTAAATAAATATTATTTATTTTATTTTATTAATTATAAAATATTAAATTAAATTAAATTAAATGAAAGGGTAAAAAGGGGAGAGGTGGGAGTGGATTCCCACTCCCACTCCCCACTCCAAAAATGAGTGGGGCCCACGGAGTGGGATTCCCAATCCGTGGCCATTTTAAGCAAGTAAACGCTGGAGTGGGAGGAATCCACACTCCTCACTCTCACTCCAGCAAGTAAACACAACCTAAGTAAGAGAGATAAGTGTAAACAATAATTTATTATTATACCGAGACTTATATCATTAATTTGTTAGTTTTTTTTTTTTAAAAAAAAAACTGTATTAACTTTAATCTTAATTCTTCATTAACTATAATTTGATGGTCAAAATATTATGTTTAAATTTATGTTTAAAAATGTATCTTGAACCTGCCTCTATATATATAGAGAGAGAAGGCAGCAATGTGCTGAAACGTCATTTATGAACACATTAAATTAATTTCGGGAATAACTTGAATCTATGATAAAAAAGCCTGAACATTGATCCCACTCAACAACTAGTCCAACCTCCGAAATAAGAAAGAATTATTGCATTGGTAGAGCATTTTACTGTGGTTGATTCATCATTCATTCTAGTTCATAGATAACGATAGCAATGGATGTATTTGTAACTTCACTAAATTATTGATTGTCATAATTGGCTAATTGATTTTTGTCCATCTAATTCTTAATTAAGATTCTCTAAAATATTGTGAGAGATCTTTAGCATGCGTATTCTAAGAGAATATGCATGGTTAAAAAGTTTGATTGACCTGACTCAAATATTTCGGGTTTTGACTCTAATTTAAAGATTTTGGGCTGGGTTTAAGTCTAAATATAAGGGTCCGATTAAAATTTGGGTCAGGGTTGGGGTCTTAATAAGTTCTAAATTGGGCCAAAATTTAAATGTTCGGGTTTTTTTTTCCGATCGGGTCTTTTATTGCCAAGTCCAAACCCGACTCGATAAATTGCCATCCTTATAGGAGAATAGTGTCCCAAAGGCACCCTTACTTGTGTAGAAATTATATTGAAAGTTAAAAAAAAAAAAGAATAAAAGTCTATTGCAATGCAAATACCACAAAATTAAACTGTGTGGAAATTAGGCCTTAGCAATTCAAGGGCTTGGGCTGAACTTTTTTAAGCTCAGGACCAAGCCCATTAGAGTATAAGTATAAGGGATGGATTTGGGCCGAACTTGGACTTTTACTTATTTTTTCATTTTTTAAAAATTGTTATACACTTAAAATGAATTAATAAAAATCAAGTTGTTATAATCAATAATGAATTAAAGAATAAATATTTTAAAAATAAAATAATAAATAAAGAAAATGAAGTGAATAAAAGTTTAGAGATTTTATTTTTTTTTGTATTAGATTCTCTAATTCACGGACTCTCTTAATTAATTAATATTTAAAAAAGAGTTTAGTATTGTAATTTTAAATATTTTGATTCATTATTGATATATAAATTAGGGATTCAAACTTTTTTTTTAAATTTAAATTTATTCTTCTAATTTGTAATTTTTTTTTTAAAAAAATAAAAGACTTGGGTCTAACCCAAATTTTTTTGCCTAAGCTTTTATTTAGACCCTCGTACGAGAGGTCCAAACCAAAACCCTACAACCCGTAGGAATGGACAAAATCGGCCCAAACTTTTTTTGCTGTCAAATTGGAAATGTAACCTGTTTCCGGAGTTAATTCCACATCCCCACATTTACCTTATTCTAGAGATTGGATATACAAACCTGAATTTCCGGGCTACACTAACCACGTAGCCAAACAAACCTCAAACTTAAAGACCTCCCAGAAACAACACCCCATCTGGCGACGGTGATAAATTACTAGCATTATCATCGGTTCCCTCCTACACGAACTCTGTGGTCATATACCGTTAAGCGCTATTTTCAATATCTTCATAATTTTATCACATAAAATTTCAAAATTTGTGCGTGCCTCTTCCAAAAATCGACCATGAATAGCTTAACAATGCTCTCAACAGCTCGAATATATACGCCACTAAATCATTCCCCTCAACGACAGCGATTTGGCGGTTCTCAGTCAAAGAGAAATGTCGTGTTTCCCTCGCTGTCATTCAGAACTCCGAAACTCATTTGCATGGCGGTGTGTTTAATTGCGCTTTACATATAAAAGTAAAAATAAAACGAAAAAGAAATAGAAAATTTTGTTGATTTTTTGTTTGTTTTGTCAATAAGTGACATACTTTTTTTTTTTTTTGGCGCTTTTCAATCAAATTTGATTACACGTGATGAATTGCAGGAGCCTTACTTAATAACGAAACTGGAATCTGCTGCAAAGACATGGAAGGATTTATCGGTATGGTTATGTGTTTGTGTCATTTACAAGTGTTTTTGATGTTGCCATTTGCCTCGATAATTTGAAGTTTCACGTTAATTATTATTTTTTTTTGGGATTTACACGAGACTACTGCTCATATTACAATTCATATTTCATGAGATTATTATAATGATATTTACAATGAGACTAAATTTATAAATTTTATATAGCACTACTTAGATTTTTATCCTCTCTAACTCTCTAATATTCGTGGAACGTTTACTCCACTCACGTTCCAAAAGGAGAAGACTATTTTCACTTAAATTGAGGAAGGAAATTAAATTACCACGGCGTATTGCGGGGGTTTAAACTCATTGTGAGGACAGATTTCTCTAACCACTTGGCGGCCGAGTGGCTAAAAGTTTCACGTTAGTTGTATGAATTAGAGCCAGTATCACTTGGAATACTGGTTACTAACTCTTTTAGAAATTATGCACCTATTTGTGAACCTGAGATCATTGATTGTTTGGGCTGCTTTGCTTGTTAATAAAGTTGTGTCTGGGTTTCATGAAACAATGTGTTTTAGGTTAAGCTAGCTGATCCGGAGGTTGTATCAAATCCAAGTGAATACCAAAAGCTGGCACAGTCCATGGCAGAGCTTGACGAGGTGCATCTTGCTTATGCTCATTCTAGGTGTTAGAATTCACTCATCCCAGATTGTTCAACATATGCATGCTGACATAATTTTACTTTGCTTTTTTCATGGACTAGGTTGTGTCAACTTACAGGAAATTCAAGGATTGTGAAAAGCAGTTAGAAGAGTCTAGAGGTAACTCCTTATTATGTGGAAAACTTTTACAAGAATTTTTTTGTTAACATCTTTCTTACTCTTCCCTATACTTTGTATGCTAGCTTTGGCAAAAGAAAATGGCAATGATGAAGAAATGGCTGAGATGATAGCATCTGAAATCAAATCTTTATCTAATGAACTTATAGAGCTGGAGGAGAAGCTTAAGGTTTCTACTTGAATCTATATCTATATTTCTTAATTTAAGGTGTGTGCATCAGTCTCACTATAAATGAGTTCTTTTAAAGTTTAAGTTTGCTCGATCGTTCTTGAATTACTGTCACTTTACCTATGTACTGTTTCCAACAGTTGAATAAATCTAATGGCAATAAACTAATTCACTTGAATATCTGTTATCATTTATCAAGTTCTTCATTCAATTACAATTTCATACTTCTCATTTATTATTTTGCTTGGTTGTTCTGCTAATTTTCCAGTCTTGTTATTTTTGGCTTTTCCCCAAATTTTGGGCTCTTATGTTATCAATCATTCATTAATGTTTGCAGGTACTACTGCTTCCTAGTGATCCTCTTGATGCAAGAAATATAATGCTTGAAGGTAAATTTTATCATTCTTCTTAACTGTAGTGACTGATTGATATGAGTCTTTAAAAGGAAGTGATGGGTGATATGAGTCTTTAAAAGGAAGTGATGGGTGCTACTCTGTTTCTAAAATAAGTTCTTATGAGTTGGTGCCTACATGATTTTCTTGTTAACATCTGTTGCCTCATGGATGGTTGTTTTCGCACTATTACTTGGTGTGCTTTCCTCAAATTTCTTGGAAGGCCTGGTTACATATGACTTGCGCTCCCCTGTTTTTGAATTCTTGTGTGGAATTCCATGCTTTATTATCAGCTATTATGTATCATGTTACCCTAAAGAGCCTATATTTTTCCTTCTCTTTTGCAGTAAGAGCAGGTGCTGGTGGTGATGAGGCTGGAATATGGGCTGGTGATCTTGTAGGTACAAACTTTTTGGTCCTTCCAAATCCATTGCAAGTAAAAGCTGCATTCTTTTTTTTCCCTCTGGTGGACAGTATAGTAAAATTCTGTTGAAGTATGTGACAAAAGTTAACTGCCCTAAACATTACATGGGATTGACTTTTAAACATGTGGTATAGATTATGTTCTTGACACTGGTTCTTTCACCATACTTGAAAATAGTTAGAATCCCTTGCTTCATGCCTAGTATTTTTTAATTGAGGACACAAATTTTTTCCAGTTAGGTCTTCTTGCTTTTCTTGTTTTTGCATCTGATTGGTGTTGAATCTTTGCATAGTGATGGATTTCTAAAGGTTATCTTTTGTTATTAAAAAATTCAAGCCATCATCAGTTTAGGAAAAAAATGAATAACAAATGATCTTGTTTGTGGAGTTCAGGGATTTAGATGAAATATTTTAGTTTGCATTCAAGTTACAAACATCTCTTTGAATTTCCTTTTTGGACACACCATGATGCACCTTCATTGTCTTGTTTTAAATGCTAAGGTCCGTATGTATCAGAAGTACAGTGAGCAGAATTCTTGGAAGTGCACACTGATTTCGAGCTCCGAGGTATGTTTAATCAAATATGTCAGTCATACTTAAGCTTTCACAATGGATGTTTCCTAAATGCTGTAGTAGCTCAAGTTGCCGATACCATGCTGGGCATTTAATTTAGGAACAAATCATTTTAAGGTTCAATATTGTATTGGATGCCTTGAGTTGCCTTGCATCAGCTCTCTTATTAATTTACCTGCAAAAACATTCATTCGGTGGCCTCTGATGTGACTGATAGAATTGTCCTTGATTTTAATTGATAGAATTGTCCTTGATTTTAAGGCTGAGAAAGGAGGATTCAAAACTGTGGTGATGGAGATCAAAGGAAATCGTGTGTACAGCAAATTAAAATACGAGTCTGGTGTTCACCGGGTTCAACGAGTTCCTCAAACAGAAGCTCAGGGCCGTGTGCATACTTCTACTGCAACTGTGGCCATCATGCCTGAGGTATATATGTCTCATTTAGATATGGCCTAGGAAAGGATATTCGTGCTATTTTTGTTATGTGTATGTGTGATGTCATTTAATTTGAGGCTTGCTACCTTTAACGTGTTGTGATATTTGCTTGTTTAACTCTTAGTTTGGTGATCCAAAGGATAGCCAAGTTGATTTGCCTCTTGCAGTCTAAGCAAGAGGTCAAGGGTTCAAGTCCAAGGGGATACATTTAAGTCAGAGGTAGGTTAGGGCAGGGTGCAAGGAATAAGAAAAAAGGAAAAAAGAAAAACCCAATCTTTATAGTTTGTTGTCTTGGAGTGTCTGGGTTCTACTTGAGTTATTTTTCTTGGATATTCCCACCATCTGGAACCTGTTTCAAAAATGCCACTCATGTATCACTGTGGTTCCTTAAAATGTATGATTCTGATACATTTTGCTGGTCGTGCTTTTAGTTAAGAACACACACACACATAATGTCTGTGGTTGTAAATGCAGTACGTGCACTGTTTGTGTGATGTTTTTATTCTGTGTATTTTATTAATGGTTGAAGTGTGTGTTTGTGTGTAATTATAATCCTTTCTGCTTGTGCTATATCTGGATTTAGGCTGATGAAGTTGAGGTGGTTATTGACCCAAAAGACATAGAACTTACAACAGCAAGGTCCGGGGGTGCTGGAGGTATTAATAAAGGAAATTTGATATAAGATACTTTATCAAATGAATTCATTCTCAGTCTCTTCATTTTTCTTGAAGAAAAGAAAATCCCTCTTTAATTCATCTCTCTACATGGTTATCATGCAGGACAAAACGTGAACAAGGTGGAGACAGCTATTGATCTTTTCCACAAACCAACGGGAATCCGCATCTTTTGCACAGAGGAAAGGACTCAACTTCAGAACAAGTCTCGTGCTCTTCAGTTGCTCCGAGCCAAATTGTGTGTATCAACTTTTCCATTTTCAATGACCATTTTGTATTTCATGATTAACTTTGATTATATTTTAAATTATTCCTTAATTCCCCTAATGTCTTTCGATGCTTAATTTGGTAAGACTGATCCATGAAAAAGGAAGATCTGTAAAATTTTGAATGTGGTTTTCCAGGCCAGAGTATATGTAGATTATTCTGCCGTTCTTTACCTAGTGTAAATAATTCTTTGCTAGTTCTTTAAGCTCCGTACCTAACTTTTAGTTATGTATGAATGACCTGAAATTTGTCCCTTCAATTTTCTATCCTCGTACTATTACTAATCTGCTTCTTTTCTTGTTACAGGTATGAGATAAAAGTAAGAGAGCAGCAGGAGAAGATTAGGACCCAGAGATTATCACAGGTATATGTTGTGCTCAGATGCTCTCGAATAAATATGTGAGCTCCTAATGTTATTTGTACTGAATTAATTTGGTAAGCAAACATGATAAATTTTTAATATGCAGGTTGGTACAGGTGCTCGTGCGGAAAAGATACGGACATATAATTATAAGGTATGCTTACAGTATCGGTGACCTTTTTTTCTTTTAAATTTGTGCCTTGAGCTTAGTTTTATAGGTCCTCCGAATTTTTGAAATTATGTGGATATCAGTGATACTTTTGAGATTTTTAAAAAGTAACTAAAACTAATCACCCTAGGAATTTTGAAAATAAAAGGCAAGAAATCAATAACTGCTGTATAAAAAGTATTTGACAAGTTAATCCGCATTGAAGCATAAACAGTGGCTATTCTGGTTGCTCTGAGATAGACTAATATGGATAGATAGTTTTTCAAAGTTGTGGTCTTTAATGAAATTAGAGATTACATGCAAGCTTATTACTTTTACTGTGCACTCCATTAGGACAACAGGGTTACAGATCACCGGCTGAAGATGAACTTTGAACTCACATCTTTTCTTGATGGCAACATAGATAATGCGGTTCAGGTACTATTCATCTGTCATTGAGAATTTTTCCCCTCCCTCTCATTTTTGGGTTTATAAATGCCCGAATTTTATTTATCTCGCTGTTTAGAAAGTCTTTGGTGAGAAAATGATCCCTGTTCACTGAACGTCTTGCATCACGTAGTCTTGTGCTGCTATGGAGCAGAAGGAGCTTCTGGAAGAACTAGCCGAGTCTGTTGGTGCACCATCTGGCTGATTCATACCACTTTGTAGTGAAACAATGAATGCCGGGGAAGAGGCGGAGGAAACTCATAATACAATTACTCAAAACGGATGAAGGAAAACATATTTCTGTCACTGTGCAACATTGTTGTCACCTACATGAATGTTGCGGCTCCATGTCGACATTCTTTACATGGATGGCCGTAATTGTTTGAATGACATTATAAATCCGTTTCGGGAGCACAGTGTGTCGACGGAATTAACAGTAATGATCTTTCGCGTATGTAAAATTTGTATTCTCATGTTGGTTTAGTGCCTTAATGGCAATATTAAATTGATTTTGCATGCCGTTCTATGAGTCGGCTCTCCTTCGGAGTTTTAATCAATTGGTTTGTTTATGGGGTCATGAGCTTTTATCTTATATGAATTTTTTTTAATAAATTTTATTAATATAATTGATGGTTAATAAATTAAAAAATAAAAATAATTAAATTTTAATTACACATTTAATATTAAAATATAAGTGATATAATATTTGTAAAAGATAAAGAGAGTTCATAGAATATTTATCCCTTAATTATGTTGCAACGTCGAACTTAAACAGAAGCTGTATAATTATCAATAAAAATATTTGAATGAAATGCTAATTCTATAGCATTAATTTATACTGCAAGCGGTTCTTCAAAACAAGAAGTTCGGAGTTGAAACTCAAAAGGACTGATCCAATGTTTTCCGGCCCATGTGCGGGGAAATCCAGTTGGGACACTTGTCAGCGCGTAAGCCACTCCAAAAGACAACAGCAACGGTCAAAACTAAGCGGAAGCTACCACATTTCACGTGTGACTCAGCACCGACCTCTTCGCAGAGCAGATGGCAACTTCTGCAGCATGTGTAAGAATATCCTCTTTCCACTATAATAATAATAACTTTTCAAAGCTTTGTTTTTTCCGTACTCTCGACAATTCTTCTTCCATGCTCGAAAGATTACTGTGCTCTTCCTCTCTCCATCATTTTCTTTCTCACAAGACCAAACTATCATCGTTACCAAGAAATTACTTGTATCCATTTAGAAGGCCTTTAGCAGTCATTTCGCATCGACCAATTCATCCATACAAAGTCGTAGCCATGGCTGAACGAACCCCAGCATCAACTTCACATTCTCGCAACAAGCACACGAATCGTCTTGCTGCTGAGCATAGTCCATATCTTCTTCAACATGCCCATAACCCGGTAATTGGTTTAGCTAATTCTGTACATTAAATGTGTACAATAAGCGGTTCTTAGTTGATTTGATGTTGTTATTTTGTGAAGGTTGATTGGTTTGCATGGGGAGAAGAAGCTTTTGCGGAGGCACGAAAACGAGACGTACCCATTTTCTTATCAAGTCAGAATCTCTTCCTGCTTTCTGATAGTTTGTAGAATTGATGTACTAATGTATAATTGAATTATTCTTTTATGTCATTTGACTCATTTTTTCTGTGATATGCTTCGTTCTTCGAAGTTGGATACAGTACCTGCCACTGGTTAGATTTCCTTGTCCGTTGTTGGAAATTATTTAATATCTCATAAGCTTTGAGAGGACTAACGTTGTGCTATTTTATGATTGACAAGGTGCCATGTAATGGAAGTAGAGTCGTTTGAGGATGAAGGGGTTGCAAAATTGTTGAATGATTGGTTTGTGAGCATTAAGGTGAGTTCACTGTGGCTGCTTAAAATCCTAATTTTTGGGTGATTAGAACTTTGGAAGCCATTGATTTTGAGTTCTAACACATCAGTGCAACAGGTCGACCGAGAAGAGAGACCAGATGTTGATAAGGTAAAGGAGTTTTATGTCAATAATAAGTCTTGAAAATATTGTGAGCATCTTGGTGGAATAAGAATATTTATTGTGGATCAAGATTTTTTCTGACTTCAATTTCTCCAACCTTTCAGGTGTATATGACGTATGTGCAGGCGTTGTATGGCGGTGGAGGTTGGCCTCTTAGCGTCTTCCTTTCACCTGATTTGAAACCCTTGATGGGTGGAACTTACTTTCCTCCTGAAGATAAGTATGGAAGACCGGGATTTAAGACTATTCTGAGGTGACAATAATATTATTTGGAACTAGCTCAAGTTACCTTTTATTTTCCTTGAGTCGTCATGGTGGAAATGGTGGTAGGTGTTCCTTGGTAAATGGAGGTGCACCTAGTTTGGTTCCTGCACACACTTTGTTGAATGGTTCTTTGGCTATAGAATAATAAGAAAATTTTAATTGTCATTTCCGTTTTTGCAATTTCTACTCGTCTGACATTCTAAAGTTCTTTCAGGAAGGTGAAAGATGCTTGGGATAAAAAGAGGGATATGCTTGCTCAGAGTGGAGCCTTTGCTATTGAGCAGCTGTCTGAAGCATTATCGGCAAGTGCAAGTTCAAATAAATTGCCAGATGAACTCCCACAAAATGCATTGCGTCTGTGTGCTGAGCAAGTATGCATTCCTTGTATATTCAACCCAAAGGAGACATTTATGGTCTTTTTCAATTTCTCTTTTATGTGAATGTTTGATCTTCTGGTTGCACTGCTTATACCTTTTAGAAGGTTGATGCATAGTGTGTTTCTAAGGTGTACTACATTTCGCTTACAGCTTTCCAAAAGCTATGACTCTCGGTTTGGGGGGTTTGGATCTGCACCCAAGTTTCCTAGACCAGTTGAGATTCAAATGATGCTTTATCATTCGAAGAAGTTGGAGGACACTGGAAAATCTGGTGAAGCGAGCGAAGGTCAAAAAATGGTTTTGTTTACCTTGCAGTGCATGGCAAAGGGGGGCATCCATGATCATGTTGGTGGTGGCTTTCACAGATATAGTGTGGATGAGCGCTGGCACGGTCGGTTTTCTGAAGAAGCTTGCAATTGTTTCATAAGATTTTTGTTTGAGATTTAATTAAGATGTAATGCTATTGTTTTGTATGCTAATCTCTTTCTCATCTGCAAAACAAAAAATTGAAGCTGTGGTTTTTTCTGGCAGTTCCACATTTTGAGAAAATGCTGTACGATCAAGGGCAACTTGCTAATGTTTACCTAGATGCTTTTTCCCTCACAAAAGATGTTTTCTATTCATATATATGTCGGGATATTCTTGATTATTTGAGAAGAGACATGATTGGACCTGGAGGTGAAATTTTCTCTGCAGAGGATGCTGATAGTGCTGAGACTGAGGGTGCCACTAGAAAAAAGGAAGGAGCATTCTATGTATGGACCAGCAAAGAGGTTATTTTCTCATTATCTTTGCCTAAGCTTGCCTTCTTTTTGTTTATATAGTTTTTTTTAAAAAAAAAAAAATCACGAAGGACACCATTGATCTTTGCCATGAAAAATATTTGGAAAACTGAGAAAATTTGTTCTATTATCTGATATAGTAGGAGTTTTTGACCTTTTGGTAAGGTGCTAAAAAACTTTTGATGAATTGAGATGCTCGTTTGATTTGAGTAATGAGATGTTATAACATGTTCATCAGAATTCTGAAGCATCCAGTGTTCATCCTGGGGAAAACTAGTTCTATTTTGGAGAATTTGCGTGCTTTTATGGTTTCTGTTTATTTCTATTGATTTTGAACTTTCTTCTTGGTCTGTGTTACTTAAAAAGGTTGAGGACATCCTTGGGGAGCATGCAATTCTTTTTAAGGAACACTATTACCTAAAGCCTACTGGAAATTGTGATCTTTCTAGGATGAGCGATCCTCATAACGAATTCAAGGGGAAGAATGTGCTTATTGAACTTAATGATTCTTCTGCCTCGGCTTCAAAACTTGGTATGCCACTGGAGAAATATCTAAATATTTTGGGTGAATGTAGACGAAAGCTGTTTGACGTAAGATCCAAAAGACCAAGGCCACATTTGGATGACAAGGTATTTGCCTTTTTCCTTCTCTCTTTCCGCCTTCATCCTTGCCTCCTTAAAAAGCAAAGATTAAAATTTATCTATTAAAACAAGTAACTAGTCTATCAGATGAATCACCTGATTTTTTTTCAGCCTTCGTACTGGTTATACACACATTAAGTGATCAGGTGCTTGCTAGGTAATTGTATCATGGAATGGACTTGTGATTTCGTCCTTTGCAAGAGCCTCAAAAATTCTCAAGAGTGAAGCTGAGAGCGCCATCTTCAACTTCCCTGTTGTCGGCTCTGATGTAAGATCTTTACTATTTTGGCTTATGCTTGGCAACATGAATTATCTAAATGAATTACATTATGTACTCTATTTAGATGAGGGTGTGCCACCTTGTTTAGCATGATATAAAGATTTAACTAGTTAATTAATTATCAACTATGTCTACTGTTGATCAGAGGTTTTAGATGAGGGCGTGTCACCTTGTTTAGCATGATATAAAGCTTTAAATAGTTAATTAATTACCAACTATGTCTACTGCTGATCAAAGGTTTTGTGGGAGTATTATGACATGCGATTACCCCGGGGCTCTTGCTTGCTAGAGAGGGCGACCCTTTAGTTTTTGAGTTTGCTTGTTGTTCTTGTTCGAACAGAGAAATGAATTCTGTGAGAAGTGGCCGGCTAGGTTTCTGAATGAAGGACGGGATGGGGAAATTATTCTTTTCTCATAAAAAGGCTGTTAATAAGATTCAAAACCCAGGCTTGTTTCTGTGAAAGATCTATGATCTAATTGTTTTTCCATCGGGCCAGTGTATTGCATGGGGATTCCTTTTGTAGTAAATCTGTAGAGGCTAATGAGGTTAGGCCATAAGTAGTTTTTAATTCTTTTCGTAGCCCGGGGGTTGTCACAGCACATTTCCATAGAAATTCAATTACTTTTATTGGAAGGTATTTCAGAACAGTTCAGTGAAATTTCAGAGCTGTATTACTCGTGTGTAAGACATAATGGTCTTATGATGTTCTACGTTGTTGACCACTTCTCAAATTGTATTCTGTCAAAATTCCAGCGCAAAGAGTATACGGAAGTTGCTGAAAGCGCAGCTTCTTTTATTAGGAGGCATCTTTATGATGAACAGACACACAGGCTGCAGCATAGCTTTAGGAATGGTCCATCTAAGGCGCCTGGTTTTTTGGACGATTATGCTTTCTT
Organism: Citrus x clementina; assembly: GCF_000493195.1. Taxonomy (NCBI): domain Eukaryota; kingdom Viridiplantae; phylum Streptophyta; class Magnoliopsida; order Sapindales; family Rutaceae; genus Citrus; species Citrus x clementina. Next base: position 45,414,002 of record NW_006262339.1, read on the forward strand.
AATTTCTGGTTTGTTGGATCTTTATGAGTTTGGCAGTGGAACCAAGTGGCTAGTTTGGGCAATCGAACTGCAAAACACCCAGGTAAGAGTTTCTTTTGTTTTTCTTAGCTTGTGATGTTTGTTAAGTTTTGAACGTGTACCGATGCAATTTTTACTTGAAATAATTTTCAGGATGAACTATTTTTAGATAGAGAGGGAGGAGGCTATTTTAATACCACAGGAGAAGACCCTTCGGTTCTTCTCCGTGTAAAAGAAGATCATGATGGGGCAGAGCCATCTGGGAATTCTGTTTCTGTCATAAATCTCGTTAGACTGGCCTCCATTGTTGCGGGCAGTAAATCTGATTATTACAGGCAAAATGCAGAGCATTCCCTGGTATACAATTGTTTCCTTTGAAGCGATTCATGTTTGTAATTCAATTTTGCTCCACAAATAAATGAACTTTTACATCATTCCATGATAATGCAGGCAGTATTTGAGACAAGATTGAAAGATATGGCTATGGCAGTGCCCTTGATGTGTTGTGCAGCAGACATGCTCTCTGTTCCTTCCCGGAAGCATGTTGTCCTAGTTGGCCATAAATCTTCGGTAGACTTTGAAAACATGCTTGCTGCTGCTCATGCATCATATGATCTTAACAAAACAGTAAGTAAAAAGAGTTAAATGTTAGCTCATGGAACTTCTCAGTTGCACCGAGTTCCTTTGTTTCTCTCTTTTACACATCTTTCTGGGTACAATTCATGGCAGGTTATTCACATAGATCCAGCTGACACAGAAGAGATGGACTTCTGGGAAGAACATAACAGTAACAATGCATCCATGGCAAGGAACAATTTTTCTGCTGACAAGGTGGTGGCGCTTGTCTGTCAAAACTTCAGTTGCAGCCCTCCTGTGACGGACCCCATCTCCCTTGAGAATCTGCTCTTGGAGAAACCTTCTTCAACAGCATAAACGGTGTTTGGCATAACTTAAAACAAATCGGCAATGTATATTATTTAATAAAACATCTTTTGAAAGAAACAGGATGAGAGATGTCCCTGTTTATATCTATAAGCCGTATGGCTCGTCTTCTATCACTTGGGATGCGGGAGAAAATTGTATTGGGTTTACTGTGTATCAATGCCGCGTATACTGTGTGTCGTTAGCAATTACACAGCCCTTATTGGGTTCGTTATCGTGTGTATCATCGGTGGATGAGCTCTGTACTTTTGATGTGCAAGCCTTACAATAACCCTTCAAATTTTACTTGCCTCTATTCTACACTTCAATCCCAATCTCATGCCTCTCTGCATCCTAAAGAAGCCAACTTCCATTCCCATTTTCTGAATTTTTAACTAATAGATTCAAAGTTGAGTTTAGATGAGAGGGTTAGAATTGCCATCAAATGATTCGTCTCAGTTCGGAAATTAAGCTTGATCTGTATAGTTTCTTCTACTTCTTGTACTTTGGATGATGGTTTTTTTTTTCTTTTTAATTTCATTCTCCATGTTCCAATCTTAGCTTCAGTGCTGTATGAAGAGTTGATCCACCACTATCAACAGGATATCCACATTAGCTAACCGGGCAATTTCAATGCATATGTATTTGAATTGTGAAGCGACAAAAGTGAATGTTCGTTTTACATTCTACCGACTTCCCATTCATTGTTTATTTATATATTATGGTCGGGTACTCGGGTTTATTCTGAAGCAACAGTTGAATGCCTTCCCCAATCCCCATCCACCCATTCACCCATTAGAAATAGTAGGACTAAAATTAAAGTTCAATCAAGAATTCTGTTACAACAATTCACTATTCAGATGGTCATTTTCAATTTTGAATTAAAATAATAATTCAACAATGGAGGTCAAACAATCCATAAAGTATTTTAAGATTTTATTGGCAAAAACTAATCAAATCAAATGATGTTGGTTCATATTAATAACGCATTATGATTCTTTTTTAGTATTTTTTTTATTAATCTCTTCTAATTTTTTTAAATCTAATGAAAAATTGACTTAATTATAAATAAAATAAAATAAAATAATTGATTAATTACTTATAAAAAAAATTTAAAATTCAATCTTAAAAAAAAGAAAGAAAGAAAGAGAGAGAATTCTCAACTATTATTCTATTATTAATAACATTGAAGGCTTAACAGCTTGAGCCACGTAAGCAGTGGTGGCATTTGCAGCAGGTTAAAAATGGAAATGGAAAGAGTTCGATAGAATTTGGGGAAGGGAAGTTTTCTGGACAACGGCGGGGCAGCTTCTCTTTCGCAAATTTTGGGGGATTTTGTGTAAATATATTTTCACAGAGAGCTCAGCCCGAAGCAGGCGGCACATTAGAAATAATTGGTGAGTTGTTGCTTTGCTTGCTTGTGATTTATCATTTATTTTGCACCCCATGTTTGGTCTGAGCTGCGATTGCAATAGACTGCTATTGGTACGAGTCCCAAATGCGAGATATGCGGGAAACTCAACGACCCCTTTGCGTTTTGTTCTACACAATGTTAATAGGCCACTTGTTGCTAAACCTTTCTCATCAATCGTAGCAGTGACATGTGAAAATGAGAAACAGAACAAGGAACACTCGTTTACGATAACCTATCTCATAAAATCATGCGGGTTGCCCCCAGATGTTGCCGCCTCTTTATCGAAGAAAGTCAATTTCGAAACCCCGGAAAAACCCGACCTTGTTCTTAGCATTCTCAGAGAACATGGATTCAGTGACAAACACATTTCCAAACTAGTTAAGAAGTGCCCAGATTTGCTTGTACGCAGAGCTGATAAAACCCTCCTGCCCAAACTAGAGTTTTTTGCTTCTGTGGGCATTTCGGGTACCGCCCTTGCGGATGTTCTGTCTTCTAACCCGGCAATCTTGGGGCGCAGCTTAAAGAAACAAATCATTCCTAGTTATAAATTCCTCAAGAGTTTGCTTTCTGATGATGCTAAAATTGTTGGGGCTTTGAAGCGAGCCGCATATTTGCATGATGTTGAAAAGTATATTTCTCCCAATATCTCAGCCTTGAGAGATATTGGAGTCACAAAATCGTGTATCTCATCTTTGGTTATTTCAAACCCCGGAGTTTTATGTGAAACTTCCAACAAGTTTGATGAAAGTGTCAAGAGGGTTATTCATATGGGGTTCAGCCCTTCATCAGGGGTGTTTGTCCATGCGCTTGTGGCGGTTTCAACTACTACTGACCAGACCTGGAAACAAAAGGTGGCAGTTTATAGTAGCTGGGGTTGGTCTCAAAACGAGTTCTGGTTGGCTTTTAAAAAGTATCCCAGATGTATGACTTTGTCTGTGGAGAATATTAATGCTAAAATGGATTTTTATATCAACCAGATGGGTTGGCAACCTTCAGCTGTTGCCAGAGTTGCAACTGTCCTGGCATATAGTTTGAAGAGGAGAATCATACCCAGATGTTCAGTCATTAGGGTCTTGCAGTTGAAGGACTTGATAAAGGAAAATTTCAGTTTATCTTCTGTGGTGATATCATCTGATGAGTACTTCACAGATGCATTTGTGACTAAGTATCAGGAACAGGTTCCTCAACTGTTGGATATCTTTCGAGGCAAAATTGAGCTTTCAGAACTAGGCATTGAGTTTGAGCAAAACTCTGGAGAAAAGCAATTGTAGCTTGCTTTCTATTCATTCTGTAGCACAAGATCCTCTGGTTGTTCATGCTTGCTAATGGAAATACCAGCCACTGTGCTTCCATTCTTGCATGTGACAAAAATTATCAGTAAATGATGAGGGCGATTACAGTTGCCCTTTTTGAAACAAAAACAAGAAAAAGGTGATAGTGCAAAACACATGGATAATATTCCTCGGTGAGTGAATATCTCTGTCAGAGGAAGGAAGGCCTTGACTTGAGGCTCTGGGTATGAGTACTATGTTTCTTCCAGCTTGTCAACTTCTCAAAACTAAATGATTCCATTATCTTAGTTCCTGCGCTGGTGCTATAAACAAACACTTTAATTTTTTGTACTTATGAATAATGATGAATTGCAATTACTTCAAATTTGTTTTGCCAAGCAACATTAATTGTCTGTTCTTTTCCTTCCTCTCATTTTTGTCCCTTCCTGAGTGGCACAATAACACCGCATGCTTTTAGTTCTTTTATATATGAATATTTGCTGGTAACAAAGAGATAGGAAGGTGATAAACAGCTGAATTTGTTGAAGGTATTGAAAACGAAGAAAACTGAGAACAGCTAATTTTGTTGCAGGTTGATTTTAAGATTCCAAATGTCAAAGTGTTTGTATCTCAATTTCCCTATATGCCATAGATAATTCTTCTTTGATCATTCATTTTATTAAGTATTTAGCTTTTACCCTTAAAGAGGATGTGACAACTATGCATTTAGACAATCTCATATTTGATCATTTGTTTATTGACAGGCCTGGTACCAGAGTAGCAGAGTAGTGTTTGTATGACGACTTTAAAACCCTATTTGCTATTGAGATTGGACAATTGTAGCTTAAAAGCTACATAACTGCAGTTTTTGGTTGACACTTACTTCTATAGTTTTGAAGCTAAGTTTCTTTTATTTCACACATTTATGATGAAAAAACATATCATATTTTTACTATTTTTGTCAAAATTATTGTAGCTTCTTTTCTTAAATAGCAATACCAAATAGGCTTAAATTGTTTTCGCTGGGCAGGCTTGAGTTTGAATATTGAGTTTAAACATGGAAAATGATTAGCAAACCTGATAATCTGATATTGCTGCCCCTTTTTTTTTTTCTCCTTTTCATGTAGCCTTCCCTGTTGGTAAGTATTCTGAAATGCATTAGATGTTTTAAAAGTAGCATATGTTGTAAAATTGTCTTTCATACCATATCATTGAGAAATATGCTTCTGAATTGTGTGATACATCATTCACAGTCTGCTGGTATTATCCATGTAAAGCGAGATCTAGAAAATAACAATACAAAAGGGCTTTCGAGATCATACACATGAAAACGCGTGGGGGTTATACTTATGATACTCCAGTTGCGTATGAATTCCAAGTTTTTCATTGTAATTTATGGGACTAATTGATTTGATGCTATTGTACAAATTGGGGATGGGAGGCTAAGATTTAAGATTGTTTCAATTTCAAAGACTGAGCTTATCTTATCGATTATAATGAAGAAATTGGAACATAAGTTTGCAATGATAAATCTCCCACCGTGCTGTCCAATCATTTGTAAGAATCCGCCTCTCCAGACATCTGAGTAGAGCATGTCCTGTCAGCATATGTAATTAAGAGATATCCTCCTAATGCACCCACTTGTATCAAGCCTAAACCTTTACATTCTAAATCTTGCTTTACATGGAGAAAAACAAAGAGACTGTTAGTTTTCTCATACTTAAATTAATATATATTATTTATTTTCTTATTATTTTTATAATAGTTAATAATTCTTTTGACAGTATAAGATTATAGTTACTTTTATCCATATTTATTATAAATTAAATAAATCATATCAATGAAAATTAAAATAAAAAATTTAAGTACTGAAAATAAAAAAATATGTTTCATATGAATTAACAATTATCAATAATATATTTGTATATTTTTTAAAAAAATATCAATAAAAAATAAGATATTTTCATATGAATGAACAATTATCAATAAAAAATATGTCCAATCATTTGATGTTTGTTCATCAAATCAGTTGGGGTCACTCTGAACTTGCTCATGTTTGCTCATCAACCCTAGCTATGTTGGGTCAAAGCTTGGAGAGTGTACTCATTCCCAACTATAACTTCCTCAAAAATGTGCTTCTCTCTGAAGAAAATGTTATTAAACTTTTTCGGAAAAGAACGCGGATATTTAGTTATGATTTGCAGGAGACTGTCTCCCCGAAAGTTGCGGTCTTTAGCACTCCACAAGTACTACATGCAAATAATTAATTTACAATTTCTCAAATCACTTGCACTTTCATATTTTCTTCTTCTTTTAACCAAAAAAAAAAAAAAATTACTACTTTACTGCGAAAATATTATCTTAAATTTTTTTTCCTAACAAGCCAAACATGATCCCACATTCAAAACAGTGCACTTTCATGTTTAGGAAAAATTATGGACAATATTTTTAGATCAAATAGCATTGTTATTCTTTAAATGTGCAAATTTTGATATGATTTATTTCTATATGCGTTGTATTTGTGCAGATGTGGCCAGATCTTATACAGAAAGCAAATGATGGAGGGCTCGATGCAATTGAAACTTATATTTTGTGAAATGCTCATGAGCCTCAGTATCGCCAGGTGTCAATTATTATTATTATGTGCGATATTTATTATTATTGAAATAAACATACAAAATTAACTTGTTTAATCTTTCTTTTGAGAAGTGATCAGTACGATTTCTCAGAAAATTTAAATTTCATCAAATTTTTAATTTTTAATTTGATATTTTTAAAGCAGCACGAAAGGCGGTTTTATTTCCTAATATTTTTATAAAGGAAATAAACATACAACAACGAGTAATTTTAAAAGAATGTGAGGTATGTGTCCACAAAAACTATTAGATTTTAAAATAAAAGAAATGAAATTTTGCAGTCTTTCACAAGTGAAAAGATTTTACTGTACATTTAAGGTTTCATGTCATTTAGAACAATCAACTAATAATAATTAAACACGTGGTTATTAATTTTAATACTTAAAATTTCATTTCCTTTCCATCCACTTTCCTCCATTTTTTAAAATATTCGTTTTCACTCTTCTCATTATCCCCTTTTTCGAATTTTGCCAATTTAACAAAATGGAAGGCAAACACTTTTGAGCCTTAAAAATTAAAAAAAAAAAAAATTCCAAATAGGCCTTTAAAGTGATCTTTTTTCCAATTATTCAATAATTGAAAAAATAATAATAAGTCATCACATCACTGACGTTGAAACGGTTAAATTATAACGTCAACGAATACCAGACTTACCACATCGAATTGCGCTCCAAAATTTAGATAGATTCTCATAAAAGAAAAGAAAAAATTGCAGTAGCAGACTCAGAACTCGAAAGAGGGCATTGCTCATGTGCGTTTGCATTTCAACGCCATTCTTCTTAATTCAAGCAACTAGGGTTTTTGAGGTTTGCATTATCGATTCGATGGTGGAGAGAAGAAAGCCTTTGGTGCTTTCTTCAACTAAACTTCTCATCAATTCCGTGCTGAGTTCGTCACGCCGAGTCACTGGTGAGAATCTCGTTGGCGATGACGTGTCCCCGAGTTTACAGTTGCCGGCGGGAATTCTTCGGTTTTCAAAAGACAAGATTGACATTTCGGATGCGAAATTTGCTTCTCTTGACGATTCTGCTTTGCTCGGCCTCTCTACTTGCGTTTTGAAACAACTCTCCGTCACTTCCGGATCACTTGTAAGTTTTTTTTTTTTTTTTTTTTTTTAATGTTGTAATGTTGCTTTTGCTTTCAATTCAACAAATTTCTTTATTTCAGTATTGGTGGTCACGGTTTAGGTTTAATTGTTATACCGTTTGTATAGGATTTAGTCGTTAACAGCTTAATGAAGCTCAATGAAACTGCAAACTGAATCAAGGTTTATATTTCAAGCCAATGACCATTTTTCTTTTTCCTTTTGTTTTTCCACCTGCAAGGTGCTTGTCAAGAATGCGGAGACGACTAAACAGAGAATTGCGCAGGTTGTTGTTTTAGATCCTCCAACTACCCGTAAACAAGTATGTGATGGTGATGTACACTCTAAGCACTCTTCCCCTACAATGCTTACTTTTCCTTCAATTCATTTGCCTCAAGATGATATGGAATTGTTGGATCGACAAGTTGCTTATCTGTCTCCACTCTTGGCTTTTAACCTGGACTTGCACATATCGTCCCTGAAATTTTTGGTCCACCAAGGGAAAGAGGTTTTAGAATCCCTCTTCATAGCAAAAGTTGATGACGGGACTTCTGGGCAAGATGGTAAAGCTTCGTTGATCAAGTTAGGACTGCAAAGTGTGGGTCAACTGCCAAAGTATGCATCACACTTGCGGGTTTCTTTTGTCAAGATTCCGGAATGTGGTACTCTTGAGTCTTTGAAAGGAAGCTCCGCTATTGAGGCTGAAGATCGTCAAGAAAAGATTGATTTGGCTTTGCACAACTACTTTGAAGTGGATAGATACCTAGCAAGAGGTGATGTTTTCAGTGTTTGCATAAATTGGAATTGCAGTTCAATGATTTGCATTCCTTGCCGCCAAAGATTGCACCGTAGAAGTGATAACATTATCTACTTCAAGGTAAGCTTCCGTTATATATCCTTATTGGCTCCATAAGCTCAAGGGCTCCCATCAAATAATGGTTCATGTTCTCAGGTTGTGGCTGTAGAACCATCTGAGGAAACAGTTCTTCGAGTTAATTGCACCAAAACTGCTCTTGTACTTGGAGGGAGTATTCCATCTGCTCTTCCCCCAGATCTGTTGATTTCTGGATCAAATGATTTTGTTCCTTTGCAAGGTGATACTGTGAAGATTTTGGCTTCCATACTTGCCCCAACTCTATGTCCATCGGTGCTTTCTTTAAAATTCAGAGTTGCAGTTCTACTACATGGCTTGCCAGGTCTGTTTTACACTTTGTGATTTCTTCTTGGCTTCTGGAATACAGTATGAAGATGTGAAACTTTGGCGAGTGAATCTATTTGATTTTGCAGTAGAAAACATGTTTAACTACAAAAGGATTTCTAAATATTGTGTTGCATGTTGCTGGTGAAATATGTGTTTCAGGATGTGGTAAGAGAACTGTTGTTAGATACGTTGCTCGAAGACTGGGGATACATGTAGTTGAATATAGCTGTCATAACTTAATGGCATCTTCTGAAAGAAAGACATCTGCTGCCCTAGCTCAAGCTTTCAACACAGCTCAAAGGTAAACCAGCTGTCATGTTGGTAATGAGGTGTGCAAGTTGTTCTATTCTAGTTCAGAAAGGTGCTTTTTGGGATGTAAGGCGCATTTGTGCAGTTTGAAATATACAGTCCTCTGTTCTTTTAATAAATTCTCTATATTTCACCTTACATCTGTGTTCTTTTTTCTTTATCTAATAATCTTATTCTTATCTTTGTCTAACCAGTCTGTATTCTATTACCTGTGACATTGTTTAAACTCTGTCCTCAGATTCATGGGGATATTTCTCTTGCTCTGTTGTTGATGATTACATGAGATTTACCGTAGGTTTGAGAGTATAAGTACACTTCATTTGAATTTTTGTTAGTGTCACTGACACCTTGTCTTCTTCCTATACTGATTTTTGGGCAGTTACTCACCAACAATACTTCTACTCCGTGATTTTGATGTTTTCCGCAATTTGGTCTCCAACGAGAGTTTACCAAATGATCAAGTTGGCCTTTCCTCTGAAGTTGCATCTGTTATTAGGGAATTCACTGAGCCATCTGCTGAAGATGAAGACGAAGAATCACATGGATATTTTGTAAGATGAATATAGTTTTATAATGCCATATTCGTTGTCATGATAGATTAAGTTTTGAGTTTTTATTTCTTTGTTTCTGTCATTCTATCAGTTTCACATTTTGAAGTTGATGGAGTAATACCTTCGCTCAAATACATTCAAAATTCTAGTATTGTAGTCGCTGAATGGACCCGAAACAGAAAATCTCTCTTGTTCCAAAAGATGGAAGAATACAGTATAACTTGTTCCATCTTGCTTCCTCAAAAGGCCTGTGTGTCTCAGTTATTTAAATGTTCTAGAGAATGCTTATGTTTATATTATTTACCTTGAGTGTGACTGCCAGGGAACAAATTCAAGTCAATGAGGGAAATGTAGATTTGATGGTTTTTCTTGCTATTTATTGCAGATAATTACGCTTACAGAAATTAAGATTTGTCAAATGTTTATTTGTACATCATGCTGATGCAGCCAGTAAAGGAGATTGAAAAGATATGTAGACAACAGGTGCTATTAGTTGCAGCTGCAGACAGTTCTGAGGGATTGCCACCAACTATCAGAAGATGCTTCAGCCATGAAATAAGTATGGGTCCTTTGACAGAACAACAAAGGGTTGAAATGCTGTCTCAGTTGCTGCAACCAGTTTCTGAACTCACCTCTGATGTACGTTAAGAGAATGTGCTGCCTGTTCTTTTTGGTGCATTTTGGGGTAAAAAATGTCAGATAATAGTGATGGATAAAATGATTCCATCAGTGGGGTTGAAATTTGATTGCTTGACTACATCTTTATATGCGATATGCATGTATAATTGCTGGAGCCACATCCAGGAATTTAATAGTCAGATTGTTACTTGTTGTAGACAGGCTCAGAGGAGTTTGTAAAGGACATAATTGGACAGACGTCTGGATTCATGCCTAGGGATTTGCATGCTTTGGTTGCTGATGCCGGTGCCAACTTAATACGGAAGAGCAATTCTGAAGTGGACAAAAATGAGCCTGGGGAATCAGATCTTACAGCAAAAGTGGCGCACAATGATAATTCATCTATTGCTGCGACTCAGGTTATGGGGAAAGAAGACTTGGTCAAAGCAATGGAGCGATCAAAGAAAAGGAATGCATCTGCTTTAGGTGCTCCTAAGGTAATTACAGACAGAAAGAAATTTGCACCATCTTAAAATTTTGTCATCTTCTATTGTAAGCAATGACACATTGCTAACTGAAATAAAGGTTTCTTTCATTTTGCTTGTACTTCAAATTATTGGTCAGCAAGGACATTGTTTTATGGTTTTTTGAGTCTGGATTTCTCTGCCCTAGGTTCCTAATGTGAAATGGGAAGATGTTGGTGGGCTTGAGGAAGTGAAAAAATCAATTTTGGATACCGTTCAGGTAAGTCCTTTTTATCTACTATCTCCATATCTATACATCAATCTAGCAGAAATTGTTAATATTATTGAATTCAAAAACATCAGAGAATTAAGGTAAATGAGATATAAACATAGGGGAATTTGATTATCAAGTATATTACCCTTGTACATGAAATAAAATTAAGTATTTAAACACTATTTGATGTAGTTTCTGGTCCATGAGTTTATTATTCAGTTTATATTTATTTTTTCATTTCCATTAAATATTCTGCAAACTGAAAGCTTACTGTTAGTTTCACTCACTGGTACTGAATTACTTAATTTTCATTTTGAATTTTGCAGTTACCTCTCCTGCACAAGGATTTGTTTTCTTCTGGCTTGCGTAAGCGCTCTGGTGTTCTTCTATATGGTCCTCCTGGAACTGGGAAAGTAAGTTGGATCTATCATTACATTACAGTGAGTTCTCAGTTAAAAATCTACTTTGTAACCCTTTTTATTATTCTTGTGTCAAATCTCAGACTTTATTGGCAAAAGCTGTGGCAACAGAGTGTTCCCTAAATTTTCTTAGTGTGAAAGGACCTGAACTTATTAACATGTACATTGGAGAATCGGAGAAAAATGTTCGAGACATTTTCCAAAAGGTTAAATATGCTTCCCGTTTCAATAAATCTTCAACAATACATAAGTATTTAGAAACATGGTTTTGTTTTAGATCATACTTTTGCCGTCATTGATGTTTCTTCATTATAGTTTACCTGTTTTGCAGGCCAGATCAGCCCGCCCATGTGTCATCTTCTTTGATGAACTTGATTCTCTAGCTCCAGCTCGAGGTGCCTCTGGGGATTCCGGGGGTGTTATGGATAGAGTCGTCTCTCAAGTAAGGACACATTTCCTACATTTTTTACTAATTGATTTCTTTAACTTCATCAAAAGTTAATTAAAATGTCTAATTTCTCTTGATACCAGATGCTTGCAGAGATTGATGGTCTAAATGATTCTTCGCAGGTTATTAACCTACTACAGAATATTCTTGTTACTGCATTAATGTATCATTTTCCCTTTTGCTTCTGATATTAAAAGACACCATACTTCTGTTGGTTATTCAGGATCTATTTATTATAGGTGCAAGTAACAGACCGGATCTTATCGATCCAGCACTACTGCGACCTGGTCGATTTGACAAACTTCTATATGTTGGAGTTAACTCTGATGTGTCTTACAGAGAGCGGTTAGTAATCCTTTTAATCCAATTTCTTTTTCATGGGTTTATGTAAGATATGTTCTTATTTCACGATTTTATTTGTTTTCATCAAATCCTCTTTGGCTAGGGTCCTTAAAGCACTTACCAGAAAGTTTAAACTGCTTGAGGATGTATCTCTTTATTCAATAGCAAAGAAATGTCCTCCAAACTTCACTGGTGCAGACATGTATGCCTTATGTGCAGATGCTTGGTTTCATGCTGCAAAAAGGAAGGTGGGTCAACATTGCAAATTTTGCCAAAATAAACTTTACATGGGCTTTTTTTTTTTTCTGACTGATTTTTTTCCCCACAAAAAGTAATTATCTTACATGTAAGGAAGACTTATCTTGCATTTTGAGCTTATTGCTGCATTTGATACTGGACAAATTAATCCAAATTCTCCCAGAGCAATTCTTAGTTTGTGCAATGCATTGAACTGCTGCTTGATCTTTTTTTTTTTTTTTCCTTGTAGGTTTTGAGTTCGGATTCAAATTCTGATTCTTCCCGCATTGATCAAGCTGACTCTGTTGTGGTTGAATATGATGATTTTGTGAAGGTATGATGCAGTTGCTGTCTTAGTTAGATGGTACTGGACGGAATAACCCACTTATAAACTTTTATGGTTTTATGTAGCATTAATGAAGAATAAATCTACCAAATATAGTGAAGATATGGTATTGGATTGGGATGTGCTGAAATGCCCGTCTCTCTTTCAAATCATAACTCTTTCCATCTAGTAAATTTTGGTTCATGAGAAGAATTTGAGAGAAATTTTTGTGGACCATTTGATGCATTAATATCATTTTTTTTTTTTAATCTGTTTTACCTTCTCCTCTCACCCCTTTGCATCATGTGACGGTTTGGTGTTCTTATCTATGAATTGTTTTACATGGTTTTCCCTAAATTATTTGGTAGTTTGACATCATAGAATGGTTCAACAATTGTGGACAATGTAGCGTTTTCAATGCAAATTATACTTTTGCTAGTGATTGATATATTTGACACCTGCATCAAACTCTGCTAGTATGTTTTTGGGTCAAAATTGTCTAAAATGTAATAGCCTGACTTTGCAGGTCTTAAGAGAGCTGTCACCCTCCCTTTCCATGGCAGAATTGAAGAAATATGAGCTGCTCCGTGATCAGTTTGAAGGATCTTCAAACTAAATACGGTCAAGTGTCGTAAAATTTTGCAAATCGGACAAGCCTTCAAATTGGAGAAAACCCGGGTGGAATTGAGTTACTTGGACAGCCATTAGTCCCACGCCACACAAGGTTACTGTTCAATTTCTGTTATTTGTATTAGAGGTATGTATGTAATCTTCAAAAACCTGTATTTCGCATCACTTTTATTATACGTATAGAATAACAATGTATATGAGGATAAGTTGGATAACTAAATTGAAGCCAGATAATAGCGTTTCAATTCCGTTGTTAACAAACGTCAGATGCAGCAACTGAAGTGACTGGTAGGCCAACACCTAATTCCACTGGTTAACAGGTAGTCTTTATCAAAACTTAAATCTTGAGTTCGCGTTTTAGGGTGACTGGCCACCAGACCAGATGTTTTACTTTGCGCATCGTTGCTGATGATATAGTAGTTATATTCTTCGTTGTCATTCTCAACTGTCGTCCTAGCTGCTACTTGCTTGGGAGGTGTCCGTCCAATCCAATGATGTATTTATTCTAAAGTCGGCACAACAACGATTGCTCGAACGCGTGGACAATATATTCACACTAGGGATGGCAAAAATCTCTACGGGGACGGATATTTTCGGGGATTTTTTCTATTCGGAGAGGGTATGGGGATAATTTCATACTCAATTTCTTATTCGAGAAGGGGACGGAGAAATTTTTTTATCCAATTTTTTATTCGGGGAGGGGACGGGGATGAGGTGGAATCCCCATTCCCTACCCATTTCTCCATTTTAATTTTTTAAAATTACTAGTAAATAAATAATAAAATTTAAATTATAAAATTATAAATATTGGTAAAAATAAAAAATATCAAAATATTTATATTATTAAACTTTTAGGCCTAATTAACTAATTAAAGTCCTAAATTTTTATTTAGGACATTAAAAAGACTGAATAGATTTTAATAGCCAAACATTTTTTTTTAATTTTAATATTCTTTAAATGTTTTAAACTTCAATCTATTTTTTATTTATTTTTAGATGTTATAATTGCCCACAACGAATCACAATTTTAATATCTAATCTAATCTAATCTAATATTTCCTTGTGATTTGCTCCGATTTAACTATTGTGTTGTAAAGGGAATAGTCCACATTTATAAAGTGTCCACGCCACCATTGAAAAAGTTAATTTTGAATTTAAATTCGATTTTTTTTGTAACAATTTTGTATTAGACTATTAATTTGTTCATGATAGTTTCTAAAAGAAGTTTGTATCCCTTGCATGTTGCGTTACTTACTAATTTAATATATGTGACTTTTGTAATAGATATTAATGTAAGATACATTTCAAATTTTACTTTTATTTGAATTTTTTATTTTAATATGATTAACTTAAAATCGAAAAAAATATGTATTAGTTATTCGGGGATCGAGGACCCTCGGAGATCCCCTGTTATTATTCGGAGAGGAGATGTGTATTCTCTCAAGTAATTCTGACGGGAACGGGGACATACGCAAAATATCAGGGATGGGTACGGAGAGATCGGTCACCTCCCCTCCCCTCCCCATTGCTATCCCTAATTCACACGTGTGTGTTCAATACGTGGGAAAGATATGAAAAATCTTTAGCTTACCAGAATACTATCGAAAACCACAATACATAATAATATATCATGCGTAGAAATAATTAATTTACAGCAGTCTCCTTATATTGAATTGGAAGTTCAAAGTTAAGCAATGAGGTGAATGAAATAAGAGAGATTTTATATTAGAGTAGATAATACTTTAGAATAAAGTAGAATAATAAAACTAACAATAGTACACTATTATTATTATTTTTTTTATGGGAAGATGGGCGTAACTCCTTTTCTACGTTTACCAATTGGTAATTGCAATAGACAAGAATTGGGATCAATTGAAATGATAATTAAAATAAGTTATTTATTTGAAATATAAGAATTAGAATTAAAATGAATTGTATTTTTATTGATGTGTTTTTATTTATCCAAGAATTGAAATGAATAGTTTTAAGTTATTAAAACGTTCTTAGTTAATTATTATCATTTTTATTATTATTATTATTATTTAAAAATATTATTGTTAATAATAATATTTATTATTATTAACTCTCAAACTCTATAGAAATCAAGTTCTCATTTCTGAATTGAAAAATATATGGATTTTATATGTTTCATTCTCATTCTTCTTTTATTTCAATAAGTAAACAGTAAACACCATCAATCATTTTTATTTCAAATTTTAATTTTTCAATCTCATAAATAAGCTAAGCACACCGCTAATATATTCTGTTCTTTTAATCTCACTCTCATTCTCCTTTTATTTTTAATAAGCGAATACCATCAATCATTTTTATTCTAAATTCTGATTTTCAAATCCCATAAGTATGCTAAGCACACTAGTAGTATATTTTGTTCTTTTAAGTACATTCTAATACACTTTACTAGAATCTGCAAACTTGGAGTTTGACTCTTTCTTCCCAATATTGAGCAGTTAGCGCACCAAAATTTAGGTGGACGGTTAGGCTTTTGCCAAATCAATTATAATATTTCTATTTCATAACAAAATTATGAATGTAATTGACGAAAATTACAGTTAAATAAATCTTGAAATGGAGGGGAATAAAGAGAGACAAAGCATATTCCCTGCTTGCTTCCACGTACTCAAATATGACATAAGTGGATGGGGTCGCCCTGCACCTACACCAGATTGTGGGGCCCAGTTCAAGAGGACAGAACGGATAATAACCGTTGATCTGGACCACATGATGAGTTTTTTTTTTTTTAAATCAAACAGTTTGATTCTGTGATTTGGATGGACTCCACATCTTGTTCTGAATTTGAGGTTGACACGTGTAGAGAACTGGACTGAAGTTGTGTCTAGTATCGGTTGGGTAAAAGGGTTCTTGGCTTTGCTGCTTTGCTTCTGGCATTTTTTAAAATTTTTTTTGGCCCTTTTAACAGGATTTTTAGGAAGGCGACGCAAACAATAGTGCAATACATTTATGAAATTGAAATTGAATTGACGCATTGGTAGAGCAGGCCCCACAGTGTTTTTGGTGTACTGCGGGCCCACAACCCTACTCGTGTATCTCATGATCATCATGCTTTTATTCCCTCTGCTTTTGTTTGACTGTTTGACATGAGTTGGTACACACACAGGGGATCAAATATATTTTATTAGCCAGTTTAACGCAGTAAAATAAAGCATCGGACCATTTTCTTTAGAAATTTCTATCTAATTGATTTAGTTAGGATTCATCATTCATGTGTAGGTTAAACCTTAAGCAAAAGATTTTGAAGTGTGAATACTGTATTTTTTGATAATTTTTTTTATGTATGTTCCATAAACTTATTTAAAAGGTTTATCATAAATGAGGTGATATTTATTATGTGAATAAAAAAATACGTTATGATTAAAAATAGATAGAGAAATAAAGAATCCGTTATTATTTATGTATGCAGCATAATATGTCACATTATTTATAACAGTTTCTTTTTTATCGATTTGGGAATATCTATTGGTATTCACTTTTAATTGAATCATTTTTACAAGTACCATCGGCATTTAACATAAAATTTAAGTAATTACTTATCTCAACATTTTACTTATAGGAAAAAAAAAATTATCATAAAGGGTATTGGAACACTAACTTTATTGGTGAAGAATTGTTTTTTGAGTAATGGTAAATTTTTCTTAGTCATGATACACAATTTATAGAAAAAAGAGATGTCATTTATTGGTAGATGTTGCCATGTTAATGCATTAGTGATTAATAAAAAAATCGTCTTATACTTAACATTTGATCACATTTCACTTATAATACGAAATAGGTATCTTCAACTATATAAATGTATATTGTTGTGTTGTATGTCAAGTTGAGTAAGTGAGAAGCGCCGTTTCCTAATTCCATGGAGGAGGAGTTCAACTTCTAGTGCCACGTATAGTAAGATTTTTTTTCCAAATTCAATTGGAACATACTCCTCCGACTTTAATCTAGAATCAATTTTCATATTGTGCTAATTTGGGTTTTATATTTCAAAGCTGAATATTTCAAACTTTTAATTGTAATAACAGTGGAATCTTAAGTTAACATTATGAACAAATATTTGAAAAAAAAAAACAAGGAAATAGCTAAAGGCCAATTTGATAGTATTGTAGTTTT
This sequence comes from Citrus x clementina, assembly GCF_000493195.1. Classification (NCBI taxonomy): domain Eukaryota; kingdom Viridiplantae; phylum Streptophyta; class Magnoliopsida; order Sapindales; family Rutaceae; genus Citrus; species Citrus x clementina. Next base: position 45,431,304 of record NW_006262339.1, read on the forward strand.
TAAAATAATTATTATTAGTAGTGTTGTAAAAATAATCAGCTTTAAAGAGAATCAATTAAACGTTTGCTAGCAGGGAAGTCGCATTTGTTGGGAGAATCTGTGCCTCCCGGTTCGAGCGGGGACTTCTAGTCTGGGTTGTGGTACGGGCTTAAAGGTGCCTCCCACAGTTGGGGCCCTCCCCAGGATACCTCGTGGATAAGACCAAAAAAAAAAAAAAAAAATTAAACGTTTGCTAAAATTTTTTTTCAAAAGTGTTGTGAGTTTTAAAATGAATTGTATTTGTTTAGTAAATCTTACTGTTAAAGTGTTGTAAGAATGTAAATGATTAAATTGGACATGATATTGAATAAAATTTATTTACACATTTATAATAGATGTATATAAGATATTTTTAATTGTGTACATATAATAATTGATTAACTAATAGAAATATTTTATATTATTTAATTTACTTTTTTATTTTGTTATCTTAATATAATTGGTAATAATAATAATCTCTTTTAAGTTAATGATTTTATTTCCCAATCAATAAGGATAAATTTAAATTTTTATAATATGTATGAGGATATACATGGAATTGAATTAAGTATAAAAATGATTCTCAAAATCATATTTTGAAAAGCTACTCCAATCTTACTTTTCAAAATTTGTTGTAAGATGAGATGACGATGATCTAGCCGAAATTGATTTCTAAAAAAATTTGCCAAACACTAAAATTATCTGTTAATTTTTTAAAATTACTTTTGACCCTATCCGTAATTTATATTATAAATATAGGAAAGTTATTGATTCCCCTTTTAAATATAAGTAAAACATACTTATATAATAACTTAAATGGGTTTGATATTTACTCCCTTTAAATTTAAAAATGATATACTTAACCCCCTTACATTAACAATTTAAGTTATTTTAAAATGAAAAAGGCCATACTGCCCCTAGTCAATTTAAATTATTTTACAAGCCATAAACATCTATGAAAATGAAATTGTTAATTGTGAATTTTAAATCACATAGTTGAAGTGCGACACCTGTGAAACATTCTCCATGCCCAATTTGTCCTTGTAAAGAATGAAGAGAAAATTGAAAGAGTAAGGATAAAGTGGGTAGCTCTCAAAGAGGAAACATGAGCCGCTTTAACAACTTAAAAAATGTAGAAAATGTATCCCTAAGTATTTTAAAATTGCCACATGTAAATAGAGAACCACTGTAATAGTGACAGACATTCTACCAAAATTACTACACGTTAGCACATACCACCACAAAATATCTTTTTAATAGTCACATGCACTAAAAAAAAAAAAAGGAGATCAACTGAGCAATCGCCTAATTCGTCTTCAATGAAGTTAGCAGTTCTCTCAATCCATTTGGCTCATTTGAAACAAACCAATTAGAATACATGACATGCTTCAATAGAGATAGTGTCACAGATGACAAATGTCAAACCCTAAAGAGTTAAAAGGACTCAAGACGAGCAAGAACATTCAATAACAATTCGTCACTCGTCCTAAAAGACATAAAAATAGCCTTATGGACACTCACTTTGTAAGGTTAGGTTAGTCTCACAAAAAGGTAACTTTTTTCATTCCCACAACACTCAAACTTTATCTTGTTCAAGGGTTTCTTTGAAACCCATCAAATTCTCCAGGCTTCACCTGACTTGATTGTCAGAGCGTTGTAATTGACCATCCTCGAAATCACCTCTAACAGCTCCTTTTTTTTTTTTTTTTTTTCTTATTTTAAGGATTATCCCTATTCTAATCATCCTTGGAAAACTACCCTAAAGCAGCACAGTCTTCATCATTTGCCGAACCACCTCTCAAAGTAAAGCTCTCATTATGTTTTTATATTGCATCAAAATTAGACTAAAATAAAAATATTATGCATGTGTTATGACAATGTTGTCTTTAATAAGTTGAATTGACTATCTAATTTGTGTAATTTTTTTATTTTCATATTTTCTTGGCTTAAAATATGAAACATCTAAATAATTTGGGCAACACAATACTTGAAGGTTTAATGAAGCTTATTTTATGTGTTATCAAAGAGAATATACTATCTTACGTAAGAAATAAAATTAATATAATCCGTGATATGATGAAAATGAAATTATCTTGTTATGAAAAAAAAACTTTAAAAGAAAATTCGATAAATAAATAACTTATGTTTATGCCAAAATTCTAAATAAAAATAAATAAATTAGGTTAAGTAGTTAAGGACAATATTATCGTAACATATAAATTTTTTTTTTTTAAATTTTGATGGGTGTCTACAGTTTGTAAAATAACCTAATCGATTAGGTACTTTTTCACTATAAAATAACTTAAATTATTAGTATTTTGAAATTTGAAGAGGATAAATATAATTTTCCCCTAAAAAATACCGGAGGTTATGGTCTGAAAGCATCGTATCTAAAAAGGGTAATTGGAGTATAAGAGAATGGCATCTATCATCGTAAACATATATGTACTAAATTATTCGATATATTCCTTAAATATTCTTGAATTGTTGGTATTCAAATTTCAGATTGGTGAAAAAAGTTAGCCCGTTAAGTTTATAATCAATAAAATTATTATACCAGAAAAAAATTATTATTATTATTTTTAATCCCTCGACAAAGAAATCCTCGTGGGCGTGGCTTTGAACTTTGAAGAAGACAAGAAGGATAAGATCTTTTTTAATCATGCAAAAATGAAACAATTATTAAACTCAAATGGCTCTTTTTATTCTCTATACACTATTTATACTTATTAAATATTAACAAACGTCTTTTCTACACCCGACGTGCTTTAAATTAAATTATTTCCCCCAACTTTGAAGATGACGGAGATAACAAATAATAATAATAATAAATAAAAAGATATTTGCTCAAGAGGGCCTCGACTCCTACCCCTACCCACCGGAGCCACACAAACGCAAGGGCAATTTCGTCAGAAACGTAGTATTTCGGTCAACCGAAGCGTTTGAACTTTGAAGCGCTTCTCTTTTCTTCTGCTTCCCTTTACCAAACTGTGGGGTAAGTTAAGTACGTTAACATCAAATTTGTCAATTTTTTTAAAATTTAGAAATAATTCTAGACGTTTTGTAATTATCCGAATTTCATTAATTAATTAATTATTAAAAACCGAATTTCCTGTCGGATAAGAAAAGGTTTGGGGTGCACGCACCGATCCAACACATCGCAAGCGACTGCTGAAGCCGAAGCCTCATGCACGTGGCTTCCAAATCCACGCGCTTATGGATAGCCTTTGGATGACCCTTTCCACATTCCATTTCATCACGTGGAGAATTTTTTTTTTATCATCATTTATTAATTGGAATTTAGTTATAGTTTAACTTTCCATATGAGTTTCAACTAACTATTAAATTAACTACTTCAAAATTTAGTAAATGATTATACTCTCGCATTGATATTTCATACTAATTAACTCACTTGTATTTTGTAAAAAAGTTCAAAAGTAATCCAAAATTTTAATTACAATAAAAAGAATAGCCATATGTGTTAAAATGAAAAATAGAACACAATTATTAAAAAAAAACTACAAAATATAATAAATTTACTCCTAAATAAGATTTTTTTTTGTCTTTTATACTAAATTATGTGCTATTTCAATACATATAGTGATTCACCGAATAATTTTAAAGTAATTTTTATTTACTTTATCACTCAAATTTTAATTATAAAATAGTTAAAGTTTAAAAAATTATGTGCTATTTCAATACATATAGTGATTCACCGAATAATTTTTAAGTAATTTTTATTTACTTTATCACTCAGATTTTAATTATAAAATAGTTAAAGTTTAAAAAATTAATTTGATTTTTGTGAGTCTTTTTAAAAAACAATACATGACTGAAAAAGGATGTGATTTTCGTGATTAAAGGTCATACTACGTTACCCATAACGAAAAGCGTGATGTACACGCGTTAGAATTGCACGTGGTAGCGACAAACAATTAGCTTATCTTTCAGACAAGGGTTTCGTCGTAAAACTAAAAAAATAGGGGGTTAGAATGTAAATTCATAAAGTTATCTCAACTCAAGTAAATTGCTGTCTTTAATTTTTTTCTCGCCGTCTCTGTTTAGATCAGTCCGTTTCCTTTTAAAGAAAAATGAAATCGTAAAAAAGTAAATTAATATAATGTTTCCTTGAAAGAGAAACAAATCAAAGTTACGAAGAGAAAATTAAATTATAAGAAATAAAATAAGATTATTAAAAAAAAAAAAAACGCGGCTGCTGTATACACCAAAACCAGAGAAGAGACTCCCTTTCTCTCTCTCTCTCTCTCTGCTAATTGATTCCAACTAAAGAGATCGCACAACAACAATTCGCAAAACCTCGAATTCAAAAATCTTAATCGATTTTCACCAAAACTTTGGTGGAAAATTAGCTTGATTTTAAGAATTAAAACCATATTCAGTTTCATATTAGCGGTAAATTATTTGAGATTTGTGATCGGATTTGATATCGATCGAATAAGGGCGAATCATTGGTGGGTTTTGGCAGTTGAGAAATGGGTCGCGTCGAGTTTCGTGTTGGGGAAGATGTATCGGTGGGATTTGGGGCTTGATTCGGTGGGTGGTGTGTTTTTTTTTTATTTTTAGATGATTAGTGTAGGTAATAGAGATGCTAATAAGGGACTAGGGTTAGGGTTAGGGTTTGGTGGTGGAGGGAGAGAGATGGAAGAGACCGAGCTTGAAGAAGGAGAGGCTTGCTCTTACAATAACAACGATAATAACAACGATGATTGTGATGCAAGCATCGACCCTGATATCGCTCTCTCTTATATTGTAAGATATTTCTCTTTTTTTTTATTATTTCAGATATTGTCCGTTGCTATTTTGCTCATGAATTTTTGGTTTAGAAAGTGTTAATTGTTTTTGGGTTGACTTTGTTGTGGTGCATATTCAGATCCAAGTCTTTATTTCAATTCTTTGCAATTTTAATTTTAGTGACTGGTACAATTGAATGATATTGTAGTGTTTTTGAATGTGTTTAATTTCCTAAATTAAGAGAACAAAGTTTGAGGTTAGGAGGTATTGTGTTTAATTTCATTTTTGCTGTTGTTGGCTATGGGAGTATAAGCATTGCTTTCAGATTTTAGTTTGGTAGGTAATGTGTAGGGTGGAACATTTTTTAGTCAGCAGATTAGGGAAGCTTGAAACTGTTTTTTAGGAATGTTAAATTAATGCAAAATTTTGCATGATACGTGATAGTAATGAATGATGCAGTTGCGCTTGTAAATCCAATAAATGAATGATAGGGTTGAGCTTGTAAAGCCATTAGTCGTGGTTCTAGGATTAAGCTTTTGTGGGGAGTGTCTTAATGACTTTAGAGTTCCTATCCATCAATTGCAAATTGCGTTGTGGGAACTGTGCTGTCTCATGTAATTAGTGCAACTTGAAGTTTGCTTATTCAATTTTTTTTAGTGTAATAATAGTAACTTTTTGAATTTAAAATCGGAGAGTTGTGAGTTGTGAATACTTGTTCCCGATCATGACGCTGTACTGCTTCATGGGAACAACAGTGGCTATAATTACGGTTTTGTAACTTAAATGCATCTGAAAGTCTTATATTTCGTTGTTCTCTAATTTACTGATTTTCATTTTTCCCTCTACTAGTCTACCATCACTTTATGTCTCTCTAACTATGTTCTGCACTTTTCGTTTATCACGTATAACTGTTAAATATTCTTAAAGGGCGAGAAACTTCAACATGTTTTGGGACACTTTCAGAAAGATTTTGAAGGTGGAGTTTCAGCAGAGAATTTGGGTAAGCCAAGACAGGATGGAATTATCGTTTCTTGCAAACTAAAAGAGCCTCACTAAATTTTGTTGGCTGTTAAACTGATGTTTTGGAATTGGGGATTTTTCCATGCCTACAGGGGCTAAATTTGGTGGATATGGTTCATTTTTACCACCTTATCAACGGTCTCCTGTTTGGTCACATCCAAGGTCTCCGCCAAAAGTTCAGAACCATAATGCTCCTCCTAAATCTCCAAATAATTTGCAATGGGAGGTAGAGTTAATATATTCTCAATTGTTATTAATCTCACCTTTGACTGGATCTTAGTTTATTTGAAAATTTCTTGCGTATTTTAACACTTAAATTATGTCTTTACACAGAATGGCCATCGCAGTTCTGCAGTTTCATCGGCTGCACCTCCATCATTGAGACCTGGACCTGCTTCTAGTTCCACGTCACTGCCTACATTGAAGGCGCCATCTATTAACGATTCTGTCAAAGAAGAAATATCTATCACATCCTCACATGCCGAGGAATATGCTGCTAGACAAGAATCTGTAAACAAGAGAAATTTAGCCGACCAGAAGACTCTGAAGGTTCGGATCAAAGTTGGTTCTGACAACTTGTCGACACAAAAAAATGCTGAAATCTATAGTGGCCTTGGCCTTGATGTCTCACCATCGTCGTCATTGGATGATAGCCCTTCAGAAAGTGAAGGGCTAGATCATGAACCTCAAGATGCTCCCTTTGAATCTCCCACCAATATTATTCGGGTGAACTAATTTTCTGTTCTTTTCTCAATGTTTGATTTCCTTTTTCGGAACGTGCCTAAAGATATCAAATATGATTGTTTTATTGCTGTGCTGGTACAGGTCATGACTTCCTTTCCAATGCGTGAAGGTCCATTGTTATCTCCTCTTCCTGATTACCTAATTCACTTGACTGAAAAGGAAAAGGTTCTAAAAAATAGTAGGTTCGTGCCTTTCCCCAAAGCTGACTCAGAAACTGCTCGCGGTTTGCTGAATGGATCTGATTGTAGAAAGGGTGATGAGAAAACAGTAGGTGAAAATAAGCAAAGGTCAGTGGAGAAAAACAATTTTTCTACTGAATTTAGGAATGGCATTAACAAGGATGCTCGCAGTGGTTTGTTTGTTACACCAATGAAGGAAGTGGACATTGACACATTGGCTTGTGAGGAGATTGTTACTGAAACCTTAAAGCTTCCACTTCTATCTAATTCATATTCTAATGTTGTTGACACGACAAAAAGTACAAGTAGGGCATCTGATACATCCAGGGAAGCCTGTAAGAGTGCAATGAGGGACACAGTTTCCTCGCTAGTGAAAGAGGAATCATTGAGGCCTTTGCACACTGAAGAGACTGGTTGGGATGAGAAATCGAAGGCTGGTTTGACTGGAAAGATTTGGGAGGATAAAAAGACAAGTTCTGCAGATGATGTTGCAGTCTACCCAAGCAAGGATGGTTATTCCAAAAGAGAGAAAACTTTTGACTCGGTCAAAGCCGAATCAAATGTTTTGATGGCAAGGAAAGCTCTAGACACTGATCTCATCGATCCTCCCAAGCAAAAGGCAAACCAGAGAGTGACATCCCATGAGTTAGATGGCAAGTTACCTACCGGGAAGGAGCATCAGTCTTCTGGTGTCAAAAAGAAATCAAAGGGAAGCCAAAGTCATGGTAGTGTGGCTGCAGACCTCCCAAAAGAAAGCTCAAAAGTTAGTTGTTCTTCAGTGACAAAGAATAAAAAGAGTGCTCATGCAGAGAATTACATGAATAGGAGGGAAACTGAAAACAGATCACTGAAGGATATTGAGAAGGTTGAAGATCGGTATAGAGAATTTTTTGGGGACGTCGAATCTGAACAAGAAGAGAAAAAAATGGTTTTGTTGGATCTACATTCTGAAGATAGGCCAAACGAATGTGAAGTTGTTGATAAAAGTGCATCTACCTTGAATAGTGCGTCAAAGGAGAGATCAAGTGGTAAGAGAGCCGACAAGTTTTCAACTCTAGAAACGTACCCGAAATTGGTGCAGAGTGGTGCGCCTCCTCGTGGACCTGGCCCTGTTTCTGATGCAGGTCAAGCAACCACAGCTCCAGTGCTGATAGAAGAAAATTGGGTATGCTGCGATAAGTGTCAGAAATGGCGGCTTCTTCCACTTGGTACAAATCCTGACAATCTACCTGAGAAGTGGTTGTGCAGCATGCTTACTTGGCTGTAAGTTCTGTTTGTGTAAATTATATTTGCAATATTCATAATATGCAGGTTCAGGAACTCCTGATAAATTGATAGATAATTTTGTTGCTAAAATCATGATTAATTATGGATCTCTCAAAAAATTAGAATTTATATTTTATGTTGTGGTTGATGGCTAACAGTGATAAATCAATACCAATGCCTCTGTTTCTCTTGCTAAAGCCTGACTGTTCTATCTCTACATATGTCTAGGCCTGGAATGAACCGATGTAGTGTTAGTGAAGAGGAAACAACAAAAGCTCTGATAGCTCAGTACCAAGTCCCTGGTCCAGAGAGTCAGAATAATCTACAAATCAATCCTGGTGGTGTTTTATCAAGCGTAAACTTGGCTGATGTTCAGCACCCTGACCAAAACTACCCAAATTTCAGTTCACATCCCCTGTCTCATGGTGGAAAGAAAAAACCTGGTCTTAAAGAAATATCCAGTGCCTATAAGGATGGTGCTGCCCCATTGCCAAATTCTATGAAAAAAAACATCCAGGCATCAGTGAGAAGTGAAAGCTTAAATGATATGTACCATTCACCATTGGCAAGTGAACTAGATGCTCGGCGGCTAAGCAAGTCTAGTGATTTATCTGCGGAGAAACACAAATATAAGCAGAAAGAGAAGCATAAAATACTAGATCACAATTCTGATGGAGGTATTGCTTTTGATCAGATAAACAGATATTTGTTGTGTAACTTGTAAGTATCCGTTATCTTTTAAAACATAATGGTATCCTTTTATGAATCATGTGCTTAGGTGATACCAAGAGTTTAAAGATGAAAAGCAAGAGGGACCCTGATCGAGAAAGTTTTAGAGCCTCCAAGAAAATCAAGGCTGAAGATTTGAATGGCACTGGTGAAGATTGGATGCCTGAAGTTGGAGGGGCCCGAGGGAAGGGGGGTCCTAGCTTGAGTAACGGCTTGCCAATTAGCTCATCAGGGAAGGAACAGTCTAGGCATAATGACTATTCTTCTAAGGACTCAAAGTCTGATACAAAGGACAGGCCACATGTTTCTGCTAAAAAACAGAAAGATAAAGTCAAGGTATCTGTGAATGATGCTACTGCAAAAAAGAGGAAAATGGAGGGTCTTGATAATCAAATTTATTTGGGGTCCCTCCCAAGCACAGGCAATGATATTCGGGGCAGCAGAAATTTTGTGGAGGAGTTCAGTGATAATGACCTCAGGAAGGAAAAGAAAGCCAGAGTATCCAAGTCTGAGGGAAAGGAGTCTAGTGTAAGTAGAGGAAGTGGTAAATCAGACAAAAAAGGCAGTCACACAAAGAACCGGCATTTAGGTCCAGATGTAGGGAGCTCATTTTCTCAACGAAGCCTGGATGGTCTGGATAATAAAAGGTATTCAGGGCCTGTACAGCCTTCTGTGGCAGCTGCTTCAAGCTCATCTAAGGTTTCTGGTTCCCATAAAAATAAAGGCAGCTTCCATGAAGCAAAAGGCTCGCCGGTTGAATCAGTTTCTTCATCTCCTATGAGAACATCTGGAACGAGGAATGTCGATGGAAAAAATGAGTCTCATGATACTGAATTTTTTGGTATTGTTAGTCCTAGAAAATGCCCATTTGATGAAGATGAGGGTGGGAGTGATAGATCTGGGACAGCAAATAAGGACAAATCCACTGTAGCTCAGCACAGGTCTCTTGAGTCATCCATGCTGACTATGCAGGATAAGGATTTTAGTCATTTATCTGGTGATAAAGCTAAAGCAATTGTGCCATCTCCTGATATAGCAAATCGTCATCTTACAAATGGTAATGCTGATTTTTTATTCCAAGACACTCAACATTCTAGGAAATCACCAACTGTTGAACAAAGTCGTGATGAAGAAAGAAGAAATGACAGCAGACATCATGCAATTGGTTCTCGTCCACGGAAGTCTTCAAAGGGGTCTTCTTCACGGTCCAAGGATAAAAGCCGGAGTTCTAAATCAGATTCTGTCTATGAATTGCAAGATCATGTGCCTTCTGATGAAGTAAAACCCAGGGATGGTAGAAACAGGTTCCAGGAGAAGTTTGGTGTGAAGCCTGAAGAAAACGAGAATAGGTATGTTGATAAGAAAGACTCTGGTGGTAACTTGTGCAGTGAGGATTCTAAAAGAGAGAATCAACCAAGCGTAGGGGGGCATGGTGGTCCAGATGCTATCTGTGGTCGGGATGCAATGTCCACCCCGAAGCAGAATCTTCTGCAAGACTGCAACGGTGAAAGATCTTCAAAGGGTTTCATCTCTGACAAAACAGATCAAGGGGAACTTGTCTCCAGTAGAGGGAAGTTGTCGTCTTTACCACCTTCTGGAGGAGCACAGAACGAGACACTGGTTCGCTGTCCTCGACCAGCTCATGGGTCACACAAAGGAATTGGATCAGATATTTTGGCAGCTGATGGTTCTCAAGTGGATGAGGTACCAAAGGTGCCAAAACAAATCAGGAAGGCTGATCATCACAATGGATCCCAGCATATTGGTTCAAGACTCCCTACACAGAATGGGCACAGGGCCAGGGATCCTGATGCCCCAAGTCCAGCAAGAAAGGATTCCTCAAGTCAAGCAGCTAACAATGCGTTGAAAGAAGCTAAAGATTTGAAGCATCTGGCTGATCGTCTAAAGGTTTTAACTTGTTTTATTTCAATTTGGTACCTGGTAGTATTGTTTCTTCTTAGCACTGAGCAAGACGACTTATCTTTTGCAGAACTCAGGGTCTAATAGTGAAAGCACAGGGCTTTACTTCCAAGCGGCCCTCAAGTTTCTTCATGGAGCTTCTCTTTTAGAATCTAGCAGCAGCGAGAGTGCCAAGCATGGAGATTTGTTACAGTCAATGACTATATATAGTAGCACTGCAAAACTATGCGAGTAAGTCAAAAGTTTACCTGGATCTCCAAATCAAGTAGCCTCCTGATTTCTGGCATGCTTTTTGATTCTTTATTTTTTTTTCTGTGTTGTGGGGGAAGGTAATTGAAGTTACTTTGTTTGAATTAAGTTTAACTTTCTTTTTTTTTAAATAATTGCCACTGCATGCGGCAGAGATATGAATCCTGCTGCTTTAAATGTGTGCAAGTCAAGGGAAGCTTTGGAGGAACTGTGTGATTATTTATTGAATGATGCTTGAGGTTAACAAGCAATGAGATGCATTTTTCACCTTTCATGGATTGCTATTTGCTCAGTGTTGTTTCTTGTCCTTGACATTATATTATTAATTATGTTTCCTCAAACATTAAGACAATTGGTCCACTTCACTGTAATGATTCTTCGTCTATAATACATTTTTTTGTGTTTCTTATTAAAAACAAAAATGAAAATCTTACATTTTTCCACACATGAATTTGAGGCATAGATAGTTAATTTGTTGCTAAACAGATTTTGTTCTTTCTGGTCAAATAAACTGTGGGACGATCTTGATTTTATCAAAATTCAATTTATGCTTTTTGAGAAACTTCTAATTTTAATATTATTTTTAGGTTTTGTGCCCATGAGTATGAGAGATCCAAAGACATGGCTGCAGCTGCACTAGCCTACAAATGCATGGAGGTGGCATATATGAGAGTAATTTATTCCTCACATTCTAGTGCAAGCAGAGATCGACACGAGCTGCAGACATCTTTGCACATGGCTCCTCCTGGTAATTTAAATGAACTCATAGTTTAATCATGTCAGTGCCTGTACAGGATAAAAATTCTGCTTCTAGTCATCCCTGCATGAAAATGAAGATAATACTGGATGCTATGTGCCTGTTATTCCTTTGGTTCTGTATTCATCATTAGGCAACTGCAAACATCCGCACCTTTAGATTTTCATAGGAGCTATAAGTCTGGTCACACTTGATGCCCCAATTTGAAAATCCTTATTTTCCCTGGAATGTGATAGTTTGTTTGTGTGGTAGTTTGTTTGCTCTCCTTGACACTGTTTTGGAAAGTATCAACTGTGAAATGCATTCAACAATGTTGAAATAGGACTGTCATGGTAAAGTATAATGGTGATCATCATAAAAATGGATTTTATATGAATAAATGGACTTCAAGTGTGCAGTAGACTTTGTACTTTTGAACTATGCATGCTTTGGAGGGATGTGGTCCTAGATATGATGATTAGTAAGTAATCCAATTCTTTGTCTTCTCCTTGTTACCACAATATACTAAAAAAGGATTTTTTGTGGCCATTAATTTGGAATTTGCAAGTTAAAATGAAATGAAGTCATAAATGAGTTAAAGATGCAACATGTACACTTATGAATTGAACAAGAGTAAATATAGAACTGTGAAATGATTGTTGTGGCCTTGTGTTTTTGGGTTTTGTTTGCATATTTGGAATTTGCAATTTAAAATGAAATGCAGCCATAAATGAGTTAAAGATGCAACATTTGCAGTTATGAAATGAAGAAAAGAAAATAAAGAACTAGTGAAATGATTATTGAATCTCTTGCTTGACAGCTTTACTTGTAGCAGATTCTAGAATTAATGTTGTATGTTGATCAAGGTCTGCATAGTACACTGGTTTGCCATAGTCTGGAAGTCAAAGACCAAAGTAATTGATTTGTTTTGGGGGACTTTTGACTAGTTTACTTCATTTGTTAAAAATGCTTTGTTGAATTGGTGGCTTACCAACAGGAAGAATTTTTTCTTAGAAGAATAAAGGAAGGAGGACCAAGGTTCCATCTGTTGGTGCCCATAGAATTTCTTAGCTCTTAGCCCTATTGTGATATACCCTCTGAATTCTTTTCTCTCAGCTTGGGGTATTGGGATGCTTTCTGATGCCATTGGGCTATTTTAGGTTTTTTACCTTCTACCTTGTTTGAATGAGATATTGTTTAACCCTTAGAGGTGGGGCAAACAATGACCATTGGTTTCCGACTAAGAGATTTGAAGTTCAGAACTGCTTTTGGCCACCTAATGGGATCTTACATTTCAAGGGGATTTCCAACTAATAAATGTTATGGGGTCCAGCAGTAAGCTCCAGATTTGAACATGGTGCACGTCAAGGGATTTCTTCGTTATTAAAAATAAAATAGTAAAGTGGAATTTTCACATTGTAACAATGAACCTTGCTAACATTTACTTTTTGGCCTGTTGTTAGTAAAATTGTTCCCAAATGAACCTTGATAACATTGAAGCTACTAGTTCATATAGTAAATAACTAGAGTAGGACATCAGTACTTTTTCTAATCTATGTTTCGGACAAGAACGCCATGTTAAACTCTGTTGATGTTGATGCAGAATTGGAAGATGCTTTTGTCATCTTGGATGTCAAAACCATTGGAAGATGCTTTTGTCATTTTGGATTTCAAAACCATTTGAAGATGTTTTTACCTTCCTTTTTTCTTTTATTTTTCGGTTTTGGATTTATGTTTCAATGTTTACCTTCTAAGTATTTTGGTTACTCAGCATTTGCTAGTCTGATGTTAAACAAGACAAAAAGGAAGTGTAGTAACGACCTTTTTCTTGACATCATGATGATTTTATAATGTGATCAGGTGAGTCCCCTTCTTCTTCTGCGTCAGATGTTGATAACCTAAACCATCCAACAACATTGGACAAGGTTGCCTTACCAAAAGGTGTTAGCTCTCCACAAGTCACTGGGAATCATGTCATCGCTGCTAGAAACCGTCCTAACTTCTCTCGGTTGCTCAATTTTGTAAGTATAGTTATCCCTTGGAAATTTCCAATTCTTCGTTTGCTGAAAATCCATCACAGAAGAACATGGAAAAAGTGTGGAAAAAAAATTATTGTGGAATTGGTATTTCATTTAAGTTCTTTTGAACTGGAAAACTTGGTCATATTGAATCCTGCAAATAACAAGCAGTCTTCTCTCCTTGCCAACATTTCCCCATTAGCACACAAGTTTAGTCTTCTAATTGAAGCTGGTTATGTTGCTGGCCCATTGCCAAGCCTTCCTTATCCTTCATCCTACAACTTTATATTAGAGTAGACAAGCATTAACATTATTAAACTTGATGGCCTGCAGGCACAGGATGTAAATTTTGCTATGGAGGCTTCAAGAAAATCGAGGAGTGCTTTTGCTGCTGCTAGTGTAAGCTTGGAAGAGGGCCAACACAAGGAGGGTATCTCTTCCATCAAGAGGGCTCTTGATTTCAACTTTCAAGATGTGGAGGGTTTACTTCGTTTGGTACGGCTGGCAATGGAGGCTATTAGCCGTTAAAAAAGAGCCCTAATTTTTGTGGAGAAGTTGTCCAAACCATGGAATGGAAGAATTCTTTTTTGTTGGTGTATCCATGGGTATTGAGCCTCGAAGGAGAAGAAAAGAGGCCACCCTGGTTTCTCTGCTGCTGTACGAATTAGCTTGACGAACCCGTTATCACCAGCTCACCGACTTCTTTCTGTAGATATGTGCAACAACGTTAGCTTGGATTTTTTATTAATTCTTCCGATGCTTCTGCTGTTTTCTGAACTGACAAGGACCAACCTTGTTAAGTTCTGTCTCAGGATTGCTATTCAGGTTGTGTGATGGTTCTGCAGAACTGATTACAAGCTCCAACAGCAGCCTAATTCATAGTTCAATGGGACTTGGATTGAAGAAATAATATATGTATAAATATAGAACAATTAGCCGGATGCAGGGTGGTAGGAGTCTGAAAACAGTGTGTGCCATCCCTTTGGCACCCGCGGCGCCCCCCCCCCCCCCCCGAGTGGTTGAGTTTTTGTGTCCTGTTTATTTATTTATTTTTTTTGGTACTATTAACTCGGAGATACCTTGAGGATGGGTGGCTAATATGTATATGAGCATTTTGGTCAGACTTTTCCGGCAGAGACTGCAATCTTGGTTCGAGCACAATGTAAACAGGGCTAAAGAGTTGGCAGTCTCAGGTTGGATATTGTCATTTCTCTCGCTCTCTCTTTTGCTTATCCAAATAACTTCTATTATAATTTCTTGTCTGCTTGTTCGGCAGGCTTCATTAATTTGTAGTTTGCTGTTGATAAACAAGTAGGAAGAAGTTAGCAAAACTATAAGGTGGAAAATAAAATGCATGTATGTAGCTTCCATTAATAAAGACTGCCCGAGCTTCAATTCCTTAAAGGTTTGTAGACTTTATTGTTGTGATTTTTTTTAAAAAAAAAAACTCATACAGCATTAAATGCTGTAGTTGCCTCTTAACTTTTATTGCTTTTGTTTTATTTATTTATTTTTTGTTTTGGGTGGCAGTGGCTATTTATGTACATAAATATATCGTTGAATCAAGTCTACTCTTGGAACAAGGAAAAATTTTTATTTGAAACAAGTATTTACTACAGCATCTGCAAAGGCAGATGCTAACAGGTATGGCTGCTTCTCCCTCATCTTTTAGTCTCTCAAGATTGTGAAGATTCTCCCTCATCTATCTTTTATTTTATTTTATGAAATGATAATTTACCTCAAATGATATACCCATGTGGATTTCAGTTACAAGGATGCTAGTTTATTTAATTACAATCTGGCTATGATATGATCACTTTTCTTATCTTGGGAGATTGGCCAAGTTCTGAACTTGACAGGGTCTTTGGTTTCAGGTTCAGCACCTGGACTCTGGAGACAGTTGCGACTAGCTGCAGAAATGACAATGAATGAAATGGCCTCATGGAAAATATGCATTCATATATATATATATATATACACTATATAGATAGTTTTGTAATTGGTAGTATTCTTTTAGATTAGTTATATACAAATTTTATACAAGTCACTGACAATGAAATTTTGATCTCATTCACGCTCACCTAGTTTGGTAAATGTACAGTAACCATTAGTGACATTGATTCAAGTTTTCACAATAAACTTTGTATCCCATTGGTTTTTAGAGTTTTGCCTTTTCAGCTGATGAATTGAAGCTGGATGCTCGAAGCTGGTATAGTTCTGACCCAGTTGTCAAATTTGTACAGAATGAATGTAGAACAAACATAGCATTCTTCTAATTCTGCTCTCTTATTTCACTTGTGCTAATGAGTGTCTTTATTTTTAATGTCCTGAAGGCTAATTTTTTAATCCACTAATGCTACTTAGGGAGCATTTACTCAGAGATAGAGGAGTATCCAGACTATACAATACACGTTTTTGTTCCCCCCCGCCCCTTCTTTTCTCCTCTATTATTATTATGTTATTGAATATTTATTTAGAAGGTGTTTTGAAACTCAACTCAAATTCAGGACATTCACTAGAATTCTCTGATAGGACTACGCTATAAATTGTGCTTTTAATACATGCTCGTTACGGGACGTAATTGTATTTTCGATATATAGTTGCTAAGCTTAAATTATTCCTCGTTCTTCTTGAATAAAAATAGAGAGAACGATACAGAAAACCAACGATGCGCCGCAAGATGGACTTTTGGTTGCCGGAATTTCGGCTTCGAATTAAGATTGAATGAGATTATAAAGAGTAAGTGCATGGATTTTCGTCAAATGCTTGTTAATTTCGGTTGATGGGACTGTGTCGCGGGTGCAACAGTCCCACCAATGATACCGCGACCCATAGCCCTCGTTAGGTGCATTGCGTTGTTTGATTGAAAGAATAGAAAGTGTTTATGTTTGCCTCAATTTCAACACTAACTGCATCATTAGGCCGTTCCCCAGCCCAAGCTTCCAGTAGAAACAAAAGAAAGTTTAGTGCGTTCTTTTAGGATGAATGAAAATCTCTTTTAATTTAAAGAAAAAAGTATTGGGCTCCAGATTTAATTGATGAAAAGCTTTTGTCTGCAACCATCCCCGAGTCACTCGACACTATGAATCACGACGGCCAATGGCACATAATAGAAAAATCAATAACGCTTTTCCTGTTAATTTTCTTTTCCTTTTTCCCCTTTTTTGGGGTTCCTCCAGCTCCAAGAACGAATGGTATGATGTATTACACAAAACTGAGGGAAAGTCCACAAAAATTCTCCAGTCACTGGTAGGTACCATCTTTCCTAGTGTCAAAAGAAGCCACCACCACAACTACACAGACAGCATTTACAGCATCTTTTATGTTTTCAACTTCAATTTCCATGCAGCCACCACCATCATCAAATCAAAAATTTTACTTCCCAGCTCTCTCTATGCCTTTTTCAGCGCATGCATCTCGGCTCTCACTCCGCCTGCCTTTTCATCATCAAATTAGGCCAAGTACCTAAACATGTTAGGGTTTTCCTTGTCCCTCTCCAGATAATCTCTTGTGATAAGATCTTCCATCCTCTTCTTGATTGCTTTAATATCAGGCTGCAGGTTCCAAGTCATATCATATTAGTAAAGAGACACCAAGAGGAAAAAAACAGAAACAGAATAATCGTCTGATAACTGAGTTTGAGTTGAACCTCCAACCAAAACTACTCTCCACAAGAATGTTCTAGTACAGATGTTTTGACCAACTGGAATACCGTTTGTACAGAAATGAAATAAAAGATGACCACGAGACTTCCCTTTCCCTTCCTTTCTTGTATCAATCAAATATAAAGACAAAGAAACATGTGAATACCTTGAACATGCGACTCAACTGCTCAACACACTCGGACACCAACTGCTGATGACCCAAAACTTTCCGAGACTTCATTATGCGCACTAATGCAGCATCAATAGCATATCGTCTGTCTTTGTCTACATCTTCAACAATTTTCTTCCTTTCATCAACCGGTGGGAGAGGAATCTGCACATGATTGGACAGTTTCATTTGTTTAGAATCTATGAAAAAGAAGTACATCAACTCAAGAGTGCTAAAAGGCCACCAAGGAAAAAAAGAGATTAGGCAAACTATCAAAGGATTGAATCAATCTCGGACCTTTATCCTCCTCATTCTGTCTGTAAACTTAGAGTTGAACTCAAAGTGGTCACTTTGTGAGATGGTTTTCGTATTTGGCTCCTTGAGAAGGATCTTATACTTGGCACATGACAGGGAATGGAGCAATCTAACCAGGTCATCATGAGTCAAGTTCAGCTGAGTCATGATCTCTGAATAGCTCAATCTATCCGAAGTATTAAAAAGCAGTAGAGTTGCAGCCTGTATAATCCGGACAACAAAAATTTAAAATATTCACATTTTTATCCTGACTATGATTAAATCTGAGCACCGTTTAAGGCATTACCTGATATGTTGATACAATCAGCTCAATATTTTTTTGCTCAAACTTGCCATTTATGTTGCATTGACCCAATGAGTAAATCCATGTAAGTTTTCTGTGTTTTGTTTTGGTTTCATAAAATCCCTTAAAAACTTCTACACATTTAACCTGGAACAACAATTTTGGAAAATTAAGTATAAAAAGAGAATCACTGCTCACTGCGTTTTCCTACTAACCAACATGAATGAAAGAAAGACTTACCATCTCAGAAGGAAGGTTCAGATCGGAGGATTTATAACTTGGCCAAAATCCAGTAGTGAGAACAGTAACTGATAAATCTATTCCAGGGTGTGCATTCTGGTTATTGCTGAGATATTCCTCAAAGCTGGTCTGATTTTCTCTTGCCAAAGTCAAATCTGTAACCTGAAAGAAAGATTCCATGTGAAATCCAAATACTAATACAAGAACAGATTCAAAAGCTTTACCCAAAAACTCAAGACCAACTTACCATTCCCTCCATCTTCGATGTAAACTGTCCACCACACTGCTGCTTCAGCTTTGTGAGAATACTCCTTTCATGATCATCATTAGCACTACGATCAAAAAGCAGCCGACGAGCAAGCTTCTTCCTGCGATGGGCAGTCAGAAACAGAAAAACACCAATTCGTAAACGTACAAATGCAATTGGATATATAGAAAAGTTATTAATTTTGAATTATCATATAACATAAGTGAACATATATGAAATCATTATCTGGAACGTAAGATTGTACCTGTAGAATTCGGCAAAAAGATCTTTATCACTGATATATGCAAGCAGCTTAACAACCTGCAAAACAAGCACTCTGTTTAATAAAATCAATGTCATTTGTAGTGAAAAAGAATTTAGTACTACAGCATATTAATAAACTACCTTCTCCAGAGTTTCTTCAATGGCTTCATCACTCAGTTTCTCATTTCCACCCTTCTTTAGGATATTATCACAAAAAGTTGCCAGCAGTTCTGAACTCGAACTGCCACCAACAGCTTTATTGCAAAATATCTCAAAAGCCTCTTTCAGAGCCTGTTGAACAACCGATAAAGAAGGACATTACAGACAACAGATTTGAAGAGATCTACAAACCATTAGAATACCATACACCACAAACCTTGTGGAACAACGTGTGGTTTATGAAACAATTAGTCACGTATTCCATATACTTGTCATGCAGCTCAATTATTTTTCTGATAAGGACCTGAGACCACACAACAAAGTCAATTTTTGATATTTCGAATAACTTCAAGAGGTTCCATAACAAAGAGGTGGCAAGATTTACCTGTTCCTGCACAGCACCTGAACTTCCACCCTGCATCAGCATACAACTGTCAGCACGTAGCAAAAAAATGAAGCATAAAAATAAAAGCACATTTCATACTACTAAAAGAAATAACAATTTAACTTTACAGCAAATAAGTAATTAGACTGGGTGGGAATACATTATCAGCAAATTCACTTACATGCATATTGGCATTAGTGCACCTACAGAATGATTCTCATCCTATTGTCAAACCACAGCATCAATCAAAAGGAATAACAGCATCCCAACAACTAAAGTGTGAAGATGATGCAAAGGGCACATACATAAGATTCCCAGCTCGTGCAGGAGAGTGGCTTATAATGTCTTAATATAACAGGACAGCAGTTATCTGTCGGCACAGATAGTAATATCAAATAAAAAATGATTGTGACATAATACCTGGTTTGTTGCAGCATCTTCAGCCTGTTGTACCAACACAGTACCTTCGGCAGTAATATGCTGAAATATTAAAGTTCTCAGAAAGATTAGTGATGTGAAAAAAGTAACAGGTAAAGAGGCCATTTAGAAATCAAATATAATACAAGTGCAAAAAACCAACCAACCTGTTTGAATACATTAGCCACTGGCTCCAAGCCTTTAGGTATTTTATGATAAAGCCTATACATCCTAGAAAGATCCTCCACCTAGCCCGGCATAACAAAGTGAAATGATATTAATACCATAATGGCAGGGTAACCCACTATTAATGCCACAAAACAGTGCAAATTTGAAAACCACCTTATCTTCTCTAAGCAATGCTCGGCATCCAGACTGCTCCTTCTCAAGAAGCTCAGTTGCATACACCACCAACAATTCATGTTGTACTTTCTACATGATGTAAAGAGCTCCAATTAGGATGCATAGCGGATTGTAAAACTATCTTTCCACAGAGACAATAAGATAATGTGATTGAACTCAAAAGGGATTTGATATCACAATTTCCTGCATTACTGAAGTTCTCTTTCTAGACAACCTGATACAAATAACAAGAAGAACCAAAACCTCCAACAAATATGAGAGCATATAGTTTTATATGTCACAAAGAAAATATGTCGTACATGCTCATACCAATCAAGAGCTTCTCAACAAATTTCATAGAGTTTCTCCATAAATAGTTGTTAATTCTATGGTGCTGTGAACTAAACTAAAGCATTTTGTTTATATATCAACACTAACCTCCACTAATTTTGGCTCGCTGCTTGAATGCAGGTAATGAGACACTCTATCTCTTTCTTTCTTCAAGCATTCCTCAGCCTGCAATTTTATAAAACATTCCAAAATCAAACAGGTTAATCAAAGTTATGTTATAATTTAAAATCAAACAGGTTGGTGAAAGTTGCATAATTAGTAAAACTTGTGGGCGGAAGGACTTGCCTTTATCATGTATTCTGGACATGAATCTTCAAGAATCCAGTTTGATGCTTTGCGAGAATAGTAAGCACCGGTATCCTGAAGCATGTGTTCTTCAAAATCCTTTTCATAGCTATCCATCTGCCCCATTCCAATCTCAACAAAGATATCCAATACATTCTTCAATAATGCTCTGTCAATCTGTTCTCCCTCACGTTCTTTATCAATCTGGCAGAGGAAATAAACATTGGGTTAAACCACATCAAGTAACAGGGTGAAAGACCAGTTTCTTTATCTAACCAATTCAAATAGGGGTTCAATCCTTTCATTCAAAAAAAGAGATAAAAAGGCAGAGTGGATCATGAAGAATGAACTTACAAGAGCAATAATAGCATCTTTGGCTTTATTTTTTAAAGCATCGTAAACCTGGAATTAGAGAAATTAAGGACGTTGGAACTGTTAAAAAAAAAAACAAAAAAAGAACAGGAGAGGAAGGCATATAAAAAGCTTGCACTACTATAGAATGTATGATGTCATTAAAAGGACTAATGACAAACCTGTTCGCGGAAGCAAGTAAGCCCAACTTCATTTAGTGCAGGAAGTGACCTTCGAGCAATGAAGTAGCGATCAAGATAGTGGAAAAAGCGTGACAGCCATCTAACCATAACTTTATGATTAGCCCATCTTTTCACTAGCTCCCTCAGCATATACTCATCATGCTTTTCACTCAAAGATGGCAATACCTAATGAAGGAAACAAAAAGGAAAAGGAGACATCACATGAGTAAAGATCAAAAAGAAGGAACACTAGGTAGACAAATCAAATACAAGTCTTCACTTTTACAAGGTATTGATAAATAAATTTGAAGAATGATATAATTAAGTAGTAATAAAATTTATAGTTCATTATCATAACAGAATTAAATTATTTACAAGTAAACTGTTGTTATAAAGACCAAAAGCAATCAACCTATTTCAAAGTCAATGGAAATATCAACTCAATAAAGAATTCATTGGTATCTTCAAAGCATAAGTAAATTTGACAGGTTCATATAACTCTCTTTCATAATGCACAATAGCAACATGCAATGAACACACCTACGAGCACTAAGTTATATCATAAAAAAACGTTATTTCAGACCAGTAGAAAAAATGACTACATGCCATGATGAATTACAACTGAAAAACAATTCATAACTACATGTCATAATAAAATTAAAACCAGAAAAAAATGGCAATCATCTCACCATAGAAGAAATATATTCTTCGAAGGCTTGCTTGTACTTGTCATAAAGCTGTTGAGAATAGTCATGAGGAGGCTTTTGAGTGCACATATTATAGATTGTTCTGTCATATATAAAAAAAATAAAATAAACCCACAATGCCTCCAAAATCCAAACATTAAGATCATTGAACTGAATAAGAAAAAATAAAATAAAATCATTACGTGTAAAGCATCATGTACTCCTCAGAACTAAAAGGGGACTCCGGCAATCCTTCCAAAATCCTCTTCAGTTTTGTGATCCCCTTCTGCATATAGTCCCATCCTTGATCCAAGTCGATTGTCTTGCGATCCATTGCTAAACAATAATTACCTGCAATTAAACACAAAGAAAAAAAAAACCCCATAAATAAGTAAACAATGCACAAAACTAACAAGCATCATAACTAATTCCGCTCATTATTTATTTCTTCGCCAGCAATTTCTTAAAACACAAAAGAACTAGTATTATTAATTTTCCTTCTCGATACAAAAACCTAATAATACGCGCAGTTATGATAAGACTGAACCGAGAATTTGGAACAAGCCAATACGATTAGAGGCCGTACAGGTTTTAAATAAACACACAAAAAAAAAACCTAAAAATCAACTACGATTGTTATTAATATTTAATATTGTTGAAGTAAAAGGAATAAAAAAAGAATCACACGACATCGATTGGCGACGAAGAAGACACAAAAGAACGATTAAAAACAATTGAATAAATAAAGAAATGCTGACGAAAAGAAAAGAAAAGAAAAGAAAAGAAAGAGAATCGTAGAGCGAAGGGGAAGGGGCAAAACGCACCGTATAGCAACGGATGAGGGAGAGCGAGACGAGAATCGAGGAGGGAACCCTAACAGAAGAAGAATAGAGAGATCGCTTCGGTAAAATTATTAAAAATTTATCAATGAGAGGGGATTTTGGGGAGAAGACTTCGCTTTTAAAAGGATGATTAAAGACTTCGGTTTTAAAGGATGATTAAATTTACTAAAAAGGATTGGGATTTGTTGGCACGGAATCCAATATCATGCTTTTAGGAAGGTTTTTAGAGCCCTCCGTTTGTTTCAGACCTCCAGTTTTCCTTTTTTTTTTTTTTTTCTTCTTTCTTTTCTATATATATACACTATATATCCATTATTATTGTCGTCGGCGTTGAACTTGTACGTATTCCCGCATATTATTTATTAAGAATTTTAAATAACTTTATTTTTTTTAACACAAATTTTTATTAGCTTTAAATGAATAATTTGAGTCTCAATGTAATTCTAGTAATAGTATATTTGACAATTCAAAATAAATATTACATGCCTGCGTTGCCTAAGGTCTTTAACAAACTCCCTTCTTTAGCTTTTTCCCAAGCTACCGTTAGTCCGTTAGATGCAATCTCACGGCTGATTTTGAGATGCCCAGCCACGTGGAGCGACCTGACTAGTGACTGACAAGTAACGAGCCGTCAAAATAATTGTTACTTGTAATTATGCAACTTGTACGTTGAAAATTTGCTATGAAAGTAAGCCCAGAAATTATTGAACATATGACACCATGCAAGTCATGTCTAGAAACTAGTTTTGCGTCCATGCAGATAAAGGGTTGGACTGAAATATATCTATAAAAATCAAAGTTGGTTCGCTATTTTCACTCCTTAAAAAATAGTCAAGAGTTCAAGTCTCGCTCTCATATGAAATCACCGCTTTAGCCAGTATTTTATTCTTTACGGGCCGACCCGGTACGAGCAGACATTAATCTAGATTGTGGTACGGGTTTAAAGATGTCTCTCACAGTTGGGATCCACTCAGAACCATCTCGTGGTTCAAAAAAAAAATATATCTATAAATTTATAAAGTAATGACTTAAATTTGGTAAATAATTCAGCATTTTGTTGTCTAAGTAGATTGCAGCCGACGTCCATGCTGGCAATTAGTAACACTATACCCATATATAGCGAAAAACTAAATTGGCCATAAACATATACAGAAATCTTTTAAGTTTGATCTATTCTAGGGAGCCGAAAGTCTAAAATCTTTGATCTATTCTAAGGACATTCTCAGAGATCTAATATTGATTTTATTTCAAGAATAAAGTAATATTGATTAATTTTTTAATTAACAGTTAAAAAAAAACTTTGAAGCCGGTTTGAAGAACTTGTATTAAATCAAGATGATGACAATAATAGAAGGGAGTCTGAAATTTGGTAAGATCTAATAGGTTGTGATGCCTCATGAAATTTGATAGCACTCTTTTTAATCAAAACATTCACATTGTGATATCCCAAAAAAAAAATCATATTTACAAAATACTTTATGAATTCATCATATTTCATCAGATCCAAGAGGTGATATAATTCTAAAAGATGAATTAGATACGGATGGTTCCAATAAGTTTCATTGAGAAAACAAAAACTACACATATTTTGATTAAAGAAAGAAGCGAAGCCGGAAATTTTTTTTTCTTTTAAAAGAATAGGGGGTTTCTTTATCATAATATGAGTCTTTGACTACATCAATTCTTCCCAAAACTCAACGATAAACGGATTGTGAACTTTCAAAGTGGAGTGGACAACAAATATTAACAATAAAATAAAGAAAAAAAAAGACAATAATTGTTAATTATATTAACAATAATGTATAATGCCCAACATTTGAATCCTGTTAGTTACTTATTAAATGACAAATTTAATAATAAATGAGAATCTCAATCATTAATGAACAAACAACACTTAAAAACATGAAAACTAACAATTAATAGGTCATAAGTAAGCAAGGCTTGTTTCGAATACAAAAACTGATCTCCACACGAACATAATTTATATTTATACTAGTTCAGTGTTAGTCTCAAAATCAATACGTTAGTAATGGACAGATACAAATAGCAATCATTCATAGCATGATAACACAAACATAAATATATTGTTGATAAAATAAAATAATCATATCAGAATTCATTATTACTGATAGTGAAGAAAAATATATAATGTTATGAGGGTGAGGAAAGAGATTTAAGTTTTACTTGTGAGAGGAATCAATTAATTATAGAATAGAATCATATAATGCTTCAACCCGAACATAAAGAAAACAATGCTAGTACTGGATGCCCACCCAAGCGGAATAATCCCTCAATATTAATTTTTGAGAAAATATTTACCGCCCACCCATTTTTTCTAATTTTTTTAAAAATACACAATTCCTTCTTTTTTTTGTTAGAATCCATCTAAACTAACATTTTGTTTCACTTTTCCACTTCCGTTTGGAATCCGTCAAGAAAACTAACAGAAACTTTAAAAAATGACCATTTTACCCCCAAAACGAAAATTATAATTTAACCTTAAAAATTACAAAAAATAATCAGATTAAATCTAATTATTTTCCCCATCAGTTAATAAAGAAATTAATTCCACAACCATCAAATGTAGGGTTTTTTTTAATATGTCTATAATTAAAATACTAAATTATAACAGTAGTATTAAAAATAGTCCAATCTTACAAATTATCAATTGAATTTAAGATAAATAAAGTTTTATTATTCATTGAGTTATAATCTCTAGTAGTTAAGATTTTTTTGTACTTCGTTAACATACCAATAATGATATTCATCATTAAATTTGATTATTTTTTGTATTTTTTAGGGTGAAATTATAATTTTTATTTTGGGGGTAAAATGATAATTTTTTTAAGTTTTCGTTAGTTTTCTTAACGGATTCCAAATAGAAATGAAAAAGTGAAACAAAATGTAATTTTAGGTGGATTCTAGCAAAAAAAAAAGAATTATATATTTTTAAAAAAGTTAAAAAAATGAGTGAACAGTGTATATTTTCTCTTAATTTTTCTAGATTAAAATTACAATTTCTCCGTGTAAGTATTTAATTTTCTTTTAGATAAGTGTAATATAATTGGAAATATTATAATGTTTATCAATGAAAATAATAGAGACGGAGCCACGCGAGCTAGGGGCTTGGGATCCAACGAAACTGTGGAAACGGCGTCGAATCGATCCAAGAACCGAGTCCAGAACATTACACGCGCGAATTGCTGCATACTGGGGGCACCGTTGGTATCCCCCTAAATCTCATCAGCTCTCTGCCCTCTCCATCTAAACAGACAAAACCCTAACCCTAATCATACATCTCACATCGGAATTCAATTTGCTTTTCAGATCTGTCGACTCTTTCATTTGTGCTCTAATGAGCGGTCTTTTTCAAAATAGGACATCGAGTGTTGAGTTCGACCATGGAGGCGTTGAAGGAGAATTCGATGGAGATAGAGATTGGGAGTTCGGCGGAATCTTTTCAGAAGTTTCTGGACTCGCAGAGCGAGCTGTTCCACAGCCAGATCGAGAAGCTCCAAAACGTCGTCGTCACACAATGCAGACTCACTGGAGCCAATCCTCTGGCGCAGGAGATGGTGCGTTTTCGAAAATTAATTCAATTTACTTTATGAAGAAGAGAAAACATTAATCCTGTAGTTAATACTCGCTAACTTTTTTTTTCTTGGTTTTTTTTTGTTTGAATTATTGAACTGATACTTTTGTTTTAGGAGTTTTAGTTCTTTGAATGCTTCCTTATTATGGCTCACTGGATTCAACTTATGTTATTAGGCAAATATCATGCTAATGCTACTGAGCATAGCAGACACTAGAATTTAAAGAATTTGCACACAATCACACAAGACTTCCCAGGGGAATTGACAAAACCTAAAATAAGGCCTTTTTTTTCCTTGGGCAAAGTAACCTATTATTTGAGTTTAACATTTAACTTAGTACTGTATATTACTAGTTAAATCTTATGCAATAACACTAGTAGGGGGCTTTCAATTAATATATTTTACTGCCTTTCTTTGAATAAAAAGTATTTATCATGTTAACTAATTTGTATTTTCTTGGCACATGCAGGCAGCTGGTGCCCTATCAATAAAAATTGGTGAGTTTTTTGTTTGTATGCCACGTCTCTCGAGTGACATATGTTTTATATATATATAATCTCCATCTGATTGCAAGTGTTCTACTTTTGCTATTTACTTTTCTTGGTTGTCATTTCACTGAGATGTATATCACAGGAAAGAGACCTAGAGATTTGCTAAACCCTAAGGCTGTGAAATACATGCAAGAGGTTTTTGCTCTGAAAGATGCAATAAGTAAGAAGGAATCCCGGGAGATCAGTGCTCAATTTGGCGTTACAGTTACACAGGTCCCTTTTATTCTCTTGTGACACTTTTCATTAATTTTTCTTGAGTTCTCCCCCTTCCTCTCAACTGCTCAAAATAAAATTCTGTCCTTATCTGAAGCCTGTTTGTTTTTTAAATTAAATATGGATATATGTTTTACCAATGGCTTTTTTTCAATTCTGTTTCTCATTTTGGTATAGTTTCCACTTTCCACTGACCATCGTCTTTGTAAATGAAATATATGGTAGTAATTGTTAATACCTTTCTGTTCTAACCTTTGTAGGTTAAGGATTTTTTTGCTAGCCAACGTACTAGAGTGAGGAAACTAGTTCGGTTGTCAAAGGAGAAGGCAATTAAATCTGATGCACGTAAAGACTCACATAATGTTATGGTTCCTGTCAGCTCTGATTTTGTAATTCCTATTAGCTCTGATTATGTAATTCCTACTGATCCTGTCCCCTCAAGTTCAGCTTGCCCTACCAGTGTGATACCTGTTAATCCTATTCCCTTAAACTCCATTGGCCCTCTCAAAGTTGATGAAGCACCATCTTGTTCCGGGCGGGATGAATGTCAGCTTGGCTTAGATGACTTAGATAAACATTTTGTTGAGAATTTTTTCAGTTTGATGCGGAAGGAAGAAACATTTTCTGGGCAAGTGAAGCTGATGGAACAGATCTTGCGGATAGAAAATTCTTCAATTCTATATTGGTACTTGCAAATTGCTATATGAACTTGGATGAGTATAATTATTGTTTGCTATGCTTACCTCGTCTAGTCATTGTGATTGTAGGTTTTTGACCAAAGGTGGTGTGATGATCTTAGCGACATGGCTGAGTCAAGCAGCTGATGAGGAACAAACAAGTGTTCTTATTGTCATCCTTAATGTATGAATTCTGTTTGCCTGTTTAGTTTGTCATTGCTACTAACTTAGCTAGTAATTACATTTTTTGACTGGCATGCAGGTTCTCTGTCACTTGCCATTACAAAAAGCTCTCCCAGAACAAATGTCAGCCATACTGCAAAGCGTTAAAAGACTGCGGTACTACAGGGCGTCAGGTGTGCTTCTGTATTGGAGGCCTCTGTAGTTATGTATAGTGTGTTTTTGTTGAAAAAATGTCTTATCATAATTTGTTATAAACTTTGTTTTCTTTCTATTTTCTCATTAAGTTTTTCTGATTACGACGTAATTGCATTCTGCATTGAAAATATTTGCTGGTAATCTTTTGCACCCTTTGGGATATGTTTGAATCTCATTTATCTGATTTGAAGATCAGACTTATCGAACAGGGCAAACGTTTTGTTATCAAAATGGAGCAAGATGTTTTCAAGAAGCCAAGCTTTGAAGAAACATGGCGCAAAACACTCTACTGACTCACAGAACGAGTTAATTCTTAAACAGAGGCAAGTTTTCAATTTTCCTGCTTGTACCTGCAAGATTTTTTTCAAGTAGTTCCTTATCATTGCACTCTAAATATGTGCAGTATTGGCGAAATTATGGCTGATGAATCATGGCTCTCAAGTAGTAATGCTTCTGTAAGTGCTACCTAAAATCCAAATGAAAATCTGCTGAAAGCTGTGTAGGTACATGTGCTTAGTAATTAGTTTTCTTTCCTCACTCCCTTTGGGTGTACAGGAGAACAGTCTTGCTACCTTGTGCGAAAGTTCGGAGAGTTTCAGGTCTGGAATCAATATATGATCTCATATTCTTTGGCTTGTTAGCACTGTTTGGTGGCTGTGGAGGTACTAAGCTTAGATTTCTTGTGCAGGAAGTCAGAATCACCACAATCAGTTAAGTTATTGACAGCATCTTCTGATGACTCTGGAAGGAAGAACATCCTTGGTGTATCTTCATCATGTATCCTTTTAGAACTTTTAACATTTATATGGATGGACGGCTGAAAAGAAATTCTACTATCTGGAAATTAACTCTATTATGAATATCAATTTTAGGAACTCTTTGCCTTGATGTGGGTATATATGTTCAGCAGTATTTGTTGGTTGGCTTTTAATGGAAATGTGAAAAGATCAGTAAATGTATTTTCCACAATTTTGAGTTACAATCTGCTTGTTTTGGAAGATCTAATATGGATTTCTAACAAACTTCGATTACGTTTCCTGTGATTAAGTTAAAATGCAAATTTTCTTGAATAAGGTACTGTAGGTGTAGCCATAGGGCATTAGTTAGCAATCAATTGGAAAGTGTGTTGAATGATTTAAGCACTATTCTTAATTTTTTGTTTATTTATTTTTGCGTATAAATATGTATGGATGAACTTAGTTGCCTTAACCAGTAACAGATAACAGAGAACGCCGAAAAACTCAGTTTGTGGAACAGCCAGGTCAAAAATCGGCTGGTAGAAGTCTGCAGGCCTCAAGATTAGCTCCTGTGGGTCAAGCCCGTCCTATGTCTGCAGATGATATTCAAAAAGCAAAGTTGAAAGCTATGTATAAGCGGCAGAATAAATATGGGAAAACTAGTTTTTTGTCTAATGGAATTAATGAAGTAAAGGCGGAAGGTCTGGAGAAATCTACAACTCAAGCCACCAATTTTCCACCAATATCAAAAGTTCTAGTTCGGCCACATATTGAGGAATTCAAAAAGTCAGTAACCCCTGAACCAAAAATTTCTAGTAGGCCAGAAGCCCCTCTTGATCCTGAGCAGAAAAAGGATGTTGAAATGCCTCCAGAGGAGAAGCTGAAAATTGTTTTTAAGGAGCCTTCAGAAGAGAAGCAGAAAATAGGTGTGAAGGAGCCTCCACAGGAGAAGCAAAAAATGGAGGTTAAGGAGTCTTCACAGGAAAAGTGGTTGAGGGTTCAGATCCCATGGCAGACACCCCCAGGTAACACTTGCTTCAGTGTTTAATTTTTGGGTTCCTTAATGTGCTTGCCAATAATATTACTAGTATAGAAAGAATAGCTCTCTACAGAAAAGGGAAGGGACCATTTTAAGGAGTTCCTAAACTTTGAGCAATTGAGCATCTTGGAAGTAATTTTCACGTTTTCAGAGATGGAGATTCACTGTTTCTGCAATCACAGATTCTAACCTGTGATTACTTTCTCCTTTGACCACAACTTTTTTGTTTAGCTCATATCAATAGTGATTTAGATAAAAACCAAAAGTCCATTTTGTGTAAAAATTGGGTTATATTGTATATGCTTTTGTTTTAATGTCTTCTTATCCAATAATTATAACTAAGGGCAAAAATTTGGCACCAAATAAAAAGAAGTAAATTTTCAAATAAATTTTTCCCTATGTGATGAACTTGGACCATCCAAATAGTATTACCTTGTATGGAAATTTAATGAGCACCGTTTATTTTTTGATAAATTTTGCTTTCGATAGGGCTTGAAATGATCCCCACTATTGTGCGGTATTGGTTGTGACGTAGATTAGCACTTTGATAACTTGTTGATTACCCTTGTAATACACAGTGTGCTGGTGAACCACGAACTGTGCAGGGTATTTGTCTAAAAGCCACATTGGTTTTGATATGTAGTCCTAGGTTCAAACTGTTTTGTGCTGACTCACTAAAGGCTAATTTTCTTTACATAAATAATAATCATAATTAAAGGTAATTGAGCTTTAGATGATTGTTATAGATCAGTTTTTTTTTTTTAATTAATAAATGAGAAATCTGTGTATCTTACGAAGGTAAAGAGAAAGTCATAGTACAGAATTTCATAAAATGTATTGGGAGGACAAGCCAACTACTGCTGTAATGAAGCAC
>NW_006262339.1:45462258-45493037 GCF_000493195.1 Citrus x clementina
ATCAGACCAACTAATCATTACGGGGTGGGTTACAAGTTCATGGTTTCTGGTATTGTTGAATGTAAGGTACAGGTTGCCACGTTGCAGTGCACAAGGGCACACAATATACTCAACAAACTTAATCCCAAGCATAAATTTGTAAATAAATGATGATGGCAATGACAAAGGATTTGGTTTTATAAATATTCATCTGTCTAGATGACACTAAATTTGACACTAACTCGCATGTATCCACCCAACAGTTGAGATTTCTCTTAGAACTTGGAGTGCCAGAAAGCTGAGTCAGGCAGTCATGATTATGTTACAGGGTACAGTTGCAGGCGGACTGTAACTTGTGTCTAAGTTGGGGAACCCCGTCCACATTTACTTTGTTGTGAGTTTCCCCTGGTGTTAAAATGTTTACTTGGGAGGTGAACAATGTTGGTTTGGTCAGCAAGCACTATCATGTCTTCAAGCTCCGCCTATATCTGCTGCAGCTAAAACCTATTCTCATTTGTGACTCTTGTTAATTTTTGTTTATTTTATATATATATTTTTAAATTCTGTGATTAATGGAGTCTCATCAAGTTCAGAGACATTCTCTACAAATTCCAACCCTTCTTAGCTTTTTCCCCCTTTTTTGCAGAAGTGAAACTTAACACGCATTGGCGAGTTGGTAATGGTGAGAATAGCAAAGAGGTTGAAGTTCAGAAAAACAGAATCCACCGGGAGACGGAAACCATCTGTCATAAAATCCAGGAGATACCATGTAATCCCAAGGAGCCATGGGACCTTGAAATGGACTATGATGATACATTGACTCCAGAACTCCCAATCGAACAGCCGCCTGATGCTGATAGTGTAGAAGAAACACAGTTTCCCTCTGATAATGTTACTTTAAATAATGCAGCTCCTTCGTTGCCTATCCCATCACAGATTGCACCACCACCACAGATTGCAAATGCTAGTGCAAGTGCAGCCGAGCCAGACCTTGAGTTGCTCGCTGTACTGCTTAAAAATCCAGAGTTGGTTTTTGCCTTGACTACAGGTCAAGCTGGTAACTTATCAAGTGAAGACACTGTGAAGCTGCTAGATATGATTAAGTCTGGTGGGGCTGGGGCTGGCTTAGCCAGTAATGTAAATGGGATGAGGGGAAAAGTAGAGGAGAAGGTTGAGGTTTCGCTCCCATCCCCAACTCCATCGAGCAATCCTGGAACGGTGCGTGACAATTTTTACCGCAAAATCCTAAATATGGCCAATTTCTCATGGGCTAATTCGCACTTGCATCCCATATTCTGAGCCTGGCTTGTCAAAGCAAGGTCCAAAATTTTAATAACATTAAATAACTCAAAGTAATAATGCAAATAAAAGTCGGGTAATTTAAGAAGGGGGGACTTCCAGACTTTGCCATGTAATGATGGCCAAGTTGTTAAGAGTTGTTATTATCCAGAGTATTAGCCTTTTCTTTGTGGAGAATTAATGAAGTCAAAGACTTGTCTGCCATTATTCTGTTCCAGTGGATTCGAGTGGGTGGATAATAGAGAGGCAATATTAACCGACTTTTGGAGAGGAATTTATTTATACTGTCATAGCTGTGATTTTGTTTTATGTCAGAGGTAAGTTTTCTCAATTTCAGGATGCTAATTTTTTTTTTTTCCGGTTCAGAGTGGATGGAGGCAGGACGTTGTCAGGAATCCATTTTCACGAGGAAGTCCAATGGAGAGCAATGTTGTTCTGTCTTCTCTGGAAGTTGCTTCCACAGAAAAGCTTCATACGACCAATGTAATTCGGTCTGGAATTTCGGCCATGAATGTCACAATACCCCAACAACCAACAAGTGCAATGCATCCTTCACTACATCAAACAATACCAGAAAGGCAGTTACATTCTGTTGTACCTTCTCTGCGTCAGTCCCACTCCATCAGTTCTCCAATTGTACAAACACAAGCCATGAAAAATCTACCTAACGCTAGCCCCTCGTACATAAGCAATGTGAAAGCAGCGCCAATGCATATCAATGCACCTGAGAGACAACCCGTTTCACATCCCTCGCCTACCTTAATTCCAACATCGGCAAGGTCACAGCCACAGCTTCAACCGCAGCAACCCCACATGTCCAATCCTACCCATGTTGCATCATTGTATCCCTCTAGGCAACCAATGGGGAATTCAGGTCCCGCATCTGAATCTTGGCAAGCAAGTCAGCGCTTGGCTTCAAATTCTCGTTATCAAGTTAATCAAAACAATTATAATGGATCATTTGGGGGGCCTATGCAGCGGCGTCAGGTGCTGTCAGGTCCTCCTAGGGAGAGAAATGGATATGCGGGTAATGATGGGTTTGAGTCATGGAGTCCCGATAATAGTCCAACTAGGCCACCAGAGTATGAGCCCAGAAGGAACTTGCAAGAACCCAGGATGAATTCTGGGTGGAGCAATGGACCTGACCGGTCAAGACAATGGAATACTTCTGAGCAACGGGAAGTTCGGGACCATAACAAGTATGGATATACATGGCGAGACCGAAGACATTAAGCTCGTTTAGGCTTGCAGCTGTTTCGCCTGATTCAGAGCAATTTGGAATTTATTGAGAATTTGACATTGTAGATGGTTGTGGGAGGTTGAGAATTGAGATGCAAGATGGAAGAAGGGGACATTGAGTTGCAATCGCAGCTTTCTAACTGTTCAGAACCTTCTCTTGATACTGAATTTGACAAAAGCACATAAAACTTGCCGAAACTCTTTTAACTTATTCATCACTTTCTCACTTCATCACTCTCTCTCTTTCGCAAATGGAAACGAAGCTAATTCAAGTTGGCAAATTTACAGCTGAAATTTAAAACTGGGGGGTTGGTTGGGTGGGCTTGGTTTGGTCTTTGTTAATTGATTGAGACATTTCTGAAGTATCAAAAAGGATATCCCCTCGGTCTGCGGGGTTGTTCTGGGCTCTTAGAAGTGTTCAGCTAGTTGTCAGGGAGAAAAAACATGGGTCAATAAAAAATTCTCTCTCCATGTTGGGCTGACTAACTATGGCCAAACCCCTTGAAGAATAAAGCCCAAGTTCATTGGAATTGCTCGTTTTGTATTATCATAAACATGGATTCATTCGAAATTTAGTATGGGTCACTCAAAAGTATATTAAAAAAAAAGGGGAAGAAATATGGTAATAATATGTATTATTCAATCGGAAAAGGAGGACGCGCTTTTCCTTTCCAATATTAACTCAACTCTTACCAAATAGAAGTTAAAAAAAAAAAAAAGGGAAAAAAATTTAATAATATAGGCGGTAAAGTTTTTTCATATGACCAGAAGTTAAAGGTTGTTTCAATCATTTCTGTTTGGGTTGGCGGCTTATTTGATACAAATCGAAAACTTATATCCTTATTTACAAAACCATAAAATGTTAGGGATATGGTGCCCGTATAACGGAATAACGGATGGTTAAAGAAAATTCTCAAGACAAGTGAAATGAAATGAAACGACCGATTACTGAGGAGAGCTTTGCTTACACTCAGCTCACGAGGAGTAGTACTTTCAGACCATTTAGCTCCAGGCAAAGCCAGACAATGCGTAAAACTTACGAAATCTGAGCAACAGAACATCAAAGAAATCCTAATTAATATCTGTTAAATATCTTTCGTTTGTTCAGGCATTTCATCAAACAAATGGGATTCAGATTCCGCAATATCAACTCCATGTGCCGAACATACATCACCAGAGTCTCATC
Source organism: Citrus x clementina (assembly GCF_000493195.1). Taxonomy (NCBI): domain Eukaryota; kingdom Viridiplantae; phylum Streptophyta; class Magnoliopsida; order Sapindales; family Rutaceae; genus Citrus; species Citrus x clementina. The sequence goes on from NW_006262339.1 coordinate 45,465,962, forward strand.
ACAATCAAACAACTATTATCACCCCATAATCCAATGCCAATCCCTAAATTTCCAGTTCCAAAATCACCCTTCTTCAGTATGCTCTAATCAACATTATCTTAAGATCCCAATTCGGTGGCATTTAGGTCATTCTCATGACCACCACCAACAATTATCTGGAAAGGATGCTGAGAACATTTTCCGGCTGGGTCTTGCCTCCGATGTAGGCTTAGCTGCTGGCAAAGCTTTGACGGGATATTTGTCCGGCAGCACCGCGATTATCGCTGATGCTGCCCATTCCATATCCGATGTGGTATTTTTCATTCTGTTATCTGCCCATTTCTGTATATTATATTCCTGTGTTAAATTGTGATGTGGGTTGCTTCTTCTCCTTCTTCATTTTTTTTGCCCTTTTTTCGGATGTTTGCAGGTTCTAAGCAGTATTGCGTTGTGGTCATACAAAGCTGCAAAGGCTCCTAAAGACAAAGAGCATCCATATGGTCACTTTTGATTTGTACCTACACGCTACTCCATTGTTCTTAATTATATGCAAATTTCATGTTTATTTCTTGAATAGTTTAATTGCCAGGGGGAGTCTGAGTGATCTAATTTCAATTCCCAGAGGCTTGTTTTATCAATGTCCAAGATTTTGAGAAACTTGTTTTGGAAGGCGTTGCAAATAGTGTAATTTGGATTTTTAGTGTTTTTGACAGGCTTATTGTGATCTCAGGGCATGGAAAATTTGAAACTTTGGGAGCTCTTGGAATCTCTTCTATGCTGTTGGCAACAGCCGGCGGTATAGCATGGCATGCTTTAGATCTTTTGCTTGTACAGCTGCTTTCTCCTCTGTTCGCTGTGATAATAATACAAATAAAAAATGGTTCAAATTTTCAATTTTAGTTTCAGTAAAAAGCTTGCATTATCTCATTGTCAATTGGAATTACGGAAAAGAAATATAGAGTTGTGGAAATTTACTACACTTGAAATGAAATCAGATTCTACTTTGTATTCGTTCTTTCCCTAAGATGTTTGTTTTATCATCTGCAGGATCTGTTGTCTGCATCTCCTGAGGTAGTCGGCCAGTCCTCGGCAAATGAGCATGTGCATAGCCATCATCATGGAATTGATATGCAACATCCAACCCTTGCTTTGACTGTGACTATTCTATCAATATCTGTTAAAGAAGGGTACCAAAGTCACTTCTCAGCACTAATTTAATCACAAGACTTTTTGCTTATACTGCATCTATGGAAAGCCATAAATGTCTTTTTGGATCATTTTCACTCTCTTCGTTTCCCCTCAACTTGAACCTTGTCATTGTTTTGGTGTGATAACTGGTCCTTGTTGCTTGCAATCTAATTATCTACCTGTTTTCTTTGATTTAGTTTTCATTGATGCAACCCCCCTTTTTGATAAACTTGTTTCTCTCTCTCTCCCAACCCACTTCTTCACTCTTGCAGTAACTGATATTCATACTTTTCGTAAATTTTTTATTCTAATTTTGAAGGTCTTCTTATGCATAGGCTTTATTGGATAACAAAACGAGCTGGAGAAAGGGAAGGAAGTGGATTGATGAAAGCAAATGCATGGCATCATCGTGCTGATGCGGTTTCGTCTGTAGTTGCTCTTATTGGGGTTGGTAAGAAACTTTGTTTAATAAGCATGTAGTTTTGTGTAAAGACTAGTAATATTTTGGTGCCTACTTTTGTAGCCAACTAGGATAATGCTTTTTCAAAATCAAAAATACTTCCAGCCGTACTATTGTAACCTTAAAATAATAAAAATTAGTTGAAAATGTTAAATTTGACTTCAACTCTTCTCACAATGGTCAAAAGTGTCCAAACGAATATCCTATAAGCAGCAGTTACTGCACTTCAGAGACAGTCATATGTGTGCTGTCTCCATCTGTCAACCTATTTGTCAACTTAGGGTGGTGTTCTTAATTTCTGGTTATACAAGATTGAGCATGTCCCTAAAAACTTGGTTATACAACATTGAGCATGTCCCTGAAAACTACCTCTCCCATGGTTTGTTTATTTATTCCTTGTTGGTTTTCCTTAAACTATTTAATGCTTTGCAATCCTGTTAATACATACTAACTACATATTGTCAACATGTTTTAGGAGGTTCTATTCTTGGAGTTAAGTTTCTAGATCCTCTTGCCGGTCTAGTTGTCTCAGGCATGATCCTAAAAGCTGGACTGGAGACAGGTTATCAGAGGTACATTATCTGTTTTCCTTTATATATGTACCATCTAATTTGTTGCCCACTCTGTACCTTCTTTGTTTTCTGTTTATACTCGTGATAGTTTCTAAACATTGTAGTTGTTTAGCCCTTGAAGAGGCCAAATTGCATCCAGTCTTGAGTTTCCACTTCCTTTCCTTTTCTTTTACTTGTTTTCTTTGACCTTAGCTGTGGTTCTTTTGGTTTGTCCATAAGATTATAGCAATCTAACTTATATCAAAGTCTTTTTGAGTGGATTTCAAAGCTCATTCAGCCAGATTTCTCATAAAAAGGCATTTCCCTAGTTTTCCTGATTGGATTTTGTTTTGAACTAACAGGCACTTATGTTTATTCTTTGGTTAGTTCTTTGATTCAATTTTATTGTACAAGAACATAATTTTGGCCCCTGTAAACCAATTGTGTTCCTTTTTTCTATTTATGGGGGATAATCCTTCAATTATAACTTTTTCAAAACAACATCCATCTTTGTTTCATAATTTTAAGTGCTGAAGTGAAACTTTTTTTTTAAACTCAAAAAAAAAAAAAGAGTTCTTGAATGACATTAGAGAAATTGGCTTTTGTGATTTTACGATGTATCTCCTTGTTTAACGTGTTCTTTTGGGATTATTGTTAGTGTATTGGAACTGGTGGATGCTGCAATCCCAGCAGAAAATTTAATGCCTATACGAGAAACAATACTAAAAGTTGAAGGAGTCAAGGTATGTACTAGACTTTTTTGTTAATTTAAGATATAAATTGTTTTATTTCTACTTGTAGGATTCCATAATTTTAATTTAGCACTATACTTTCTTCGTCAGTTTTTAGCATTCACTGCTGATGAAGTTAAGAATTTTGGTCATTGTTATTGCATTCTCGACAAATGAGCCTTTCTCTGCAGGGGTGCCACCGTTTGAGGGGAAGGAGGGCAGGTTCATCTCTGTACCTTGATGTGCATATTGTGGTAGGTTCTTTAGATTATTACATGCTTTATATTTAATATAGAAGTTTGGGCTGGACCATGAAACTTCATCCATATAAGAGTAATGAATCTTAAATATGATTTCTTCCCTATGTGGTTTCTTTTATCTGGCAGGTTGATCCATTTTCTAGTGTTAGTGCTGCTCATGGTGTTGGAGAAAATGTTCGTCATCAAATTCATAAGTCCCATCCGGAAGTATCCGAAGTTTTCATACACATAGGTGTGTTTCCTGGTCTCTGGTCTCTGGTCTCATCATCTTTGTAATAGTTTTGGACAATCTAGAATGGAGCTACTTTTAGTTGCTATTTTCACTGTAGCCATGAGTTTTTGGATTGAATAATGTATCAGTTAGTATCTTGTTTCTTGACTTTTAAAAGTAAAATGATTTCTAGGTTTGGTGTTTGCACCTTCAGGCTCTGACAAACATTCTTTTACCTCTTAATAGTAAACCAGTGGTCATTAATTATGATGGTTGAGGTCACTGCAAGCAGCATGCTATTCATTGTTGCTCCATATATGAGATTTATTGGTGTTATCCCGTCTTGCTTACCGCCGGTAGAATTCGACTTTACGGATACAATTTTCTATTAGGATCCCATCATCTTGATTATCCTTGCTCATTGTAATTGTAGTAATGTTTCTTATTATCACTATTCCTGCTGTCAAGACTTCACTAATTTCTTTGCTTTGATTTGTTCTCAACATTTTTGCCTTTCATTTCCAATGTAACATCCTTTTTTTTTGAATGCCCTTTGTAGATCCTGCATATTTTCAATTTTCTCCTAGTACAATGGACCAGCTAGGTTTGGAAGGATGCAAGGAGCACAGCAGTAATATTTGTGTGGACGACTTGGATATTGATGCTGTTGTTTACAATACCCTCTCAACAAAGTTTCCAGAGGTATTTTTTCTTTTTCCTGTTCTTTTTGCTTGTTCAATGAAGTTTAAAGTTTATTTGTGGAGTATTGGATATTAAATTAGGTTGCTAATAGAGACCTATGGGCTACTCATTCACTGGCTTTTGATTACTGAAGTAATTTGATGAAAATGGAGGTCGGAAAATTTAACTAATACGAGGAGGGAAGATTGAACTTAGTGGTTTGCATCAGCTTATGTTTGAGTCGTTATTTAATCAGGTAGAAGATGCAAACCGTTTGCAGTAATATATATCTTGCAAGTCTAATGGTGGTAATCAAGTTCTGTTCACATGGTTCTAACTATTTTATAATTTGAGCATGGAGCCCGATATACATGAGACAGACGCACAAAGAAAAAATGCCTAGTATTGTGTAATTGGATTCTCTTTTCTTCTGATTGAAAATAAGAGTAATGGTCATCACTTATCAGAAAATGGGGGTGGAGCGCATAACGCATCATTTGCTGCATGGAAAGATTTTACTGGAAGTTGAAGTGTCCATGTCCCCGGACACATCGATACGGTAATGTATGACTTATTCTTACACTCAGCTCGAAAGTCGCAAGCAAACACTAATAATGAATCAGTTCAGTTCAGTTCAGTTCAGGATAGTCAAATTTTGAAAAATTATTTTTCCGTTCAATAAACTCTTTTTTTTAAGTGTGTTTTGCAGGGATGCAATGAAAGTAGCAGAAGAAGCTGAGAAGGAGATCATGAAGGCAGCCCCTAATGTTTTCCAAGTAAGCGTAAAGCTAAGATTGGGGCGTCCAATTCCAGAGTATCAGCTTCAATAATAATAATTATAATAATAAATGGGCAGTTTCTTTTGTTGTTGTATTGAAAGAAAATGATAGCTCGCGTTGGTAGCTTTTGAGGACAACTAATCCCATGTTACCAAAACTTTTGCTTTTGTCGTCACTGTATTAATAACTTAAGTTGCAACTTACGAATAAAATATATATATATATATATATCAAGTCTCGTCATTTCCATTTTCCAGAAGCTTGCTTCATTTCAATATTCAGAATCCAGCCCAACTTTAAACCTTTTCCAAATAATCAGTAAAGTCTGAGATCTGAGACCCGTTACTAAATGAATTTATACATACATTTACAGATAAGACAATAGTGATCATTGTTGTCCATAAAATTTTATTATTGATAAAAAATGAGATTTCATATTAATTTTTTTTCATATAGCATAATTTTTTGAATAATTATAGAAGCATAGTCCATTTGTTAGAAAACCATAAATACAGAAGAAGAAGAAGAAGAAGAGAGGGAGGGAGGGAGAGCCATTGATCAGATAATTGTAGTCTGTTTTATTAAGTCGACATCGTATTTTCTGAAAAGCTTATCATCATCACATCAATGGCTCGTACTCGTGTATTGAAATCATCAAGTTACAAGACTTGTTTTTTTCTTTCAAAATTAAAATAAAATAAAATAACTAGAAAATCAAAATCAGCTGAAATGGAAAAGAGAATAAGAAAGGAAGAAGAGAGAAGGCTCAGAAGGATCCATTGGTAGTTTATAATCACAAGGGGGATAATCCCCCTCATAAAATAGGTAGTTCTGAACATCACTGCCTCTACTCTTGCCACAATCCCTAAACCCTATAAGCACACAACCATTAAGGAAAAAAAAAATATATATATATATATAAATTGGATAGAAAATGAGAGAGCATTTGCTCTCTTCTAAATCGTCGGAGCTGGTTAATCGCGAGTGAAGGTCATGCTCTCTCAACAATTTATATATATAGGCATGGTAGAGATTAGGGTTTCCCGTAAGTTCGTTTGGTGTGTTGGGTTGAATTTACGATGCTGCACCTCATGTTTGTTTTGGGCTCTCGAGACCTCAATCAGCCTTTTAGCCCATCTGGCCCATGGATAGTCTTATTATCAGTTTCCGTTTTGTTTAGACTTTTAACCTCTGAGAGAGTAACAATTAATTGGCAAAAATATTTGGAATTATGAATTTCTCTCTTTTTTTAAATTTATTTATTTTTTGGCTTTTCCTAGTATATCATGATCTATATTTTTATATTTTCTATGCATAATAATTGTTTTCTTAATATTCATTAGCTTTAATGTTTGGTAAAAAATAATTTCTTAATATTCTTTGACTTTCATGTCTAATCAAAATTTACTAATATTCATTCTTAAATAATAAGTTTTTTTTTTCTTTTTAGCTAGAGATACCAATTATTTGCAATAAAAAGGATATATCTAAATGAATTGATGAGAATTTGTGAGATTGAAAAGAGAAAGAGAGGAAATGGTTAATTAAGTAATTTTTTTTTAAAACATTTAATTAAAAAAAGAATATAGAGAGAAAATTTATGGGTTCAAATAGCCTGACCCCATTATATCTATTTCTTATGTCCCGCGTCCCATCCATATGGGATGTATGAAATTAGATTGATGCTGCGCATGGTTAAGAAGAGAAAACCAATGAACAAAGAATAATCCATATTATCATCAGTAAAATAAAATAAAAGATTGAAAATTATTCTCATTTTGAGGAAATAGTTATAGACTATTTAAATACGAGTAATCCAAATGTTCCCAAACTTAATTGAAATATGCATGGTTTGTAATATCTTGGACCATAATACAAAATTGATTGATTTACCCTCAACTCTCCAAGTAGTCTTCCTTGTTTATTTGTTAATTTACATTTTAAATAATAGAGAAGTTTTAAAAGAACTATCTTCTCATTAAAATTTAGTATCAATTTGTTATTACTTATCTAGTTTTTTTGTAAATGCTTATTTAATCTTATAAGCTCTTATAAAAAAAAATTATTGTTTAGTTGTTCTTTTATTAGAGCTTTTGAAGATTAAATAAGATATTTTGCATTTACTAATAAAAACTCAAAATTTTGACTTTTGGGGTATAGGTGGAAAGTATTTTTTAAATTTAATATGTATAAAATATCATTTACTTATTTGATAATCTTATTTCATTTTTTTATAACATAACTTTAAAAAAATTATCTATTAAAGTAATTTTATAATATTTAATAAAAATTCTAATTGACAATCAAACAAACGAAAATTTTTTAGATAAGAAATCTCTTAATAAAAACTCTACTTAAATAAATTTTATTTAAAAAGTTATAACAAACTAAGCCTTAAATTAGGAGAAAGTCTTCTCAATTTCAACACCATCAGACCATCTACTGACGCGGTGGTGTCGATCCATTATCTCGTGATGCGTGGAAGCCACTTAAAAAAAATATACTTAAAAGTCTTGATTAAATGATTTCAAAGCATTCATTTTTGGACCCAAAATATATATATATATATATATATGAGAAAACGCTGATAAAATTACTTATAACACCAGTGATAGGGTTAAAAAATGAGAGGATAGATTAGCACTATAACACCACGTAATAGTTGTAGTTCCTTTATCAACCTTTACTCTCTTAACATTTTTCTTAATTTTTCATCTTAATTAGTTTTCTCGTTCTGCTTTAATTTCTCTGCGGCCTACTGAAAACTAAAAATTAACAATTGCATTTATCATTCTAGTTTCTTTTCTAATGCATCTGAGACAAAATATGAAAGAAAGAAGTGAAAACAAAAATGGAGATAGTAGAAGCAAATTACAGAGGGCTAAAAATTAAATAGGCCAGAAGGAAGAAGAGAGGGAACTAAAGAGTTTCACTTCACTCTTAATTAATACTGCGATAAAGACATAGAAATGACGGGAATATGAAGACCTTTTTAACCGCTCAGATTTTGGTGGTTCGTTTGGTAAAGTATCGGCGTCATAGAGATGAATTTCTCACTAGTAAAAGTGAAATAACAATAATAATTGCCACATGTCACGAAATAATTGCGCCAACATATCATCACAACAGCAGATGATCTGGTGGTGTTGACACCAGACAAGAGTTTCTCTTAAATCAATTATGCATGGGGTTCGCCGCCACGTCAATTCAAATCACAGGCTCATGATTAGTTTTGTATTGGCAAGGTGCTTTGCGGAGTCGATGCTTGGCGCACATCTCAATTTCCTCATGTTATGCCAAGAAAGAGAAGCTCTGCATGTATCATAGAGCTCTAAAGTCTAACTGGATTAAGAAAACCAAGAAAGAAAAAAAAATAAAAATAACAACTTTTATTATCAGATTTTCTCAAGCATCCCATAAAGTGGGCTTTTCAAGAACTGAATCCCCATGCGAATGCGGGAGCTGTTGCTGATGAAAAGGAGTCATCATTGGCACTCTTTGATGGTGACTCATTGCTTCAAGCTCCATTCTTTGCTGCTGCTGCTCGTGCAAATTTGCCGGCCTTGTTCCACCAATCCCCATAAAATCAAGAGTCATCATATCACCACCACCACCACCACCACCAGTTACATTGCTCCCTCCAAATCTCGACGGCCCTGTCGTGGAGTTTCGTTCCATCGCATTTCTTCCGGCTTGAATCAAGCTAGAACTCCCACTGCTATCCTCATTCTCCATGTTCTTCGTAAAACCTAGGCCAGCAGCACCTTGGTGATCACCACCGCCACTACTCATGTACATACCAGTAAACATTATTCCCATATCATTATTCATTCCCCCGGTACTAGCTGCCCCAGTGTGCTGATCAAAAAGTTGTGACATGTCTTGTGTGGCCTTCTGCATCATCATGTTTGATTGCTGCTCATGAGCTGCCTGAGATGGGAAGTGTTGTTGATCGTATGAAGCATTATGCTGCTTCTGAATGGATCCGTAAGCTGGTGTCTTATTAGTTGAAGAGAGTTGCTGGTCGGGCCCTGCCATACTATTTGTAAAACTCTTTTGCATCATCGGGGAGTTAATACCACTGCTTGCTGTAGCACCCATTTGGGCTGCTTTCTGCAGCAGTGCTGTTGCTGACATGTGAGCCGTACCCGAAATCAGGCAACCGTTTTTGCTATCTTGGAGATAGTTGAATCCAGATGAGCTATTAGAGCTCAGCTGCAGGCTTGAGGAAGAAGAGGAAATGCTTCTCGGCCCACCGAAGAGAGTGCCAGAGCTGCTTGAGAACATGCCTCCTCCTCCTCCTCCTCCTCCTCCTCCCATGTTCACGGACTTAAAAGGCATTGGGACTAGATCTTGAGGGAGTGATTTCATTGGATTTTTGGGATCAAAATTATTGAACTCCGACATCCCAAGTGATGTGTTGTTGCCTCCGGTGTTCAAGGGCATTGATGACATGAGCTCTGGCATCTGGCTTTGCATGTTTTGTCCTAAATTGTCCATTAGTCCTTGGTTTACTTTGTTGTTTTCTTCAGCCAATGCATCACAGAAGGCTCTGTGGGTGATGAAGCTGTCTCTTCTGCACAATTTTAAAATAAGCAATGGGGACATATTAGGTTGCTTGTCTAGAAGAGTGTGGATATGAGGTTTGTACTAATAACAACAATTGATTCAAATTTCTACAGGAGAATAGATGCAAGACAAAAATTTCAAACTTACTACTACAATAGATGTCAAAAAGGCAGTGCATGTAAAAGTGCCTTTCGTGTTGTCGGCCATTCTCTAATAAACTATATAATACATATTTGTTAGCTTGGCTTCAATATATAGAAGGTTTAATATATGAACCTGGAAAAGATGGTACCACAGTCACATTTGTATTCCCTAGTGCCACAGGTCTTTTGATGAGCTTTCCAATCAGATTGGACTGCATACTTCTTTGAGCATTTGTCACATTTCCATTTCTTCTCGCCATGTTTACGGCTAAAGTGCTTCTTGATACCTGTAAGATCTCCTAATGCACGAGCCGGGTTGTGGTGAACGCAGCTTGGCTCGGGGCATATGTAGACCCGCTTTCGGACCTCGGTGGTAGTCCTTTGCCTAAGCTTCCATGGAAGGTTATGACCTCTGCGGTGCAGTTGTAGGTTTTGGTCCCTTTGGAATCCCTTGTTGCAAATCTCACACACGAACCGGTTTGTTGCCATGAGTGTTGTTGGTGATAGAGCAACAACTTCAGCATTCGGATCTAAATTATACATAAATCGAATAATCATCAATTAGTTAATTAGCAAAGATTAGTACATGTAATTAGTCAAAGGGAGGGATTTAATAGTAGAATTCCATGTTAAGAAAGATTCATGACCCCATGACAGCTCAAAACAGTTGAAACCAAAAAGAGATACAAAAAGTGCAATCAAGCAAACAGTACCCTACGCAATAATTGCACAATCTCATTGCATAGCAATAATTGAACTTCTCATAACACCATGATGAATCAGCTGCAATTATTTTCAAAAAAAGATCGGAATTCAAAGAACTTCAATTGCTTTGTTCACGAAAACTTAACTATATGTAGCATGCGGTGAATGAAAGATGTATAATTAATAAAGATTGGCTATATATATATAGATGAGTGGTTGAATTTGCCTGGAGTTCCAGGAAGGTTTCTTTTCTTCTTAGGAGGCTGCTGCTGTTGCGAGCTAGAGCCATTGCTATTAGTGGCACCAGAGGGTCCTGAAGCACTTGAGCCATGCACGTGATTCAGTAAATTTTGCTGCTGCTTTTCCCGAATTCGCTGCTGGACTTCTTCGCCAGTGTTTCCCGAAGAGAAGCTCCCTTCATCACCTGTGATATTTGACATTTTGTAACAATAAAGATTGTGAGAATTAATATACAAAAGTTTGTTTTGTTTTTATTTTCTCTCTTTGCCAAAACTCAATTGTTTCTTTTTTCTTGTAGTTGGTGAAACACAAAATCAGGAATCTGCTATTTCTGGAGGATGACAAAAAGCTAGGAACTCCCCTTCATTTCTGGTGAAGATGAGATGCTAGCTAGTGTTTAATTAATTTCCATCTACAACAAGACTAGCATTGAAATTTGGTCTTCTTTGGCTTTTTATATGTATATATAGTGTCCACATGAGACAACTTCTAGGCAAATGCCCCTTACAATTGTTGGCTATTAAGTCAATTTCCATTCTATATATGTTAATTAATAATTTTTTCTTTAATAAGAAGTTATAATATGATTCGGGTTATTGGATTTAAGCTCGTGAGTCATGATTGACCTCTAGTCTGATAAGTCGCCAGTTGTATAGTCTCAGCTAAAGATCAATTTTTTCTTATGATTTTGTGTGCCATAATATTTTTAAAAAATTTTAAAAAGCTCATATTAAGAAATGATCGTTATTTGTCATTTTGTATAGGGTCCGAATGTGAACATAATATAACTAGCGTTAATTAAAGTTGATGAATATATACTCGTGATATTATTTTTGGAGGTAATTAAATAATTTATGCATTATTATATATATATTTAACTTGTCAGGAAAGAAAGCAATTAATTTCAACTGACAAGATGATTTTAATATATCTTAAAGACTTTTCTTTCTTTTTAAGGTAAAATAGAATCAATCTTTCATCAAATTATGTGATAAGTGTTCGGTCTTAGGCAGCAGTCAGATAAAGGGGCTGGAGAATTTTGTCACAAGCTTGAGCCGCTAGCATTTAATTGTATTGCTTTTGTTAAATTATAAGCAGGTGGCACTAAAGCCAAAGGTGTAGTCTTATCAATTTATCATCACCACCATGGGATGCAAAATAAAATACGCACTCAGATAATTAATACCAAATCAACGGTTGTCATAATAAAATGAAACCCAAAAAAAAAAAAAAAAAAAAGGGAAAAAATGTTGCTGAAATAACACAGTATATATATATATATACAGATCACTAGTCCTCATGATTCATAACTGTGAAATTATTGCAAGATTATTACAGCTTTGTCCTACAGGTTTAGTAACAAGCTTTTTGTCCCAGATACGCTATTTACCGCTGCTGATGATTAACTCTTCTTATAGTGGTCATTAACAATTGCACGTCGCTATTAGTTAGAACTTAGAAGCTGGACGGTGCCGAATCCTCTTTTGTCTCATTTGATCCAAACAATCGAAGCGAACCAAACCAGCCAGTCATTATCTTTTGTATAAACATTAATCTACTCGATCAAATTTCAATAAAAGAAGACTGTTGCTGCATTATTTATTTGTTTATTATCAGAATTACAGTTTAATACTGACGTACGTAACGACGAAAGCTAAGTTTATAATCAAACATAACGTTATTGATCATCCAAATTAAATTTTACTGTAAAATTATGCCTCCACATGCGTTTGTTTTAGGTCAATCCGTGGCTTCCTTTCGGACGAAACCACTTTAAAAAGAGTAAACTCGCATTAATTTCTTCATTAAAAGCGTATCTGTAAGTCTCTGAGACGCTGCTTTCTTGCTATGTCTATATAACTTCTTCTTCTTGTTATTGTCTGGGAATCTTGAATGATACAAGCAGGAATTAGCATAAAAATATCTGTTTTTGGATTGGCCTAGGAATGCCATTAACCAAGCCATATCTGTGTATATATATATATATATATTAACTATGTACTGTTGGTGTTGCGGCTTGCTCAGTGCCAACTAATTAAGTTTTGGATATGCTCTTGTTTTCATATTAATTTGGTGATGAATATTGCCAAATTAACACGCAATTAATAGAAATTTAAAGCTTCAATCACAAGAGAAAAAGCGAGCATCCATGGTAGATTCAATATACAAATTATAATTAATAGAGAGAATTGGACGTTGTTATGGTAAAATAATAATTTTTTTTTAACCTGGGAAATGCATGTCGTTGCCTTTGCCCTGGTGACTCGGTCGAAGGGAATTCATTATTCTATTTTAATAACAATTTTTGTGTGCGAGTGAGTGTACATATATATATATATATATATATGCGGCCACGAAGTAGGTGCACCAAATTCCACAAAAATAAGAAACAAGAAACAAATTAACAGAAGGTAGAATATGCAACCACGGGCTAAATTCTGAAATTCCAGTCAAATTAATTAAATATAATACCGTTGGCAGGATGGAAGATGCTCCTCCCCCATCAACAAATGAAGCGTCGTGACAAAAAGATTGCTTAGTTATTATCGTTGAAGGTCGATGCAATTTATGAAGCAAATTAACATCAACACAGCAATGTCGTCGAGACACAATTTATTCCATCTTTATTTGATTAAATTACGATAAAACCTAATATAAAGACGCTGCATTTGGATGCCGATACACCTCATATTATTTATTAAAAAAAAAAAAAAAAAACTGACTCAGACGCTAAATGCTAATTGACATTGGCAAAGAGCCCCCATGGATAAAACCAACACTAAAGGACGGCCAAAGCCTTATATTCCTCTCTGTGAGCTTTTCTTTATTTGATTAAAACTCTCCTGATAATGATGTTTGATTAAAGAAAATATATATATATATATATGCACAATTGGATATTATAATATCGTGGGTGATGTAGACATGCATGTTTTAATTAAGTGAATTAAGAAATAATTGAAAAGAAAAGATTTTACCATCTAATTGTAATATCCAATAACATCAAGTATGAACTTATTTGTCTATCATTATGTATATGTATGTATGTATGTATGTTCGTATGTACGTATGTACATATGCAAGTGTGAGAGATGGGTTATGTGGTATTAGAGAGTATTTTTACCGGAATACTTCATTTAGAAACTTCTTCAACTATTTTGAGTCACCCCAAAGTTTCACCGTTGTAACTGAAATGATGTCATAATAGATTTTTCATTTTTCTTCATTTGATCGATCTATAATTTTTTGACAAACAAACAAAAAATGAAATTAAAAAAACCACCATGGTATATCTACGTGAAGAAAAATAACAAGAAATATAAAAAAAATTTGACGATTAGGAAAACTTAATAATTGTCGATTTCTATCTACTGTGTCTAACTCTTGGATCATCGCTAATTTCTTTTCTTTCTATCACATCCCTACCTTTTGAAAAATATTACATCCTATGGTTACAGATTGGCAGCTACGTTTAAAAAAAAAAGAAAAAAAAAGTCTTTTAATTAGGATGTAATAGCTAATAAGGCAGAGGCTATTGACTAATTGAAGGGTGGTGTGGAGGAAACATGATCCAAAAAATTCAAAGTCCTTGTCTGTAATTATGTTGTATTATTGTGATAGGCGATAGCAACCGTGATTAGATTTGCTTCAGTAATCATTAACGTGGTGAATGAGGCCTGAAATGGACGGGCCCCACGTCTGGCCCAGCCTTTTGACCACTTAATCGTCTATTAAAACAGATGTTTAGTTACAGAATTTTGGACTTTGACAAAACAGGGCTTGGACCTTTCCTTGGCCCAGTTTATGACCCAGGATTTTACCCTTTTACACCGTCCCAAGGATCTTGTGACATCTGTATAATTATTTATTATTATTTATTTTTAATAATAGACGAACTGTAAGTAAGGAGACAAGAGTCAAAAGTAAAATGGATGGAGGACTTGACCCATAAGTTAAATAGTATAAATACAGGTACATATTTGGAGGACGCAACCAAAAAAAAAAAAAAAAAAAAATGAAAAGAAAAACTTGTATGGATCGACAAGAAGCTGCCATTGGACAGGTTTGACGAGTCTTATGATGATCGGACTTGTAATATTTTCTTTTAAGGATATTTTTATTTAACTACTTAAATTACTGTGAAATAATAATTAGGTGCATGCAATCAGTATTACACCATGATAATATTTTACTCTAAAAAATTATAAAATATTATATTTTACCACATTTTCACGAGCTGAAGGTTAGTTGACCTATAGAATACTGATTTTACCCTTACTTTCTAATAAAACCTAATAATTTTAGCTATTGTATCAAAGGCCGAGAAAATAAATAAAAGTTTACATTTACACAAAAAACTTGTAAACCTAAGGTTTGTATAATGCATTTATTATAATTATTTTTTTTCAACTAAATATCAATTTAATTTTAATTATTAATTATTGATAAAAATTAACAAACAAAGACGCTTAACAAACAAACTTACATGCAAACATATGCATGCATGCATGCAACCACAGACATCCCAAGTTTTAAATAATCGACTTTACATTTAATTGATATCATATATATATATTTAATTTTTTTAATTTTTATGATTAATTAATACTTAAAATTTAAAAATTAACATTTAATTGAATAAAAAACATTTAGTACAAATATTAATAATTAACTAAGAACTAACTTTTATTGATAATTTATAATTTATGTCCTTAAAGTAAATGCAAATTTGGTATTTTATATATCAACTAACGGAAAAGTAGTAAAATGTAAGATTTTGTAATTTTTTAGTAGCAAAATATTAGGGTGCAATCATATTTGTTATTTTACAACAACTTTATTAGTAAAAGAAAAAATAAAGTAAAACCTCTATAATTTAATACTTGATAAACTAATAACCTCTATTATCTAATAATTTTTTTTTGTGGTCCCAACTTGGGCCAAAGGGTTAAATTAGCAATTTTAATAAAAAAATAAGATAATACTTTTTTTGAAAACTCTTGTATAATATTGTGATCCTATTCATATTATAAATTAATAATTTAATGAAATTGCAAATATAACTGTTATAATAAAATATGACTCTATTGTTACTTTATTTTTTTGACGTATAAATATAATTGGATCTCATCTCTAATTATTCTCATTGCTTCTAAAAGTTATAGGGTTGAATTCTGAAACAAGAATTTAATTTTTTTGGTTAATTTAATTTATGTTTAGTAGATTAATGAATTTTTAATTGATTAAAATATATGTTCATTAGATTATATATACACTCCATAAATTAATAAATTATTAATTTTTAGATATTTATCATAATACTTTTCTTTAATTTTTTTTTTTAGTTCAGTGAGTTCCATAATATTAATGCAATAAGACACATTATGTCTCCAAAAAGTCAACAAGTGAGTGTGTAAATATAATCATCTCCCAATGCACAAGGGTCGTTTTCGGACCTCTCTGCCTAAGTAATATAAGCTTCCAATTGTAGTTGTGGGTTTTGGTCCCTTTGAAATCCCTTCCTTGCAGCATGCAAAACGAAAAGTAATTAATGGATTAGTTAATTAGCAAATATTAGATCATTAGTCAAAAAATTAGTCCAAGTGAGGGATTAATTAATAGTTTGATTCCATTTCCATGTCGGAAAAGATTCATGATCGATGACCCACTCACAGCTGAAAACAAAAATTGAGAGACTCAAACAGTTCAAAGCAATAATGAACTTTTCATCAATCAGCTTCAATTATTTTGAATCAAACCAAGATCACAGACAATTAATTCAAAAACTTTGCTATATGTGGCATGTCATAGACTCATGGGTGATCGACGTTGATGGAGTGGCGGTGGAATTTGCCTAGCCCGGACAGTTTTGGGGAGGTTTCTTTAATTGAGGTTTCTTAGGAGGTTGCAGCTGCATGCACTTTATATGCTCCTCCTCCATCACCAAACTGAACGTCGTCCTGCCAAAAATAGAAAAAAAAAGTTTGCTTTTAGTTTCTATCGTTAATGATCGCTGTAATTTTTGAACCCATTAATTGAAGATCAACGCGACAATATGCAAAGACATATATTATTATTTCCATCTTTATTTTATTAATTTATATCATATACAACCTAATAGTATAAGACGATTTTACTAGCAGCATTTGAATATATAATTGACTCATGCTAATTGACATTAGCTAAGAAACCCATGCACAAAACCAACACAAACGGGCAACTAAAGCCTTATTTATCTCTCTCCATTTGCTTATTTTATTATAATCAAGTCTTTATGATACCGATATATATATATATATATAACACATACATACATACGTCCACTTTTTTTTTTTTTAATGCAGACACATTCATAAACCATGCGATTTAAAAAAGCTATTTAAACTACATGGTTTAATAGTGTAGTGTCACATCGACTAATAAAAAGAAATTACTTTCGGATATAAGTAGTTAAGGTCATTTTACCTAATAGGTTAAAATATCATTTTCAGGTGCAGATGTTCGCATTTTTTTTAATGCGGACATATTTTTAAACCGTTTAGTTTAAAAGAGTTAATTATTGAATGAATTATAAAACCATGCGGTTTTAGAGAGTTAAAAACTATCTCTCTTTAAATCCTGCGGTTTAAAAGTGTGTTCGCATAAAAATAATAATAATAACTCCCGCACTAAAAAAGGACTATAGGTTAATATATATATATATATAAGAATTTTAAGCTCAGCCCTTCAACATAGTTTATATAAAAATGTATATCTTTCAATTAAGAGAAAAAATTTACAGAACTCAAGATGAAAATATTATGAAGTTCGTCTATGGGTAGATGGGTAATTTGTGTAGTATTAGTTTCAAGCAAATCTCTTAAAGAATTAGCAAGTAAGCACAGATTACAGCGCAGCTTCTGAAAATATAACATATTACATGCTATGGCTGCAAATAAGCAGCTGGGTAAAAGAAAAAAAAAAAGGAAAATCTTTGAGCACTTGACTAATTGAAAGATAAGTGTAAAAAGAAGACATGATCAGAAGCCTCCCTGTTTATGATAGCAAACCCTGATCAATTAGGTTTGTTTCACAATCATTAATTAACGTGGTGATTAGTTTTTCTTCACCGGCCTTAAAAGGTGGGGTCTATTTTTGTAGAGAAAATTTGAAGCAAACTTATTTTAATTTTTAAAGATCGATAGGCCTGAAATGGACGGCGCCAAGATCCGGCCTCGCCTTTTCACCACTAGAGAATTGAGAGATTGCGGAATGGTACGTAATGTAAAATGTCTTTTTCTTAAAAAAATAATAATAATAAAAATTAAGTGCAACATATTACTTATTTCATAATAGATTAAACAAGGAGCATGTAGCATATAATGAAGGATCACTGGCGGATGAAAGAAGACTAGCGACCTTTTTCTTTCCTTTTACTAGCAAGTAACAAAAAATAGCTGCTTTCAGTTCCCATATTTTCTAATTCTAATTGAAGCTGAGAGCGCAGGCATAGTTCAAGCGCGTTCCTTCACATTCTTATTCTTTTTCTGGATTGCCAAGAGAGCAGAAAGTGCACAGCTATGTTATTTCTCAAGAGAATGCATCTATTCCTCATTGCATGTTATTTTTTAAAATCACAAAAAGGGAGAAGCTATGCTTATTACAAGTTTACAACAAAACAATAATTATACAGTGTCATCTTTGTATTAGAAGGCCTTTAAGAAACTTGATCAAAACCTGACAAGATTGAGAAGCCTTAGAAAAGATTTTCTCCTCGTCAAGGATTGAGAGTTCTGTGTCAAAATCCTTTGATTGTCAGGCATTGATCGATATAAGTCCACAAGTTGACCTTGAACACAATCATAACAGGAAGAACCGTTGCTGTCAATTGCTCTTACGATGAAACAAGCCATCTGACTCCTGTATTACCACCTTTTGTAGTGCCACACGTCTGAATGAGTGAGGCGGGCAAAAGAATGATTTCTATTAATTTCCTGGAGTCACCAGCATGTTACTTAAACCATCAGACTCAATGCTCATCAACTATGTTGGTATTACTGTGTAATGCATCCAGGCTATTCTCTATCTTCGAGTCCGCAATATTGTCTGTAACAACATTGTTTAGGGTGCCACTACCAACAGTCTTTCCGCGCATTCTACGGGATGGTTTTGGCATTGCTTTTTTCTGTGGAGTCTCCTCATCCTTTCTCTTCCTCTTTGGGCTTAAGTACCCAAATGCAAAAGCTTCCAACGCTTTTGTAGTTAATGGCCGGTTCCTTGTACTCTGCCTTCGGTCGGTCTTGATGGGACACTGAGCTGTACTTGACTTGTCATCAGCAAGATTTGATTCCTCCAGTTGCTGTCGTGTTTCAAATGCAACAGACAATTTGTTTTCACAAAGACTGTCATTATTCTTCACCATGTCTTTTGACTGTTCGCTATTTCCAAAATCTGATGAAACTTGAGGGACATTTAAGTCTATCAATGTATGGGGTTCTGGTTTTTCTAAAGATATTTCTCTATCCAGGCAATTCTCTGATACATTGCCTTCATAGCTCTTGTCTGGACTGTCTTTAGCTAAAGAGCTGGCTGGTGATAAATTTTGCTGTGGACCATGTTGGAAAACCATATCCTCACACCCATTCTGCGAGTTCGATCTGTAATGGAACTCCTTTTCATCTACCTTGTGGTCCATTAAGATATCTCCAAAGCTGCAGCTTAACTCTCCATTGATATTGGCCACCAAAACCTGCTGTTTGGTATCAGGTGCAAAACAATTTGGATTCCCAGAATTTTCTGTGGGATAAAACTGAAACTTTATACATGACTTCTGCTGGTCGTCATCAAATGGACTTGTGCTATGATTTGCATGATTTTCCACTGTTACATTTGTTGAAGTAGGGGTGTTGGAAATGCTATCATTGAGAATGCTAGTTGCACAATCTGATGAGTCTGCTTCTGCACCTGCTCCCCTATCAGTTGTATTATCCGCATTTGGGATATTAGTTTCTTCTTCATCTTCAGATGTATCTTCCTCAGATTCACTGGGAAGGTTAGAAGGGGTAGATATGCTAGTAGTTTCAGTGGGTAAACTTCTCAGCTCTCTCACTTTAGATTGTCCTGCGCCATAAAACAAACTAGTATCCACAATGGTGAACTGCATGACATGTCGATTGTAACTTGACTTGCGTGGCTGGAGGTAACGATGATGTTGCTTTTTTGACAAACCATCTGAGTCATGCTTCACTGGTTGGTCCAACCTATCATTTTCCTTGACATCACTACCATTGGCAGCATCAATTTCAAGCTCAAGAAGCCCAGGTTCTGATGCAACTTTATTCAAGACATCACTAACTGAATCAAAATAGTGGTCCCCTTTCACAAGTTTCCTTCTCGAGAACTTCTTCACACCAGGTATAAGAACCGAGCTCGAATTCTTTGAATTAGCAAAACTATGATCCTTAGGCTGCTCAGAGTGCCATCCTCTTGCTAGAAGACGGGGCCAAACAGCCTCCCAAAATAAATCACTTGATCGAGCTTTACTTAACCTAAAATCTCCTGTTAGAAACCTGATAATGTCTGCAGATGTAAGAGCAGAACATGCTTTACCGAACGGTACGTCAGGCTGGACAAAAAACATGTTATTGGTCTTGATTGGCTCCATTGCTGTGCCTGTGAGATCTTTCTTCCCCTTGCCAATCCCTACTGCATCTATAAGATTACTGATGCCAACTGCATTCTTTAGAGTGAAAATATATTCTTCAAATGAAATTTTTCCCTCGCCAAATTTTCTAGAATCCTGAAATTATAACACCATAGTTCATGAATAGACAGTACAAATATTTTTTGGTCATAAATTTAGAGTTCAAACAAAGATAGAATTACAGCTACACTAGCTAACACATCAAGACCAGCCTGTAAACGTCAACAGTGAATAGAATTACAATGGACAGGGATTACACATTGGCATAAAGAGCCTGGAATTGTAGGCAACACAAGGGCTTGATGTCAACACCAACATAAAGCAATACTTCTCAAGTGCGATATCAAGATGTGTATTTATGTAATGGAAAAGTTATTTGAAAAAAAAAATAAAGAAAATACCTCAAGTAACATATTTCTGCATTCTTCTGGCACATGAGAAAAGAGCCTTGAAAATAACTCCTGCTGCCTCCATCCTGTAAATATCTTTTGTCCATGTACAAAACGTCTGCTTCTTAATTTCCGGCATTCTGACCATCTCCGATATCCATCAGATCTGTAGAACTTCCCATAATAGAAAGATAATATATCCCCCATTGCTTTACTTTCAACAAATCTCTTAACAAGGTTAAGATTTTTCCCAAAGATATATAGACCCAGGAGGAAACTCTCACATTCATTTTGTGTCCAAGATTCACCAACAGAATCAGGAAGAGGACAGGGGCCTCTTTCTGGCTGATCTAACTTGGCTTTTGAGTCCTGCGTTAAGATTAAATCAACATCCATTGGATCACTTTTAGTTGTTGATTGAAAATTTGACTGCCCAACCACAGCTTGCCCGTTATGCAACACAGGATCCAGAGATTCACCTTTGAGTTCCGCATGTTCATCGTTTGATGTAATCTGGCTCTCTTCACTATTGTCAAACTCTACGGTTCCATTTATATTCTCAAATTCAATATTTGCCCACATTATTGGAATTGACTCCAAAGAAACACAATTTGGGATATTATCCAAAATTTCTGAATGAGTTGTTTCATTTATGAGCTGCAAACAATCATATTTCAAGATTAGAGGTGGAATATCTGCCTGGTACTGAGGTCCAACATGAGGAAGAACCTGTGGATCTCCAAAAATGTCACTAATGTCCACAGAACAAGGAGAAAGTAACTTTTCTTCAGGTTCATCCGCAATGCTTTCCATGTTGTTATCTAAATCTTTAGAATCCATCTGCAAAATTGCAGTTTTAAAAAAACCTCAGAGCTCACATGTACACTTGTACAAAAACTCATACTTTAAAGTATGATTGTTGCAACTCACTATTCGTTGATAGATAAGCAAATGCCAATACTGAAGTGTTGCAAAAAACTATCAAACTATGCACTGCTCCAAATTAAAGAAAGGGAAAAAAAAAGAAAAAAACTAAAAGAAAATCTAAGCTTGCTCCTTCCACATGGATTATGGATTATTTAGAGAGGACCCCAAATCCCCAATCAAGGTAAAAGACTGAATTTTCTTTCATAACCAAAAAACATACTGGGTTAATTGCATAAGATAATCAAATAACCTAGAATGTAATTGCTTTACTTGGTCAGTCAAACATTCATTTTATATACACTAGTTCATCTCCAGAAAATTTTAAAACATAATTCTAAAAAAAAAAAAAAGGGAACCTGTCGACAATATGACATTAAAATTGACAATTATGGGAATGAAAAACGCAGAATTTTCTTTCTCGTCGAAGCATTGACAAAAGCGCTTAATCTAAACATAGCAAGTAATGCAGTAAGTTTACATACAAAAACATAACAAAAATAACAGCCGCATTCTGGGAATCTGATTATGAACAACTATAAATTCAATATAATAAATACGTACACGTAATAATTAAAGTAACAAACAACCATTAAAAAGCCATTGTTAAGTGAAAAACTAATATATATACACATATTTGATTCAACTGTAATAAGACAAACCAACAATAAAAACAGTACCGCTAGTACAGTAAGTCACATATTAGTAAGTAGTAACTAACAAACAGATAAAAACATGCATAGGAAATTTCCAAAAAAGAAAAAAAAAAAAAAAAGGCAAAGCATTTGCTAACCTTCACAGAAGAACTTGAACGTTAAAACCCACGTCAAAAAAACAAGCCTACCAAATTGGTCTTTGTATTTAGTCATCTATGAACCTCGATTGTCAACTTATTATCTTTTTCAACATAAAACAAATAAATAGATAAATAAAGACACCAAGAAACTAAAAGTAAATAAAGCTCGTTGTAGTTCAGTAAAAGAAGATTCGTTCTTTTACCTCGTATGAGAGACTTGAGCTGTCATGGAGAAGGAAGTTGAATTCTTGAGGACTTGACGAATGAATGGAAAGAGAAACATGAAATGAAACCAAAATTTTTTTTTTAAAAAAAAGGCAAAAAAGAAAGCAAAAGAAAATTTCCGTTCGCTGGGAGAAAAAGAGAGAGAGAAAGCGAAGAAGATTATGAACGCTTTGTATTGTGTTTATTGTGTGTATTCATTCGGTTTGTTCGATTTGTGTTGAGTTGTAAGGGAGACCACACCCACACGCGTTCGTAGGTGGGTTTTCATGATTAAGCATAATTACTAAAATGTCCATGTTGGTCTTGCTTTTCGTTTTGGGTTTAGCTTGCTTTGTTGGAATTTTATGTAATTTTAAGACACGTTACTCTTGCTTTTTAGTTCTTTTCTTTTTTTTTTTTAAGTAAGGGCTTGTTTGGCTTTGTTTTCGACACAATAGTTCTTTGCTTTTGTGGGATGTACACTCATAATAACTGCATGATAATGCATTTTTGTAATTTTATTTTTTTGAGTTCTGCTGGATCTGGAAGCAACGAATTGAATACACACACACACACATACAATACGGGCTAAATTTTCAAGAGAAAAATAAAAAAAAATACATATTGCTTAGAGTAATTTTTATTACAAAAAAAAAATATTATTTGTCTTAAACCCTTTTCCACGTAAGTACGATATTTATTGAGGAATTTGTGCCGTCAGATGGTGATGCATTTTTTTATTCTGTTTTTTCATTTAACTTTTATATTGCCCAATTAAACATGTTGCTGACCTGGCGCGATTGTGTGGCAAAATTTTGAGGATGTGGGACCCACTTTGCTCTTGATCCGTCTGAGCTGTTTAAAGAATAGTGTGTGGGACCCAGTGGAAAGCCAGTTTCGCAAATCGCAAACAGGCCGACAGTTGCTGATCCAAGTCCAACCAATCACTTGCATCCACCAAAAGTAGTACGGCTAAAAACTAATTGATATCGGCCGTCTAGTTTGTGAACGATGTGAATCAAGCAAATGGCCCACACATATTGGACGGTTCTGATCGAGTCGTATTACCAGGACATACCATAGATCCTTCAGCATTCCAGTATTCCATCATCGACGGGGGCTAACACAAACTTCAGCTCGCGTTCTTAAATTTTAGATTTAACTTTTTATAGAAGCTCATAATCAAGATTGCTAATTATGTGTTTACGCAGGTGGGTTTGAAATTATTGGAGGACCGAGGTCTGTGCGGCAAATAAATATTGGAAAATTTAATAGTTAAATGTTTCTAGACGTTAGTTATCATTTATTTTGCCATCTTGTACATTCAATGCTAATGATAGGACTTTGTCAATCGTCATGTATGAATTCAATTATAATAAAGGAAAATTCCAGTGTATGTTTTCAAAGAGTAAATAATAAAAAGGGTTTTTGCTTGAGGGAGATCACGACGCAAATGTGGACCAATAATCCCATAACATGTGGCGGTGAAAGTCAACCGAGGGAAACCATGCTGTTTGATCAAGGTATCTAGACAGTTCATGGGGAATTGAGACATAATCTCCTCAAGGAAAGGGCAATTTCGGTAAAATATACAATATCAGAAGGCATTTTCAAAAGCTAAATTTTAGTAGTTAGAGTCCGCGTGTGAACAGTATACGCCATCAAGTGAGAAATAAAAAATATCTACTTTTTTAACTAAGAATGAAAAGACAATAGAAATGAAGATTCCTTAATAGAACAATAGAAGAATGTCGCGGCAGCTACCCTCTCTAGTGCCCTAAAAGGCAACAGAACTGCAAGTTAGAGAGGTTGTCGCATGCACAATATTGGAGGGATGACTAGAAGTTTTCTTACCTTCCAAGCCTAAGAATGTCACCATCTAGGGATCACAAGATAAATTACCCAAATATCCTCACATAAAGCATAACAACCATTAATTGAGCACCACATCTTCAAATTACCAAAATGACCCTCAGACATACTCCATAAAAGCTCAAGGATTTCTTCCAAAACGATAACCAATTTTCATTATTCAAACAACACATATTCATCTTTTTTCCTATAGCATATTTGTCGTTGTTGATAACTTCAATGTCCATTTGGCCTTGAGACCGCCACTTATTACTCAAAATCCAACTTGAGCGTTGGAGTGTGGTCATCGGTCACCACCGACTCCATCTCTAACATTAGTTTTGCTCTATTTTTTAGGACCCATATAGCTCGAATTTGGTGACCTTCATCTTCATTTTCAATTTTCATCCCATCCTCTTCCCCCCCCCCCCCCCCCCCCCCCCTTTTTTTTTTTTCTCTTTATCAAACATTTCATCTCACCCAACTAACCCCCTCCATTTTGTGAGAGAACACCTCAAACATAAAAAGACAGCCTTACATCTCTTCTCTTCTAAACCATTCTATTCGTTTTAATACAGTTATAAAAAAAAAAAACAGGCTAAAACAGTTTTTTATTAAAATAAAATATTAAAGAATTTGGTGTTATTATATTAATATTTTTATGTGCCCAATAATATTCATAATTTGAAATTATTTCAATGTAGACTGTAGATTGAGTTTTCATCTATCAAAATATTTATTAACAATTAACAAGAAAGAGTCTGTTGAAGTAGAAAACGGTCGGAGAAACCAGAAGTTTGAGCAGCGTGAATATTTTTTTTTTCCTGAGATTAATCAGATTGACTTCCACTTATGATACTCTCTCAATTCCGGCTGGGCTCAATTGTACAAAATTACTAAGTGAGCCCATAAGTCAATTTCCCTGAGGCCCACTTCGTTTATGGGTCTAATCTTTGGGCGTAATACATAAGTCGAGAAAATGTCGAGAACGAAGGAGAATGCGAATCACTGAGTTGAGTTGATCTCGAAACGTAAATAAAATTACCTCAGGAATGAATAAATGATTACAACATATTAAGCGATAGGATATACGTTGATAACGATAGCTAGGGATTAATATTATTATTTCTTATTTACATAAAATTCCATTAATATTTACAATTAACCTTTTATGGGACTTCCAAGATTTGTTATGTGATGATCGAATTTGGATATCTATATTTAAAATGAACCAAATTTACTTTTGGTTCATAATATTTTATTTCACTTCGAAATGTAACAGAAAACACACAGCGTAGATGGATAAATTTGACATTCTCATATACAAATTAATATTCCCAGACCTCTACATAAAAAAATAAAAAAAATAGTTAATTTTATTTGTTAAAATGTCATATTTATGTTTCAACTATACACATATATATACTTCTTCTTTTTTTTTTTTTTAATTGGTACTTAAACATCATGGATGGAATGTGGCTATTAAAAATTAGGAAGGACCAAAATATGTCATTCTCCCATAAATTTAATATGTAAAGTGTATGGATAAGTTGAAAATATGTATTAAATATTACATTTTGACTTTTCACCATTAGATTGCATGAGATAAGAATTTATATATTAAAATAACCTTACCCGTGGATGATACCTTTAAATTATCACCATGATAATTAAATAAACTCAAAGTGCTCGAGCATCCACCTACAATTGATCAAGTGGCAATAAGTATCACAAAAAGAATTAATAAATATACTATCTTGAAGAAGATGCATTCCAAAAGCTGGAAAACGTTAGCTAGGGCGTTACCAGGTTTGGTTAAAATAATAATAACAATAACTAGACAAAGCGAAAGAATACACAATGAGAGAGCAGTAATTTTATTCCTTAAAACCAAAGATATTTTAGCATTTTTTTTTTTCCAAAATCTACTGCTCAAAGCTGAAAGCTTAAGATTCAAAATATTGTTCAGATCAGCTAAGATGCCCACTAGAGCAGAAGATGGAGAGAATAAGAATCTTTGCAAAGAAAGAAGGTGGCCTCTCAAAAAAGAGAAACTAGAATGTAACTTTCTCAAGGACGACCCTCAAAATTATTAACTACCTGGTTGAGATGTGCAGTCAGCCCTTTGCTAACTCCAAAACTAAATGGGTAATTAAATGTATAAAGCATAAAAATATTTTTTATTGTTTCTTCCTTTGCTTTTGTTCTTCTGCCCAACGACCATTTTCAGCAAAGTATTCATTTATTTTGAAAGCATGGACCACAAACCCGTTGTGTAAACAGTGATTTCACGCGAGGAAGTACGTTATTACATTATTTAGATGCAAAAGATTGGCTATTTAAGCATTAATATATCAAAGATACGTTATTAATATTATTAAATTGGGGTGGGATATATTCCAGGAAGATGTAATTTTTTGTTTAATCAGTTGGAGAAATTTCAGAATATGCACAAACTAAGCTGTATGTATAGACATATATTAATACATATAGTAGTTTTCTAACTAGGGATAAGCTAAAAAAATAAAATAAACACAAACTCCAATGCACTAAATTTTGTCATGTAGTGCATTGAAATTTAATTTTTTTTTTTAGCTGATCCTGATTGAAAAAACCACTCTATTTATATATATATATATATATGTATGTATGTATGTATGTATGTATGTATGTATGTATGTATAAAGGTGATTGGTGAGTATTTAGACACTTGGTAGAATCTTATAACTCCCC
>NW_006262339.1:45493137-45577545 GCF_000493195.1 Citrus x clementina
TTAACAAAATAGAACCACATGACACTATTGCTCATTATAAGGTGAGTATTGTTGCTTACTAAATCATCAATGATTTTATTATATATATATATATATACATAGCTGTTAATGGTTGATTCTCACACTTCTGGATTCTTTTCACTTTCTATTGGCTATCCATGTAATATTTCATCATTCATTCTATGCATGATTGATGAGATGTGAAAATTGAAAGTGTTCGCTAGAAAATTTTGAAAGATGGTCTAATTTCTTATCACCACAACCCCTCTTATTTATAAAAATCTCAACTTATCCCTTTTTTTTGAGAAGACAACAAAGTTCATCAATCCAACCTCATTTTTTCCTTATTTTTTGAACACAAATAAGGCAACTTGACGTTTTTACAAGTGAAGAAGACAATTTAAAGACAACCAATTAATGAGAGGGTAATTTAAAATTTACATTTCTAAGATAGAGCCAACAAAGAAAAAGAAATACCAAAGCATGCACCATAATTTAGAAGTGAGTTCAGTTACATTTTATTGAAAAGGAGTATGTAAATTGCCTAATCTTAGTATACAATGTATATTAATGCAGATTCACGGCTTTGATAATACCAATCGAGGCAAGCAATTATCCAGTTCTTCGTCCATGGCTAATTAATCATTCATCTATTGAAATTGAGGAACAGGTTTCAAATTAAAGAATAGTGAATATGTGAGTTGTGAAGTAGGATCTCAAAGTTTCAAATCACAATTTCAATTGAACGTCTCTTGTCATTTTGCTGCACATCAGGTCTTCCCATTTATTGGTTGCTAATCAAATCATAAATTAGATTATGCTCAAGATTAAACTATTAATATGCTTTATTAATAAGATTTTCTTGCTCCGATTTTATTGAGAGTAAGTGTGTGTGTATTTATATATGAATATAAGTACTAAAGATTCAATTTCTGGCTAAAAGAAACCTAATGTACATAAAAAAAATTACAAGCGAATCAATTTCTATGATCATTTTAAGAAATGGTCCATAATATTAGAAAGAACGAATCAAAATTTACGATAAATGTGACAGCAAATTATTCTTCGACATTTTTGCATTTCTTTCTGTTTTTTTCTCTCGAATCTTCAAACTCGCGAGATCATGATGTTTAATTTGAAATATGAAAGCATATAATCATAGCTAGTATACGTCATCAAGTATATTTTAATTAAAAAAAATTCAAACTTAGAGTGGAAGCTTTAATACTAAACCGTCTAATTAATTCATAAAATAATTCGTTTGTGTATAGGCGAGTGTTTGGAGATAGTTAAACAATGTCATAACTTGTGAGGATTTCGCATCCACTGAAAAGTTTACTTGATTTACGGTGAATAAATTTACTGTTATTCGACACGTGTCAACCTCACTTAACCCTCTTTTTATGTAGATCTCGATGCCATATTATTTAGCAGCCTAGCTAGATTTACAAGATCCGACCATGAGCTTAGTTACTGATTTAGAAACCATGCACAGTGATTTCGCCATTTTGTAGAGTGACATATTCTCACGTAAAAACCTGAGTAGTAGGTCATCCAACATTAAGGTTTTTAATTTATAACTAAATGGCTTCTTTTTAGGTCATAGTTTGGTTGTATCTACACTACAAAGCATAACACGTGCATATATCTAGTCCACAAATTCAAATTAACAACAATTTTAAACATAATTTAGTGCAAAGTAATTGACAGCATCATGGGTTCGAGGACAAAATGGGGGGACCATTATTCCTATAATTGATAAGTATTGAGTCTTTTTCTTGAAGCCCTCGTTTTAGGGTTTCATAAGTAGCCACCCACAATACCTATAAACAGCCAGTTACATGGATTAATAAAAAATAAACCTAACTCTTACTAACAATGGAAATTGCCTGCCACTGTGTCCCCCAATGACACTGACCAAAGTCTATGTCGCGATGTGCCACGTCATCCAGTCGAAACCTTTACCATCTTCATCTACATATTACCAGCATATGCTTAATACTGTATTATGATGTATGTATTAATCTTCTATAAATCAGCTCAGAAGCAGGAAGAAGCTACGTGTCTTTGTGTGAGAGGATATAAAGCAAATTCAGTTTCTCTTTAATTATAGAGAGCAAAAATGGTTGATAGCGCAGGGCATAACTTAGAAAGCTACGATAATAGCTACAACTTTACGGTGGGTGCGAGTAGTGGTACTGATCAAGATGGGGTGATTAAGGAGCAAGATCGGTTGCTTCCGATAGCTAATGTGGGGAGAATTATGAAGCAGATTCTTCCTCCGAATGCCAAGATTTCGAAAGAAGCAAAAGAAACCATGCAAGAATGTGTATCTGAGTTCATTAGCTTTGTTACTGGAGAGGCATCGGATAAGTGTCACAAGGAGAAGCGCAAGACGGTTAATGGGGATGACATTTGCTGGGCTCTTGCAACTCTAGGATTTGATAATTATGCTGATCAATTGAAGAGGTATTTGCATAGATACAGGGAGTTGGAAGGAGAGAGAGCTAATCAAAATAAGGCTGGAAATAATAATAATGGTTAAGGAAAAGATAGCGAACCAGCTGCACAAAGGAAACATAATACGCTTTCATCTATGCCTTTGAAGTTCAATGCGACTGACACTAGCAATGGCTCCAGGCGATTCTGAAAGAATATGAATGGTGGTAATGTTTTAATTTGTTGTCCTAAATCAAGATATATTGCTGATATTGTATACGGTTGATTTTGATGCCATTTATAATTACATGTATTAATTGTTGCTTTAGAAGAAAGACGACTGAAGGTTGTATCTTGGTTTGTGATTGGGAATTAATGATGTATGAATATCTAGGGTTTGGTTTTCAATCTACTAATTAGATGTTTATAATATTTATATCTTGGTTTATATGATTAGTCTGAAATCTGGACTGATGTAGATTTTTTTCCCCAATAAGTGGGTAAATTTGCTTGAAGTAATATCGTTCAACACCGGCAACAAAAAAAGGGCAAAGGCCTTTTCCACCTGAAGAGCAATTGGAATATCAAATTAAGTTATATCTGTATATGTGAAGAACCACGCAAGATGTGGTTAATTTTCTTGAAATCTTTGCTAATTAGTGTCTTTATTCTTCCATTATACTCTCTTTTCAATTATGCGGTTTATGCATATTCTAAGTCACATCCTCCCATATACCCTAGATCAAACGTGATCAAACTCATTCATACAGTACAGAAGATGCTTAGGGTTTCAGCAGTAACCCAGATATGTAGAGCACGCCAATTCTTTTGGTTGATTCTGCAGTACCCATACATAGGCATGAATCATTTTTGTCTTGTTTTCTCTGAATTGGGAACAACACACAGCTCCAGAAGAAACTAAAGCTGTATGTAATTGAATTTTATTGACTAGATGCATTTTTCATCTATACAAGTATATGTTCTTATGTATGCGTCGAGATCACTACGCTTTGCTAAATAGACTCCCATCATTGGTACATATGGTCCTGGTAAATCCTAGCTAGTTTACCAAAGGTTACTTTTGTCTTCGGCAAATTAAGCTTCCTGTTTACAGCAGGGACCACAATTTAGTGATTCTACATTTCAAGATTTGTCGTAGAAAACCCCATCAAATCTCGATCATGCTGCCGTTAGTTTACTTTAATTTATGTTTAAATGGATTTTGGATCATCTCCCAACAAGTGAGGATCACTAAAATGTCTAGGTCTTTGAAAGTTCTGTGTAGCTTCTCAACACAAGAGACAAAGAAGAGTAATGGCCATGAGGATAAATATTATATGCAACGTTATTTAATTAATTGAAAGTGTACAAGCCAAGTAGTCTACTACTCATACCCAAAGACTACTAGCTCACGAATGAAAATTGTCTAAAATTTATATATTTAGTTAAGGAATATTAATTCTCAACTGATAAAGGGATTATTCATCTCACATCTCAGTAACCTCAAACTTGTATAATCGGCCCAAGAATATCAATTCTCAACTGATGTATGATTTTTTCCTTAACACCTCAGTCGAGTTTGTACTATTCTTTTTGGATGGTCCTTACCATATGGTGAGGTGGTTTGAGCCAATTAATGAATGTGTTGGCTTTGGAACAATGTATATATTGAAGCTTATAGGGTTAAGTCATACTCAAAAGTTTGCTCAACTGCTTCAATCTTATACATTTAGGCTAAGAATGATTCTCAGCGTATTAAGATATCTCCTCGAAAAGAAAAAAAAGTGTATGATTTTCCATTTAAGTCATTAGCTGAGTAGTAAATACTTTTTTTAGAGATTGAATTCGAGTCCCCATGTGAAACTTATTCTCCTATTTGAATATATATTTTATAAGTTAAATTTAAAGAATATTGCAAATATTAGATGAAAATGTTTTAGCAGATGGATGCCTCTAGTACAGTATATATATATATATTTTTTCGCCTATACTCATGAATATGTAAAGAATTGTGTGAATTTAGACTCTTAGTATAGATCCTCGAGTGTGCTCTAATTGTATGAATTTAAACTCTAAATAAACCCCTGATTGTAATATCAATTGCAGAAAATTTAGTGCAAAAGACAAAAAAACTTATTGTGTTGTAATAAATTTTTTTGGTCTTATAGTTAATTTTCTTTTATCTTCTAATTATAGTGTATTATTTTTTGCGGTACACAATCATAAGGGGTGGATCCTCATACAGCAAAAAAAGTTCCTTTATTTTCATATTAATTTTCTAAAAAAAATTGTTTGACTGGAGATAAGTTTGTTAAAAAAGTTTTGATATTATGTCAATTTCATAAATTATTAGTTTTTATTATAATTTAGCCCCAACAATCTAAGGTGGTATTTATTTATCTAAAATCTGAATGGGTCTGAAATCTGAATGTTACTAAAATATAAATGAGTCTAAATGCATAAGCAAGAATAATGTGTTCTCTTTTATTTTTTGACATTTGAGTACAAGTGGTAAGTTATTTATTTTTATAAACTCAAAATATATCAAAATTTAATATTTCTATACTTATGATCTTGAAAGTGTTTGAAGTTTAATAATTTTAAATAGGTATATATTTACACTGTTATCTAGTATGATAGTTTTTATGCCTTATAAATATCTATCTAGTCTAATAGTGTTTATACCTTATAAATATTTATAAGGTAAGCATTCGATATATAATTTATCAAATATAATTTTGATAACAAAATATTTATACATAAAAAAGTTGTTATCTAATAATATAAGAATTTATTTAAAATTCAAATTGAATGTATGTTAAGCACTTAATACCAAGTAAAATATGAGATTAAGAAAAATTATAATATGACATTTAGTAGTTATTAGGTAGGAAATATATACATCTAATCCGGGCACTTGGGACAAAAAAAATAATTTTCTATTAAAATATTTTATTAGTCAAATAAAAGTCAGGAAATTTTTTTTCATTAAGATAAAAATATCTCATCAATAAGACTTCAGATATAAAAATAAATAAGTCCAAATATGAGCACATCTTAAACTAAATTAAGACTTCAAAAATAAAACAAAAAACTCTCTAAGCTTCTATATCCACTCCTGCATATCATGTTGTATCGATAATTACTTAGTGAATTTTTCTTGATAATTTCAATAGAAAGATAGAGTGTAAAAACCTAGATATTCCATCAAATTTGAATTGTCCTTAATTTGCTGTAATTTCTGTGGGCCAAAGAGATGAGAGTAAAGATTCAAACTGCTCGCGCCGGGGATTTCCATTAACTGTAAGGGTACGTGTTGTCAATTCAAGAATCAAGACCGTATGAATGCTGTCAGTCTTGAAAGAAGTAATCGACTTTTAATAAGATTAATAAGATCGATTGCCAGAATGAAGAAGTCATAATTATTGTATTAATTAACAAGAGAAACACTCATGGCTTGGCTCCAGGCAGCGAACCGAACCGTACGGTCATGCGACAAAGAGCATGTGTTGGTCATGAGTTATCCATGTGACACCTAGCAACCCCCTCGTGATGCAACGTGTACAAATGCAATTGTGCATTTTGGAGTCGGTGAATTGTACGTTTTCTTGCTTTAGGAAAATTATATCTTTTTTAAGTTGCTGGCCACGTTGGTTCACCGCTTCCACCCAAAGAAGCAAGTGCTCTTTGAAGTCAGTGAATTGTACATTTTGTTTAGGGAAAAAGCTCTTCTTATGATTTTATGTAATAGCTCATTTCATCATTATTTTTTAAATAATCGCTCAAAACATCTTTTCGTTAACTCACCGTTAGTTTAATATCGTTTGTTAGTAATTCATTAAGGGTAAAAAAAGATTTTCCATCAAAGAAAAAATTAAAAAAATAAATAAAAATTGACATATAACTAAAAATGATTTCATCTAATCCTACTAAATAGAAAATAACGAAAAAAATGAAAAACTTCTATTTTAAGCAATTTTTATTTCACTTCTTTCTATTTTGGCGACATGAAAGCCCTATAAACCCTAAATCTAAGTACAAAAAATATCACAATTTTTTTATTCATATAAGTATACTTTCTAATTGCACTGTAAAATAACTTGAATTGAGTTAAAAATAAAAAAAAGATATTCAGCACATGCAAGCACATAAAAATTGGTGGTATTTTTGAGTTTTTTTTCTAATGATTTAAAGATATTGTGTTAATTACAGTTTGTTCCGTATGACAATTATTCAATGACTATATCAAACTATATCATCGTTGGTTTCATTTAAGAAAAAGTTAATGAATTTTACATACTTTATAGTGTTATTTAATTGTGTAAAAAATTATTTTAATATAATTTGTATCACTTTAATAAAAAATCCTATTTTGCCCTTAATGAATTACTAGTTAATGGTTTTATCAAATATAAAACTTTTATATTACTTTTATTATTTTCGTAATACTTAAAAATCTTTTTGGTACCAAACATTTAAAAAAGATTTGATATATCTCAAATTTAAATAATAATAATAAATATATTTGATAAAAATAAAGTTTTCAGTAAATATATTATATATTTAATATTTTTGTTCGAGGGTATTTTTTTGAAATTAAAAAAGAGTAATGATATATCTCAAATTTTTTAGGGGTTGAGCTGTTTGAACCGACCAATTTTCTCTCTAAAGTCTAAACTCTCTATTAAAATTAAAATTTTTATTTTCAAAATAATTTTAGAAAAATTACTTAATTAACCATACTTCTCCTTTTTTCCCAGCGCCTCACTTTCACTATAGATAATTCAAAATTTTGCTTTCAATTTCAAACAAAAATTGATGCTTGGTTTTTAAACTCACAAAATGAGTTTCACAATGGCTATTGCAAATTGGAAATACACACACACACTCCAGCCATGAAAATCATAAGTCTCTTTGAGCTCACATTTATACTTGAGACAATAATTTTAAGATGAATAAGAGGAAAAGAATAGTAATAGGAAGTAAGGAAGTAGAATTTGCTCTAAAAGAGTCAATGGCCAAAATAATGAAACTTCAGGATGCGTAATGTGATAATATAGAGATTAGAAAATACAAATATTAAAGTAGAAAGAAAAAGTGAGTGAAGGATAATCTTAAAATTTTGAAAATTTTAATTTTAATAATTATATATATATAGTTTAGATTGGTAAAGAGAGAAATTTGGTGAATTCAAATAGACCCCGTATTTGAGTAGTAATATTAGACCTAGTAAATTTATCTCACCAACTCCCACTACTCAGTTAAACTCATTCATTTACAAAATTACCCATATTAAACATAAATATTTTTTTCTTGTCCCTCCCAAGCTCTCTTTCCGGCCGTCAGTTTATGCACTCTCCTTTCATTGTTGGGAGGCAGCACATGTTGGATCCATTGACCACATTAAAGGCACGAGTGAACAATTGCTGGCATTCCTAGTGCTCTCACCATTTCTGGTGAGGTAGATACCAAGGCCATAGAGAAGAGAGTATCAAGTTTGGACCGGCATTGGCTCTAAAGCTACGGTTGAGAGCTCAATGTGGTGGAGACTTGAATTGGAAGCTGTTAGCAAGATAGTTGTGTTCAAACCGAGGTCGCAATGTGTTTCGTTATATCTTAGCGATTTTGGATTGTAAAAATAAAATTGAAATGATCATAAACCTGTATCATAACTATTGAGAGTTTTTATAATTTCCAGCTATCCTTTTAACCGAGCTTTAATACCTGCTATGCTGAGAGATTTATCTTGGGGATTCTGTTTCAATCATCATGCGATGGCTGTTTTTAGCAGTCGTGTGCTGCAAGGTGATGTATTGGTGGTGGGGGTGCTGGTGATGCTTGAGAGAAAGAGAGCAAATGTGAGAGAGAAAGGAAAACAAAATAGTCTTTTTTTTAATAAGGATAATTGTCTAAATAATTGAATTATTTAAAAAATAGTCATTGATAAATTAAGGAAGTTAAATATCATTACTCAAAATTTTTATTTCAAATAATATAATATATGATATGTTTCATTTATTAAATGATTGATAATTTTTAATGAGATAAAAGTAGGCTGGGCACTATTTGGTTCGGTTCGGTTTTTTATCTAAACCGAACCGAACCAAAACCAATCGGTTCTAATGAGTTGAAACCGAAAATAAACCGAAATTTAAAGGTTCTAAATTTCGGTTTGGTTCGGGCCGCTTTGGTTCTATTCGGTTTCAATTTTAAGTTTCTCCCTTGATTGAACTGCACAATTAAGACCAATATTTTATATAACATGATAAAATTTAGCAAAATAAAAACTCATAAGTCAAAGAAAAACATGATTCAGAAATAGAAATTGACGATAACAAAAAAATCGTAATAAATTTTTCATTTCTAACATAATAATAATACACCAAAAATCTCAAATGAAACCATTTGTAATAACCAACAAGGCCTTCAAAATCAACATTTATTCAATGACCAAGCATGGCCATGTCACCAAAATTTGGCAAGTCAGCAATTGCAACAAAGACCCAAAAAAAAATTTCTCAAAATTAATTTTACTGTGATCACAATGGAG
Organism: Citrus x clementina; assembly: GCF_000493195.1. Taxonomy (NCBI): domain Eukaryota; kingdom Viridiplantae; phylum Streptophyta; class Magnoliopsida; order Sapindales; family Rutaceae; genus Citrus; species Citrus x clementina. Next base: position 45,502,127 of record NW_006262339.1, read on the forward strand.
AAGAGCATATCACTCCCCAAGTAATCATCATCATTTTCCAACGAGTTCTATTTCAACAACCAATCAAATTTATACACTTTCAATGGTCCAAACAGCAAAAGGAACGGATTTGCAACACCAAATCCAAAAAAATAAACAAATACAAAAAAAAGCAAAAAGAAAAAAATCAAATTTTAATATTGTTATTTCACTTAAACAAAGAAATGGATCTATAATAGAAATAAAATAAAAAAACAAAAGCGAGAGAAATAAGAAGAAAATAAGAATTCTTGTGGGATTGTCGAGGGCTTGTGACGAAGGAGGGTAAATGATGGATCTTGCGGGGGCTATGACGAACTATCGGTGGCTGATGAGCAGCTGTGCTAAGGGTTGACAGTGGCTGTGGTGAGAGAGAGAAGCGGCTGCCAGCTGTGTGTATGGTGTGAGAGAATGTGGCTGCCAATTGTGTGTGTGTTCAGAGAAACGAGCGGCTACCGGTGGTGGAAATGGATTGTGCTGCCAATGAGAGTGTGAAAGAGTGAGGGTGTGAGTGTGTGCTGCCGGCGGTGAGAAAAGATGAGTGAGTGTGTAATTGATTTTAGGTTTAGGTTTTGTTTAGCTATTTATGTGTGTATAAATTTTTTTTTTAATTTTAATTGAAAGAACCGATCGGTTTGTCGGTTGAGTTCGGTTTTGATCCGTTTGGTTTTTGCTAGTAAAACCAAACCGAACCGAACTGAAATTTTTCAGTTTGGTTCGATTCGATTCGAAAAAACCGAACCGAATGCCCACCCCTAGATAAAAATAATTTAATTGTGTTATTATAATCTAATTTATGAATATCACATCATTTAGAATAAAAGTTAAAAATTCTTCAAGAGTATAATTAAAATTTTAAACGATTACTTCAAAAATGCTGCATTAGAAAAGCATTTATCTAGGTACTACTTCAAAAGCACCTCAACACTCTACGGCTTATTAATCAATTTTGAAAATTACTTAAATTCAGGGAAAAATAAATAAATAAAATTTTTATGTACTTTTGAAGTTTAAAATGCTGCCTTTTTTTTTTCTCTGTACTTTTACAATCAAAGTGTGCCAATTTTCACAGTAGGGTCCAGGGATATGTGTAAGTGAAGTGAATGAGTAGTGCCATAATTTTCTTACATTGACAGGAATTAATGATAGTGATATGATCCAGTATCCACAGAGATTTTTATTTATTTTTCAATCATTTAGCAATTTCATAAAGCATCCTTAATTGATAATAAAGATCAATTTGAGAATAAAGTGGGCGAAAATAAAATATATGTTTTATTTCATCTGCATTATTTTTTGTTTAGGTTTAGATTATGATCCCAACTATTTGCAGAGTTCGTCCGACTATCCCTTAATTTAGTCATTAATAATCCCTCTTTGGGATTATTATGACGTAATTAACATCTTAGAAATGGACGATTTAAGGAAAATGAAGCTATTAATTATAAATGAAAAATCAAATTCAACGAAAATTTATGCTAAGTCAACATGTGCATAATTTTAGAATTTTACTTGCACAATAGATAACATAACTGAAAAATAAATATTATATGATACACCGAAGGAATTAGCCATCTCTTATGATATGATATGATATGATATATTGTAGCTGGTTCTAATTTATTCCTTAATTACTACTTGGATTTTTTTTTTTTCCTTGAGGGCTGAATTTTACTGCCTTCACTGCTATACATCTTTAGCTCTTCAGGGCAAAAAGCATCATTTTAACTTCGAAATAAAGCACTCAATCTAAATATCCAGGCCATCTTACTTGTTTAGTATCTCCTGATGATAATTAATCAAAGTAATTAAAGCTCGTAAGTCATCCCCACCTTGAGCATGCGCTTGTGAGGAATATCAAACACTTTACCACTTTGTGTCAAATTTCTCTTCAAGAAATTGTAACCATAATCAATCAAAATCCTCTTTCCAATATTAGCTCCCTTTCCCGCAACCACCTCACTCTCACCAATCAAATGAACAACGCCAGCCCGCCACGCTCGATCCAGTGTCTCAATCTGTTTCTCCAATTCTGCCTTCTTTTGATTCTCTTGTTGAGCTAACTTTGAGTTCTCATCAAGCTGATCAGTCTCTCCATCAACCAACTCATCCACTTGATCACCTTCAGCAATCTCCATGTTACTGATGGTTGTTTGACATAGCCATAAATCCTCTTTTATAAACTCCTCCAATTTTTCAATCAACATTCTCTCAAATGGCTCCTCCTCATTGCGTGCATCCGTGTACCCGTATCTTGCAACACATCGAAACACATTAAGCTCTCTCGGTTCCACTCTCCGGAAAAGAAATCGCTCCTCTGCTGGCACCTTACCGATTGGCAACGACTTGATGGAGACGAAAACAAGAACCGAGTGCAATGCAGGCACATTTTCCACATAATGCTTGAAGATAGGTGGGATACCCTGAACAAGCTCTGAGTAGAACATCGCGAGGCCAGGGATTCGACAAAATTTTGTTTCAGCAGCAATCTCTTTGACTCTCTCTGGAGAAATCTTGTGCTCAAGCTCGAAATAGTACTTTCTCCGGTACACATTATTCCAGATGTACATGATGGTCATTAGAACCGCGGCAAATGCTAATGGTAAGTACCCACCTTGGTCAAATTTGTACAGGACTGAACTTAAATACCCCAACTCCACTGACATGATGACAAGCACGTAAGCGATTACCAAAAATATGTTGGATTTCCAGATCATTATCATGATGAGTACTAGCAACGTTGACGTCAGTGTCATCACAAATACGACTGCAATCCCTGCATTTATTTTTTAAAAACAAATAAATTAGTGAAACTCAATTAGCTAGACTTAAGTAAGTAATCAACTAGCATTAGAAGTTAATTAAATGAATATAATATAAGAGTTACGGTACGGAGGATTGATTGATTGATTGATCGATCCACTGACTAGTGATTACCATATGCGTTGCCAATTTTTTCAGTGGTCCTGAAACCGACAGTAACGCAAACGCAAGCTATCATAAGCAAGTAATTGATTTCAGGAATGTAAACTTGGCCTTCATACTTAGCAGATGTGTGCACGACTTTGACGCGAGGGAAACAGCCCAATGAAATGGATTGTTGGACTATAGAGAAGGTCCCTGAAATCATCGCTTGGCTTGCTATGATTGCTGCCATCACGGCCACAATAAACATTGGCCAATACAAACTATCTGCAGTAGTAATGCGAGCGTCATCGTTTCATTATTATAACTTAATAAAAATTGGCAGGCATGGGAGATAGCAAATTATAAAATTGATTAATTAAACCATATATTGATCAATCGATTCATTACGTGGAATGGACTTGTAGAAAGTTTCGCTAACGAGTTCACTGTGTTTGCGCAGGAAGGAGGCTTGTCCCATATACGCCAAAATGAGAGCTGGATAAGTCACAGTGCACATACTTAGTTGTATTGATTGAACTGTGAAGTGACCAACATCTGCGAATAATGCTTCGGTTCCTGTAATTTTATTATTATTATTTTTTTACAAAAAAGGAAAAAAAAAAAAAAAACTGCCGTCAGTCAATATATATATAATTAACTTGAAATTAATCAAGGAGTAGGTTAATTACGTCCTACCTGTAATGGCAAGAACAACGCCACCGAGGGAAATCCAAGCATCTTTCTTGTTCCTTGTGAAATAATCAACGATGTACTTTGGATTTATGGCCTTAATTACTGATGGATCATACTTGATGAAGTTGTAGATACCAATTCCACCAATTAGAGAAAACCAAACACAAATAATTGGTGCAAAGCTGTAGCCTACTTTATCAGTTCCAAATCTTTGAACCATGAAGAGCAGAACAATGATGGCGACTGATACCCAAACAACCTTGTCTGTTTTACACAAACAAACAATTATGTCATGTTTTTTAGATACTACATAGCGTTCATTAATTTAATCAATAGTAAATTTTATCATTCCCTGTCAACTTATATTGTAATTGTGTAATTAACGAATAGTTTATTCAAAATTGAGCAACAAGAACTAAGGACGCTATCGTTGGTTATTGAGTCATAAATTCTAATTTTGATGGGCATACAAAACTGCAAAATCAATATTTTAATGGTCATTTGTTTCTCTAGGAGTCTAGGTTCTATATTTTTATTAATTCTAATCGTCCTAAAAGACGGGGAATGATTCCAATTTAACGTGCGTCACTAGGGATATGTCCAAAATCTGTTGGCTAAAGCCACGATATAATCTTCAAATTTGTCTGTAATTTAACAGTTAAAACTAAGAAAATTGTATTATTATAATTCTTGTATGACAAAAGCACATATATTATTGTATTTACCTTGTGTCATTCCAGCTGAAGCTTCCTTGATGCCTCCCACAGCTGATAAAACTGCCATTGATTTGCACATCGTCAAAAGTCTTACAAATGATTTTTTTTTTCCTTGGTGAAGTCAATTAACCTCATCTTAGCCAATGTGAATATGATCATTTTGTATGTTAATTAATAATTTCTAAGCAATAATTAAATGTTAATTAATTAACAAATAAGCCCTGATCAGAGCCCATGTGGATGCATTATTGAGATTCACCAAGATTCCAGCAAAAAATAGTTGAAAATTTGAAATTGTATATATAAACCTGAGATGCACGGAGTGAGGACACCATCACCGATGACCATGGAAGTACCAAGCATGGTGGCGACTAAAAGAAAGTACTTAGCAAATTGACTGTTCTCAAGCTTGTACTTGAGCCTTGATGCTCTTTTAAGACGTTTGCTCGGCAATTCGAGCTGGAAATTTGATACATCACAGTCCTCAGCTTGTTCGCTTGGTATCAATCCCACCTTTGCATATCGACATATCAATGAATAAAGAGCAAACGTTCCTCCTGAAATTTTATACATGTTATTTTATTCACTATTGGCTAGACAGACGCTATCCCCATTGATTGAAGCCACAAATAAATTAAAATTAATTTGACTTAGATGACCGCACACTTGCTTGACCGCACATATGTAAATAAATTAGTTTACGGTAAAGTCTTGGGATAAGATGACCCACTACTCTTTAGTCTTTTACTTTTCTTTCACAACTCACAAGAAATATTGATCCCTTTTCGTCACCACCATCGGGATCATTCGGGAATTTAGTCGATGCATGAACGCAAGGGATTTTTTTTTTCTTTTTGGACTTAATATACATAATATTACAAGCATTTTTATAAAAACAAAAAAAAAACAAAATTGTTTAATTATTTTGTCCTAAAACTGATACCTAGTAATTTCCAATAAACAAATAAAGACCTGCTGACTAAATGAAGTTAATTTCTTCTTTCTTCCCGAGATGATTTTCAGTTCATTGCACCATATACTAGTTTAATATTATTATACGTCATACATGCCCCACAATTTGGAGTTTGGCACACCACCGGAAGAAACCCCAGCGACTATCTCCAAAATAAAAAGAATCATTAATTAAGGTCATTTTATTTTTAAGATTGAGGTACTGTAATTTTTAAACTGCATCTGAAAAAAAAAATATAATTATAAAATATAAGTTAATAATATATAGTAAAATATAAATTTTAAATGATAATTTTGATAAGATCATTAAAGATATAATCGATTTTTCATTATACAAGTAAAAAATCATATCAATATAACTTTCAAGATATAACGATTAGTGTTTATCAAATGCATCCAAACGCACCCTAAATTGGATAAAAATAGGTTTTGGCCGAAGCCGAATTTAGTTAACAGTAGTATATACACACATAATTAAAGAAAAAATAAATATTACCGTCACCGTTGTCGTTGGCACGTAAGACGATCAGCACGTACTTGACAAGAGGGATCAGGGTGAGGGTATAGAAGATCAAAGAAAGCACCCCAAGTATGTCATCAATATGATTAATACCATTAGTGAAGGTGCTTGCGTAGACGTAGAGGGGCGATGTGCCAATATCTCCATACACTACGCCAATGCTTTGAAATGCTAATTGCAAGATCACCGACCACTTCACAGCCTGCTAATTATTAATTAATTAATTAAACAGAACAATAATTAAGAAAGAAGAAGAAACGGAAATCTCATTGATTATATATATATATATTGGAAGCAGAAAGAATTCACCTTGGAGTCACGGCCGTAGTGACCGGAAACTGTACGGGATTCCATGTCCAAGGAGTCGTTTCTTCCTAATTTTTGCCATGAAAGTTTTTTTCCTTGGAGTTGTACGGAAACCGCCTCCTCTTCTTCTTTTGTTGGTTCAATTACGACATCCCCCGACATTTTTCTTTTGCTTTTCTTGGGTCTAAATCTAATTGGAATTCAAACTCTCGCTCACAAAACTCTTTATAAACTCAAAGGTAACAGAGATGCATGCTGGGGTGTGGAGGGTTTTCACTTTTTAATTGGTGGGGGTGATGGAGAGTAGTATTTATATGCAAAGAAACTGGAGAAGCTAGCAACTCCCACAGTTCTTTGAAATATATGATATATTAACCCAAAATCAAATTTTCTTTAATGACTCAATTGTTATTTGTCAAGTAATTAAGGAGTCATAAAAAATGACTTTTGAGTTTATTGTAAGTAACAAATCTGCTTATAATATATATTAAAAAAAAAGGTTTTGCATGAGATTTGTGCACCATATTATCGTATATCGTATATTTTGATATTTATAGATATATTTTAAGATTTTATCAATCATAAAGCAGTGAAAATATATATTAAGACATTTGTTTTGTTTTGTTTCTCATGAAGTATTGGACATTCTCAAAAGGTTAGCTTTTGTTTTGTTTTCTAAAGCGTTTAAAATGCCCAGCGAGACATCCGAGGCCTAAAATGCTGATGGTGGTCCCCTATAGGATCTTGTAATAAATTGATGTCAACAATTTCTGCTTCTTAACATTTTTGTTTTTGTATAAATGCTTTCTCTGATTAATTAAAATATCTAGCTCTCTATACTATCATCCCAAACTCCATTGAAATATCAACTTTCTATAATTAATTATGTATATATCCCATTCCCATTCCCATTCCCATTCCCATATAATATCGTAATAATTTTTTTTTTACATGCATATTGGGTAGCTTATTGGTCTTTGAAGCTGCATGCAGAATCTTTAATTTTGGATCAACTAAAATAAGGCCAGTTAAAAAGCCAATTATTATGTACTGGCAGTTATTCTCTCGTCGTTTGTTAAGTACTAAAATGCTTAAGTCTTTGGACTTAAGAGACTTAAGTGCAATCAAAAAAGGAAAATTATCATCCATTATAAAAAATATTATAAAATTTTGAATTTAATTATTCGATTTTACACATGTAATTTATACTTTGTATACCGTTCAACCTATCATTAGCTTCCATTTATAATCAATGACATCACAAAAGTAATTTAGACATTTAACCGTGTTAAATTTATAAATTAAATATTTTAAAATATGAAAATCAAAATTAAAATTAAAAAAATTATTTTTTATCTATCCATTCAGGACATCTAAAATGAATTAGAAAATAAACTTTCTTTGTTATTATTTTCCTTCTATCCTTTGTTCTCCATTCGAGTACTGCTGCTTGTTGCTGCCTTCCTGCCCCATCATTACGGCAGCAACACTAGTGGTACAGACGCCGTGGTGATAGCCATCGCAAGCGAACTAGCGCAACCACCACCTGTGGGATTTGGTGGCAAAAACACAGAAACCAAACCGATTCTGGCAAAGGCTGCTGGGGCCGATTATGACGATAGCCAGGCTGTTGGTGGATAATGGCTGGAAATTGAGAGTTTGCATCTTATTGTTATTGGGTTATTGGGTATTTATTTATTTTTAAAAAAATTGAGTGTATTTATTTATTTCGAGTGTAACAAAATTTGTGATTCTTTATTGAAAAACCGAAAAAAGGAGTATGAGTTCGTTTGTTTTAATATTTTCTTTTTTCTAATTTCATTTTATTATCTCACAGAATTATAGTGGTGCAAAGCCAAAAAAAAAAAAAAGATAAAATATTTAGTTTGTTTTAACGGTGTTAATGTTAGGTGAATAGCTAATACAAATACAAAATGTAAAAAATGGGTGTAAAATAGAATAAATTTAAATTTAATCATATTTTTAATAACGAGGTAATTTTAAATGGATGACTAGTATTTTTAAAAATATATATATATAATTAACCACCATATTTAATATGGTATTGGGAACAATGGGCAAATATAATGCATGCATTATATGAATACTCCCATTTTGCTTCTGGTGACTACAAATGCTCAAAATTCTGTGAAGTGCCCATAACAGTTATCTCGTATCGCATTAGGTCAAAGATCTCATCTCTTGCTCGTGCTCTTGTTTTACAAGTAAAACGAAAGACGGAAAGAGTATTTCTTCCAGCCTGCACAAGGGTTGAAAGTAACGCACAGATCTTGATTGCATCAGATCGACGACTGTGGTATCATTAATTCTAATGCCAAGTGTCGTCCTCTGTTTGGCACCTTTTTGACTTTCTTGATGGTAGGCTACGCCCCCCACTGGCCACACCATATTGTCATTATTTTGTCATTTAGTACGATGAATGGACGATTGCCGGTGGTTTCCAGTTTCCACTACGACTGCGAGGCAGAGAGGAAAAGCATCCCGCACGGTTCGGTCATCATCGTCACGTGTCACGTGTGAATGCCGTTTGCAACATCACGGGAAGGCGTTATCGTTGAGGTAAAGCCAGTGGGGGACCACTGAAGTTACCCCTTCATCGTCAAAAGTGTTCTGTAAACACCCATTACCCAGCCGCCACGTGTTCCATCACGAAATTTCAACAATGACTTCAAAGTTGAGTTGAGACGGTTCAGAATTGGCTTCTTGCAAGAGTTCGAGTGAAAAAAAACACACGTAGAACGGTGGAAGCCGCGTCCAAAAGTATTGGAAACGTGATTCAATTTTTTTTGTTTTTGTTTTTTTTTTAAATACCAGTGAGAATAGTAACATTAATAAAATGTTGACTATCAATAGATAATAGTTTGAGATAAATATAAAACGTGAAGAATAAAATTCCATGAACAATAGTCGTTGTTACTATTTATATCATTGTTAACTTTATTGTTTTTCCAATGCTATTTACGACAATGTGAACCCGGCAACAATTATAAATTCATCAAGCTAAAGATCAATTTCAGCTCCTATTTTCCGAATGCAAAAATAACACAAATAAAGCGGATTGACTCTCCGGTATTCAATGACACTGTTGTGAGGTTGCACTCCAACCACAACAATTTAAAAAGAAAAATTGACGAAGAAATTATGAGATAGAACTAGATGTAGTAAAAGTACCTTGAAGGTTTTATATGTCTTCTTTTTTATTAAGAAACCCTCTATATATAATCCTCTTTCTAATTCAACTTGGATTGGTCACTCACTTCCTGAAATTAATTTGAGTTACATGTGTCTTATAATTCAATTCAATTTGAATAATTCAAACCACATCTAGATTTGACTTATTCTAACTATAATTTGTAATTAAATCAAACACATAAGAAATTTCAAATAAATTGAAGAAAAAAAAAAGACAATTGCTCTCACCTACCCTCAAATGTGAGACATTAGTATTTTGAAATGCCAACAAAACTCCAACACAAAGTACTAATGTTTCAACATCATCATTGGATGGGGGTGTGTCATGTGTGTATGTACACATAAAATCAACTTTGACGGCCGCAACTCATAAGTTTGCAACAAAGACTTTAATTCTTGATGACTTAAATTTTTTTTTTTTTTTTTGAAATAGAATCACCAGGCACGGAATATTCCAAGAATCAAGTTAATTTACAATGTAGTTTAGATCATTAATTTGCATTTTCTCCGCAAAAACCAACAACCGGCAGCTTGCCGCACATTGCAAATGATAACCAACAACTACAATAATTTAATCCGAAGTTGTTTCCGAGAATCTTTTGAAACCAGCGCTTGTTGGTCCAGAATCGGACTCCAGAAAATACAAAAATTAAGCCATCGCAACAGTCGAATTATTGGCGCAATACTAATTGGCATGTGTTGCTTCATTAATTATTTTATTGTATGAAATGATCCGTCGGTGAAGAAAAGAAATGTAATAATTTCTTAACCTGATTGATGACCGTTAGTTTGTGTTCATTTTGTACTTTCCGTTTCTGTCAGGTCTTGGATTATCGCAACAAACCTCGCTTAAGTTAAAAAAAACCCTATCATAATATTAAGTTAAATATCCCTACCGTCTTCATAATATCACAAAATCTCCTAATACAAAAAAATTTATAGGAAAAGAAAGATAAATAGATTATTTATTTGATAATTACATGGGAATATAAAATATACATTTGTTATAAGAAATACGTTAAAAAAAATTAAATAATATATGATTATTATTATTAATTTTTTATTCACATGGAAACATATATATATATATATATAATTTTTAATTTTAATTTACATATATAGGGTTTATTTAATTTTATAATAATATAAATAAAAGTATATTTGAAAATAAAAATAATGCTATAAAATTATACAATCAAAGAAATTATTGACTGTTAAGAAAACAATCTTCCTATATATTATATATAACACACGTCAACAATGTCATATGCTCAGAATATTCCAGTTTGAAGACAATTGAAGCTGGCGTGTATGTTGTATGGCGTCGAAAACTTAACACACATATGAAACAAGGAAATTTGAATCATCATCATGCAAGCTAATGCTGAGTGTTGAACCTTTGGATGTTATGGTTAACTTTTTTTCTCATGAATTAAGCAGCTGTTGCTGTAGTAGTTTTGCTTTTACATAATTGTATTTACATACGTGATAGAAAACGCGTGGAATGAAGTTGACACAATGGTTATCTACAAAAGTACGTTTCTTTCCCTATTCTATTGTAAATGATTACTAGAATTCAGATTCTGAATGACTGAATCTGAAAGAAAGATGATGAGCAAATATTTTACCATGTCAAAACGTGAATCCGTCTTTATTAGAGATGGCAAAACCCCGGGCCGGGTCCGGGTATTGCCATGACCGGACTCTGCCCGGATGTAACCGGTCCGGGTCCGGGTCCGGGCCGAATTTTAATCCGGGTACCCGAATTTTATATTTTTTAATATTTTATGTGTATATATTTTTTATTTTTTGGTAATTTTATAAGTTTTAAATTTATTTCAATAAAATTTGACATGAAAATATAAACTTTAAGTGTTTAAAATTATATATATATATATATATAATAAATGAGTCAAATAAATATAAAATATTTAAAATAATATATATTTAATAATTTTTTTAATAAAATCCAGATTCCGGGTTTATCAAGTGATGCCCAAGACCGACCCGGCTTCATACCCGGACCGGGTATTATCCGGCCCGCAACCCCCGGGTACGATCCGAGTCCGGACCGGACGGATATTTTTGCCATCTCTAGTCTTTATTTAGTTTAGTGTAAGTTCCATTTGTTAGTCTTTACTATTGCTAATCATTTTTTGGGCCTATTCATGTTTTAACTAAGGCCCAAACCCGTCAGAGATCAGCCCATAATTATACAGCAGTCAAACAGTCAACACTCGAGTCTCATAACTCATTGCAGGGTGGCAGAGCCTTTTAAAGGTCGTACGTCATTCTCACTTTGAGCATTTTCTCGCGGGGAATATCGAACAATTGGTCACTTTGTCTCGAGTTACTCTTCAAGAAATTGTAACCATAATCTATCAAAATCCTCTTTGCCAATACTGGCTCCCTTACCCGCAACCACCTCGCTCTCGCCAATCAAGTGGACGACACCAGCGCGCGACGCTTCATCCACCATTTCGATCTCCCTCTCCAATGCCTCCTTTTGCTTCTCTTGTGGAACCAACTTCACATTCTCATGTCCACTCTCTTCATCAACTTCAGTAACGTCTCCCTCATTCATGATTCCCTGAAATGACCAAAAATAACCCTCTCTAACGAACTCCTTCAATTTTTCGATCAACGTTCCTTCAAAGCGATCCGCCGCCCCATTGCATGAATCTCTGTATCCGTATCTCACAACACAACGAAACACACTAAGTTCGACATGTAACACTCGAAAATGGGTGGGATACCTTGAACAAGCTCTGAGTAGAATATGGCGAGCCCTGGAATTCGACAAACTTTCGTGTCAGCCACTATCTCCTTGAGCCTCCCAGGAGAAACCTTGTGCTTGAGTTCATAAAAGTGCTTTCTTCTGAACACGTTGTTCCAAATGTACATTACAGTGATCAGAAACACAGCAAAGGCTAACGGTAGGTAACCTCCCTGGTTAAATTTGTAAAGGACTGAACTTGAGTAGACTGACTCCACAGAGCCAATGGTAAGAACGTAGGTGCGTATGAAAAACATGCTGGATTTCCATATAATTATCATAATGAGTACCAGCAAGGCTGAAGTTAGTATCATTATAACCACAACAGCAATCCCAGTGATAGATTCATCAGTTGATCATTTGATTTTCTTCACACAACCAAATTTAGATAATGCTAAAAGAAAGTGATTGAAATGTGGATAATTACCATACGCATTGCCAATCTTTTTGGGGTCCTTGAAACCGAGAGTAACTCCCATGCAAGCCAACATGAGTAGATAATTGACTTCAGGAATGTAAATTTGTACTTTAAATTTTGCTGATGTGTGCACGATTTTCACGCTAGGGAAACACCCAAATGAAAGTGATTATTGGATTATAGAGAATGCCCCTGAAATTATGGCTTGACTTGCTATGATTGCTGCTAATACGGCCACCACAAACGTTGGCCAATACAGAGGACCTGCTTTGTTTCACCATTAATCAAATAAGTCAATTGGTCAATACAATAGATTGAGTGACAGCAAAAACTTTATGCGGTGTTTTACCTGGAATGGACTTGAAGAAGACATCGCTAACAAGATCTTTGTTCTTGCGAAGGAAGGAGGCGCTTGGCCAACATATGCCAAAACGAGAGTCGGATAGGTCACCGTGCACATGCTTATTTGTATAGACCGAACAGTGAAATGACCAACATCCCCGAACAATGCTTCGGATCCTGAATTTTACAACTCATTATTCAAGATTATTCATAATAAATTAACAATAGTCATTGGAGCAATGGAGCAGCAGAAAGAAAATGATGAGTACCTGTTATTGCAAGGACAACGCCACCAAGTGAAATCCAAGCTTCTTTCTTGTTCCTTCTGAAATACTCAATGATGTAAATTGGATTTATGGCTTTAATCACTGTTGGATCAAATTTGAAGAAGTTGTAGATTCCAATGCCACCAATGAGTGCAAACCAAACACAGATTATTGGAGCAAAGATGTAGCCAATTTTATCAGTTCCAAATTGTTGAATCATGAAAAGGCAGCCCAAGATGGCTACTGAGATCCACACAATCCTCTCTGTATAGGAAAGTAGAATCAATAGGATGATCAACTTGCTTGTTGTAATTTATCATATAAGTTTTTTTTTTTTTTTTTCAGTCATATTACTTTCATTAAACTCTGAAGCAGATACATTTCTTTACTGACAGGTACTCAAAAGTAAAGAACAAATCTTCGTACTTAACTAAGTTAATGGTTGTTGAGTACCTTCTGTCATTGCTGATGTAGCTTCCCTGATCCCTCTCACAGCTGATATAACTGTCCCAAAATTATATTAAAAAAATGAGAGAAAAATAAGACAAGAAAATCTAAATTTATATTCTGCAAGGATTTACAAAAAATTATAATGAAACATGAAACATGTAAGAGATGCGGAATTCTTCAGTGCAATTAAACACATCAATAATGCTATGCTTACTTAACACATTATGCCAGTTCCATTGGTTTTTCAGAGATTAATTTCTCCTTACTAAAATTTTTAATTTGTTTAATCACATCAATTTAAAGAAAAAATAAAATAAAGAACATGAGGCAAACATTAATGAAAAGCAGCTAGCATTTAACAGCTAAGAAAGAAACTAGAGTTAACGAGTGAACCTGAGACGCAAGGAGTGACGACACCATCACCGATCAATATACAAGTGCCAAGCATGGCCGTGATCAATAGGAATGGCTTGGCAAATTGGCTGTTCTCAAGCTTATGCTTGACCCTTAATGCCATTGCAGTCCCCCGGCTTCCGCGACTGCGAGGCAACTCAAGATTGCAGTCCGCAGCTTCTTCACTCGGGATCTAAGAATAAAGGGCAAATATTCCTTATGATAAAAAAAATTAACCAGCAACATTTAAATGCATTTATTTACAAGTTCAATGACGTGATATATGCTTCAACTTTAAAGAGTAGCAAAAACTAAAAGTTGTCATATATCCTTACCATCTCCGTTGTCATTTGCTTGTAAGACTATGAACACGTACTTGATGAGAGGGATTAATGAGAGAGTGTAGATGATCAAAGAAAAAACGCCCAATATGTCATCCACATGTCTTATATCATTTGTGAAGGTGCTTGCGTACACGCAGAGAGGTGATGTTCCAATATCTCCATATACTACCCCAAGGCTTTGAAATGCTAACTGCAAAATCACAGACCACTTCACAGCCTTGGCGCCATGGCCGTGATGACTTGAAACTGTGCGGGATTCGGCATCTACGATGCCGTATTTGCACAACATTTCACATGATAATTCCTTTCCTTCGTGCTTTTCAGAGACTACTCCATGGTTCTCCTTTGTTGGGTCCTTTACTACATCATTAGCAGACAATTTTTTCCTTTATATATATATATATATATTTTAAACTAGAAACTGATAACCAAATTATGTTGATGACCAAACAGAACTGGAGTTTCTTGAGTATTCACTACCTCTCTCTCTCTAATGCCCTGGCACACAGAATGTTGGGATCTGAGAGCTGGATTGATAAGTTTGTGATGAGAAAATGGTGTTAATAGCGAAAGCTGCCACAAACTGAGCTGTAAACGTAAGGTGGACAGCTATTTCAACACATTTCTGGTGCAGTTTCTTAATGTTTTCAATGCATGTGTGGCTTCCCACTTCTGAATACCAAGTTCAAAACTAGGAATAACTCCAAATGCAGAGAGTCAGTTAATAATGAAGGGACTATGCTAACAGTAGAACATCTTCAGTCTGCATTATGTTTCAAGCCAGCTGCTCAGGCCTAGTTTTAGAATTTTTCTGGTTTTAGAAGATACGGGTTTGATTCTTGAGTGTTCAAATAAGTAATCTTGGACTTATTTGTAACTTAGGAAAAATCTTCTCAAACTCAAAAGAACTGATACTAGCACCGGCCTTGTTATATACAAATAATACAGCATCCCATGTTGAATTCGCGTTGGCCGCAATTTCAGACTTTGAAAAAGACAAAAAGTTTGGACTGAAATGAGAAATCCCACTCAGTAAGCGTTAACCTTTAATCTACTGTTGGATTCAAACTCAGATAACCATGGCCACAGAGCACATTCACAGTTTCACAGGTGAGCTACACCAAAGAGCCAAACAACTGCTGCAGCTACAAAGTACTAATAGGCAATTTTCTTTTATATTTTTTCTTCCGCCAAACAGAAAAGCCTTGCAATAAAAAGAAATAATGAGCCAACTCATCAATGCCCTGTGCCTTGCATCATTCTAGTTGTGTAATTGCTAATTACTGTCTTACAAATTATACACCATGTGCAACAAGGCAAGCAGTGAAACTGAAAACCACGTTGCCAAATCAACCATGCCCCCAACGTCTGACTGAACAAGCTTTCACTCAAGATACAGGAAAACTGTAGGCTTCTCACGTTTACAAAGGTTAAGAACTCAAGCCAGTAATTCATTGGAAAAACCCACATGTTCGACACTAATAATGCCAGGTTTTGTACACATGCAAACATGATACACAAGCTACCAGAAAGTCTTTAAGTCAATATGCATTTCATTTGTCTTACTAACTGTAAGGGTGGGAGTTTCAAGCCAACATACGTACACAAATCAAATTTTTAATCTTCAATAATTATAATCAACGCTGTATAAGATGACACTGTAACATCTGAGATCAAAAAAGCTCATCATTAGCAAAGCATACCTTCAGTCCAGTCCATAATACAATATTCTGAAGACTGCTTCCTTTAAACTTTAAAAAATTTGCTCCATTCCTTGGAGAAAATTTGGAGCAATAAATTAGAGAAACTGAAAAAAGGGCTCATCCTAAACCTGCCCAATAGTAATCTTTCCCTTCCATGCCTTGCTGGGAGAGCTACAAGCAGCTGCTTTCGTGCATATACAACATCTCCAAATCCAAGTCAAAATCAAATTATGGTTTCATATAGGTTTTTCTGTGTTTTTGAATTTTATCAAATATTGGATTTTCTACTAATTCTTTCGCAGAAGGCCGCTGAACAGGATCCGGATCCACCATGACCTGACAGGACATAATAACAAAAGAAATCAACCATGATGCAAAAGAGGCAAACATTATCACAGAATGCTTTATATAATCAAAGATTTATTTATTAGATTCATTTTAGCATACAACACTTTAGTTAGTTTTCTTCCATGCCCAATTACATGGGCATAAACATTGCAAGACACAGAGCAAGAAAGAAAATACAAAACAGGAACACAAAGAGGATAGTGCCAACTGAAAGCATTTTCTCTAGTGTTTTGTTCCAATGCTCCGTAATAATTATTCTTCAAATCTACTTTACAGTCAACAAAAGAGATTGACATGGGTAAGAGATGCTACCTTGAGCAAGTTCTGAAATTGCAATGAATGGCCAGGAAGTAGGGGCAGCTTTCCATCCCTGAGATTCAAAAACTGAGGTCCTGATTCTGACAAAGGTGATCCTTTGATTAGCTCATACATAGTAGCTCCCAATGAGAAGATATCAACTTTGTCAAGATGATCATAATCTTCATTCAGGATTTCTTGAGGCATATACCGTGCATCACCCTCTTCAATTGGCAGGCTCTTATTGAGGAGAGTTGCACGTCCGAAATCACCAAGCTTGTAAACACCATTCTTGACATAAATATTATCAGGTTTCACATCTAGGTGAGCTATTCCTTTCTCATGTATAAACTGCAAGGCCTGTGCAATCTGTAAAATTTCTAATGTCAGAAATGGCACATAGTAACGAAAAATAAAATTTGACAAGACAAGGTCCTTAAATATATAGTGCCTAGTTTCCTTTTCAATTATCATAAGAAAGTAATTGTCAGTTTTTGCACAACTTTTATTAGAATGGAAGATCATAATACTAAGCCTTGCTATCAATAGCAATGTGGCTTTACTTCATAGTTCATACTGGAGTACTTAAAAAATAACAAAAGATGAAAAATGATAATTATCACATTCCAGACGCACTGATGCGGTGATGCCCATGACAAGGAGAGATGTTTCAGTTGATGTAGAAACAAAACAATTGCCGAAAGCTAAATGAAAAGGTTTCACTTGCAAGACGTATGCAGAGGATCTTTCGATGTTATGGCACAGATTTTGATTGATCATATACAGGATGCTTAGTTTAATATTACTTATGATAAAGTGCTTTAGTCGCACTTCTCTTTCCCTTTATGTTGTCACCAGCAATGCTCCAAAGCTTTCATGGCTCAATCGATCTTTTTTAGGACTCCTTATCACGCCGCAGAGGGAGATCCTTCCATTGATAGATAGGAGAGTGCCTTGAACAGACCCTTAAAGTCAGTCTGAAGACTTCCTTTCTCTATGGAAGAGGTGTACTTTTACTGCCCGGGGGTCATACAGATCAAAACCCAGGGCAATAAGAATGAAAGGGTCGGTCAATAGCATAGCTTTTTCTTTCCCATTTGCAATTTGAATTCATAATCATGTATCTTTTCTTTTTATTTATAACAGAATTTATTTAAAAGCGCCCTAAATTGGATATTCAGACACTCTTCACTGCAGTCAACAGAGTAACAACTTTACGCCACTGCTCACATAGCACAATGCATGCCAAATAGCTACCAGTTATGAAGCTACAAATGTTAGATTAGTAAAGGCAATGCTCTAATTAAGCCCTGTTTTGGAGCTTGGCTGTCACAGAACAGCAGTCTCGAAAGGGGCTTGAGAATGTTCACCTGATGCAGGGCTTTCAATACTTCTCCCTCAGCAAAGAATTGTGAAGCTTTTTTGTCAGACAAGCTGTGATCACATAGCTCCATTTGAATGTAGAGTTGCTCATTTTCAAACCACGAGGAGTAGTATCCAACAATGTTTTCATGCGACCCTACAGGGGCAACATGGTAAGACTAGAGTAAAATAAAATAGCTCTAGTTTCACATATATGAAGAATTATAAAGACAAACTCACACCTAAAGCTGCCAAAGCTTGAACTTCCAGTAAAGCTTTCCTCCTACAAAGTGAAAAGATTATTGCATGACCACGATGCTTGATCAAGGATATAAATAAAAATAGCATGGACTTACCTCTCTGCATCATGGTGCAACTGTCTTTTGCTATGTTTTACAGCATAAAAACAACCATCAATTCTCTTCAACACTTTGAAAACATGACTAAAGTTTCCGGCACCAATTTGCTGCAAAGGGAAGGCTTACTACCACTTCACAAAAAGAAAAAAGCAACATCTAATACATGACCCAAGTTTTTATTGACTTTGGATGGATACCTCAATCTCATGAAAATCTGTATAATAGCGTGAAAGGCCATCACCTCCAGTAATTACAGGGAACAGACCTGCAGATTTCAGCACTATCCAATTAAAACTTCAAGACGAAGAATACCTATGACCTTTTTTTGGGGCAGCATCTGCCTCAAAAGGAGAAGGGGAAAAATAAAACAGAAGTTCCTGGAAAACAACATAAATATTAGAACCACACCAGCACATTTTGCCCATTGATTTCCAAAACGATCAATGTCCATTTCTGAAGCATCTTTTTGATAAGGGTTTTTAATGCATGGTGGGGGCATAACCCGACAGCGCAAAGCAACTGCTGATTGCGGGACATAATTATGAGTCTTCTGTGTTGTGTATCCTATTGTTTTGGTCAACTGAACTTCATCTGTACTAAATGAATCTTTTGCAAGATCCACTGTGTCTTGGTAGTCATATGAAGTAGGATCAAGGGGATTTACTAAGAATCCATCTGAAAAAGGAATGAATATTCAGTTGCAAGAGGGAAAAAAAAAAAAGTACATACAAGCATTATAAAGTGTGAAGCACAAGCAGTAAATGCATGAGATGCAAAATTTGGATAAAACTATTACGTGTTCGGAGATGTACATAAATGAAATGACAATAATTTAAGAATCTACAACTACTGTTACTGTTATACCCCATAACTACTGAGGGAAATTTATACTCTTATGCAATTTCTAAAATTTTTTTTAAAAAAGAAGAAGAAAAGAGTACAATTAAATCAACAATATAGTCATGAATTGGTAAATACACATAGCACCAATCAAACAATCTTTATTTAGCATGATTAATCATTCATACAGTTTCTATGATTCTAACAATTATCCTCTCCTAACAAGCTGCATCATTCTCAATAGTGTGCAAAGTGCCCTTCCCACTACATCACCCAATTAACTCAAGTAACTGCTATTACCCTGCCGAAGCTTTTTGCTTTTGACGGTATTTAGCTTCTCGGGTGATTTTGGGCAAGGAATGTTTTCCTGCGAAACAAATTAATGAAATTAGAAGAATGCATATTTTCGCATAAACTGTATTGTTGTTTATGCTAATATCTACAATCTCACCATACCCTGTTGCAATCAAAACCGCTCATCGAGTTCTGATTAACCGGCGTTATGTAATCCGGCGTGCTGCAGACCGCGATTTAATTTATTACCAAAAGCAGAAAAATAAAGTCAAAACGCATTCACAAATGCATCTTAATTTCAATAAAAAGAAAACCAGTAAAATCAAATCTTGATCGAATTAAGCATCAGTTTCTCTGAAACGATGATATTTTACCAAAAGAAATCTTGAGTGAGAATCAAATCTTTATCATCGACATCGGCGGCAGAGAGAGTGGCGTCCTGGGAGACGGATTCTAGATGGTTCTGTAAGCGAGAGGAGGATGACGTGGAAGAGAATGATTGGTTCTGGATAGAAGAAGAATACCCTAGCTGAACCTGAAAGTGTCTCGCCAGTGTTCCCTTCATTTGACTCTCCTCTCTTTTGCTCTTCTTCTGGGTTTTCCTACTCCTCTTCATGAATCTGCCAGTCCCTCTCTCACTGCCGCTTTCTATTTTCTGCTTTGTATATAAAAATAGAATTTTTTTTGTCTTCTTTTTGGGGGAATTTGAAAAGTGTACACTTTTCAAATTGCGCGGGACGATTCAAAATCTTCCTTTGCAAGAATCAGAGGGGCCAGGAACCATTTGGATCTTTAATCGTCACCGTACAAGTTGATGCGATACGTCATGATAGACGGATTTGACATCCTCATGGTTGATTTAAGCAATTAATTGGTGACGTGTAATATAGAGCGCTATGTTGCGTTATATGTAAGCTCTACCCTTTAGTGGCAAATAAAATATGATTTTAAAGGTTTTTACCAGAAAAATTAATGGGCTTCCCGATGCGGTCCCACCTAAAAAGAAAAAGAAAAACGAACACGGTAAATAGTAAAAGCCAAATATCTTTCCCTGAAAAAAGTAAGAACTAATTTCCTGTAAATATTTTTCTTTAATATTCTTATAATATCCCTTTAATATATGCTAATTATACTATCTTTGTTTTTTTTTTTTTCATTTGTTTGTTTATTTTTGTCATTTTCTGCCACTAATGGAAGACCAAGATTGTGATAAAAGCATCTCTGGTAACTAAATCGACATTCTAGGCGTAGCTAGATTGCATTGGTGGTAAAGGACAGATTGGGCAGCCTGCCTAAACATGCTTTTTTCTTTAATTAGTTCACAATACGAAATCTACTTCTAAATACATACATTACAGTGAAATCTGCTCTACTCCCAAGAGAGTGAATGTTTTAGGGCACAAGCCTATTAGTAACATGCTTGTGTGTTTGCTAAACTTAAAAAAGTATGTATGTGAAGTACTGCTTCATACATACTAAAAGGTAAAACTACATATGGTGAGGCACTAATCAATTGGAAAATGTTAGGGAGCTAGAGAAATAAGAGAACCAAGAGAGAAACGGCAGCAGTTACTGCCGTTTCACTTCTCATTTCTCTCTCCCATTGAAATAATAAAAAAAATCAAAAAAATGAATAAAGAAATGGGTGCGTGTAGATTGAAATCCAAACCTTATCTTCAGCCAGGCTTTTCTTTTCCACTCTCCTCTCTCCTCACGCAAATCACCATTGTCATGCACGGCAACAACTGCTCACGGCTTATCTCCAGCCAAGCTTTCCTCTTCCACTCTCCTCTCTCATCACGCAAATCACCATCATCGTTCACGACAACAACTGCTCACAGCGACGCACCATCATCGTTCACGGCAAAGCACTCCTCATGACAAAGCACGCTTCCTCATCCACTTGTCTCTCCTCATGAAAAATCACCATCATCGTTCACGTCAAGCAGCACTAATTTTGTGTCCTTCTCACGGCAAGCAGCACTGTTTCCCCCTCTCTCTCGGCTCTCTTGGCAAAAATTAAGTAAGCAAAATGTTGCCTTTTTTCAACTTTTCTTTTTCTTTTACTTTTCTTGCATTTTCTTGGCAACACAATAAATAAATGGGATTTAAGTAATGCAAGATATGATAAGCTTTTGTGATTTTGTGTAATAAGCTTCTAGAATTTAATTTAATTTTTTTACATTTCTTTTGCAGGTTCGAAAATAACTGAAAAATAAATTGATGTTCGAATTTATGTTTTGACATTTCTATGAAATATTTGGTTTTTGTGAAAAATTTAAAAAGCTGGTTTAATTTGTGTGAAAATTGCTGAATTTTGGTTTAGTGTGATGTAGAATTGCTGGGAATTTGGGAAAGTTGGTTTCAATTATGGCTTCTTGTAATTTTGAATTTAGATGTGTGCTTATGGAGTTGTTATAGTTTATGTTGTGACCTTAAAAGAATAATATGAATTAATTTATTTTAAATTTAATTTTTTAGAAACTGAATACAAATGTTAATTATTTTGTAGAAATGAAAATTTTAAAAAATGAGCGTGCAGTTGAAGATGTGCAACTGAAAAAATATGAGTCAACTTTTGGTATGTTATTTGATAGTCATGAGGAAATATTTGAGTTTTACAAAGTGTATGGTAAAAAAAAAAGATTTTCCGTGAAGAAATTAACTAGTAAGCAAAGGAGCGACAAGACTGTAAAATATGCGAGCTACTCGGTAAATTATTCTGGAACCATGTGTTATTTATTTTCCCTCAAATATGTTTTGTTAAGTGCCAACGTGGCACATGAACACTTATTGTAGTTGCCGCGCGTCTGATTTTTTTCTTGATCCAACATTAATAATGGTATAATTAAATATCTATCCACACTAGCTTTAATCAGCATGTCCGTGAGGACATCAGCCCATATTTAAATCAACTCCAAATGTGATTTTTCGGGGGGTTGAAAAAAAATCTCTCTTTCTTTATTTCAGAATTGAACGTGGAATATAATTTGAGAATCTTACTGAATTCCATAGAACCATGTCAAATCCACAAATCCAAACCTAATAAAAGGTCTGAGTCTCACAAATCCGATTCAAGCATTTTGTCATCTTTACTTGTTATTTTTACCTTTTAAGTTTTAACCAGCGAAAGCCTTGAAAGTGGTGACATGGGTTATGACATTGTGATGCATCAGATTTTACACCACCCAAACAAACTCATTCATAAGAAAATTACGTAATCACAATCGATTCCCTTTCACCAAAAGTTCCGAAATGTAGAGCTATGAACTCTTTGCATAAATTAACATGACACAATTGTATTAATCAAAATAATACTAATGAATTGTGTATGTATATATCTCCGACGATCACCGCCATGCACTGAGCAAAAAACTCCAATAGACATAGACGGTGGCGCCAGCCCAAAGCGGAATCATTGCATGAAGTTCAAAATCGACGAAACTTCAGCTACAATAGTTAAAACATCGATGATCTAATCATCACATTCAATATCGAAAGTTACCTCACTATTCTTTGTGGAAGTCCACGTGGCCGTCAAAGAACTCAACCTAATGCGAAGCATGGCTCGTTCCCAGTTGGACTTGGCCAGTCATACGAGAAAGCTTCCGGTAAACAAAAAGGTGAACCGAACTTTCTTTACAAGTTCGGTGATAGGCTATATATATGCATGACCTATTTGTTATATAATTTACATCCAACCTAAGAGTTGAAACCCAATAATTCAAAATATGCATCTAATCAAACAATACTTCAATAATTGGGTACAATTCACGAGTTTTACATATAACCTAACTTAGCATAACCTGATTAATATTCTTATCTAGAATATAGAAAAGGAAAGAAAATGTCCATGCAACGATTAATTTAACTACTTTAGTCTTATTCAAATGTCCATATTTTAGATTTTTTTTTTCTTGTCTCTGATTTCCGTAGATTTAGTTGTATAATAGTTTGTTTCCGTTTAAATCTGGATCTAAGGTGGTTTCAAGAGTTTTTTTTTTTTTTTTGAATTTTACATTGATTTATTATTTTTGTAAATTGATATGAGTTTTTTAAAAAAAAATTGATTTATTGCGTTATCAGTTGATAGAGCTGAGACTGGAGGCAGAGGTTATTAAAAAAAATTAAGGTTTATTTTTTACAGAGCTACAATGCACTATGTGTACGTTGATGTGAATACATGTTGTAGATATCATGATACCCTATTTGTCTTTTCGCTCGTCAATATATTTCTTTTCACTCGTCGATAAGATTTCAATAGCGCAGTGAATTGCTTACGTAAAATTCGTTTGAATTGTCTCTAATGGACTGATACATAGCCTAGCTAATCCCCATTTCAATGGACGGATGCCTACGGGTTGATGGAACGATGAATGTCCTACCTCCCGATGGTCGGAGAGCACTCCCTCCGTAGTTACATAAAAGCATGTCCGTTTGTTTATTTTTGGGCTGTAATTTGATTGAACAAAGGGACGGCGCTTTGCGTTCAAGCAAAAACAGATGACTTTTCCACTTTTTCATCCAATGAAATAAAAATTAGCGTGGAGAAGAAGCAATAGCTTTGTCGAGACGCGTCATGCATCTAAACTCAATACGTGTCTCCGAATAACTCGAATAATATAATTTTATTGGGCAGGGACAGAGCCTCCTCACTTGACACGCACACGACTGCCCTCCCCTTCTTTATTCCTTAATCAGGAGGAGAACATCGTAATTTGGCTGCATTCTTATCGTTTCGTAATATCAGCGATGCCATATCGCCTCCTGTAAGCTTCTGCAAAAGGCTTCCTTCTAGATTCTCCCATCCGCCCATGGCGACTCTCTCCGCCTATTCGTCTCCTTGGCCGGAGCCTACTCCAGATCCGAATCCAAACCCTAACCCTAATTCTAACACTAGTTGCGGTGTGTCGTCAGAGGACCAAACGGACCAACTCCAATCCCTCGAGTCATTCTCTTCAATGCCTCAGGACGAGCCCGACTCATTCTCCCCTTCTATTCCGGAGTCGAACCCGAATTACCAGATGCCGCTCCCTTCACCCGCTGAATCCACGTCGTCCAGCCCACCACCAACCCTCCTCCACATCTCCTTCAACCAAGACCACGGCTGTTTCGCTGCCGGCACCGACCACGGCTTCCGGATCTACAACTGCGATCCATTTCGCGAGATATTCCGCCGAGATTTCGAACGCGGGGGAGGGATCGGAGTCGTCGAGATGCTTTTCAGATGCAACATACTCGCCCTCGTTGGCGGCGGGCCCGACCCGCAGTACCCGCTCAACAAAGTGATGATCTGGGACGACCACCAGAGCCGATGCATCGGCGAGCTCTCCTTTAGGTCAGAGGTGCGATCCGTCAAGCTTCGGCGCGACCGAATCATCGTCGTTTTGGAGCAGAAGATATTCGTATACAATTTCGCGGACTTGAAGCTGTTGCATCAGATTGAAACGATTGCAAATCCTAAGGGACTATGCGCGGTGTCGCAGGGGGTAGGATCGCTGGTGCTGGTGTGCCCCGGGTTGCAAAAGGGCCAGGTTAGGGTCGAGCATTACGCGTCGAAAAGGACTAAGTTTATTATGGCTCATGATTCAAGGATTGCGTGTTTTGCGTTGACTCAAGATGGTCAATTGCTTGCTACGTCCAGTACCAAAGGAACTCTTGTTCGTATTTTTAACACGCTTGATGGTACCTTGCTGCAAGAGGTATGCGTTTCGTCTTGTGACATAATTTTTGTTATCTTTGGGTTATTGCTGACTGTTTTGAAGTTTTGTTATGTGAGCTAATAAGAATTAGTGCTCTCAAGTCTACTGGTTCTTGGTGTTTTGCTTTCTTTTAGTGTTTGGTTTTTCATTCTCTGAAATGAGTTATCGATGCTTTTGTGGTAAGCTAGAAGCCCTGCCAAGCAGAATGAACCATTGTAGAAAAAGTGAGGCTTTCATTGTTATGCATTTGCGGCATGAAAATCTTGAGATGGTGATCGGCCTTACTTTATATCTGTTGAGCTGCTCTAGATACTGGCTTTTTGAATATTCTTTTTTGTTTTTAATTTCAGCATGTCCTAACAATAATGAAATGCACAGTAGCATAGTTAAAGATCTGGAAACTGCGAAATGTCGTTGCTTAAACACGATTTCAACCTTTTATTTTGTTTCTATCATGCTTTTTATTGCTTGCTGATTCCAATGCTGTATGCTATTGCAGATTTGTTCTTTTCAGGCCTGTTCTTGGCTTGTTGTGTCTTTGCTCTTTGCCTGTAACTGATTTTAAGTTGAACCATTAATCGTTGCCTTCCTATTTGTGCCCGCAAAATATAAAGTATCACATCTTCTTTGGTTTCATCATGTCCCTTTGGACACTGAGACTTTTCATTATGAATTCGTTCAATGTATATCTTTATGTTTTCTTATGGTACAAAATTTCCAGAAAGGTTGGTACTAAACAAATACCAAATATAGGTGAGAAGGGGTGCTGATAGAGCAGAGATCTACAGTCTGGCCTTCTCTTCAAATGCCCAGTGGCTAGCAGTCTCCAGTGATAAGGGCACTGTCCATGTTTTCAACCTTAAGGTTAACTCTGGGTCCGCCAGAAGTGAGCCACGAAGCACATCAGACCCTACATTGCCTACATCATCTCTGTCTTTCATTAAAGGTGAAGAGTCCATTTTTATTTTTAAAAAAAAATGTTGGAAATCACTTGCTTTCATAGTCAGTGTTAAACACTGAGGCTATGTGAGAAATTTGGCGGTACTTGAACCATTTTTGTACTGTTCCCCCAGCATATGAATTGAGTAGATAGATTATATGTGTTATGAAGAATATTTTCTGATATCCTATGGATGGATCATCCATCACCGAACCCTTAATGTCAAGCATGGCACTGTTTTCATTTTTCCAGAGGTCACAAAATAGATTTTTTTCATTGATGTCATAGAAAACAAAACCATGCTGAGAGAATAGGTAATATAATTTAGTTTCTTCTCAATTCCTCTTGGTTTTTACAATTTTCCCTGTTGCCTTTTTGTTTTTTTCATGGCTTTGCTTTGGAAAATGTTATTGCGTATTTGATGAATATCGTTCCTGTAAGTTATTTTTATACAACTAGGAGAATTATATAAATTCGCATTTAAATGCCCACTGTTTGAGTACTTTGATGAATATTGTACATGCAAGGTATCTAATAAAACTCTATTTTCAATGCTGCCTGGATCTAATTTCCTTTTCCATTATAGGAGTGTTGCCCAAGTATTTCAGCTCAGAGTGGTCTGTGGCTCAGTTCCGCTTGGTTGAGGGTTCTCCGTACATTGTAGCTTTTGGTCATCAAAAGAACACAGTGGTCATTCTTGGCATGGATGGAAGGTAATAAAACAAAGTGTTGTGAGGTAGAAAGTTTATAATTTTCAGTGAGGACATTGATTGAGCAAATGAGCTACACTTAAGAATTGAAATACCAATTTTTTACATGATCCGCAAACACATCTTAAACATGGGGATTGAAGGTAGCTGAATGTGCATTTAATCTTAGTCTCCTTATGACTTGTATTTTATGATTTAAGCTACAAGTCTTGAACTACTAATCTTAAAAATGGTTCTTATGATATTACGATTGAAATACTCTCAACAAACATAAAAATAAGCTCATTGTATAACTTGTTTACCATTGTTTTTATATTGGAAAATGGTTTGATCTTAAGAGTGTGCGTCAATATATATATATTTTTTCCTCCCCTTCCCTTTCCTTTGACCTGTTTTGTGCTGCAATTAAGTAGTTGTACTTGCAATTAAATTGTTAATACACAATTGGATATGAATGCAGCTTTTATCGATGTCAGTTTGACCCTGTGAATGGTGGAGAGATGACTCAGCTTGAATACAACAACTTCTTGAAGCCAGAAGCAGCCTTCTGAAGTTTATACATTTTGAATTATGGCAGCATATATACTACTCTTCTACTCTTTCTCCTTTTCTCCATTGCATGTAATCTAGGGTTGTGACATAATGTTACATGTTGTATATATATGTGCATAATTTGCCAACTGACATATATAACTTGAGAAAGGGAGAGGGGGGTGGGGGGATGTAATTAAGGTGTCCATCTGTACATTTAATTCCATCTCATCTCATTTCGAGAAATGAGTTTAAAATCTGAGAGGAGTATTGAATAGCAAAATTGGTTTCACATGTCATGGGAAATTCTTTCCCTTCTCATGAACTGGATGTTTCTTAGTTTCCTGGGCGATTTAATGTGTCGTAGATGTTGTACATGCCAAATTTTTGGACTTTTGGGATTGGTGAAAATTGCCAACTTAGGGAGTCGCAAAGCTGCAATTTTTTTATTAGGGTTTTCCCTGTAATTGTGAGAAACCTCATCGTTATATGGAATCCCAATGCCATGTCTTCCCCCCGCCCTCCCTTTTTTTTATAATTCCCTCTTGTTTCTCCTATGCACTTTGGCAATTGGCATTTGCTCGCTGAAGTACTGCTTCTATGACATTTCCAAATGTAGTATCAGTAGTTGCCCGATTTATGTAGTTTTCATTTCTCCGTTATATGATGGTTACCATGAGCGCTGATGCTTTCACGGAGTCAAACCCCGACTAACTCTTGAAATGACGCAGTTTTGATTTTGAAAATAAAACCACAAATGCCACATAATGATTTATAATTTGAAAAATGAAAAAACAAGAATAAAAATCCATTTTCCTTAACCACGATTCTATAGCAACAGAAGCCAAATGATCAAAATCCATCTTCGAACTCACGATCAAAACCAGTTGCATCGTCGCATAGCCAAGCCTTAGCGACGTTGCAACTTGTGCTTTCTGTTCGTTGATGAGTCCCTGTGTCTGCCAGGCCACAGAATCTTGGGTGATAGCAGTCGGTGGCGATGGGTGCAACAGCGGGTCACAATCTGTTTTGGTTGATGTTGGGGTGCCACTTCGTGAGTTGTGATGGCTGTGGTTTTTCTGGTTGATTTTGGACACCGGTGGCTGTAGTGTTGTCCCTTTTTTTTTTTTTTAATTTGATATTACTCCAGTTAAACGGTGCGTTTTGAGAGGAAGTTGGGATTTGACCCGATTTAAATATCAATTTCTTAGTCAACAATTTGCCACGTTTGAACTACGATGTCAAGGGCTCGGTTCGTATGCTGAATTGGATTGAATTAGATTAGATCAGATTGGATAAAATAAAATTAGATTGGATACTATATTATTATATATAATACTATGTTATGTTTGGTGAAACATTGGATTTGATTATAAATAATCATAAACACAGAGTTCTATTATTGGATAGCAAGTGGTGAAGTAAATTCACTATAAGTAAGAATAAATTTCTAAAATTGTTCAAGAAACAATTTCCAGAATTGTTCAAGAAACAATTTCCAGAATTGCTATTTTTTTTTAAATAGAAGAAATTCACTAAAAAATAAAATGACAAGATAAACTTTAATTAAAAGCACAAAGATGAAGTCCTATTATTAGATAGCAAGCAGTAAAGTAAATTCACTATAAGGAATAATAAATTTCCAGAATTAATCAAGAAACAATTTCCACAATGTCCATAAAACATTACCCCTAAAAAATTGATTTATACACATGAAAATCAATAGAAACTAAGAAACACTCAATTACTAAGAACATATCTATTAGATATAAAAGAAAATGACAAAAAAATAAAGAGATAGAAAAGATATTTAACAAAAATTAAATTTTTGCGTCAAGATTCGAGAAGTCTTACTGCATAAACAGAGGAAATTATGGCGATGAGCAAGAGAGATTTCGGGAAGAGTTAGCACGATGGAGGGAGTAAAGGAAGCTAGGGATTTTTCTCTCTTTAATCCCATGAACAATTGAGGATAAAATTTTAACTTAGAAAATATAATCCTAAGAGTTCCCTTAAGATGGAATTTTGCCACTGTTGGAGATTAAATGGCGGGTTCATTATTGTTATCTTACCTCTACTTCTTTTACACCAAACGTGATATAAGAATTATTTTATACTAAAATTGTCTAATTCCATTATATATAATTAAAACCAAACAAACGCTAAGGGTCGTCATAAGGGTGAGCCATCGTGCGTATCGATGGGTCACGTGTTAAGATTTTATTAATTGTACTATCGCGTACAATAATATAATGTATGTGTAATAAAACGCGCTTACTCAGATTTTGTGAACTCAAAACTTCCATCTGAATGCGGTACATGGGAATCAACTAATCAAAGAATAATGAACCGTCACATGGCGTGACATCTCCTATTCTTGATCACAACAAGTTCCCGTGGAAGAATCTGTCGTTTGTAATTTTTATATTTGCAACTTGGTCATCGGAGATTAAGACTCTCGTTAAATTTATAGTGATCGTTTACATTGGTGTTGAATGATTTAAGAAGAACAAATCTCAAGACGAAAACGTTTTCAATTAGCTTAGATTAGAAACATATAGATGTACCGGGAATTGTGATTTGACCGGATCATATCTGAAATGTAATTTTGAATGCATGGGCAAGTAAGTATTGTTTTTGGCTCCACCACCCACGTGGTTGGAACTTGGAACAGGCAACAAGGGTCCATGCATTTCTCTGCCCACCATGTGGGGCTGATGTCATCGTTTGATCTGTTTAACCCCGACCTAGGACCTACAAGGGCCACGCCACCACTTTAATAACACCGAAACCCTTTTAGGGCTTTAGCCTTGTATATGATGTAATAATGATTATTATTTCAAATTAAACCTTCTCCTTTTTCTTTTTTTTTTTGACATTAAAAGAACTCTGACTCGGGAATATATCACTTATCATGATGATGAGGATAGTTTTCATTTGCACATGCACCATATATACATCCTCTATGGCCTAAGCCTCGAGGAGCGATGCGGGATGATATCGAGAGTACTCTTCGTCAAGTTGTACCTGCCAGATGCATTCAAATTAAATATATTAATCAATACATAGAGAGCTGCAGTCATCAGTGTTACTGCCACTGGGATGCGATTCTGTAAAATGAGTAGTTCTATGAAATTGAACCTCATGGGGGCGAAGACCAAGTCAATATATGCCTAACTTATGTCACCAAGTCATCAAGATTCTTAATAAACCTGCAGGTTTGCTTTTCCCATGAATAAGAAAGCCTGCACATCCACACAAATGCAAAGCTACAATATTTATAAGTTGTCTATTTCACTACAGTACTTTGTCCCACACACACACATACATAAGTTTGAATTAAATATTAATAGTGTGTAATAATTTAAAATTTTTAAATAAATAATTTGATAAAAAGAGTAAATACATTATATATTTTTCTTCATAAATGTATGATTATATGAAATCAACTACTACAGATATTTACTTATTTATATATTACCATTTTACTATTAAAAGAATTAACTGCTAAAGGTATTTCTCCAGCAGTTGATCTTTAAGTATTTAACTTAGCCTTTCAGACTACAGCTATTAATATTTACAGATGCTTCAGTGCTATTATTACTGCTCAACTTCAATACAAACAAGAGGCTTAGTTAAATATAGGACACAGTAACAACAATAACTCTAGTGGGACAGCTCTATAAAAAGACCTCGGTCTCTTTCAACAATACTCAATATTCTTAAAACGTATAATAAGTTGCCTCTCTTTCTCACTAATAATGACGACGCTGATCAAGCTGTATGGAGCTCCCGTGTCCACATGCACCGCGCGTGTGATGACTTGTCTCCATGAGAAAGCCGTCGATTTCGCGCTCGTCCCGGTTGATCTTTTCTCCTGCGAGCACAAGCAACCTCCTTTTCTTGCCAAGAATGTAACAGTCACCCTACCATATCCAATATTATTTAATAATGCATCTTTTAACTTCTACCTCCTATTTCTATTTACATGTACATTTTTCTTTTTCAGCATATTAGTATATATAGCATGCAATTTGATATAGCTTCATTTGTAATTGCAGCCCTTCGGTCAGATTCCAGTTTTAGAAGATGGCGATCTCACTTTATTTGGTAACCCTTTCAATTTCATGCATTGCTATTGCCCTTCGTCTATTTTTCTCAATGATTCTTTCTTTTTCTTTTTTTTTGTGTGGAAATGATAACCATATCTGTTGTATATATTAATATTACCAGAATCTAGAGCAATGACAGCATACGTGGCTGAAAAATTCAAAGAAGCAGGCACGGATCTGATTAGGCACCACGACCTGAAAGAAGCTGCATTGGTGAAGGTATGGATTGAAGTAGAATCACAGCAATTCCACCCAGCAATCGCTCCAATTGTTTATGAATACTTCGTGGCACCTATTCAAGGCAAATCACCTGACCAAGGTGTCATTGATGCCAACTTAGAAAAGCTAAGCAAAGTGCTTGATGTGTATGAAGCCAAGCTTAGTAGCGCAAAGTATCTGGCTGGTGATTTTTACAGCTTGGCTGATTTGCACCATCTACCTTACACTTATTATTTTATGAAGACTCCCTGTGCTTCAATCATCAGTGAACGCGCACATGTTAAGGCATGGTGGGAGGATATTTCTTCTAGGCCTGCTTTCAAGAAAGTGTCCGAGGGTATGAATTTTGGTGAAAAATAAAAAAGGAAAAAGAAAAATGGGGTACCGTAGTAGTGTAATATCCACAAATTGGTTGCGTGATGATTTTACATTGATGTAATGGAATATTTAAATTAGAAAAATTGCGGTGCCTTGTTCACTTTCTCTCCCTATATATTAATTCATTCATGATTTAATTTGTTGCAAAAATAATAAATAATCAACAAATAAAAGAATTGAGATCAACAAAATGCTGCTCTGAAATTGTAGATTGCAAGCTTAGGTTTACTTTAACACAACGGCAAAGTAGCAATGTACAAGCAAGCTCTGAGTTATAGACTTTAGACGGCAATTGTACCAAAATACCAAAAATTTAGAACCTCGTAAATAAAACATAGACGCTCAATATGTCCAAAAGTTTCCCAAAAGACCACCTCGAATAGAGAAGCTTGCGAGATGCACCCACCACCGTGTGTTGGTGCCTTTGGTTTGGGTCATTAGAAAACTAAAATGCCACACACATGGGCTGCTGGAACACGTGCTTATAAGTTAAAAACACGGCGGCTGAGTGGAACCAGTGACCGGATCACATCCGGATAGATGGTTGATGACCAAATACCGTAAGAAATAATTGGATGAGCTTGAGCCTAACTTTGATATTGTGCAAGAAAAAAAGTAATAGAAGTTTTGTGACCCGCTTCTATGAAAGAGTATGTTTTTGACAAATAACTCCTCATAAAATTCATTTCTATTTGATATTATCTAAGTGATTGTAGATAAATTAATTCATTTTTTGTTTTAAATAAAAACTCAATTAAACGCTGAAATAAATCATTCTTTTAAGAACACTTTTACACCTATTGCATTTTATAAATATTTATAGTTATATTTTAAATTTAATTTTTTTGAGATACTTTAAGAATTTAGAGTCATGAAGATAAACTGTAAAATGAAAAGAAAATAATCTAAATTTTAAGAATTTTATGTATTTTATAGATAAAAACTTGAAAGAAATATTCTTTTTAGGGTGATTTTTTAATATTTTATGACAAAATGGTTATTTTTAATATATAAATTTAGTATTCTTTAAATTAAATTAAGGATATTTATAAAAAAAAATCGAAAGGGGGTTTAAAAAGCTCCAAAGTCCAGGTTCATATGCAACAAATAAGATTGTCCTTTTTCTCTCTTCAAAAGTCTTTAATTTAGTATTGTATTATTTTTATCTCATTATTTTTGAAGAAAGAGAAGTGTAATAATTGTTATAGAGAAAAAAAATTGATTAAATTAATATAAACTTATTTTTATTTAAAGACTTTTTTGGGA
This sequence comes from Citrus x clementina, assembly GCF_000493195.1. Taxonomy (NCBI): domain Eukaryota; kingdom Viridiplantae; phylum Streptophyta; class Magnoliopsida; order Sapindales; family Rutaceae; genus Citrus; species Citrus x clementina. Next base: position 45,535,522 of record NW_006262339.1, read on the forward strand.
GATGATGTATTTTTTCACTCTTCAATTTGCACATAAATAAGCAAACAAATATTTAAATAGTTAAATTGAAATAGTCTTTTGGTGATGTTCTAAGGGCTTGTGGACAAGCCAAAAATAGGAGATGAAGTTGTGGTACGGGAACAAGAAAGTCGAGCTAGCAAAGGTTTTGGATGTGTAGGAGCAAGGCTTAATGATTGTGAGGGTATGTTTGACATTTCATTGGATTACTAAATAATTACTTCGTAATTAGATTTTGAAATAATCAATTTTTTAAATAATTTCTTAACATGTTTGATAAATTTAGATTTTGAAACAATCATTATAATCAATTCCTACTTGGGTCTTGCTAAGTTATGTAATTTACATTAAGCCATATTTTTTTAATGGCTCAATTATTGTCAGTAGATTTTTGTGTCTATATACAATGACTAAAATATCTTCATTTTTTATAAAGGAAAGTGATTTCAGTGAAAATTTCAAATTATTTATTTAAACTACTAAAAGTACAGCCTTTAGTTATAAATATAACATATTTTAATTAGATAAGTAAATTGTTTAAAAAATAAAAATATTTTTTTTATTAAAATAAATATGATATTAATATAAAAAAATTGCATTTCAACATTTGTTCCATCACCGGCATCATAGATGTCAATGTCGCCGATGATAAGAAATATCAACTTTCATCCACAAATAAGATACCATCAGAACGGAAATTATGTGATCCCCTCAATGGTGGCACATATATCGACATTGGAGGTTTTGAGGAAGAGCACGGGCCTCCAAGTGTTAGAGGAAACAATTATGCAATCGTTCAATGATGCCGGTAAATAGGGGGTAATCATCTGATTCCCAGTCATTGGTTACCGATGTGGCCAAAGGAAGTGGCGGTTCACCTCCATTTGCCTTCATTTGATGGCAACTTTGTGGCGGTTGCCATTATTTTGGTAGTGCATGTACTGCCACTATATCTCATCTATCGATGACAACACCATCATTGTGTAGATCATGCAACTTTGAGTTTAATAGTATTGGAGGTATTTTACTCATCATTGTGTAGATCATGCAGTTTTGAGTCTAATAGTATTGGAAGTGTTTTATCATAAGTAATTTCATTGATCACCAACAATGACGCTAAAGATATTACTGTTATCGGTGATGGTTTCTGTTGCTTTAGTAATTTTTAAAAATTTAAAATTTTAGATTTAATAAATTATCTTATTTTATAGTAGGGGTATTTTAGGAAATGTGTTGTTAAAATAAAGATCAATTTGGTATTGTGCTATTCCCAATAACTTTAGGGTCAGATTGGGAGGCCATGGTGATTTAAATAAGTTGCTTCTGCTGTGCAGATGAGACACACTGCTGATTTAAAAAGCAACGTAATGTTTGGTGAACTGTATTGTTGTGATTGTTTTGAGTTTAAAAAATATAGTACATGCATTTGGTAAATTTTATTAAGAAATTATTGTTTTATTATATAATGAATAAAATATACATAAGTTTAAATTGTCTTTTTATTTTTTTAGTATGTTTAATAAATTGTTAAATTTGTTTTTTCTTTTTTAAAACACGTAAATTATATAAAGTAAAAAAAACTCAATTAAATAAAATCCAATGGATTTCATAATATGTTATAAAAAATACGATAAAAAACCATACTAATACATAATCAAATAAAATAAAAAGTAATATATATTACATTTAAGTTAAACTTATTGCAATAATATTCTTCAAAATTACAATTTCCTGTGATCTAAGGTTATTAATATTATGATACGCTTTTTGAGTGCCGTTATCTATTTCTACTCCTTCATCAAAGATTGAAGATCTCGTGCATGCCGCTTTATATAATTGTGTAATGTCATAGTTGTAATGACATAATTCTTGTTAATGTAATTTGATTGTGGTGGTGTTATGATTTTTAACAGTTTATATATTAGCGATTATAGGAAAATAAGACATAATTATTTTTTGAAAAATATTGAGGTTATGAAATAAGCAACTTTAAAAAAATTATAAAATATTATTTTTGTAAAAAAATTATAAAATAAACCGCTTATTGAGTTTCAACCTCAATCTCGAATAGAACCTTCATATTTAATACAAGAATAAACTATTTAAGAATTGAATTTTTGAAATCATCCATTTTAAAAATATTTTTTAAAATGTTACATTATTAAATAAGTGGTTATTTGATAGTATAAAGCAATCTCAAACAAATTCTAAATAATTGGGTGGTGATGAGTTCACCTTGCTAACTTGTACTATATCATGAGAAAGTCGGTGAAGCGCCTTGTCGACGACCAACCACGTGTTAGTGCCGGCTGTAGTGCTATAATGGCTCGACCTGCTGGGGCTAAGGTCATCCAAATTGTCGCTAGATACTAAGCCTCGAATCTTGATAAGTAGTCATTCTTGCTTATAATAATTACCTGTTTATGCATGCATCTTAATTTTATGTCTTAAGTTTAATTAAAATGAAACACTTTATCAGACAAATTCAATGAAATAGTATATTGAAAGCGTTACATTATTAATTGATGATGTTAGTTTTAATTAATAAATAATTAGATAATTAAACTTAAAAAGAATACTAAGTTGATTGAAAGTGGATTTTGTATAGTTAATTAATTTTCCAACTTCCAAATTGTACATACAATAGTTAATCTCCATGAAAATGAAATTTAACCTCAAATTGCGAAGATTGAGGTGGACCAATCCATAAATAATGCATTGGGGAGTGGCATTCATATAGAGAAGAAACTTTCAACCAAGTCTCCCCGTGAAGCGTGGTCGAATTTTGTTACAAGCATAAGTCTTGACAGGGTAGCTTTAATTTTAGCAAGCATTGTATATAAATAGCATAATAATCTACCGACACTTTCGCCACCATGTAGTTAAAAACAAAGGTATAATTAGAGCATTAATGCTATATACGTGAAAAAAAGTATTCAGGGTTATAAATTCTTACATGTCTAGGTGATTCTGTATAAGTAGCATACGTATATATATATATCAATCTATCTTCGTGATGTTTTCTAGATTTCGATCACAACAATCCAAAGAAAAGGACCAAAAAATGGGAGTCATCAAGGTCCATGGTGCTGCTATGTCAACAGCTGCTCAACGGGTTTTCACTTGCCTTTACGAGAAAGAGCTCAATTTTGAGTTTGTTCCTGTAGACATGGCATCCGGTGAACACAAAAAGGAGGCATACCTCTCCCTCAATGTAAGTAATACATGAGTAATTAGATATATAGAATTCAATTAGTTAGCATTTATATATACCTAATGAAAAATTAATTAATTTGTTGATGCAGCCATTTGGTCAAGTTCCAGCTCTTGAACATGGAGGCCAGAAGATCTTTGGTAAAGAAAATCATACCTTACAATTAATAATACTTCAAATTGTTAACTTGTTTAACTACTGATATGTTTACGTAACTACACATTTAATAATTGATGTGTGTGTGTGTGCGTGCGCGCGCAGAATCAAGGGCAATCACCCAATATATTGCTATGGAGTATCCGGAAAAGGGCACTAGGTTAGCAAGTGCAGACAAGCCCAGCTCCTCGTTTCTAATATGGAAAGAGGTGGAGGCACACCAATTTGACCCTGTAGCATCAAAGCTGACTTGGGAGATTGTGTTAAAGCCAATGTTTGGGATGACCATCGATCCAGCTATGGTAGAGGAATATAAAGCTAAGCTTGCCAAAGTTTTAGATGTTTATGAAGCTCGTTTGACCAAGTCCAAATACTTGGCATCTGACTCCTTCACCTTGGTCGATATGCATCATCTTCCAACTATTAATTTATTGATGAGGACACAAGTCAAGCAGCTGTTTAATGCACGCCCCCGAGTTAGTGCTTGGGTAGCAGATATTACTGCTAGACCAGCTTGGACTAAGGTCATTGCCATGCAAAAAGTAAATTTTTATCCTTTTATTATTCTGAGTCAAATAGTATGATTATGTTTCTTTTTAAAAAAAAATGAAATTCCTGAATATGGGGACATGGGGTGGGATTTAGGGTACGAGAAAAATCAATTAGTCAGTTTACTACTTACAAATCATTCTGTTTCTATCATTTGCAGAGTGAGATAGGGAGATACCTTGAGAAGTTTTTTCTTCTACAATTAGTTGGCTTTTAAATTTAAAATGGAATAAAAAGAAAATGACAATAAGTACTTATATATATAGAATAGATATAAAAAAAAAAAAGCTTATCTGTGTTTGTGTTACATAAATAACGTAGAGTCGCACAAAGACTAGTTTTTATTAAACTTTTATTTGTACAAAAGATAGGGAAAGTGTATGTTATTTTATATGTTATGATTTCAAAAGTGCGTATTATCATTATTGCATATTTTTGTTTCTGTAAAATTATTTTATTCATTTTTTTTTTGTTAAGGCACAAATGATATCAAAGACAAACGAATTGCATGAGTTAAGTGATGAAGTCTCATTGAGAAAAGAAAGAGACATATCTCTTGATGTAAGTGGAAGTGTTAAAAATGTACATGAATCTATTTCAAGCCAACCTTACGACAAAAAAACTTCTATACAAGGTGAGCAATTTGGGTCGAGTAAATTCCAAGTTGATGGAAGTGGAAGTGTCAAGAATGTACATGAATCCATTTCAAGCCAACCTTACGATAAAAAAACTTCTATACAAGGTGAGCAATTTGGGTCAAGTAAATTCCAAGTTGATGTAAGTGGAAGTGTCAAGAATGTACATGAATCCATTTCAAGCCAACCTTACGACAAAAAAACTTCTATACAAAGTGAGCAATTTGGGTCGAGCAAATTCCAAGTTATGCAGGAGCAACTAGATATTTCACCCAAAAAAATGGAATATTTAGAAGCAAAACAATCTCATTCTCAGCCTATTGTGGCAGCATCACCTTTGATGGTAATAATGTTCATGTACACTATTTGTTTTTAGATAATTTGTAACTCATTCTTTTCTTAATTTGAAAATAGTTCTCATTTATCTAACTTTTCTTTATAGGTTCAAACTAGTAGATCGATTTTAAATTCAAATGACAATACTAGTACAAATTCAGATGACGAAGGTGGTGCAAATTCTAATGAAAATGGTGCTACAAAATCATATGAGAATAGTGATATAAAATCAGATAGCGATGGTGATCATTTAAAATCAGAGGATGATACTGATGCAAAATCGAATGACGATGGTGATCATGCAAAATCAGATAGTGATAGTGATGCAAAATCCGAAGGTGAAGGTGATGCAAAATCAGATAGCGATAGTGATGCAAAATCCGAAGGCAAATGTGATACAAAATCAAACGGCGATGGTGATGCAAAATCAGATAGCGATGGTGATGCAAAATCTGAAGGCAAAGGTGATGCAAAATCAGACGATGATGGTAATGCAAAATCAGAAGGTGATGGTGATGCAAAATCAGATAGTGAAGATGATGAAAAATCAAATGGAGATGATGTTGCAAAATCAGATGACGATGATGATGCAAAATCAGATGGCGATGAAGATGCAAAATCAGATGGCGATAGTGATGCAAAATCAAAAGGCGATGGTGATGCAAAATCAGAAAGCGATGGTGATGCAAAATCAGATGGTGGTGGTGATTCTAATTCAGAAGACGATGATTGATTCAAATGGCTTCAATGATGTTTGATCTTTTTATAATCCTTATTCAAAATAATATAATAACATTTTATTTTTAGTGTGAAATGTTTTTGGACAAATTGAATTGTATCTCAATCAAATTATATAAATATATTTTCAATTGTTATGTATTGTTAAAAATTGTATGTTTAGAGGTCGATACTTTTTCCTTAAAAAAAGTAATAATAACAGTTTTCCAAGGTAAATTTTAATTTCTCCCTTGAGTTTTGCACTATATGCACTTAGATGGTGAATATCTATTTATTAGTGAAAACCCCTTTTACAGAATCCAAATGTTAGGATTTTGTTAGTCAATTATGGACAATTTGGTTATTTAATTTGACAAGTAATAGCTTTGCACATTTTGGTTGACATGAGCATGTGACTTGTCAAGTCATTTAAAAAAATTGTGTCAAACATATAATTTTCTTTTAAATATTCAAAGTATTAAAGTTTGTAAAAAGTATTCTAAAAAATTGTGTCACATTTCTCTTCTTTTTTTTTCTTAAATTGAATTCTTTTCTTTTATGAAGCTTGGCTGAGAGCTTTTGATTATAAGTAAAAAAAAAAATCTTTGTTCTTAGCAAATCAATATCCATTACCTGCATGAATTGAAGAAGAAACATTAGATCTGTATCATGTTCGTTATGAATTTTACTGGCACTTCAAAGACTGGAATCTCTATGTTGAAGCCAATAATAGGTTAATTTCGAACAAAACTTTTTTCTTTCTTTTTATTTTTTGGCTTCATTTAAAGTTTATTGGTATTACTGTGAGTGGAAAATGTCAAGTTAGTTTACTTGATTTTTTGTTTATTTATACAGTTTTGATAAGGTTTGTCTATGAAGTATAAATTGAGAAGAAATTTTACAAAATAAAATATGTTTTATTTTAGATATTTTGCAAGCATATGGTTTCAGCCTATACAGTGGTAGATTCTGCATTTGATTTATGTTATGCGATGCCCATGACGTACTTTTATTTATTCATTTTAAAAGTGAGTTTGAAAAGGCCTGAATTTTTTAGGTCTTAATGAAGGTTATACATTATGAAAAATTGAAATTTAAAGCATTTAATGAAGCATATAGTTCCTAAAAAGCATAATTTTGAAGCACTTTGCTGCATAAATTAGCAAGTGTACTAGTCGGCACCAGTAATATAATAAAGTGTAGAGTATCGTCCCACAGACATTGTATATTCTATTAGCAACTGAAATTATTGTAAGCCTAATTTATTTAAATGATGAAATAAGTGAATTTAAATTAAAAATTAAATAAAGATGTAAGCAATAATAGAAATCACCAAGATTAAGACACTAGAAAATCTAATTTCACCATCACCAATCCAATTTAATCCTCCATCTATGCTATTAAAATTTATTACCCATGTTGACAGTGAACTTCCCTAACTTATTTAATATCCTCTCTCGAGTAACATAAAAAATATCCCTACATATTAACCCACCATATCTCTATGTAAATTTAAATATGCAACGATTCATTAATCTCAGTGGAAATTTTTAGATAAAACTGCACGAATCACATAGGCACATCTCTGTCTTTCGTTTAATTCATGACATCCATTATACAGAGTAAAACACATAAATTACAATATGTGTTTTGCTTGCCACCAAATTAATCATGAAAATAAAACTTTAATTATTAGTTTCTTTAATGCTTCCTACTTGATCTTTGACTCTTTCTATTATTCTTTGATTATTTTCTTTTTAAACTTTTTTTCCCAATATAATCCTACAATAACAAAATATAAAAATAAGATAAAAATTAATATTACAAAATATAATTTAACATAAAATTAAGTTAGACAGCATTGAAATAATATATAAATCATAAGCACATCACACTCATTGTTAGGGTTACAATTATCCTTTTATTTTTTCAATGCAATTGTAAATAAATCCAAATTTAAAGGGTATAACAAACTGACGGTATTGGCGCCAAATGTTGAGATGTGTAAGTTCTTGAAAATCCAATGAGGGGTATTTTAGTCTTTTTGACTTCAAACTTAACTAACGACACGGCAGGGGGGTTTTCACCAATTAACAGATCTTCACTATCTAAGTACAAATAACCCAAAGCTCAGGGGCAGAAACTAAAAATTACCCTAATTTTTAAGGGACAATCTCAAAAATATTGTTTTCGTGACTTCCAGTATACTGTAAAGGTTGAGTTGTTATTTCTTTATTTTATTTATTTTTTTTAGAGTCAATCTCACACAGTTTTTTCCTTTTGCATGATTTGAGTAATTGTAATTAGAATTTTGAGGATTCATCAATGAAAGAAATGAAATAATTTTCTTTTGTAGTAACACGATAAAATCACAGTTTCTATTGTTTAGTGAAGAATTGTGATTTCCAATTAAATAAGATGCTTTGCTAATTAATTAGGAACAAAAATTAATATATTAATCAGCTTGCTAACCAACTATTTATTCCCACCTTTTAAGTTAATTTTAACCTACTATTTGCCCTTACGGTGCAGAAAATTGTTTCTTACCTTTAATAGTATTAACCAAGATGTTGCTCCTACCTAGCTCTATGAACTTTCTGTCCATTAACATGTTTCTTTTTCCATCTACTTATTTTAACATGTATCCATTTTTACCGGAACGGCTGGTCTACTTATTCTAACATGCATCCATCTTCGGTCCATAGGATTTAAAATTATTTGTAATCCAAAAGTAGTAACATATTTATATTGGCCTTACATATAGTATCGTTGAACGTAATCAATTAGGGCTACTATTTTTTCCAACTAAAATTTATTATTATTATTATTTTTTTTTTAAAAGTTTTTTTCGACTATGCTTGCCCATCAAACTTCATATGTTTTCAATGGTTTTTTGTTAGTTGAAATTTATATTGCATATCCAAAATAATACTTTTAACGGCTCAAAATGATGATAAATATCATTCATTAGTCGTATGCTGATTTTTTATCTGCATTAATCTATTCGTGATAACAAATTTCATTCAAAATAATTGCATTTAAGATGATTGTTAGAAAAATAATTGCATTTTCAACCTCCGTATTTACGACAGCTTGTGGTGACGGTAGAACACTTTTCAACAACTGTACTTGATCATCAATGTAAATTATTTTTCTTGAGTGTTCATATATTTGTTAAAAAATTAAGTGAAAAAAAAAGAAAAGAAAAGGAAAGCATAATGCTATTCCCCTGACCAGATACAAGCAAAAAGCAATAATAAAGAAAATAAAGCAAATCGAATAACGATAAAAAAAAAAAAAATGTAAATCGATAAAGGATAAAGCCTTCTCACTCGAAAAAATACCCTGCACAATCATATTCAAATAAAATTTTAAATCACCAAAGTACCCACTTATTAATTTACTATTATTTAAGGATAGCTTTATGATAACTAAATGAAATTTATACTCTCGACACCCACTCATTACACTCATCAACAATTTATTAATAAACTCTATTTTTTTTCTTCTTTTTAATCTTAGCAACTCACATCCCAGCTTTCTTTTATTATACTTTAATCCAGGTTTCTTTTATTATTAAAAAAATTAATTTCTTGAATTCACCACCAATTTTTAAATCCATTTTTAGTTAACAATTACGTACACTTTTTTTTTATTAGAATTACGTACACTTTTTCATGGCGAACAATTTGATTTCATTAATTATCGATCAAAAGTGTGGAAAATTGACGGTTTCTAGTTTCTTTTGGTATATCGATATTTTTCATAAAATTAAGATCCTGGATATTCATTGTATTAAATAGCTTTTGATTATGGCTTACAGATTTTGTTATTTAGCTTTTTATCCTTCTGATTATATATAAAAAAATCAACCAAAATGAAGAGCATGTTCTTTTACTTGTTGATTAAGTGTTGAAGAGAAAAAGATTGGATTTTAATGAGGGTGTAAAGAGAAAAAAAAATGGTACATAATGATTTAATATGGGGTTATTTTAAAATTTTTAAGAATGTGTTGAATAATTACTTAATTTTAAAATTTCTGCATAGAATTTATTCAATAAAAAAGTATCCAAATAATTTTTTAGAGTATAAATACTCATCCAAAGATAAAAGTTGCATCAAATGTGTGAATTTTTAAATATATATTTGGTCGGGTCCTTTAGAAAGAAAAAAGAAAAAAATAGTTGATTTAGTTGAACAACCCCAAGGCAAAATGATTGTCGTATTCACATTAAATTTCAAATCGCGATGAACGAAGATCAAAGTGGAGCAATCTAAGATGTCTATTCTTCTTTGACTTTTCTAAACCATCAAATTTCAAAATTATTTTCTCTCTGTACACATTTTATTTATTTATTAGTTAAGCGTAATAATCTTGTTCAACCCCATTTCAGTTTTTGCCCTCAAAATCACACCGTCTGGAAATGATAAATTGCAATTTCAAAATAAAACTGTCGTACAATTTGACACATTCCATGTTGTGTAATATATGTCACGCAAAGGAACAAGAAGAAATAAAAAAACCCCTATTGTGTTGAATAGAAAAATCGTGAATTTTTGTAGCACCCATATAAGATGCATTTATACAAATTTTTTTAAAGCCAACTCTTTATTATAAAAATTCTAAGATGAATCAAAATACATGAAGATTGGTAGCAGAAGTGAGGGATTTAGTTTTGTAAATTTACTTGTGTTACCAATTTAAAAAATTCATTATTAAAACTTATCAAAAATTTTTACATTCTTAATCAGTTATATCCATTTTAATCTAAAATACCTTTCAAACAATCCTAATCAACATCCAAATTCCACGTAAGTTTCATTACCCATAACAACGTCTCGTTTAACGATCAGTCCCATCCCCTTTGCTCAGAAATTCATTGGCCCAATCGTCTCTTTCACCCAATGTCCAATTGGTTAACAAAGCATTACATTTTCTTCATTTTTTGTCGTTTGCTTTTAAGATTAAATCTTGTTTAATGGCTTGTTGGAGATTTTTTTTTTTTTAAAATAATAGATGAGCAATAGATTTGTTTTTTACTTGAGGATTTATAATTACTTTATCATAATGGTGTTTGTTAAATATGACACAATAAATGTTTGTTAAACTGTCTCTAAGATTTTTTTTTTTTTTTTGTTGTGGTTTAATGTGCTGCCATTCTCTGTGATATTCAATCTAAAATTATTTGTAATGAAGTTTGTTGATATTATTTTATTCAATTTGTTACAGTTGTCGTTACCAGTGCTACGATGATGGTACCATCACCCAAGTGATGTCAATGAATAATGGTACAATTGCTTGATAGATGGGTGCCATCGCCCAAGTGATGGTTGCACGAGATGGAACCATCGTCAGGTAGAATGGTGCCATCGTCCATATTTGACTTTAACATGGGAGATTGAAGCCATTGTTTTGCTTTAAGGATGTTTTGGTTCAAAATGAGTATAAATGGTTAAGAATGTGAGAAATTTTGCTGTATGATTGTTTTTGGTAATAAGTTTTTGAAATTGATTACATATGTAAATTTGGCATCTAGTTTGAGAGATAATTTTTTTGTGGGAAGAAAATTGTGAAGTGATGTAATAAAGTGGAAAATTAGGAGGTTAACTTCAATCTAACAGAACGAATAGTGAGATTTCAGTATCAATCCAATTAACTCTTCTGTAGGAGGAGAGAGTAGTGATTGTAAATGGTGATATGCTGCTAATGCAAATGCAAAACTGTAGCATTTAACTAGCAGGCCTTTATAATTAATTTCTTGAAATTCTTTGACCCTGTCATGCATAGTTATCCAATTATTCATGTTGTTCAGCAACCTCAGTGAGGCAGTGTGGCGAATGAAACTCAAGAGAGAACAGAGGAATTAAAGACAGTGAATCGCAAGACAAATAATTAAAAAAAATAAAGAGTAAGTTCGGAAACTTTGAATTTCATTGAAATTATGTCATTAAATTAATTTAGCAAATTTATATATACCCCCCTTTATTTTTCTTTTTCTTTTTATGGTTTTAAGAAGCCCATTTTCAATTGCCAATTAAAAAATCTATTTCATTTTTATTATTAAAAAAAAAAAATTGAGACTGGCTCGCGTTGTCCCCCTCAAAAGTCGCCGCGAATGACGTTCAGTAACATGCACCGTCATTGTGTTAAATATTACTCACACTGGTGACCTAAAATATTAAACAACCAACTCCACTGTAACCATCACATAATTACAAGCTCGTGCATCGGCACCCAGACATCCATCTTTTGAAATTATGTGTAACCAACTCCTATATTTCATTAAACAAAGACCGGGTCACTTTAAAGTTTAAAGTCTACTGCGAACTTGCATATGATGGCGACTTGCTTTATCTGACCTCAAACACCTGTTCATCATGTAACAATTTTGATTAAAATTATCTACATGCAACAGCTTGTTCGCAATGCTCTGCGGACCAATCTAACACCAAAACGTGTAGAATGATAAGATCAACGATGACTGAGGCAGACTTTCGACCGACACATGAACAAGCTCGGTAGCTACTCTTCTTTGACTTCTCCACTATCCCTCATTTTAAATAAATGCGGTGGAATGTGTATTATTTTATTATTCTAGAAAATGGAGAAATATATTGTAACATTTTTTACGGAACGAAGGGTATGTCAAAAATCTTGAGATCCCCAAGTGCATGACGTAAGACTTTACGTAAAATCAATCAAATCGGCATAATCTAGAAATTATGCTTAGTTGTTAGTATATAACTAAATTTTTCGTTGTTTGTAATAAACCTAATTAATTGTACTCTATGCCACTTAAATTTTTACTCGCAGGGGTGGGCGCCCGTTTGATTTGTATGATTAATATCAACTGGTGACCTCCCCTTGGTATATTGTATGATTAATATCAAAAGAATGCCTCATCAGCTGGTGACCCACTTCCAGTGCACAACTTTTGATTAAATAAATGATAGAGAAGGAACAGTTGGATCGGGTAATTTTTAAAAATCTCCTTTAAAGTTTGAGCTTGTTACAAGTAGACGGTGAAAATCTGTTTATTTATAAAAAAACTCTCTACCGTCAGTTAATTTTAACATTGACCGTTAGTTGACTGTGCAAAGATAATATTACCCTTAACAACAGTTTGTAGACAAAAATAACTAAAAAAAACTAAAATTGTTGGTTATTTTACCCTCTTTAAATTATTGATATTTTTTTAAAGTTCCTACAAGAAAGATAAAATTAAAAACTTAAAAAATACTCTTTAAATTATTGATATTTCCTTAAAGTTTCTACAAGAAAGATAAAATTAAAAACTTAAAAATAAAATAGTCATAATCTTTACCTATGATATTGTAAATCTTTAGAATTGACAATGATAAAATTGTCAAAAAATAGGGTTTGTTTTTTTCGCGCCAACAATTTTAATTTTTTTTTTAGTTATGTCAATCTACAAACTGTTGTTAAGGGTAATATTATCTTTGTACAGTCAACTAACGGTTAATGTTAAAATTAATTAACAGTAGAAATTTTTTTACAAATAAACAGATTCTCGCCATCTATTTGTAACAAGCTTAAACCTCAGGAGAAGTTTTTAAAAATTACCCCAGTTGGACCCTACGGCGTCGTTGCCAGCAACTACGGCTTTATTTATTATTTATCAATTAGAGCATTCTAGAATTGTGAATACTCCATTCCTTTATAAATAATGTTGAAGGTATTCTGGCTTTAGGCACCTCTCACAAGTCAAGTCACAACTCACAATAACAAGCGAGGGAAGGAAGACCCAAAGATGGCAGGCATCAAGGTCCACGGTTCTGTTTTCTCAACTGCTACGCAGCGAGTTTTCGCATCCCTCTACGAGAAGGAGCTCGAATACGAGCTTGTCCCCGTAGACATGAAGGCTGGTGAACACAAAAAGGAGGCCTTCCTTTCTTTGAATGTAAGTTGTGTTAATACCGACACTACTAACTCAGATCCTCCTATTAATTGGATATGGGAGCACAATCAATTTATACTCATTAGTTTCGTTAATTGATTGATGCAGCCATTCGGTCAAGTTCCGGTGCTTGAACACGGCGACCAGAAGCTCTTCGGTACGCCCACTCACTCATACTTATTATTGTTTTCTGCTTAATTAGTGGGTGCTAAATTTTATTCCTTACTTAGATTGCATAGTACTAAAAGTTCTTTTGGATGATGTACAGAATCAAGGGCAATCACCCAATACATCGCCCAGGAGTTTCCAGACAAAGGCACCCAGTTAACATGCCCAGGCAAGCCCATCGCCCCGTTATTGGTATGGAAGGAGGTGGAGGCACTCCAGTTCGACCCCCCATCATCGAAGCTCAACTGGGAGCTCGTGTACAAGCCAATGTTTGGAATGACCACTGATCCAGCTGCGGTTGAAGAAAATGAAGCTAAGCTTGCCAAAATTTTAGATGTTTACGAGGCCCGTTTGTCTCAGTCCAAATACTTGGCGTGCGACAGCTTCACCTTGGTCGATTTGCATCATCTCCCCAATATTAATTTGTTGTTGGGGACGCCTGTCAAGAAGCTGTTTGATGCACGCCCCCATGTTAGCGCATGGGCAGCTGATATCACTTCCAGACCGGCTTGGGCTAAGGTCCTTGCCTTGCTCAAACACTGAACACTCTGCCCGCTACCTACTAGACGTTAGTCGCTCCTCGGTGGTCACTTATCTTTTGTAATACCTATTAGGCTGGTTTTCGAGTTCGTATTCTCTTGTTTGGCGTTTGTCATCAATATTCTGCAGAATATTGATGCTTTGTAGTTTGTACTACCGCTTTTGTATTTCAACAGCACTGCCTCATATTCAACTTTGATGTTGATGGCTTGAGGTTTTTATTTTATCTATGTACCCTAATAAAACGAAGCTGGAGATATTCTGCGTATGGCCCTGTGTGTAAAATTTAGTATTCAATGAACGACTGTCCCAATGGGTTTATCAATTTCTGTTTCAAGATCTTGACCATGCAATGGCTCCCTTTCAAAAGATAAGAAATAAAAATTCTTCAATCTCAACACCTTAGATTTTCTTTGTTACGGAACGTGGATACGGAACTGGGTTGAAGACAAATCATTGAAGAGCGTGTTTTGACATAGGAGCGTTGAAAACCCTTTAACTGAGGATGCCAGTTGAAATCAGCAAGCTATGCCATTGATGTATGATATGATGAAACTGGACGGGATGGCTCTTACTGCAGCTCTTAGCTTCAAGTGTAATTAAGTACTCCATCAGGACATCCAAAAGCCAACATCCTGCATGTCGCACAAATAACTGTATGTATCATATCACTCATACTTTAAGCACTCGAGTGCTCGTTGGGGGAAAAAATTGTTTGCTAATCAAAACTTGATCATTCTGTTAGATTGGTCTGTCATATCATGGAAATGCAAGGGTATTATGCGTCCGTTTGGGCAGCTGCGCTGCCAGAACGCAGCTGCTCTCCACCTTATATTCCAGGGGAATATCCCCTAGAATATAGCATGGGGAGAACGCTCTCTATATCAAGAAAAGATAAAGTTCCTGTCAAACTTTTCACATATCCTCCTCCCGAAGGCAACCTCCCAGTTTTTTACTTTCTTGGAAGTGTGTTCTTAAATTTTACAATGTAGGTTTTCGTTTTTCTCACTGAAAGAGACCCTAAGATTGTGTATGTTTTGGTTGACAAGAAAACACGAACCCCTGGATTCAGCGACTGGTCATTTCAAATAGCCAATACTGAATGCTGAAGCTCCTAATGCAAAATGAAAACCAGGGTGTGATATGCACCTTTACCATTGATATAGGCACATGCCTAATGATTCTTGGGTTAGCTTTATTCTAGGCGATCAGCCATTTAACTGTCAATTCTCGCTTCTTGAAGACAAAGGTTTTGATGCAAAACGAAAGTAAAGAAGAACGAATCTTCTCTAAAGGAATTCTTTTATTATGAATCAACCAACCAAATAAATAGAATTCAACCCCATTTTATACTAAAATCCTAAATAACATGAATTTACCAAGCTGGGTAGATTCAAATTATTTTATCATAATAAAATTCTAAAGACAGAATTTTAGAAAAAACTTAAAATAAAGCACAAAAAAAGAAAAAAAAAAGCCCAAGTCACATCCTGTCCTACATCAAAACTGCCCAAGTCACATCGCATCGGGTTTGGATCTCTCAGCCTGTGGGTTATACTGATGAATGAACCCAGCTGAATGCCTAGGCAAACAGATGGCCATATTAAATCTCAGTGATTGACCAACAGCTTCAAAGACAATGTGGGATTTAGCTATGAAGCCAATTATTGGCAAGGCTGAGGTCCTCCCCTGGTAGAGAGAATGGTCAAGCTTTAATATGTCCATGATCATGAGACTATGCAGGCTGTGTTGACCTAAAAGTTGCTAGTTCCAAGACCATAATTCTAGCTAAACAAACAATTGCCCATTTCCATGATACTTATTTGTGAGAGCAAAGTATGACCAGAGGAATGAATTTGAATAATCTGAACTTGTATTTTAGGTTCACATAGCATACATAATTCGTCATCAGTATTACATACATTTAAAATTATAATCTGAAAATATGGAGTACCTTTAGCCTGAGATTCAACTCTTAATGATGAAAGTAGGCAAAATGTTGAAGCAGGCTTCTTTGGCTGAGAAGATATGGACATACTGCACTGCCCTCCTCTATACAGTAACAAAAGGCAACCGAAGGTCCACTGACGCAAAATGATGACAGTTAGTTAGATAATTTTATCAGTCCATCAGTATTGTGCTACAAAGAGTAACCCATCTGCTGGGTGTAAGACGGCAAACAGAAACTAAGCCCCTTTTATAATAACTTCAACAT
Source organism: Citrus x clementina (assembly GCF_000493195.1). Taxonomy (NCBI): domain Eukaryota; kingdom Viridiplantae; phylum Streptophyta; class Magnoliopsida; order Sapindales; family Rutaceae; genus Citrus; species Citrus x clementina. The sequence goes on from NW_006262339.1 coordinate 45,551,989, forward strand.
TCATGATCAGTCTTGATTGACGCCAATAAAATCTATGCAAACAGCTCCGCCCAAAGGTTTACTATCTCTGAACATGCAAATGAAATAGGGACTTATTGCGCTAATAGTTCTTGTGGTTCCAGTTCTACATAACTAGAGCCCAGGTCCTTCTTTAGTCCCCTCCCTTTCATTGATTCCCTCACTCTTTCAACATCACTCCATCTTCCCATTTCCGCATATAAATTAGATAACATGATATAGTAAGCACTATTATCTGGCTCCAGTTCCAAAAGCTTCTTTGCAACAAACTCACTCAATTCAAAACTTCTCTGATCTCTACAACCAGCCAGCAACGATCCCCACATAGTCTTTGTAGGCTCGAAAGGCATTTCGTTTATTAGCTTGAAAGCATTTTCAATATATCCAGCTCGTGCAAATAGGTCAATCATACATGCGTAATGATTTTTACCAGGTGAAAAACCATACTTCCCATGAATCATTGAGCTAAAAATCTCTTGGCCAACATCCACCAAACCAGAGTGGCCACAAGCACAAAGAACAGAAACCAGAGTCACTTCATCAGGCTTAAACCCTTCTTGCTTCATTTTATTAAACCACAAAACTGCCTCATGCCCACTCTTGGCAAGAGCTAGCCCTTTAATAACTGCATTCCATGTAAATACATTCTTCTCTTTCATGCCTTGAAAAACGTTTAGCCCTTGTTCAATCCTCCCGCATTTTCCATACATATCAATCAAAGCAGTCCCCAAAATCACATCCACTTTCCAACCTTTTCTCCTGATAGAATCATGTATCCACACACCCATTTCAGCAGCACCAAAACTGGCACACGCAGCCAATGCATTCACCATCGTAACACGATTAGGCTCCACGCCAGCATATTGCATTTGCTCAAAAGAAATCAGTGCATCATCATACATTTTAACACTCCTATATCCCATAATCAACACAGTCCATGAGACAACATCTCTCTGAGTCATTTCATCGAACACTTTACGACACTGGTCCATATCATGACACGACGCGTAAAGATTCAGTAGCGAATTTTGAACATAAATATCATTTAAATGACCAAATTTTACAACATGGGTATGAATTGCCTGCCCTTGTTTAAACTCCATAAAGTCAGACGAAGACTTAAGCACGAAAGGGAAGGTGTAGTTATTAGGCAAAACATAATTTCTAAGCATGTGGGTGTATATAGAATAAGGAATGTGAGGGATTTGGGAGTGAGAGAAGGCTTTAATAAGAGAGTTGCAAGCGAAGACATGGGGTACGTGCAGCTGGTGGAAGAGCAAGTGTGCTGTGTTTAAGAGGTTCAGAGATTGGCAAGCTGTTATAAAGTAGGAGGCAACAGTTGCGTTGCAATGGAAGTTTTGGAGGATAAGTTGAGCTTGAATTTGGTGAATGTGACTTGGGGAAGTGCAGGTGGTTAAAAAGTAGATGATTCTTTCAGCAGCCGGGCTGTTAAGCTGTGGAATTGTTACTCGCATTGATGAACGTTGATTAGAACGGAATGTTTAAGTAAATAATAAATCATAAGAAGATGGATCAACCACGAAAATATAGAATTTGTAATCTTCAGAGCCAAAAGATATTAATAACAAATGAAATGCGCATCCGGGGAATCGAACCCCGGTCAGTACCGTGGGAGGGTACTATGATACCACTACACCAGATGCGCGGGTTGTACGAGGACAAACGTTTAAGCTATTTAAAGCAATTAAGTCAAAGTCCAATGTCAAAAGCGGAGGAGGCAAGCAAGAAATCGGCGAGCAGGAGACAAAAATGAGGATAGTGGGACTAACTGGAGGAATCTCATCTGGGAAGAGTACAGTCTCCAATCTCTTCAAGGCCAATGATGTGCCCGTCGTCGACGCCGACATCATCGCTCGTGTAAATTTTTTTTTCCTCTCAATTTTCTGCAACTAATTGAAGTTTTTATTTTTTTTCTTTTTTGGGAGAGGAGGTTCTATTCGTTTGGTACTTCTTTTCTTTTCTGAAGTGTTATGAAAAAGTTCTGGTTGGAGTTAATTTGGTTGTTGAATATACAAATCATTTGTTGGCAGGATGTGTTAAAGAAAGGCACTGGTGGCTGGAAAAAGGTTGTTGCAGCGTTCGGAGAGGATATATTGTTGCCTAATGGAGAAGTTGATAGGTCAAAGCTCGGTCAAATTGTGTTCTCCGATTCTTCCAAACGTCAGCTTCTTAATGGGTATGGATTTCCATTCTGCAAAAAAAAAACTGTTCAACTGGTTCTAATCTGTATGTCTAGTTTGAAGCAGTTCTCTCTGGACATGTTAAACTGGTTTTAGTTCCAAATTGGTGACTTCGAACTGGATCCTAGTTTCAGTCTGCACTGCATTAATCACTCGGCTGCCTTTGGTGCTTAGAATTTATATTAAAGCGGCATCTAGCATTCATTTTCATAATGGTGCTATATTGAGTTCAATTCTTAATCACCTGGTGTTGATGGCATTAAACTTGGCGCCATTGTTTGAAGTTTCCTTATAATCATGAAGCCATATCCCTTAAATTTCTGATGCCTTTTCTTCTGAACTGTACTGGTTAAATTTAAGGGTTCATGAATTATATAATGTGAGACGCCATAGAATCCTTTTTCCAGGTGGACTGATCTCTTAGTTAGTATCCCTTGGTTTCGGGGTGGACCCTTTGACTGTATTTTATTATGTACGCTTAGGGAATAATTTTCCTTTTTTTGATACACCTAGGACATGGATTCTATATGAACCAATAGATCGTAACAAGTCGTTACTAGTAGCAACAATTTGTTAGAAATGCAAAACTGCCTTAGTTTTAAAATTTTGTTGTCATCATATTTGTAGGCTGTTGGCTCCTTATATATCCTTGGGTATCTTCATGGAAGTTCTGAAGCTCTGGATTAAGGGTTGTAAGGTAATTGTCCTTGATGTACCTTTGCTATTTGAGGCCAAGATGGATAAGTGGACAAAGCCGATTGTCGTTGTATGGGTTGATCCTGATACACAGCTTCAGCGACTTATGGCCAGGGATAGAACGAGCGAGGAGGATGCTAGAAATAGGATAAATGCTCAGATGCCACTAGATATAAAAAGGAACAATGCGGACATAGTGATCAATAACACTGGAACACTTGATGACTTGAATGAACAGGTCCGGAAGGTATTATTTGAGATCAAGAGGCCCCTGAATTGGACTGAATTCTGGCTTTCAAGACAGGGAGCCTTATCAGCTCTTGTTTCTGTCGTTGTAGGTGTTCTTATTTTCAGAAAAGTTTCATGGTAATATTTTACGCCATTGATGATCATCTCAAACTTATAGTGGTTGACACTTACCATTGTATTTTGTTTGAATTTCATTCCAACAGGATTTATCTTCCGTCTTGGCTTGTGATTTGTGCTTCTTTTGTTCACTTGAATAAATTAAAATGCTTCCATTTGTTCAATTATGTGGGTCTTATTACTGAAATTTCTTTTAATTCCCTTTCGTAGGACTTTTAATTTAAGTTCCAAGCCAGATTGTGTATGACTAACGAAGACTAGTGGTACTAAATGGTCTTTGAAAAATAAGATGATTGTGAGAAATTCTGTGCATGTGAAACACCTGTTTAATGATGTGCTTCTTGAGTAACACAAGATGAAATGCCATTGTATCAGTTTAAGTGAAAGTCTAATGAAGAAAAAAGTTCTTATCATTGAGGAGCACTTCTGTTCATTCTTTTCAATGAAGCGTAGACTGGACAGAATTGAATAGAATCTCTTCTCTGCTTTCTTCAATGAAGAGAAGTGAAGTTCTTTTAACTTTTAGTAACTAACATAATTCTCCACTAATTGTTTGTATTTGCCTTTAACTCATGAAAAACAGATATATAGCTCAAAACAGGTTTTATGATTGATTTTGTTGTTAAATAAATGCTGGTTCAGTATCCCGTGGTGTTTGCATTCTATAATTACTATTGAATACTAATCCGCAGGCAGCCTTTTTCCTTGAAATGAATTACTAGTTCATTTGTGCTTGAAACTATACAGGCTATATTCCAAGCAATTGCTTATGTGCATTGGTTGTCAATTCAAAGTTAACTTAAACCTTACTTTTGATATTCGCCTCGCAGATTTTGAACCGTTTCCTTGGCAGTTAATACTCCGGGATTGTTCCAGTTCATACTTGTTAGTCAACCAAGTCCTTTTCAAACAAGGCTGTGTTACTTGTGTACAGCATTAAGATCATAGCAGCAATCAGATATTAACTTCTGTTTTTTTTTTTTTTTTTCTCTCTCATTTTTCATTTTAAGATGTGGATACCTTTCTTATATTTTTACTGATTTAGAAAGAAAATAAATTAATAGTTATACAAAGTGGCAAGTGTTGTCATATCTCACTCTAGCCTAAAAGCTTGGCAAAACCATTGGTTTATACAAAAGTGGGAGATAAGCTTGAAAGTTCAGTGCTAAGTTTTTGTTGTCTTCGCATTTGCTTGAAAATTTCATTGTCATCTTTTATCTAATCCTGCTTTTCCATTTCGTTGTTACATGGAGGCTTTCTCCTGGAAAGTATTAACAGATAGATAGCAAGCAATTTGCTGCTTCATTTAATAAAGCCATGTCCAGCATCAGCCCGGAGTTGGCAAGCATTGTGGAGGCTATAATAATTTATTCTCCAGATATATATATTATGCTTAAGAAAATCTTAAGTTTTGAGCCATTAATCTTGCGTTTCTAAACAGACACATGCTTAAGCCATGGCTAGGAGTGGCAAAACGAATTTTCAAATCGAATTTTCACGAATCCTAAACGAATTTTGTCAAATTCTGTCAATTTGAATTCAAACAAATCATTACTATTCGATTCATTTATTAAACAAATCATAAATGAATATCAGTTTGATTCATTTAACAAAATCACTAATTAAATTGAATCAAATTTAGATTTGTTCAAATACATTTATCTATAACTATAACATTTATATATCAAATAATAATTTCTAAACAATAAAAATCAAGCAAAATAAGTTATAGTAAGAATTAAAATCTTCAAACAAAATATTGTGAAACATAGTGACTTCTTTGCATAATTTAAAATTTTCATTGCATCAATCAATAATGAATCTTAAACTAACGAATCAGTCAGTTTAAACCTATATTTGATTTATTTAGGTAGCGAATCAAATCAAATTCAACTAATTTATTAAACACATTAACTTATTTAAATCTAAATCCATTTAATTCAAATCGAATAAAGAAATTCTAACTTATATTGTCACCTCTAGCCATGGAAAAGATTTCAAGGTTGCTGTGAAAGCTTCAACTAGTTGCTGCTGCCTTGATCGGATCTACCGCAGTTTGCAACTTGTCTCCACAAATTGCGTGCGCGCGCACACCCACAAAAGACAAGAACGAGAGAGAAGAGAGAATGCCACACTGTTTCCAAGTTTATGAATTAGTGAACAGTAACTCCCAATGAGCCATAACCACTTGTATATTTTTGGCTGAGTATAGAGATTTTCCTATGTTCGTATAAAAATGTTCATCCTATAATGAGCTAAAATAATACAATTAAAAGCTATATTTAATCATAATATATTATCATATAGGATATAACAATATTAAATTCATTAATATAATATTTGATCACTTAATAAATGAGTCTACAAAATTACTCCTTAATATTTAACATTATTTATGTATTAATTTAGTAAAAATATAAAATATTTTTATTTTATCTCCTTAATATATTTTTATAAAATATAGATTTTATTCCATAGCAGACAAAGAAGCTACAGCTAATTTTTTTTATTTTATTTTATCTCCTTTTAACTGCAGATAAAATGTCCTTGAGAGCTTATCACTTACATATTCTAATTTGGTCCATTAAACTTCTGGCTTCAACAACATCATAGTACAATTGCGTAATGGGGTGAGTATAATAATTAATTACTCGAAATGGTCAATTAGTAATTGAAGTTCCTTGGAAAAAAAAATTACACCAAAGTGTGGCAAGTAATATTATCATGGAAATAGGTTATGGTATAGCAACATTAATTGTATAATGCGCACTTGGTTAATTTTCCAATCATCATTGATTTCAAACATGAATTGAATTGTTGGAAGATTAAATTTCTGAACCAATTAGTTGGACTGAATTGAATTGATATGATAATGTCCACAAATTGGATGGCTAGCTGCTTTAATTTAACGGAGGTGGGACATTCAACTGTTTTATATATGAATGCTCTACAACTTTCCCAGGCTAACCCGAAATTCTGCTCTGTCGAAAATACATGCATCAGATTTGTAATCAAATAAGCACAAATTGCCGAAGTCAGATAACTAGAGCAAGGTCTTGTCCATGCTTGGTTACTCTTCATTTGCTAAATTTTTATTTTCTCCAATCATTATTTGCCCAGTCCGTAATTCCACTAAAGCTCTGAAAAAGTGAAGCAAAAGCATTTGCTCGAAGATGCCCCAGTCGTCTTTTCTTAATCTCTATCAATTCTCAATCACAATTTTTCCAAGCACGTACGATTCCCCTGCCCCATTTCCATATTATTACTGACAATAGGACGAGCCAAGTTTATCATTTTCGCTGATAACAGAAAAAGTAATAATTTTTAAACTAGCTAGCTTGATTAACTATAAAGCCATAAAGGTTTTAATAAGGACCGTCCGATGAAAGCTGAACTGTCAAAGCTGTGATAGCTTGAACCACTTAGTTAGTAGCCCCAATAAACTGAAGTGATCATCGTAAAGTGTGTGTGTGTGGGGGGGGGGGGGCCGGCGCGGGGCGCGGTGTGTGTTAATTAATTGACTGCTATGTAAATGCTCTGTTCTCTTGCTATTAGGTACTAAACGATGTCTTTTTAGAGGAAAAACAAAAAGATTCTCACTTTCTCAGTGTATGACTGAAAAGTTTTGATGGGGTTTGTATCAACTTTGTATTGAGGCATTAAGAGCTACCGTCATCACAACACGCATAGTCCTAGCGAATTTGAGTTGCAAAGGTTATAGATATTTTCTATTTTCTATTTTCTATTAGTGTGTATGTATGTATGTATATATATATATATATATATAGGATCCCTCTAAGTTACATGCATGTACCTTACAATCCTCTCACACGAATAGTGAGTGGACCCACATCATTCACTATTCATATGAGAATGGTGTAAGATACATGCATGTAACTTAGCATTAGCCATATATATATATATATTTTCCTCGTTGATGGATTCTTGCTTAGCATGCAAAAGAGAAAATTTCGTGGGAGAAAGTATTTGCATAAAGTTCTCAAATTTTTTCTACACCAAAAAATAATAGCCAATCGGATGATGAGCTAATTTATCTACAGAGGGGAAGAAATTAAAGTTCCCTTATTAGCCCCTCTCAGACGAAACAGCTTAAGATTTCTAGGTATCCAATCTGAAATATTAATCTATTTGGTGAAGTGATCTATTCTCTTTATAAACCCAAATATATTTCCTTTAATAGTTAACGTAGCACACAACTCAACAATTTTGAATACATCAAAGTATTTAAATGGAGATAATATCATTTTTTCATTAAAGTTTAAATTAATTAAATTTTTTTGTTAATTTTTTTTATTTATATCTTTCAATTCGAATAAACCATAAAAAAATTAGTTAGATTTCACGGGGTAGAAATAAATCAATCCAAACAAGTTGCAAGGGGACAAGATGACGTGGCAACCATACACCAAATACTTTCTGATTGGCTTTATTTATTTATTTAACTCAATTCCTCTAAACCCTCCGCCCACAAACTCAATTTCTCAAATTAGGCAGCTTCCCTTTCCTTCCTCTTCAGTTAAGCGCTCTCTTTCACTCCCTGAGATGGCAGCCAAAGTAGCTGATGATCAGCCTCCACATCCGCATCCGCTTCAATTTCAGGTTAATAAATTAATTTTCATTTCTCAAACCAAACATTCATTAATTTCTTTCTAATCTTTCCACTGTTTTAACTACGTACAGACATGGGTGTTGAAAGTGTTAATCCACTGCGAAGGCTGCAAGAAAAAAGTCACGAAAATTCTTAAAGGGATTGAAGGTATTAGATAACAATTCTACCATATAATACGTACTCTTTTAATATTTCAATTTTCAAGTAGCTAGCTAGGTGCATGTTTCTATATTTATTTGATTTAAATTTACAGTTATATGATTCTTGATGATATATATACTCAGGTGTGTATACCGCGGTTATAGATTCACAGCAGCATAAGGTTACGGTGATTGGCAACGTTGACGCAGAGACTCTCATTAAGAAGCTTCTGAGATCAGGAAAACACGCCGAGCTCTGGCCGGAGAAGAAGGACAAAACATCTGGAAAGTCGAAAAACAATGACAAACAAAAAGAACTTAGCAAGGATGGCCAAGAAGTACTTGATGATCGTCATAAGGATACAGCAGAGAAGCCTGATGAAAAATCCGGTGACAACCCACCGGGAACCGGCATAGAAGGTCAGGGTGGGAATGGCAGTGGAGGCAAGAAAAAGAAGAAAAAGAAGGGTAATTCCTCCGGTACTGGCGGCAGCGGCGAAAATGTTGGCAATGAACCCGCAGCAGGCATTACTGGTTCTCCGGCGGTCGCGGCAGCTGTAGATCCCATTCCATCGGAGGTGGCCCCGATTCCACGTCATCAGCAACAATACCCCTCCCCGTCATTTATGCAACAGGAACACCCGCCCATGTATTATCCACCTCATCCAGCTCCATTGCATGGAGTAAGTTACAATACGACATATCCTACTGCTAGCACATCGTATTACGCCCCTTCCATGCATGCCTATTATAATTCCTCCTATCACCGACCGGGCAGATACATACCGCCTGATCCTATCCATAAGTTCACTGAAGATGATCATGGTTATTATGACAACGATGAAGGAACTGCTGGATGCTCAATTATGTGATCTTATAGACTGAGTGATCTCATCATGCATAGCTCTATTCTATATATGTACACAAACATTATTACGCGTTGTGGTTGGGGTGGAAGCAAGAACTAACTAGTTTTGTAAAATTAATAAGAAGGTTCGTTGTGTGCTTTAATTTTGAGGGTTTTTAATAGACTGCGTTCATTTAGCTTGTTTAGTTGGTTGAGTTTGCTTAAGCGGCAGGTCAGTATGTAGACTTGTATTTTGTAAGCTTACGTAAATTTGTAGGTCCTGAAAAAATTTCCCTTTTTCCTGTCTCTTGTGTCAGTTATGTGTTAAATGATATTATGCAAGCTACCGTGGTAAAATGATCATCTACTGATCTGATCTCTTTTGAATTTTGTAAGATCTTTTGTCATGTGTCTTTTAGTAGTAGTGTATGGATAAGATTCAACTTTTTTTTTATTTTTTTATTTATTAACTAATAATCAGTAATTGAATTATTTGCTCAAGACATGATCAAATTAAGGGAGAATCCCGATCTACTAACGTGACCCTAAACCGACGACTGAGGATATGAATATTAATTGTGTTCCACATATTATATCTATTGTATATAAGTTGAAATAATTTGCGTACGTGCATTGTTGCTAGAAATTAATGCATCGAAGCTATATATGTTTAATATATAGGCTGAACAATAATTGTGTTGCCATTTTTTTCCTTTCTTCGGGAATGCCTAAAAGTCTGATCTTTTTCACAAAGCAATCTCTTTCTTTAATTTGGTTGAAACACCTTTGTACTCTGTAGATGTCTTTTGCTCTCAAATTAAAATGCGAGACGATATCAGTGGGGCCAGCTCCCACTTTCAACAGAAAGCCGGTTCGGTGCGCTTTGATTTCATCTTCTTTTTCCTTTATAAGTCTCCACATTTGACAAATGGGTCCAGTTTTGCCCGTAAGAATTTCTATCCCCAGTTTTTTATGGTTGTTGAAATATCTAGTCATATAATTTAGAAAAGATTTTGCGTGCCCACCAATATTTGTATATCGGTTCCTGCTTATACATAAAAAATTGTGATACTAATTATTTGAGTTAAATCCAAAAATGCTTTCCGTGATGTTAAGGCATGCACGTTCACGAACATTAACAAGTTAGCTAGTTGAAAATGAGCCCCCATAATTACATATATGAACTAAAAAGATATAGAATAACCTTAAGTGCCAGATTGGCTCACAATGAGATCATAATCATATCAAAAAGTGCTTTTGAAGGCAAACAATTCTTCCCATCCACAACCTTAACTTTTTAAAATACAGAGCCGAATATTCACAAAGGATTATACCTGCTACAAGGGCTTGCAAAAGAATTCGTATATACTTATCTCATATCCTTCCTTCATACGTTTGTATCATCTCAGTATGCAGAAACTTCTTAGCTCATCCTATGTAATAAAACAAGCGCGCGCGTGCACGCACAGCACATTATATCTTTTTAAGATTCCGAAAAGCTCTATGATTTTGATTCTTGATTGGTGAAAGAGAGAACATCATTATTCTTCTATACAACCCAACCAGTTACTAATTTTGATGATAGATGAATTATATAACTTTATTAGAATTAACTACAGCATGGTACAGTTTCCTATCATCTTTTACAAGTGAAGTTGGATATCATATAGAGCATTTCCGGGCCCTCTTCAATGGAATAATTAATGATTAACAGAATCTGCAGACAAAAAATGTTTGTCTCCACTAAAGTAGTCCCCCACTTAATTATTGTTTAATGAAATAATACCCCTTTGTAAAAAATCAAATGACCCTACATATATAATTCCTTCAGTTCAAATCCAAGACCAAGACGACAATTTAATCATGGATTTCAACTTTAGCTGAAATTGAGAAAAGAAAACATGGATGATGATTTGTTATGCATAGGTTTTGTAAATCAGTAAATCTAATGCAGGGAGATGAGCTTGTGCGCAAAATTATCTACCATTGCTTATCTTTTATTTTTTACTTTTTTGTTGCGTAAACGCCAAATAGGCAACACGTACAATAAGATATTATGAGATTTGTGATGTGAAATTGAAATGTACAAGGACAACAAATGGTGAACTATTCATAGCCAAGAAAAGATTGAAAAGAGAATCTTAGTCCTAAAGCATTTCCATTCTGATCATGTATATGTTCAGCATGTGACCGACCGAAGAGTACTTTTTTGTTTATGTTCCTCCTTTTCTTTTTCTTCTTTTTCTTTTTCTTCATATATCTCCGTCTCGAAGTTGACAAAGGGTTCATTCGCTACAAGTACGTACGTTTAATATTATTCATGTTATTAATTCTCAAGAAGTGAAAATAGCTGAGTAGCTAAAGAAATAAACTAGGGGGAAAATGAGATATGAAAAAAAAAAAAAGGACATTATATTGTATGGAATGAATCAATGAAACATTGAAGTCAATAACTAATATTATGCAACTAAATGATGGATCTCAATTTTTAACTTGACCACACCTTGACCGACCGATTATGGCTACATGAGCCGCCAGTGGTGGTGACCCGCCACCACCAGACCCTCCCCTGAACACCTATTACCTTTCCATCAGACGGCAGCCCCTAACCCACCCAAACCTGCACCGACCCTTCTATTGTGATCCGAGGCGAATTGTGTGATAGTTATTGTATTACATGTTTCATACTTGTATCTAAAGCTCGTAACATGACTTAATATATATAAAAAATGGTCTCAGGTCTCCACTATAAATATATAAAGAGACGCAGGGTCTCATTTGTAAAACATATTCAAAATGTGCATTTTTAACATCTCACTATACAAACATGCATCTTAAATATAAACGTAATCAAAATACAAATCATGCAACAATGCATGTCGTGGCCCATCCTTAACTGATAAAAAAAAACTATACTGCATGAAATCTTGTGGGAACTTAAGAAATGGGGTGGGGTGTGTGTGTGTGTATACATAATTATATGCGATAACTCTGCACTAATCAAAATATATAAGCAAACATGAAATCATACAAAGCATACATGACAAATTATGCCAAATAGTACCCGATGAAATAACTATTAATACTCATCGTGATTATTATTGAATGAGCAGAGTGAGAAAAATACCTCTCATACTCGGTAGAATTAACATCATTGTATAGGCAGACAAATTATGTCAAATAATACCCAAGGAAATAATTATCAATACTCACCGGGATCATTATTGAACGAGCAGAGCAGGAAACATGCCTCTCATACTCGGTAGAATTAACATCATTGTGGAGGCAGAGCAATTTAACTCTCAATACACATACATAAAGTATCTCATAGGAAATGTACATATATGGTGACTAACAATCATATCTTATGACTTAATCAATCATATAATGTGCATACATAAAATCATAACATGATACTAAATTAAACATGCTATCAAACATAAATGTTTCATGAAATACATAATAATAATAGGAATCCACTCACAGATTGATGCTTAGTTACTATTTTATTGGGGCTTCTATTAATTATTGGGAATGTGGATTTCTCATTTCTCTTAAGCATGGAGTTTAAAGATTAATTATTAGAATTAATATAAAATTTTATATGTATCATAAAAATTGTAACATAATTACTGAAATTTCATAAATCTATTATTCACTGATTCATTCAATATAAATTTAACTACTCAATTCCATTTTCTATAAAGTTCCGCTCAATTCCTCTTTCCAACTACTTTTTCACTCTCACCTTCTTAATTTCTTTTCTCTTTTTTTCCTTTTTCTCTTTTTCGTCACTCTCGGCTTCCCTTTTTTATTTTATTTCTTGTTTTCTTCTCTCTCTTCCTCGCTCTCTCTCTTTCTTTACCCTATGTTTTTATCTCGGCTTTTCATGAAGCAAATAAAAGTTGCTTTCTAATTTTTTATACTTTATATATGAACCGAGTGAAGCTAGCATGTGAAATTGATGAGACAAGAACATCAATGAAGTGGTGAAGCATGTGGATAAAGCGATGAAGCGTACATTTGCTCGTTTTTGAAGCAGATGCATGAACAAGCCCTCATAGCTACCGGCCAGCGGTGTTATATTGTTGTGTCCCTCGCACCAATCCTCTATACTGAAAGAAATGTAAATCGATTGAAGAAGCTACTGTTTGGCAGCCAAGAAAATGAGAGAAAATTGACTTTTTTACTGAAATTATAATCTCTTATTCATAATAGAACAATCCAAAATACAAGTTGTCTATATTTATTACAAGTAAAGCTAACTAATTAGTTACTAACAGCCAATTCTAACTTATCTAACATAATGCACACGAGCAGAATATGCATAATAGAATTAGTTAAGCCATGATTGCTGCTGTTGAGCTGGCTTTTCTGACTTGGCACTTATGACAGTTAGCTTTACTGACTTGGCATTATTAACATGTGACTTAACACCAGACTGACATTGCTTCTTCATTTGGGAACTCCCAGGTGTCTTTCGTTGATAATAGACATGTCTTAATTAAGCTTGAGATGGAAGATGATCATTCCCATAATTAGATTAACAATCTTTGTATATTAATTGCAGGAATATACGTGTTTTTAAACAGTTGCCTACTTTTTATTGCTCGGAGAAATCTCTTGTTATGCCTGTTTGAGTGTCTTTATCTTATTTACTTTTTCATTTTATTCACTGTAAACAAGCTTTATTTTATGTTGTTGGTATCATTAGTAAACTTCTAACAGTAGACTATGTTATGGCCTTTATTAATAGGCCCTCAGTTACTAGAATTTTGGTGAAGTATGATGCGTCGTGTCTATTGTTAATGTGTATTGAATTAGTGAGGGAGATTCTGGCTTTTAGCAAGATATTATATTTGAGGGGTTTTCGATTATTGTGCTTTCTTCAAGCACCCAAGCCATTCTGCTATCGCATACTATGTGGCCAATCCTAGGCTTCATGAGCCCCAACAGCTTGCAGGAGTGATTCAGGATAGGGTTAATTGGGATAAAAGGAAGAGGCTCGTGTCTATTGGGTATTGCTAATGTTCAACCCAGAGTGGAATCTGCCCCTCAATTTGTTATTATTGCTGATAATCGGCCCCAGGGGCTTAATTTTTTATCATCTACTGATTTAGATACTTCTACCCAAGCTCCTTTGATTCATGATAAGAGTTTTGATACAGATTTGCAGGGTAATAATACTATAGCTGATAATTGGCCTGTGAGCCCTGTTGTTTCTCCCGCTGTGGCCTCAGTTGATAGTTTGTAGGATATTGAGGTCCAGGTTGAGTTTGATTTGGTTGCTGAGCATATGATTCATGACGATTCGATTTTTTGGGATCTTGTTGTTCAAACTAATGACAATTGGTCTTAATACAAGATTTAGTTCCTTTTTTCTTCAAGGGATTTTTCTTTTTTTTTTGGGGGGGACTTAGTCGTAGTTTTGTTTCTTTGGCTTTTTATTCTTTTCTTTGGAGGTTCGATTCATCTCTCATCTAGAATTTTCTTATGTGATTTATTTAATTTTACAAGTAGGGGTCTCACCTAGAGATGGCAGAATCTAGTTCCGGATCTGAATCCGAATGTAGAAGCATCCTGATGCATTTATATTTGAGATCCGAATCCATAAAAAAATATGTGGATTCTAATGTAGTAATACCAATGTAGACTGCAGGTGGATTTTCCAGGTATCCAAATCTGCATGATGTTAAATTCAAATGAGTAATGATACAGCCACAAACTCTTATACAAATTTATTTTATACAAACTGATGTGGCATTAATTCATTGGTTGAATAAAAATATAAATTAATAAAAACAAATCATGCGGGCCAAGTGATATTTAATTCAACCAATCTTATCATGCCACATCAGTTTGTACAAAATAAATTTGTACAAAAGTTTGTGGCTGTATCATTACTCAATTCAAATATCATTTAAAATTTAACAAATTTACCAAATAAAATCTAATCATAATTCAACAATCAATAACTCAACACCTAAATACAACAACACTGTAAATTCACAAATAAAAGTACTACAATGTGAATTAAACATTAAGATAACATATATCTAAGTTTAACACCACAAATCCATATATGTTTGATTTTTTTCATTTAACTTGTATATTTTATTAATTTAATTTAATAAATAATTTAACTAAAAGATAATGTGAATCCGCATGAATCTTTATTTTTAGGGTTAATTTTGTCCTGCCCCCAAATGTTTCAACATTTTTCGCCACGCACCTATATGTTTCGAAAATACTCACTCCACACCCAATTCCGTTAATTTGACCGTTATGTTTAACGGAGCTATTTGAAATTTAAATAAATATCCGAAATACCCCTTATCTTGAATTATAGAAAAATAAAATGAGATAAAATGTTAATTTAATAATTAATGTTTATATTAAAAAATTTTATTTAAAGGTAATTAATAATAATTCCATCAATTAAATTATCAAATAAATTTAATTTATCGTCATCAAATAATATTTAGGATATGAATTTTCAAATTTACCCTTTGACCGTTAGAATAAACGGTCAAAATAACAGAATTGAGTGTAGAGTGAGTATTTTCGAAACATATGGGTGCGTGGCGAAAAATATTAAAACATTTGAAGGCAGGACAAAATTAACCCTTATTTTTAACATCCTGATCCCAACTTTTTTGTTATCTCGCTTAACCCTCATCTCATTGGTGGTTTTTAATTTAAAATAATAATAATGATAATAATAACAACAACAACAACTTATATTTTATTACAAAATTGGATTACCCGGGCCGGTCATATCAAGTTTACAGAGAGGAATCACGTGCCCATCCTTTAAGAAAGTAAAAGAATCGGGGTCTTTTACTGCAATAATTACGAATGTTGGTGGAAAATAAAGACGATGGGCATGATAGTGCAACGATTCACATTTACTCGACAATGATTATCAACAACAGTGAATTAAAATGAAACCTTAAGTAGATATGGATATGGTTGAGAAAGGTGGTGAATTAAAACCACTGGCTTATTAGCTACCAACCTCGTTTTACTTTAAAGTTTAAATCCGCAGATGGCGACCGCTGACCCAGGCATTCAAGGTTACAAGCAAATAACCTCCTGCCACGTTATCTATTTAGATAATGGTCTCAAAACCCGCTCCTAGGGGGCCTACGATGTCCAAGTATGGTATTAAAATATACAACTAGCTTTATATATATATATATAAAATTTATTTTATTCTAAATATGCGGGAACAAGTAAATTCCTACTTAAAAGGACAGTTAAGCTCCCAATAATGGCTGAACCCATACACCAAAGGTTATTGGAGGCATGGGTTGCCAACGAACTAGCTCTTAAATACAACATATATATTTACATTTTTTTTAATTGGGTTAATTTAGGACAATCAACGGCTAAACAGATTCGTCACTCTCTCTTCGGGCCGAGAAAATCTTGTACTTGTACTTGTGACTACACAAGGTAATACAAATAGCCAACTATAAGATGTTGCTCTTGGGTGCAGCTTTATTTCCCAATATTGCTTGGAGGAAATTTGGGGTCACAAATCAAGTAGAAGCAAATTGTTGTTTGGTATCATCTTACGCGGTCATTTTATTGCATTGGGTACTTTTAAGACAAATTTTCAAAATTCGAAGATATCGGCATTAGTTCAGCAATGCTAAACCATTGCCTATGAACTTTTCAAGTTCATTGTGGTAAACTTGACGGAAATTAGCATTGACATGTAAATCATTTAGCATTTTGGATGAGCAACGTTGAGCTCAGATCACATCCAGGCATATGGCGGATCTCTTTTATATAGAATTGTCACCGCTCAAATATCTCTTGAAACTCCGTCTTTAAGTAAACCCCATTGATTAATACGCAAAATCTATTGTTGCTATCAACATTCACTTTAATTATAAAAACACCCTTAAATTTTTAAGAGATTTAACACTCACTTTTAATAATAATCAAGTTAAGCTGCAAACAAATTATTTAACACAATTTTAGTTATTAATTTTATTTATTTATGTTCAATACTGGATTTTGTACTTAAAATAACTTACAATGAGAACAAAGTAATAAAAAATATTCTATAAATACAACCAAAATAAAAAAAATGGAAGAGGAAGAAGAAAAAGAAAAAAGGACACAATCTAAAAAAGGGGCTTCTTTATCATGCCCATATTTATTTTATTTTTGAAAAATAAAAGTATTGCACATATTTTGTAGTCAAGATTTTTTCAAAGCATTGATTTCTTTATTGTTCATCTAAGTATGGCTTAAAATGTTAAAAATAAAATTTTTAGGACTTAAGACATTGTATAATAAGTGTATTGTATGAATGTTTAAAATAATTATGTAATATTGACTTATAATTAATTGTCTCATATAGTAATTCACATAATAATAATAATAATAATTTTTATAATAATTTTTTTAAAATTAAAATATTTTTAGAATGCAAATAATCCACCCTTATTATAATTGGAAGAAAGAGGGGTTTTCTGAGATTAATAAACGGGTGTAAATTGTTTTTACATTGGCCGTGTTCATTTAATGTACATGCAACGAGCGCACATGAAATGAGTTCATGGGACAAGCACCAGTCTTGGGCTTTTAGTCTTCTTTATTGGGCTTTCCAAGGCTAGAGGCTCTTAGCATGTAAGGTTTCGATTCCAGCCGCTCAGGTTCTTGTCAGCTTCAGTGACGAAATTAGGGTTTGGCATCGATCGTATTCCTATAAAATCAATCCGATCCAATGCAAACATGTTTAAAGCGAATTCGGATATTGCCCAATATCACATTAGATAATATTTGTATAATCCGAACAATCGGATCGGATTACGCTTAAAATAAAAAAATTAAAATACAAAAGCAAATTAGAAAATCAAAACCTAAGTTCCATATACTCAAATTCAACCGCGCCTCATACGAAGTTCACAAACCCGAAGACCTCATATCTAAAATATAAATTATAGGGGTGTTTGCAAATCAGATTTTGTAAATTATACATCAATTAATATCTGATACATAATTTTACGGATTATAAATTTTTAATCCAATCTAATCCACAAATCAATGAAATTCAACCCAAATTCAATCCATACACCTGTGGATCGGATGCGGATTTGATTCAATCCATATCTAATCTATCATTTTGTAGATTGATTTGCGGGTTAAATTTTTTTTATCATGTCCTATCCATAAACTAATTAAATAAAAAAATTAATGTAAAAATAATTTTAATACCGATCAAATTTAAAATTAAATATGATTTAAATAAATTACTTTTTTAAATAAAGCTAGAAAATACCTTCAAACTTCAAAATATAACACACCCAAATAGAAAAGAAAAAATCTCATTTATTTAGATCAGTACATAAAAGTTAATTGCTTAGGAAGCTGTATATATTTTTTAATTATTTTTATTTTATATTATTATTGGATGAGATATAATATGGTATTAATGTAGCTATATTTTAACTTATTTATTTATTAGTAAATGTCATATTTACCAATTTAATTTTTTATTAAATAAATATATTTTTTTACAGATTTGTAAATTTTTGAGGATTCATAGAAATAAATCAATATCCAATTCACCGATTGTAGATTTTTAAATTTTCAATCCAATCTAATCCATCAATTCACTGATCGAATTTTTACGGATTAAATTTTTACAGATCAGACAGATTAAGGGAATTAGATTGAATTCTAACACCCCTAATAAATTATATATGCTTTTCAGTTCAGTATTCACGATCGAAGAAAGAACTAGTTAACTTGACTTAGAAAAAGTTCACCAACCCAGCCAAAACTACGAGCCACGAACCTAGCCAATAGCCACGAGCTGAACAACCACGAACCCAGCCGGCAGCCACAGATACACATCAACCCACAAACCAGCCAGTATTGAGCTTTTGGGAAGAAGGAGAGACTAATTGTTTCAGTTTTCATGAACACATAGCTCTATTAATTGATTCTTGATCTTGGAAGGAGATAACTTGGGTAATCTTTTTCCAAATATGGCAATTGAACTCGAAGGATTGACACTTGGTGGAAATCAATGCTTTGTTCTCATTATTGCTCTTATTATTCTGCTTCTGCACACAGTTTGGCTTGACAATCTTAGCCTTCTTTGGCTATTGGCAACCATATCAACTTTGTCCCCAAATTCAACTGATTTTTGTTATATGAATTTAATTTGATCCGATCCTAACCCAAATTAATTCAAAATATTCATTCGATCCAAACTTAACCGGATTAGATTTGATTGGATTTAAAGTTCGGATTATATTCAGATAATCTTTGTTTCACCCCGAACAATTCAAAGTCAGATTGGATGGATCTAAATTTGAGGTTGCCACCCTAAATGAAATTGTGAGGAAACATTGAGCATGACTCTTTAGTCTTAAGTCCTGATTAAGATTGATGTGCAATATTTTTTAAGATATAGCTGCTGTAGAAAAAAATTATAACTATCAATAAAAGTTAATAGTATGTAGTAAATATAAATTTTAAATAATACTTTTTACAAAATTATTAAAGATATTGTTGATGCTGAAATCTGGTCACCCTCGGCCCGACCAGATTGTATCACCAACGATTGTATTGACAATGACGAAGAGGCTGCACTCCACTAACCTTAACAATTTCTCGAGCTCCTGGGACTCAAATCATTCTTCCTCTTCTTTCCAAACCTGCGTTCACAATCAGAGACGCCAGTGGTTTTTCTGGCATAAACCCTCCGATACTTAAGTTAGTATACGGAGTTTACAGAAAAACTGTATAATTTATGGTTGCGCACACTTACTGCGATGTTCTTAAAGTAAAATTTGTCTAAGATTGTTCTGTAGTAATGCCTTATATCAATTCGGCAGAGTTTTCCCCCTCTCTTTTTTTTTTTTGTATCTCTTTTTTTTCATCTTTTATAGATAGTTGTTCCGTGTTTCTAGGCCCTTTCCATGTCCGTTAGACGTGGGTGATCAGGAGCCTCAAGGAGCCTTCAACCGCCGAACGTGGATAAACGTGGGTAATCGTGTTCACTCCAGCAGTTTGGGGCATGGCGAAACTGTCGCGTGGGTGTGAGATCGTGCCTTCTTTCTGAGTGATAAGAACCTGATCGGCATGAACTTCTTGGTCGGCGTTTGTTTCTTGTCAATAAGTGCTCCATAATGGAATATTACCAGGAATCTATTCATAACATTTAGCCGAAGAGATTTGCCCCCGGGTGATAAATAGAGAGCTGCTTGATTGATACTTTTTATTACTCAATAGATATAATAGATTTTTTCATCATATAAATAAAAAATTATATTAATATAACTTTCAAACTAAAATAGTTAGTGTTTATTAAATAATTTAATTTTGTATGTTAATATCAATCCCAAACAAATCTTTAGCTTTTGTATCTTTTGCTAAGGACGGATGGTGACCATTCAAGCTCAGCAGAGTCGCTTACACGTTTCTGTGATTATCATTTCTCACGAACCATCTTCGTCATTTGAAAATTACAAGGAGCTGAGTAGCCTGGCCCCACCGCCGGCGTATCAGCCATGAGCAAGTGGTGCATTCTACAGAATACACCTTGTAGTTGTTGGCATCTTGAAACCCATTTGATGGGAGTGAAAATACAAACTTCATATTGATATGCTTATACGAGAAGTTCCTTTTAAACTCCATGGATAGATGCCCTATCGCCGAATACATCATCAACACGACGAATCCGACTCTTTTAAAAAGCAAATTCGAATTTAAAAGGGACATCTTATAAAATTCGAAGCATATCTTATATATAGCAGATTTTGCATGTAATTTGGAATATATATATATATGAATGAGGAAATGTCAGCTGCAATAATCTCATCAATCACCAAGCTAACGGTATAAATATGGATATGAACGTGATTAAAATATACGTGATTCGCAAAACACCTTTTCCCGTTCGATTCATGTATTGGTTTGTTTTTATAGTTAATAACCACCCAGCCTAATAGATAAAATTAAAAATTAAATTAATAATGCGATATGATATAGGGTTAATAAATATGGACTAGTTGGGACAAGCAGCAGTCAAGTAGTCTGAAATATCAAGCTGATCTGTCATCCACAACCACGAAGAATCTGACCAATCCCGACAAGAAACGAGGGCCCACCCACTATTAAAGAATATTGCCATGTCAGCTCTCAAAATAGTTTCATACATCATTTCTCTATATAATGCCATACAAGTCCCCACCCTAGCTCTAATATCTTAGCCTGAAAACAAATAGTGCTAATTAAGATGAAGCATCATCAAGTCGCCGGCGAAAGTTCTCTAACTCACGATTCGAAGAGAACGATCGGAGAAAAATTCCGGCAGGCCTATGAAGCAGCCATGGTGGCTGCGGCAGGAGATGGAGTTCAACGAGGTTGCAACGTTCCAATTAATAGAGGAATTGAGAGACGAAAGCCGAGCTACCGCGCTGAAGATCCCATCAGAACTATTATGTTTTTGGGGTCATGGAGTCACACTTAGCCATGGACTTTGATCCATTGATTTGTAAAAACTGGGGCTGATGTCGATGATGAGATCAATTTATTGTGTAAAAAGCCCATTTTTATGAATCTATACGTGAATACTGTAAAATAAGTTCTTTACAGCTAATTGTAACAAACATAAACCCTTCTTCACATGAAATATTCACTGTTGCGCAGAGATGGAGTTTGTTAATATTGTGTCCTGCAAATTGAATTATTAATTAATTAGACTTGCCTAATATTAATTTGTCTCGCTCTTTTTCACTTATGTTAGTGAAATTTCTACTTCCAAATATCGTGGCTTCACGGTAATCATCTTTCTTGATTATCTTATTATCGTTCAACTACTTATAAACGAATAATGAAGCAGTTATAACATGAGAAACAATAATATGGAATAAAAGATATCTTAACAGGAATCAATCCCGTGATTTCTGATAAGTAATTAACGCCCTCACCGTCCCTATTCCCTTGTATAAGAATTAGTTAATGAACTAAGAAATCATGCATCCCTCACCACAAATTCCTTACATCATACTATCATAGCTAGAGAATAGAGATCAAAGCATTTTTTTATCCAAGGAAAAAAATAACAATAATCATAATAAAAACAATAATAATAAAACCAAGCTTGTCATGGAGCTGTTCTAACTTAACAAATGTCCTTTGGTTCGAGGCCTAAGAATGCAGTTGTATTAAATATTTATTGCGAGAGATTTGCCGTCTTAATAATTCTATCAGTTCGAATCCTGATTAGTCGGGCTTAATATATCATTTGAATGTCGGATTGGTAAAATACCATAAAAAAAAAAATCAGGGCTTGTTCAAGCTCTAAGCCTGGCCCAAATTTATTGCCACGAATGGGCGCCAGGCCCGTTAAAATCGAAGTTCAGGCCCAATGCAGGTTCATGTTCAAGACTCAAGTGCGGGTGCTTCCAAGGGTCGGAAAAAATCCTGTCCAGGTTTAACCCTGCGACAAGCCCGCCCCTCACAACGGGCCCGGATGAGATAACTCGCACAGTATGTCTGCGGCTGCGCGGTTGGTAAACGCCAGCCTACGAGAAGGGTGAGTGAGCAATTAATTAGAGTTATCAAATCTCTAGTTCTAGAATAATGGCGGCACCGTCAGATCAGAAGGCCACCATAATCGACGGCAAAGCCGTCGCTCAGACCATCCGATCTGAAATCGCAGAAGAAGTCCGCCTCCTTTCTGAAAAATATGGCAAGGTACTTACTCCTCCAATCAATTGATTTATCAAACTGAAATTCCAGCCCTGTCTTTGTGATTTGTGACTATGACAATTGTTAATATTTTTGGCGCGTGATTTGGTCAGGTGCCTGGACTGGCAGTAGTAATAGTGGGTGGCAGAAAAGACTCTCAAAGCTATGTGAGCATGAAGAGAAAGGCTTGTGCTGAAGTTGGGATTAAGTCGTTTGACATAGACCTCCCCGAGCAAGTCTCCGAGGCCGAGCTTATCAGCAAGGTTCACGAGCTTAACGTAATGCCTGATGTACATGGTTGGTTAGTCGTTAATGTATATGTGCTTCAATTTTAATTTGAACAAACTAGTGTGTAGAAATGCAAACCGTTCGTTTGTGATTGACAGGTATATTGGTTCAACTTCCATTGCCGAAGCATATAAATGAAGAGAAAGTTTTAGGTGAGATAAGCCTTGAGAAGGATGTTGATGGCTTTCATCCTTTGAACATTGGCAAGCTCGCAATGAAAGGCAGAGACCCCCTCTTCCTTCCTTGCACGCCCAAGGCAATAATACTCTACTCTTGCCTTATTAATTGTGGCAACCTGATATAATATGTAAATGCCTACTATTTGCTTTGGTTATCCTATTTATCTTTCTTTTTTTTTCTGAGGTTGGTTTTTTCTCTGCAGGGATGCCTTGAACTTCTGAAACGAAGTGGTGTTACTATAAAGGGTAAAAGGGCTGTTGTGGTGGGTCGAAGTAACATTGTTGGACTCCCAGTTTCATTGCTGCTGCTGAAAGCTGATGCCACTGTAACCATAGTCCATTCACATACCACTGATCCTGAAAGTATCGTTCGTGAAGCTGACATTGTTATTGCTGCAGCCGGACAAGCAATGATGGTAACTATGGGCATACTATAGTTCCCGCATTCCTAATTAGAATGAGATTATACAAATATTTTTTTGCTGATACCTTTAATACCTGTTTGTCTCATCTTAAATCATCTAGCAGTTCCATATATCTTGGCTTAATTTGCTTACTGAGGTGCTTCGAACTGAATTACTGTGACAATGTAAAAGAAACTTCTTGTTGGTTGATGGCTCTGTGTTCTTGAATATACATATGATATAAACTCGTTCAGATACTCTGAACATTGTGAGGCATCACCTGTGAACCTGAGTTGAGTATCTCATACAAGCTTATTATGGATCTGTTGACATGATGCAAATTAATCAAGTCAAATTTCAGCATTCTGGGAAATAGTTGAGATTCTACTTTCGCTTCTTTGAGGACTTCAATTTCATAGATGGTCAAAATCCTCAGCCACTGAATCTCCTATCAATCGACCTCTTTGCATCTACACCTTCTCTAAATCTTACTTTTTCTATTTTATTTTTGTTTTCTCTTAAATGCTGATTAGCTGAAGGTGGATTCTTTTGTATATCTTTTGTGTATTTAGTTTCTGACCTCATGTTTCTTCATAAACTTGTATCGTAGAACAGATGGATTAACGGGTCATATGTATATTCAGTAACTAATTTAATAAAATTGCTTAAACCTTACGAAAACATATCTGCCAACCAAATGACATTAAATTTTTTCCCTCTCGTACAGCTCTTTGTTGATTGAAAGTATGTTGATATGTTTGGTGGAACGTGCTAGGTTTTGTGTTTTTAAACTTGTTTCCTTAACTTGCAGATCAAGGGAAGTTGGATCAAGCCTGGTGCCGCTGTTATTGATGTTGGAACAAATGCTGTCGATGACTCGACCAAGAAGTCAGGCTATAGGTTAGTGGGAGATGTGGATTTCCATGAAGCGTGTAAAGTAGCTGGATGTGTAACTCCTGTTCCAGGTGGTGTGGGCCCAATGACTGTTGCTATGCTACTCAGGAATACCTTGGATGGTGCAAAGCGTGTGATCGAGCTGTAAAACCGCCCTCGTCTTTGTTCTTGACTTCATTGTAATTCATGAGACGGTACTCATTCTCCTTTGGTTTTGTTTGAAAACATTTTTATTTATCATGGTTAATAATTTATAATACATGTGAAGATGGTTCATGAGTTTATCAATGAAAAAAACAGTTCATCGCATGTTGCGCCATTGCCTCACTATTGGAATTTGTAAGCAAGCTTAGCCTCACTCTTTATTGGGCTCATCCTTGATTATATTGCATTGGACATGATTAACATGCGGGCCGTCAGCAGTAGCCCAAATTTTCTCTGAGTTGGACTATTGGCACATCGCTGTAGAATGAATGCAATGTTTTGTTTCAAAAAATAAAAGCATTTCACGCTTATAACATGCAAGTGAAAATACATAATAGAAGAGATGTTAAATTAAGAGCGATGGTATAGTCATAAAATCTTATACAAATTGATTTGACAGTAACTTATTGGTTGAATAAAAATATAAAATAATAAAAGTAAATCACGTGAATTAAAAAATATCTAATTCAACCAATTAAATCATGTCATATTAATTTGTGCAAAAAAAATTATCTAAGAGTTTGTAATTATATTATTACTGCTGAATTAAATACATCACATTTTCTAAAATTTAGGGTTTAGGGTTTCATCTCACGAAATGAAATAGTTCATCACTTGTTTCACGAAATGAAATAAGTGAAACCCTAAACAGCTAAACCCTAACTCCCTTCAAAAATCAAAATCTTTTTAAAATATCTTTTGAATATTTACAATTTAACCTTTTAAAATTACATCTAAGGACAAAAATATATTTAAATAAAATGAGAAAAAAATCCTAGTGAAAGAAGAAAGTGACTTCGGAGATGTAAATTTATACATATAACTAGATTAATAATTTCATGTTAATTCAAATAGGCATTCGGATTCTCATCGTTGAACATCATTAGCACTTCATGATTATCTTTACAACAATCAAACAATATTAAAATATCCTCATTTGGTTAAGTATATGCTTTAGCCAGCCT
>NW_006262339.1:45577645-45627159 GCF_000493195.1 Citrus x clementina
ATCACTATAACTTCGTGTTTGTTCATGTCTGCAGATCAATTCTGCAACAACTAATTTGAGTTTTTCATGTTTCTTCTTCTTGCCCATTGATACTTTTAAAATAATGGAAGCGATTGATGAATGAAAATTATGCAGATTTCGTAACTGAATTTGAAATCTACGAATAATAAACAATTAATAACTATACGCTGAAGATCACAAAAATTTTGCATGTTTCAATTCATACCCTGCAAGCTATAGCTTTAATAAATTTTTTTCTTTAAAAGGAAAAAAAAAAAAAAAAGAGCTTCGGTAAAACACTTAGAAACATTTATTAAAAGTCACTAAATTATTGTATTACTCGAACTTAAAAAAATAGAGATTTTTTATGGACCAAAAATCTAGGAGCAAGGAGGACAAAAAATCCGATTATATGGTGGAATTTCAACAATAAAAAAGAAAGTTGAAAGATAGGGGCAGTATTTTTGTTAAGGTTAGTAGTGTCATTAATGGGGTGTTAGTAGTATTTAGAAATTTATATTATTTTAAAATATTTGAATGGGTTAAAAAAGAAAATGAGTTTTTTTTTAATCTTTTTGAGCAGAAAAGAAAACGAGTTATAAGAAGTTTTTGGAGGGGTACTACTAGTCCAACTCATTTTATTTTTAATTTTTTTATGGAAAAATAAAATTCTTTCCTCCAAAAAATTAATTAATTAATTAAATGATTAATTTCATATTACCCTCAGCAATAATAGTTTTCAAAATATTTCTAAATTCTTATAAACTCGACTTACCCCCCATTCTATTAAGAAGACAAATAATTTTCATCAATTCACCGTATTATTTCCTTATCTTCTAAATAAAAATATAAGTAAATTGAAATTTACAATAGCTTGAGGGTATTTTAAATATTATTATTTCAGAAAGGGGTAATATGAATTTTACCCTATAAATTTGAAAATAAGTTTGGGTGGTGATATTTTCATCACTCAAACTGTGTAAAATCAACCTACTTTAGAAAAATAAATAAATAATTCAAAATATTTTAACAGTTTCAAATAAGGAGGAAATTTTAACAATCAACCAATAAAATCCTCATTGAATTATAATGAACCAATTAAATCCCCAATTTTTTTTTTTTTGTAATTTTGGTTCTTGACTATTTTTAACTATTAAGGTGTCTGTAACACGTATTGAAGTTGGTTATTTTACCCTTATATGGTAAAAGTACCAAAATACCTACAAATTATTTTTAACTTCATCATTTTCTACATAAAAATTCATATTTATTTTTTAAACAATTTATCAGTACTACTTTATTAATATGATTATTAAGGGTAAAAATATTAATGGTCAACAATGGTCAAGAGATTTGGTAAGAAAGAAAAAAGAAATCTAATTGATTAATTGGTTAAAATTTTTCTCCATTAAAAATTTTAAGAGAAGGTGAGTTTTTTTGTAAATAACTTTTATAAATAGGGTGGGTTTATACAAATTGCAGGGTAGAAATATCTCACCTAATGAATGAACCGAACGCATTTTAATATGCAATAACCAACTTCATCTAACGTGCGATTTTCCACCAAAGCATATCTTTTATTTATTTATATATAGATTTTTTAGATATTGTTTTAAACTTGTCTCAATATTAGGTCATTCCAAAACTAGTAGCATAAAGGTAATTTCAAAGCTAGCTATGACTACATATACAATTGTGGATAGCAAACTCATTAAATAAATAAATAACGCATATGGCGGTATCTAAAAAGTGCTGCCAAAATAAATTTAGGAGCTATTTATAATTTTGGCCTGCTGTAGTTTCTCTTGTTTTTATAGTATTAAGACACACTTGAATAGCATTGTTCCAAATTGTCTAGTTTAGCGTGCTAGATAGGACATGTTTTTTCAGCGCACTCAATACTTTGTCTAGAGCGTCAACGAACTAGAGCTACCACATTTGACAACGGAGAGCTTGTTTTTTTGTCCAACAACTTGCGCGTGTTATTGCTCAGTACATATTTGGTGCTCCGTGGCTACTGCTTAATGGGAAGAAAAATGTTTGAGAGGAAAATTTGGTCACATTCATTTAAGGGCATTTTGTCCGCAAGAGGTTTTTGTGTTATTAAAAAAAAGAAAAGAAAAGAAATCGGAAGTTGTCTAAATTTATAATAGTCCGGTTATGATGAAATTACTCTACAGTAGAGCACTGATGATAACTGCACGATTATAAATATAAATATTAAAATTTACACTTACTACTACGATCTGATGGTCGTCATCAGTGCTTTACGATAGAAGTTGTAGCCACCGTCAATTTATAAATAGTCCCAAAATTTACTCTATCTTTCATTTATTTAGAGACATAAATATGTATTGTCAAAGTTTATTTTTTCAGACTTATGTAATTAGTTGGTTGGTTTATTTTTTCAGACCTATCTAACTCAAAAGTTGTAAATGTGATGTTCGTTCTCATTTTTTCTTTTCTTTCTTAATTATTCTTGTATACATTTGACCCCATACTAAGGTCGGTCATAAAATAAGACATAAGGCATGTACCAACTTCGAAATATTGCCAAAAATTGTAAGCCCGCGGTAGGATCACCATCATCCACAAAAAAAGTATCCTCATTTAATAACCCTTGAAGAGTGGACTTGATTTGATTGAAAAAAAGAAAAAAGAAAATCTAAGTACATCAATAACAAATATTTTCTAGGATTCGACGTCAACAAAATACGAGATATATACAAACCAAGTAATAAAAGGGGTTTACAAATACTCTTATGTTTCAACCACTTTTCTAATGTTTCTCCTTTATGATAATTACTTCGGTCGCTTTGTATAAATACTAGTCAAAACTGTACAGTTTTTGTTAATATTGTCAAAACAAAACAATATTTCATAAACCACCCACCCCCTCCGTTCCCTTTTTTTCTTTTTTTTTTCCTTTGGCTTTTCTTAAAAAAATATTCATAAAGCATTTAATTCAAGATTCTCCTAAAGGCTGAAAATATACAGTAAAACCTCAATAAACTAATAACTTTGGACTATGAAAAATCTATTAATTTTGTGAATATTAATAAATTAATAAATTAATTACTAATTTATTAATTTATAAAGATAATATCAATTCATAATAAGATTTTTTATGAAATATGGAAATACTATAATTAAAGAATATAGTGATTTTGTCAAGTTGTATGATACAATTTTGATTAATCTGAATTGAGTGAATTAGTCACTTAGGGCCAGTTTGGGATTAAGGAGACTGATGAAATAAGCTACTTGTGTTGTGCAGATAAAATAAGCTGCTGATTAAAAAAGTAACTTGGCGTTTGGTAAACTGTGCTGTTGTAGTTGCTGTGAATTTGAAAAGTAGAGTGTATGTGTTTGGTAAATTTTATTACGAAAGTATTGTTTTATTATATAATGACCAAAATAGATATAAGTTTTAATCACTTTTTATTTTTAGAACATGCTCAATAAAATTGTATAGATATATCTTTTTTCTTAAATATTAGACATTTTTTTCTTAAATATGTGAAATTATATTAAAAAACTCAATTAAAAAAATCTAAAGAACTTTATAATCTGTTACATAAAATATGATAAAGATAAATGTATGATTTATATATTAGGGCTTATGGATAAATAAGATATAATTATCTTTTTATTAAAATCTAGGGTTATAATAGGAATTTTAAAAAAGTATGGTAGCTTATTAAATAAACTGCTTGTAACCCCTTACCTGATTTAAAAAGTTGATGATAAAATAAAGAAAATTATAAAATAAGTTACTTATAACCCCTTACATGCTTTTAAAAGTTGTTGATAAAATCGAGGAAATTATAAAATAAACTGCTTTTACAAAATTTACCAAATATTATTTTTATCGAAAATTATGAAATAAGCAGCTTATTAAATTTCAACCGCAATCTCAAATAAGTCCTTAGTAATCCTTTGGTTGGATTGTAAGGTTAAATCACAATTACATGATAACACATCCAGAGAAGACTTTTTGGAGACAATATACTAAGCCGATCTTTCTTTTATTTCCTTTAAAATAGCACATATAATACAACAATAGTTTTTCATATGAAAGATGTGAAAAAAATAACAATGAACGATGAAATACATAAAATATTCTACTAATACAACAAAGGAAATCATAGACATATAGCATGTATTTAGTTTGACATTAGTTAATTATTAATTAATTTACTAATTGGATCCAACAAAAAAACAAGATTTTATTGAAATTTGTTATATAATAAATTTATTGAATTATTAACTTACCACATTGGCTCTAAGTTGCGACTAACAAAAACTATTTTTTAATTAAAGTTTTCAATTTATTAAGTATTAATTTAATATGATTCTAGTGTACATCATCTCTCCACAGAATCCCAAAACACTTTTTTATGTTCAAATCGAATTAGGTAAATAGGTAATTAGTTATATCACTAGGGTAAAATTCACAGTAGAAGATGTGTATGCTCCATCATTAGTTGTAATAGTTTTAATATATCATGGCAAAATATTATAAACAAGGAGTCTGATACATCATTTTCAATTAATTAAGTTACTTGCGCCATTAGCAAACTTCAAGATTTCCTCATTTGTCAACATTACGTAATTATTAAAGCTTGGAAATCACAGCAGATTTTTTTCAGCCTAAACATGTGATCTGTTATATATATATGCGGCTCCGTCATGCACGCAGCCAGCTATTGTATCTGATGAATAAGTTTATTAGCTGGTTTTGTTTATGAATTGCCCATAAAAAAAAAAATGGCAACTCGATACTATTCTTTCGTTGTAGCTTTGCATCTTACATTAATGAATATTCTTTTTGGCATGGTCGTCGGTGCTGCAGCTCCAGCTTCCCGCGGACCAATCGAAGCCAACGATAAGGATCTTATTCAAGTAGCTCTGAATTTGGAGTTCTTAGAAACTGAATTCTTCTTAAATGGTGCACTCGGCAGAGGACTTGACAGTATAGAGCCAGAGATGGCAGCGGGTGGTCCTCCTCCGACTGGCGCCAGCAAGGCCAACCTTGACCATACTACATATCGGATCATTGAGGAATTCGGTTATCAGGAGATTGGTCATCTCAGGTGATCCTTCAATTCCCGGCCCCAACTATTTAGTCCCTAATTAATTGGCTGTCTAGCTAGCTAGCAATTGATGAAAATTAATCCGATGGGTGTTCCGTTATGTGTGTGTGTGTGTGTGTGTGTGTGTGTGTGTTGATTATAAGCAGGGCTATCGTAACAACAGTTGGTGGATTTGCAAGGCCTCAGATAGATCTCAGCCGTCAAAATTTCGCCAATATATTTGACCAAGCAGTTGGTTACAAACTCACTCCTCCATTCGACCCTTATTCCAACACTGTCAATTATCTCTTAGCAAGCTATGTCATCCCTTATGTGGGACTCGTCGGTTATGTTGGCACCATTCCCAACCTTGTCAACTGCACTTCTCGTAGTGTAAGAAACCTCGAACCAGTCCATCTTAATTATTCATTAATTTCTAGCGGTTGTTTTACGGCCATTGAAGAAGTTTTTTTTTTTTTTGGGTTGGGGGGGGGGGGGGGGGAGGCAATTCCACTCACTTCACTTGTGTTATATATTAGTGCATTAACTCTTTTGCTGTCCATTTAATTAATTTGCAGTTAGTTGCAGGGCTCTTAGGAGTGGAGTCTGGACAAGATGCAGTAATACGGACGTTACTATACGAGAGGGCTGACCAGATTGTGGTTCCTTATAAGATGACAGTAGCTGAATTCACTGACCGTATCTCCGCCCTTAGGAACCGGCTTGGCAAGCGCGGAAACAAAGATGAGGGCCTAAGGGTGCCACGGAGACTTGGCGCTGAGAACAGGACAGATAGTAACATTCTATCAGCCAATGCTAATTCCCTATCCTACTCTCGAACTCCGCCGGAGATTTTAAGGATTGTGTACGGAACTGGCAGTGAAAATAAGCCAGGAGGATTTTTTCCCAATGGTGGCAACGGGGCAGTTGCCAAGAGGTTTCTTGCTGCACTTTAATCATTGCTCATTAGTATGAACTTTCAGTTACGTTTACGTACAAGTTTAACGGCTGTCTACTGTGAATCACAGTCTGTGATTGATTCACAGGGATTAATTAGAATAAATGGAAGCCCAAACATATGACCTAGTTTACGATTGGCAAAGTTGTATAAGAACCACGAATAATTTGAGCTTATTAATTATAATATAAGCTAGTATATGTGTTAGCAATTTTCTTCTTCTTCTTCTGATTTGGTGATGGCATTTAGGGAGCCTTGTGTTTAATGAAGTTTTCTCTGTTTAACAACTAGCTATGATCATGATCATTGTGAATTTCTAAAAGAATAACTTTTTGTATAAAAAGTCACATATATTATTATAAATGTTATCAACATGCTGACATTTATAGCTAGGTATTTTGATTAATGCATCTAATTATTTTATTTTATTCTGCACAGAAAGAAGTAAGAAAACATCAGCAATTAAGAAATTTGTATTTAAACTTGCTAGTTTTGGCGCATGTAGTTTTAGATACGTATAGCTTCGGCTGAACCAAATTAAGATAATTCGAGCATCATTGATTTCAATTGATTTCATCATTGATAACTCGAATTCGTATCAATTGAGACTATCCTAATTGTATTTTGTACTTGTCACATCCAAAATCCGTCACGACATCAAATCTCAATCCCAATTGGCTTGATAATTAGCGATAACCTATGTGTGGCTTAATTTCGTCTCCTGAATTAATTTGACGTATCTTAATTAACTTTCTTTTCTATCTGGGTTGTAAATTGTAACATGTCATCATTAATTTGTTTGAGAATTGGTTATTTGGGAAGTTAACGCAATCCTTAACGAAAGGTACACGAAATATAGAATTAGCCACACCGGATGAGACGTACGCTTCTAGATTAATTGTGCTGATATATATCAACTCAAATTAAAAATTTTATATTTTATATTTCGAATGGGAAGATAAATATCAGTACACGAAATTAATCATCGATCGGGCACGGTAAATAGTGAGTTCGAGTAGATCAGTTGCACCCAACTTAACCGAAAGCATTCACTGGCAGATGAGCTTCCCTTCAGATTCTTCGAACAGCTGCGCTAACCAACGTACTGCCAGAAAGCCCACTTCCTCTATTGTATTATTTGCATGTCTTTGAAAAGTATAAATAAATCAGATGCACAAGTTCAGGATAATATATAAATTTGACCTAGTATTTGAAGAAAATAATCCCATAGGACATTACGAGGTGCCGAATACATTTTCAGGTTGAATTATAAATATACACATAGAATTTCAATTGAGTATTGTTATTTTTGTTGTTATTGTTTTTCATATAAAGTGGGCCTTGAAGCCCTTTGAAATGAGTAAGCGTAGAAAAGCCATGCATAGCTTATGATAGACGAATAAGAGGGAGTGATTAATAATTCTTATTTAATTAATAACTACTAATTACATATTTAATATATAGTTAATTAATTTATTTTGAAGAAGCTTAGATTAGGGAGAGTATCTCGGTGCACATATGCATACTATGAATCATTGTCTCCTCCCTCTTTTATAAATTAGGAAAAATGAGGATTACCCTCTTTTATTTGAAGAAATTGAGCGAAACCCCCACCCTCATATTTTAAAATAGATTCAAACCCCTTTATAGTTATAACGGTGTTAACTTTGTATATTATTTTATTATTTTACCTATAGTCTTCATGCTAGCCATAAAATTTAAATGTTTTAAAAATTGTAAATCAAGCAAAATGAGGTATACCGTTAATGATTTTGAATTAATTTAATAATTAGTTATAAATTATAAAGAAAAATTAACTGACATAACATCAAGTATCAGGATAAAACTGTAGTGCAACTGTGGTACCGTGCCACAGTTGCACCCAACCGTTGGATTCCCACTTATTTAATTGGACCACACTCATTTGAGTGGATCCAACGGCTGGTGCAACTGTGGCATGGTACCACAGTTGCACTGTAGCCTGACCCCAAGTATCAAGTTAATAGCCAATGCAGCAAGGAAGTCAACACCCACTATAACAAGGAAGTCATAATTTTCTGGAACCATTTAATAATCTTTGTAATGTTCAAACATATATATTGTCAGGGACACATATGACCAAATATTATTGCGATTTTATAGATATGCATATTATATTTGCCTCCCCTTTATATAGTACTACTATTTAAGAAGGAGCTCTAGTATTCACATATACCAAAAGTTACCGGAAATTTAAATGAATATTTTATACAACTAGAAGTATTTATAATATTTCCTCTAGCTACTTGTTATTTGTCTCCATAATTTATAATTAATTTCAAAAGATTTAAATTTTATGACTAACATATTAGGAGTTAAAAAATAAAATAATATATTAAGTTAAAATTGTTCTAACTACAGAGGTTTCGACCTATTTTAAATCATGAGGAAAATCTGACTTATTTTCTTCAAACAACATGATAATCCTCATTTTTCCTTATAAATTGTGTATAAAATAGAAGTTACGCGGAAAGGACTCTACTCATGTACTAGTTAGTTGTGAATTCGTTGGGTTTAGTATACCAACACCTTGATATTCTGAAGTAGGTGGATGTCTGTTTAAAGGGCTCTAATTCAGTCTAAGTAAAACATTCTAGTACTAATTAATGTGTTTGATTGGTCATGAGCTTATATATTTCCATGTAAAACTGAAACTTGTATAAATTATAGCAAAATTTAATTAGACAAGGATTAGATCTGCCGTACGTACTACATATGTAAATATATCATCTTCACACAGTTCCTTGCATATGATCAGTCGGCGACATCAACAAGTTTTACTAAATCTTAAGAAGCCATAATTAAGTAGTTATCTTATATCTAGCAAACACGTAAGAGCAACTAATAAGTTAATTTTCTCGTCATCTCTCTGCGGATGGACTCGTCACTCATGCATGATGCATCCATATAAAAAGCTTTTTGGGGTTTGCTCGTGCATGTTACGTACGTACACAGCTATCTACTAGAAATTAAGAAGAACAAATGGATGTGGATACTGGATAGCCCATTTTTTTTCTCTTTGCCTTACTTCTTCTCACACTGAATTTTCACATAATAATTGGTTCTGATTTACTGCGGAACAATT
This sequence comes from Citrus x clementina, assembly GCF_000493195.1. Taxonomy (NCBI): domain Eukaryota; kingdom Viridiplantae; phylum Streptophyta; class Magnoliopsida; order Sapindales; family Rutaceae; genus Citrus; species Citrus x clementina. The sequence continues at coordinate 45,586,803 of NW_006262339.1, forward strand.
ATTGAAGCCGATGATAGGGATCGTATTCAATTTTATCTGAACTTGGAATTTTTAGAAGCAGAATTAATTTTTCTTGTATGGTGCACTTGGTGAAGGACTTGACTGTATAGCTTCATGGTTGGCGGAAGGCGGTCCTCCTACCACTAGGGCTAGGAAGGCCAGCCTTGACGACCTCACAAATCGTACCATCGAGAAATTGGGTTATCAGGAAGGTGGTCATCTCAGGTAGCCCTTTAATATATAAGAAACAAAATATACTGCTATATATAGCTACGCCTTTGTTATTGCAATGATTTATCCAAGTTATACAACGGGTTCCAGGGCTACCGTGGCAACAATTGGTGGGTTCCCAAGGCCACTGCTGAATATCAACACTCAAAATTGGACCAGGATCCGGTGCTGAGCTGAGCTTGTGCTCAGCACCGGATCAATGGTCAGCAATTGCTTGGGACCCACATAAGGTAATTATTGACCATTGATCCGGTGCTGAGCTGAGCTTCCCTCAAAATTTCGCCACAACATTTAATGAAGCAGTTGGTTACGAATTGGAACCTCCGTTTGACCCGTATGTGAATACCATCAACTATCTCTTATCATCCAACGCTATACCTCACGTTGGGCTTGTATGTTATGTTGGCACTAAACCATATCTCGCCAACTACACTTATCGACGTGTGAAATTTAAAAACTTAATAGAGAATAGTTAATTTTTAAAAATACAGAGATTAATAAGATGAGAAATTAGCTCAAATTAATCAAAGAGACTAAAGAAGTATTTCTCCTTTTACTATATTTATAGGAATTAATCATGACATTCTAAGTTTTTTTAATGCAGATATACTCTTAAACAATATAACCACACAGTTTAAGAGCGTATCCGCATTTAAAAAAAAAAAAAAAGAATACCCACACTACAAAAGGACTATATACACACATACATTGATTTTCTTAATATATACTTGCAGTTAGTTGCAGAGCTCTTAGGAGTTGAGTCAGGAGAAGACGCAGTGTTACCAACGTTACTATATGAGAGAACTTATGAGAATGTGTTACCTTATAATATAACAGTGGTTGAGTTCACTATTTATGTCTCTGATCTTAGGAACCAGGTTGCCATGTTTGGCATCAAAGACAAAGGCCTAATAGTGCCACCACAACTCGGCGCGGAGAGCAGAACAGAAAGTAACACCCTGTCGGCAGATGCCAAATTCCTTGTCGTATACGCGAACCCCGCCGGAGATTTTAAGGATTGTTTATGGAACTGGCAGTTAACGCGAGGCCGGTGGATTTTTTCCCGTATGGTGGCAATGGGAGGAATGCAAGAGAGCTTTCAGGATCTCAACCTTTAATGGTTAATTTAAATTCCACTGTGTGATTCAAAATTAAGCTTAGAAAAAAATCTGAAGCTCAGAATAATTTGAGCCTAAATAGTTTTGCTTGTCAACTCTTGCCATCACCCATGATGGAACTAGCAACAGCGGCAGCCTCTGTGTTGCGACTTGCGAGAGTCGAACCACCAGCAGTAGCAGCCGTCGCGGAAGTTGAACTAACACGAGCAGCCATCACGGAATCCACTAGTTCTGATCTGATGATGATGATGAGATCAACAATGATGATGATTTGTTGTTGCCATTGTTGTTGTTGATGATGATGATGATGATTTTGGTGGTGGTGATTATATTAATATTAATATTAATATTAATATTAAGGATAGTAATAATATTTGAATAATAATAATAATAATAAATAATGGTGATAATAGTTAATTGAGAATCATTTTTGTTTCGATTCTAAAATAAAGTAACCACATCAATAACAATACAGCTTATTCTGATTTTGATTGCTACAACTAAAATAAATAATTTATTTTAATTTACATTCCTCATTTCGATTTTAATCTATTTTGATTACAGATTATTAAATGCACCCTAAATCCTAAGCCTAGAAAGAATGTCTTATGATTTGTGTGTTTTTTTTTATAATTATTTTGGGCTTTGCTTTTTTGATTGTGGGAGTAAATTGTCGAAATTTTGCCGAGATAATGAAGCATTTTCGTGTTTTTAATTTTAAAAAAAAGTTAAAAATACAAAAGCAAAATAAAAAGAAAACATAATGAACTGCAATTCCATGCAATATTTTAGTTTTGATTAATAGTTAATTATGTCTTCCTTCTATTTATTTTTCTATTTAAACAAGATTGCTCTTAATTTTATCTTTTCCCTTGGCATGACAATAATTAAATAATTATTTATAATTTGATTCTCTTTCATCATTTACCTGGATTCTTTAATTGTATTACAGAGCACCTTTTAATGATTCCGTAAGAGACTCAAACAGTCTAAACATAGACTAGCTAGTAAAGCTCACGAGTCACAATTCCCATATTCCGGTCCCAATAAAAACAAAAAAGTGATTATTTATACCCTAAAAATTATTTTAAATACCATATTTTCTGTACATTCATATCTTAATTTTAAAAAATTAAGTTTTACATTGCACGCTCTTTAAAATTAAAAAAAAACACTTACTAAAATTATCTAAATTAATTGACTTGATTTACTTAAGACTCCAAAATTAAAATTAATTATCTAAATTAATTTTATAAATACTACCAAAAAATAAAAGGAGAAGAAGATGAAGAAGAAGTAAAAAAAAAATCTTTACAATACTTTTATTTTATTTTATTTTTGAAAAAATAAAAAGCATCACACATACTTTACAATCAAAATATTAATTTCCTGATTTTTCGTCTAAATATTGATTAAGATGTTGAAAATAAAAATTTTAAGGTTCAAGACACAAAAATTATAAATTGTATACACACACACACACACACACACACACACACACACACACACACACACATATTATGGGTGTTCAAAATAATTATGTAATAGTGACTTATAATAAATTGTCCTTGCTAGTAATTCGCATAATGAGTATTTTGTAATAAAATTTATATTAAAATTAGAGTGTTCATAGTAATTTTTAGAGTCAAATAGCCCTACCCTAAAAAAAGAAAAAGAACGAAACTCTCCTATTATTTGACTAAACTAATTGAAAACCCCTATGATATTTTAAAACACATCCAATACCCGGCCCCTATGTATCAATTTTTATGTTGATCTTATCATTTTACAGTTTTACTCGTGGTGGTTGTTTGACATTGGGAACATGGTAACTTTAATTATTTAATTAATTGAATAATTTTTTAGGTCATAATTAATTAAAAATTAAATGGAAAATAAATATACATATACTATTTTCGGAGAATAAAAGTTGAGGATATTTAAAATAATAAAAATAATGTATATAAATGTATTGTTTCAACTTGTTTTACTCTCCAAAAAAATAGTGTGTGTGTAAATTATTTTCAGATGTGGATGTCCGCATCTTTTAATTTTTAGTAAATTTTTTAAAAAAAAATCAGAATTAATAAAAAATTATGGCAATGCCCTTGCTTTTTGTCATAATTTTAAACTTAATTTTTCAATTAATTATGATTAAAATTATTTAAGTAATTAAATACTTAAAGATATATCCTCAATGTCAAATAAACAAAGGATAAAATAATAAGATAAAAAAAGATGGTCAAAGAAATTTTGATGTATTTTAAAGCATAGAAAAGATTTGATTATTATAATCAAACGACATTAGGGATTTCCTTCTTTTAGCCCGAAAAAAATAAAAAACGATTAGTAGGATGATTACTCAGTTTAAAATCGCTGCAAAGCATGTTTTACTAACCCAATTATTATGTATCTGACTTTCTGAGTCCAAGAAAAGCAAAAGATAGGATTCCACCACATTTATGTTGATGATATGTCATGCATATTTGTAATAATTATGTTTCTTTTTGAAATTATAAGGTATAATTTCGTCTGCAAAATCCTCTAAAGCATTCTAAAAGTTACTCCAATTATTTCTTATGACTAATTAAGCTTCCTATGAAAATGTTTGGAAGTGCCCCCATGTCTTTTGGAGCATATGTATCTTATCCGCATATTGTAGCCATTAGCGAGTATTGAACACAATCTCATTCCAGATTCCACCACACAAAAGCAAAGGATTACTCGCACCAAGCATTAGCTCATAGAAAAATTCTCCTCTGTGGCTGATCATGAGGACACCATAGCTAGCTTGACGGATATAGTCATCTTGGTTATATTTGCGGCCAAGCTCGATTCTTTCTTAACTCATCAATCATACTTCTGTTGAAAGTTTCGAGTAAAAAACAAAATGCATGCGCATGTTGGGCACGCTTAAACATTTTGTCCAGCAAACCCACTTTATGGTTATAATGGTTCGTTGTATGCTGCACAAAATTTCAAACGGGTCGGCGCCGTGGGCCACTTTTCAAAATTGTCCTCACGAGTGGCGATCGAGTGCCGTGGTCACTTGACTGCACTGCGTACGACTAGTAATTAACAGACGACATTAACTTCCGGAAATTGCAAAGGTATGTACTTAACTCATATTTGACAATAATGAAGGAAAGATGTTAACCTAAAGGGAGTGTATTTGTATATATGTTACAGATTCTGTAACATACATAACCTAAAGGGATGGTTTCTCTCTCTCCTCATGACACATGTGCACTTCTCCTTGGGTGTAGTGTATGTTACAGATTCTGTAACATAGCAACCTCCGTTAATAAAGATTTAAAAGACAACTATTGATTGATTGTCAATCAGTATTAACATTGATCTTTATAGATTAATTAAATTCTCAATTTTCTTAATTATAACATTTTTTTTCATACGGTGGAGATTGCCAGTTTCCATCTACCGAAATCAATATATATCACGTACATACCTACTAATTGTTCTTATAATGGTCAATAACCTCCCTAACACCATAATTTTATATTATTATCTTTATTTTTAAATACATTTTTATTCATATTTATTATTAATCAAATAAATCATATAAACAAAAAATTAAATATTAAAAATAAGAAATATATATAGATTTTGGTGCAAATAAAAAAATTAATAGTAAGATATTTTCTTAAATGTTTTGTTTTTTTTCACTTTTTTTTCTTGTAATGATTAATGAATATATATTTTATATTTTCAAGATAAAATATCAAACAAATAACCCATTTATCCCTTGTTTTCTCTTAAATTTTTTATACCAATGAATTATTGACTATTATAAAAACAATAAGGGAATAAGTAGTATATATTAATTTCAGTAGGGAGAAAGTGAGAATCTCCCTTTAAGACTTGGTATAATGATTATAAAAAGTGCATGCTTTCTAAAATGTTTGAGGATAATGTAGAGATTAGAGGAAATTAATTAACGTAATTATGTTGTTTTAATATATCATCCTGCAAGTGGGTTTGGATGCTTTTCCCTCAGGGTAATAAACGTAATTACTTGCGTAAGCTGGCCGGACATAAGTTGACTTTTTAGAATAATTGGTCGAAACTTCAGATGGCCATTCATTTAATCACTCTTCTGAATTTAGACAACGAGCTAGTTGTTGTTTTAGAAAAAAAAAAAAAAAAAATTCATGAGCTAGCTGATTAACGCTATTATGGAATCTCATCGGTTTTTTTTTTCTTTTTAAAAAAATATTTGGAAAATATCATTCACTTGATATAGATGTTCTTTTTCACAACGGAAAGGAGTACCGTACTTCTGATTAATGTATTTGTATATATATTATCCCACCGAATGATGAAATAAAATCTAATATGATCAACTATACGTGTTGAGCAGTTAAAAATTTTATGTCACGTATTTAATAATGAGAATATATTTTCATGACGGCTTGAATATATAATACTTTTTTATCTAATTATGCATTCATGCAATTGTTCAAATCTTCAAAAAGAAATTTACATACTTATTAAAGTTCAGAGGGAGACATCGAATACAAAAGTCTGCCCCTCTATCTTGCAGACGTGTAGCCAGCGCACAAGAAGAAGAAGTAGTACTAGGGAGATTTGATAATCCTGAAACGGAAAATCAGATTCCATTCTAAATTAACATTAAGGGATCCATTTGGGATCCCTAGGGCTAAAGAATGAATCCTTGACATGAGAATCAAGCAACATAAGCGCAGCATTATTCGACTTGATGCAGCGTGGAGTCTTATACTGATTGATGGATCCGCCTTGGCTAACAAGCAAATCCATCAGCGTCTCAAAGGTGCCAGGTTCGACAACACGTATCTCGAGCGGTCCAACGGATTTATCATGCGAACGGCAGCGCCTGTACACATAATCAAGTTGTTCTTCGACAGCAATGCAACACTCTTCAAGTACCTTCTGATGATCAAGTGGGAGTGCTGGCGAGTCCACTATTTGAATCTCCCAGTATAATACATAGTGGCCGGGCACAGTCGATGTATCAGCATAGCTTGTGTATTCTACAAGTAGCGCACTGTAAGGTTCTAATAAGTTTTTAGCAATAGTCACGCTTTTGTGCAAATCTTCTTCGTTGGTTTTGTCATTGTCTATGCTCAAAACAACATTTCTCCTGCATATGAATCGAAATTGTGGCGCCCGATTGTAGAATCCAGTCACTTGGAGTACATCGCCAATTCGATATCGATTCAGCCCTAAACAACACAACATATATCTCAGCAATAAAATCCTAATAATTAAGAAGATAAATTTATCAAAACTCTCCCTATTATTATTGTTGAAATTAATCTCCTGCCATTAAAAAAAATTATGATATTTTTTGTGCTTTTACTGTTTTACTCTTGAAAAATTTTACAAATTTTATTTTTTTGAGGGGTAAAATAATTTAAAATGGACAAAAAAAATGAAAATTAATATCTTTTTTTAACATGAACGAGAGCTTTGAAACATGATGAGAAAATGAATAATTTACTAAAACAATATGGTTTTTTTTTTCCATCATTTTTCTTAGTTAAGAATATCTAAAGAGGGAAATTATAATCTTACCGGCAAAAGTGGTGACAACCAATTCATAGTAATGGCCGACTCTAACATGCCCCAAATCAACAAGCTTATCGTTTGGCACCTCCTCTTCTTCATTAAATTCCATTGAAAGCAGCGTGCCATTCTCACCTCCCAATGGCAAAAATTCAAAATAACACATGTTAGGCAAGAGGGTAAACGAGACGTCAGCAGGATTACTCAAGGGTTTCAAATTTACACCGAAGTAACACTCAGATGAAGCATACATGGTGCCCACCAAGGGCAACTTCCCTGCACTATAATACTCCAGGGATGGTATATATTGTGCCATAGAGCCAGTGACTACAGCCTCAATGTACTTAGCCCTAGGCCAAAGTTGACACAAGATTCCTTTCCATGATGGACGGCTACAAATTTCCTCAATCTCGTCGGCGAGAGTGGGGTTTGGCGATGTTAGTAGGGACAACGTCGAGGAACGGCATCCGGGGTCAGTGATCGTAAGATCAAGCCGACCTGAGCGGATATCATTACATAACTGAAACCAATTACGCTCGAGAAAAGATATAGCTCGAAGAAGAGCTGATGCAAACACGGCACCTAGCCGCAGGACTTGGTGACGATGGATTAGACCAGCTAGCAACTGGCAGTACATGCTTTGGTTGCTGTCATTGCACAAGATGGCTGGGTCTGGGCTAGTGAAGTCGTTATACGGGTCGCGTGTTCGGCACTTGAAATGCTTGCTTTTGTAGTAGCTGGTGAGCACAGTACGAGTGGGCAAGCCACTGGGTGTGGACATTTCAGCCTTGACAAAGTAAAAGTACATAGCCTTGCCTTCATCTAATCCGCAAATGTACCTGTAAGTGAAATTCAATCCATGAACGTGCACGTGTCTGATATAAAGTTAGTTTAGTGTTTGAGAATCACAACCAAAGATTGAGAATGGATAATGTCTATTGCCATATTAATGGTTATGAAATGAACGATCGAATATTTTATATTCATGATAAATGCAAATTCTAATCATGCGTTACACGTCACTTGCACAGCATTCTATACAGTACGCCTAGACCTGATTAACTAGAACGTGTTCACCTCCTATGAAAATGGAAATAAAAAGAACAAATAAGGGAAACATAGGAAATTAGGATATATAATATAACTGGTTCATGATTGGCATGATGAGATTATAGAGGAAGGTTCGACGGTCAAGATCTTCTGCTATCGATGGCATCAGCTTTGGCTCTCCTGCAGAAGTCCCCGAACTGCAAACACCGAAACACAACTAAATGAACATGATGAAAACTAGTTTAAAGAGTTATTAGCAAAAGCGATAAAACATGCAGGGGGAAGATATAGAGAGACCTGCATAACATTTCAGTAATGGGGTGTCCGGAAATAAGTGAAGAGTCTTCACCACTAATAGCTATTCTTTGGATATAAGGATAAATATTCTTGTAGGTACTAACAGGAACGCATCGCTTGAAATCAGATACATCTTTTGAACCTCTCAAATACTTGCGCAAGTACTCAGTTTCTCCATTTCGTATTAAGATCTCTCTCAAAAGATTATTTTGCACTTCATCGGCTTTTGCTGTTAGCTTTTCAATCTCCTTCAATGCCTCCTCACCTTTATACTCCAGTTTCTTCCCGTAATGCATTCTTTTGGAGGAACTTAACAAATGAGAAGAAAAGAAGTTTGAAGGATATTCTCACCCTGTTCGTTGAGTATAGGTTTTTATGACCCGCAAGTTCTTTATATAAAAAAAATTGCAAGTTAGATTATGTGTAGTTCTTGAAAACATGCTTCTCGTTTTATCCCCACATTATTGCTAACCGATCGATTGGCAATTTGGCCTAGATTCCATCTACAATTAATGTGGCCACTCACAGGCTTTATTTGAAGAAAGTGACCGGCATTTACATGGATATTGTGCCATGAATTAGATACCACATACTACTAGGACTTCGCCTAGCGCTTTTCAAAGTATTTGGCATTGGAGTTCGAATTATGAAGGAGATAAGGGACTAAAAAATTAATTTAGACATTATTTATTCTCTTACTTAAAAAAGAAAAATAAAAAAGAATAATTTATTATTTCAAAGAAGTTCCCTTGGATCATTTTTTTTTCATTCACTCATTATTAGATATATGCTTCAACCAATTATAATAGTATGTATACACATATGGCAACTAATAAACAAATAAGCAGTAGTGTTCTTGGAGCACCCAAGAGCCCAGTTAATAAAATTAGCTTAATTATATAGGTGAAATGAATATTAGATATATGCTTCAACCAATTATAATAATATGTATACACATATGGCAACTAATAAACAAATAAGCATTAGTGTTCTTAGAGCACCCAAGAGCCCAGTTAACAAAATTAGCTTAATTATATAGGTGAAATGAATATTAATGCATCCTACTAATGAATCACATCCCAACCCCACCAAGACAATTTTATGAGATAAATTTGTTGTCAATTCAAAATTTAAGGGTATTCATTAAAATATTTTAACTTTTATTTGCTCTTGTATGAAGTTAAAGAAGGATTAGAGCTGGCTTTTTTTATTATTAGATTGGTATTTTGGTAGTATTTGGTTCTAAAACAACGATTATATACATGTATAATATACACTTTTAGAGTGCTATTTAGTCACTATTTCTTGACTAGAAGAAAGGAGTGTAGTGCAAAATAGCAAGAAAATCAAACCTGTGCTATTTACTCATTAAAATATTTCAACTTTTAATTGCTCTTATATGAAGTTAAAGCAGGATTAGAGTTGGCTCTCTGTTATTAGATTGGTATTTTGGTAGTATTTGGTTCTATAACAACGATTATAGACATGTATAATATATACTTTTAGAGTGCTATTTAGTCACTACTTCTTGTCTAAAAAAAGAAGTGTAGTGCAAAACAGCAAGAAAATCAAATTTTGATTATCTACAAGCTCGCTCGCTCGCTCTCTCTATTAAAGTAAGTATATAACGTGCAAAACACTAAAAAGAAGCCCCTACTTCATTTCTTCAATTGAGTAGCTACGTACGCTAAATTAAAGCTCAAAATTGAAGGACTTTCAGGTATATAGATCAATTAGAAATATTTTAGAATACGGAATCAAGTTGCAGCATGATTAGTCATTCAATTTGATCACAGTTAATTCCCTTTAATTAATAAAAGTTGTTCTTTAGTACCAAATGAGACAATCCCAACCATTAAATGGTGAATGCGATAAATATGCTTATTCAATATATTGATTGTCATGGTCGACATCTTGACGCATGTATTGATCGATCAACAAGGTCGATTCTGCGGCGTCCAATTTCGACCTTTCCTTTTACTTTTTTGAAGCTGGTGGTGAGTGACGCATTGGAATGCTGCTGCCGACGCTCTCTTCCTCTTCATCACATGGCAATTTTAGTGAAACAATAGCGCTAGTGCGATATAACCATTTAGCCATAGCTGGGAATAATTTGATAGTGCGTAATAAAGCTAAACTTCTGGGGAATTCAATAATTTTTACATGACTAGATGCAGCACATAACTAGCTAGCTAGCGTGCCATCAATCAGTCAAATCATGGTGTCCTCCAAAATTTACTTGGAGGTATTATCTGTACGGTATATATGCACTGATATCATCAGCTTTCCAATCTTTAAAGCTCTGTCGATCTATCATCTTTTCTCCAGTATCTTATCCAAAATTCCTTTTGTTTTTTTTGAAAAAAAAAAAGATTGTTATATACTTACGATCAAAAATATGGTTAAGAAGTATTTTGAGAATTAGTTCAGAAAAAATCTACTCTAATGAAAATTTAAAGGAAAAATCGATCACAAAACTCTACTCTCATGAACAAAAGAGAAGATATCTACTCCTACACTTATTTTATGGTGAGGAATTTCCCTATTTGATGTGCTTCGTGAAAGAAGTATATTTGTTCTTTAATATATGTAATACGTTAGATTTCATAATGAATTAGTTTTCACTTTTCAATACCTATTTATTTTGTATTTGCTAAGATTGACATCAGAGTCTTAAGAAAGATGTAGTCTATATATTTTGTTTAATATCTTATACAAAGTAGATTCATGAAATTTTGATGAAGTTACATATTTGAGGGGATATTTTGTCTAATTATTTATATAAAATATGACATACTATTGTACTACAATTTATATAAAGACAACTTGTTCCGAAGTTAATGGTTAATACAAGTTATTCAATGCTGAAGCCGCTTTTGTGTGTGAAGTGCTAACCCAATTTTACTAGAATGCAGCAAACAAAGTTTTTCTCCTTGAACTGTACTTTATTTTAGTATACTTAGAAAGTATTGGTCGTATATGAGTAAATTTTTATTTGAAGAGCTCTTAATAAGTTGTTTTTGAGTGTGCGCTTTCACGGATAATACATTTTAGAAATCTTTATTGAAATATTTTATACACCATCACCTATAACTTATATCAAACCTAAATATAGTCACATCATAGCTTTTAAGTATTTTACAGGCTGTCATGTTCTTGAATTAGGCAACCATTTGTGAGTTGCTCTAAATAGCTGCCTTGACAAGTATTTGCGAAGACAGTTTAATTGCATTCCTCTGGAGGCAATTTGGCTTGATTATGTGGTTAACATAAGCACATTCTTGTTTCTTTCTGAAATATATGATTCGTGTGGTCTATTTACGATGAATTTGATATGTTATAACTGATTATGAAGGTGGGACTAGGAGGGTTTCTTTGAAAACCGATCAATCCATTGTACGTCAGCTCTAAGAAATAAGGTATAAAAGTTGCAATTTAGCTGACCATTTCTTTCCCCTTGTTAAGCTTATGTTTATGAATGTAATTAAAGGAGCATTTCCGTTTCTTAAATGCTTCAGAACAGTCTACCCAGTTAAATGCTTCATAACCTCTGATTTTAAATGCTTTTTTTTTTTCTCTTTTTATTTTAGTAAGCATGATTTTATTATATAAAACTAACTTGAGTTTGCATATTTTTATTATTAATAATAAAATATTACTTTGAGAAGGGTATGAGTCTTCCATTGCTTTTATTTTGCATCCATTAAAAGATACATTTAGGTAGCGTTTACTTTTTGGATTGGATTGGGAATCCTGAGGAGTGGGAATCCTAGGATTGGGAATGTGGAGTGGGAGTGGGAGTAGGTTGTTTACTTACACTGGAATGGAAGTATGGATTAGAGATCAGAATCCAATTTATGTGTTTACTTTGTTTTGGATTGGGAGTAAATTGTTTCAAATTACAATTTTATCCTTATTTAAAGAATTATAGTTTTTAATTACAAAACTAATAAAAAATATATTTAATGAATAATATTTATTTTATTATATTTGTAAATTTATTATAATTATTAATATTCTTAATTATGAACAATAAATTATTAATTTTAATACAAAATGAAACCTTATTTTATTTTATTTAATATAATTATATTAAATTTATTATTATATAAAATAATAATATAATATTATTTAGTACAAAATTAATATTTTATTAGAATAAACTATTTATTATTATTAATATTAAATAAATATAATACTATTATTTTAAAAATAAATATAATAATATTACATTTATTAATTCTCTATTAATATAATAATATTATTTTAAAATAATTTTAACTTAGAATCAATGCAAATTATTATTTAGTTAAATATAATATTATTATTCAAATAAATATAATAATATTATTCAAATAAATATAATAATATTTATTTTATTTTATTAATTATAAAATATTATATTAAATTAAATAAAAAAAATAAAAAGGTAAAAAAGGGAGAGGTGGGAGTGGATTCCCACTCCCACCTCCCCCAATGGGAGTCCCACTCCCATTCCCCACTCCAAAAATGGGTGGGGCCCACGGAGTGGGATTCCCACTTCCTTCCCATTTAGATGAAGTAAACGCTGGAGTGGGAGGAATCCACACATATGGTGAAGTAGTTGTACCCTTTGTTTTTATTCAATTGTACATGTAGTTTAAAACGAAGATTTTGAAGAAAAAAATGAAATTGGTCATATTATTTGGTCAAGAGTAGAAAATGTATACCTTTTGCAATTATTTGGTGGAAAACTCATATGGTTTACAACTACTAGGTGAAAAATTGATACCATTTACAATTAACACATGAAAAATGGATTTTTTTTTTTTTTTTTTGGTAATGGATATGGAGTCATTATACTAAATGATAATACTACCCTCCTGATATCGTCAAATGTTCATCTCTAATAACAAAAAAGTAAACAGACGATACAATATATATAATATTTGTAAAATTAAAATTAAAATATTTGTAATATTTTTTTATAATCGAGTAATCTTTGGGTAGACTGCTCATGATTTCTTTTTTATTATATGGGTTCCTCTATGATGCTGTAATTTTTTTACAGCATCAATAATGTTTTTAATTGTGTACCATTGGATTTAATCAATGGTACACAATATTTGTACTAAAAAAATTAAAAAATAATGGTAAATGGTTAACAAACGTGTAAGGGGTGGAGAATTTTGTAAAATAACTATGACCATCCTTAGAGTTTGAAACAATTTCACTTAAATAACATATTTTATGTAAAATTATTTTTCAATCCTCCTTTAAATTTGAAATGTGATAATCTTTTTTTTAAATAAATCTTCCAAAATCTATTACCATTAAGTATAAAATATAATGATAGGTTATTTAACACAAATCAAATAAATAAGTTGCAATTGAAAATTTTATATATGATATAATAGTAATAAATAACATAACTAAGTACATATACTTAAGTAAATATCATAGTTAAATCAATAAACTCATTGTTGAGATTGCTTGTAACATAAAAATTACTTGATCACACATGTTTTAATAAAATTTAATATCGTATATTAAAATACTCATTATTTTATATAATATTAAGGGTCATTGTATAATTGATCATGAAGTATGTCTTATTTTTAACACCCATTTAACATACTTATTCTCTTAACTTTATATTTATCTTACAATTAATATCCTTACATGATAGGAATTTTATGTTTTATAAGCCTATATATTTTCATTTTAATTTCAAATATCACTTTGTTAATTTCACAAAAATTAAATCTAATATATATTCCTAATGAGCTTTAGTTTATGAACCGTGAAAGATTATTTTATTGATATCCTTAGATTGTAATTATAAAATTTTATGTTATTAAGAATTATTACTTTTGTTATGATAATTAATAGTGACAATAAATAAAATATTGCCTCCAATAATATTTACGTTGGAAAAAAAAGTGAAGAATATCATGTATATTTTTAGATTTTTATTGACATGGTAGGAAATTATCTCAGCCTTATAAAATTTAACTTTTACAAGTTTGTTTTTATTTTATTTTCAAATGTCACTTTGTTAATTTCATAAAAGTTAAATCTAACACATATTCCTAATTAACTTTAGTTTATGAATCATGAAAGATAATTTTATTGTTATTCTTTGATAGTAATTATAAATTTTTTATGCTACGAAAAGTCATTACTTTTATTATGATAATAAATAGTGACAATAAATAAAATATTACATCAAATAATATTTAATGGACAAAATGAGGAAAAAAAATCATTGTATGTTTTTATATTTCCATTATAGAGATATGGTTTGGAATACTTTAACTTAAAATTTTGGCACAATATTTTTGACCCACTAATATCTCATAATCTAATGGTTGATATTGAAAGTCAAAGCAACATTTCATAATGTTATATCCTTCACCATTGAATTGCATGAAATAAATAGTTTAATTTTTTAATAAAAAATTAAATCATAATATTTCTCACTCTATAGACTATAGTTATATAGACATATATATTTTTCAATAATAATTGGTGAATAAAATATTTCTCATTTGTTGTGACTCATATAGTATTATTAATAAAACACATATAAAATAGTTAATTTATTGCAATGCTTTATATTATCATTATTGTTTAGGTATTAATGGTTTGTAATTAAATTCATACAATACAAATTATTACAAGACTTTGTGTTAAATAACCTACTTGATAATATATTTTATACTTAATGGTAACTGATTTTGAAAGATTTCTTTAAAAGAGATTATCATATTACAAATTTAAAGGAGGGCTGAAAAGTAATTTTAAATAAATATACTATTTAAGTGAAATTGTTTCAAACTCTAAGGGTGGTCACAATTATTTTACAAAAATTATCCACCCACTTGAACGGTTATCATTATTTTTAAATTTTTTTTAGTACAAATATTATATACCATTAATTAAATCTAATGGTTCACAATTAATACATTATTGATGCTGTAAAAAACTTTACAGCATCATAGAGGAACCCTTATTATATTTATTTTTATTTAAAAAAATTCTGGTCTGGAGGATAGATAGGATGTAATGAGGTGTAGTACTATGCTAGTGTGTGGCTTGGCTCAGGATAAGATTTAGCCACGTAGGTCACTCAGTAACAGTCTCGGCTCTCGCATTCTACCATGGGCTGCGAAGAGCCCATTACTTAAATTCATGGGTTTTGGATTTGTTCAGCTTACAAACTGTATTAACCGTCTCCAGAAGCCACGGCGTCGTTTGGCAGAGATGGAAATGGGATAAACTAACTGTGCGTATTTTGCTGGAAAAGATTTAGGTGGGAATCGATCTGAATGGCTGTGGCTGCTCTGGTAAGCCAGCAACCGCTCTGCTTCTCAAATTCAATAGCAACAGGAAGAACAAGACACAAACCATGGCTCCCCACAAAAACTATCATTTTAAATCCTCAAAAGAAGGCTCATCTCTGTCCCATCTCCTGCTCTTCTTCTTCTTCTACTTCTCAGTCTCCAGAAACCAATGCGGAGACAGCGGAGTCTTGTGTCAATCTGGGCCTCTCACTATTCTCCAAAGGACGGGTATTTTTTTCTTTTATATCTATCTCTGATCACTGGAGCCATTTTCTTTTGTTTAGTTTCGTAAATTTTGGATTGTAATCGTGCTTTTGTTTTTGTTTACTTTAATTTTACTGATTATTTTTATTTTTGTTGCTCAATTTAATTATATTTTGCAGCGTGAAAGAAATGGGCATTTTTATCTTTACACGATGGAAGTATTGTAAATTGTATTGAAGGAGCAAACAGTTTTTTTTCCCCCACCTTCTTGGAAAGATAAAATTGTAGGCTATTTTTTCATGATTGAGTCGATGGTACTTTTCCCTTACCATCACCACTGTGCTTTCATTGTCGTGCAAGTACTCCCTGTGAGTGAAATCCAGCTTTAAGATGTGAATGACCTAAGCTAATCAATAATCATTAATGCATAATCAAATTATAATGGTACAATTACTAGCCAAAGTAATATTTGGTTCTTAAACCGAATTTTCCCTCACAGTTGTTACATTTCTTTGATCATATTGTTCAACACACGCGACATTCTGCAGTGTCAGCAACATCTTGTCTTGCATCACTGTGTGTAAAACTGTTTAACTATTTGTTTATCAATCACATGTAATGTTTGTTGTATCATTTATATAAATTTATTATCATGTGCTTAAATTTTTCAGGTTAAAGATGCCTTAGTTCAATTTGACACAGCACTCAGTCTAGATCCCAACCCTGTGGAGGCCCAAGCTGCCCTATATAACAAAGCTTGTTGTCATGCGTACTGGTAGGAAGTCCAACCTCCAGGCTTTTCAGTTTCCTCTTTTTTTTTTAAACTTTGTGTCATGATAGATTGCCATTGAATTTTTTGTTTCTTTTTATCTCAAAACAACTCAATTGCTGCAAATTGACCGATAAAATCTCTTCATGGTAAAATGAGTTACACTGGTTGCTCTCTACAGACACGTGACTGTCAGCGTAAAGGTCTGTCAAAACTAGTGCTTCCTTTAAATGGAGTGTGTTTTTCTTAGAACTCAAACATAGATAGTTTATTTCAAGAAAGGCATTCAATGAGTCAAAAATTACACAAGTGTCCGTACAAATTTTATCTCATATTCAAAATAAAAGAATTTTATGATCTGATTTAAAGCCAATAAATCTTCCAAGTTTCAGTAGTAAATTGCCAATAGCTTAGTTAAATTTTGCTTCCTTCACTTTGTTTGTTTTACATGAATGAAGCTTATTCAGTAATTTTATCCCTACTGCTGTCTAGATGAGGGATTTTAATTTCAGTGTTCATTTTTCTGAAGTGGGGAAGGAAAGAAAGCTGCTGATTGTCTGCGTACTGCTTTGAGAGACTACAATCTTAAATTCGGCACAATTCTTAATGATCCCGACTTGGCCTCCTTTAGAGCTTTGCCTGAATTCAAGGAATTGCAGGAAGAGGTTTATCTCTCTATTTTGCTGTTTTATATCAATTTTCCACTTCACAAGCTAAATTAGCTATAGAGTGCAACTTTCTCCATAGAGTTAAATGTTGCTCCTCATTTGCATCATTCTTTTAATCTCTCGTAACATGAAAGTGACAGGATCTGTGAAAGGTCATTTCTTTCACTTTCTGCTAATAAATATTTTAACTCAAAACTATTTGTTATGCCTACAGGCCAGGCTGGGTGGGGAAGACATAGGCTACAGTTTCCGAAGAGATCTGAAACTCATCGGTGAAGTCCAGGCACCATTTCGTGGCGTACGGAGATTCTTTTCTGTGGCACTCTCAGCTGCTGCAGGAATATCCTTATTCTTTACTGTACCCAGGCTACTTCGTGCAATCGAAGGTGGTGACGATGCCCCTGATCTCATAGAAACTGCTGAAAATTTAGCCATTAATATCGGAGGTAAACCAAGACATTCAGCTTGACCTTTCATATATTTTGCAAGTGGACTTTTCCCTTTATGATGAGTAAGACTTCAATGATACATCAGAACTTTATAACCGGCTGTTGTGGGTGACTAAGCTTTTGAATCAGCAATCTGCAGGTATCATTGTTTTTATCACATTATTCTTATGGGACAACAAGAAAGAGGAGGAACAACTTGCTCAAATATCCCAAGATGAAACTCTTTCAAGGTTGCCACTGCGCCTCTCTACCAATCGGATTGTTGAGCTGGTGCAGTTGCGAGGCACAGTTAGGCCGGTTAGTACAAACATATTTTTTCAGCTCATATTGTTGTTATTAAATGCTTCTGCTCTATAATTGGAAACCTTAAACGTTGACACTGTAAATTAGCATGTTTGCATTTTTGTCATGGAAGCGTCACCTAATTACAGAGTTTCCAGCTATTCAGAATATTGCTTCATTATCCATTTACAGTAAGGGAATAATCACTCGTGCAATGTGATGATTACACATACATCCATTCTTTTGTTTGTGGATACATGCTCATCTATGAACAAATGGACATGTGATTTTCTGAGAAAAATTTCTAAATGCTCGTCAACAAATTTAATTAGAATCAGACTTCTTTTACCAGCTGCTTATATTGTTCCTCTGGCAATTTGGAAGCATTTCAGTAAACTGCTGCATATCTCAGAAACAAATATAATTTTTCATAACAGTTACCTATAATATTCTATTTGTTTTCTTTTCCGTCTCTTGGTTAAGTTTCATAAAACTGCATCTTTTATGTAACTTTGAGGTTTGGACTAGGTTATCTTGGCAGGGCGAAAGGAGACTGTTTCCTTGGCTATACAGAAGGCAGAGAGGTTCCGAACTGATCTCCTTAGACGAGGTGTTCTTCTAGTTCCTGTGATCTGGGGTGAAGGTAGGGCACCACAAGTAGAGAAAAAAGGCTTTGGTCTGGCTCCAAAAGCAGCAGCTGCTCTTCCTTCTATTGGGGTATGAATACAAAGGTTGCTATCAGCAATTATCTTGTGAGCAATATTATAGTTGCCCTCCTTGACACTGTATCCAATGACATTTTGGTAGGAAGATTTTGAGAAACGAGCTCAGTCTATAACTGCCAAATCAAAGTTGAAATCCGAAATTCGATTTAAAGCGGAGGTGGTGTCACCCAGTGAATGGGAAAGGTTAGATTCCACTTGTTCAGAAGTTTGTTTTCCATTTTGTTGGTAAAGTTACACCTCTATAATATATTAAACATAAATTTTTACCTCTTTGTTTGCCCTTCATTTGCCTTTAATGGAATGAAACGTCACATTCAATCTATGACAATTGTTGTGAACTATTTATCTCCCTTTTAGTTTTTTAATGACTCAAATGTGCTATTATTATTCCTCATTTGAGCTCTGATATCTTCTGAATGAAAAATCTGTACTTATTCAGATGGATAAGAGATCAGCAGAAGTCTGAAGGAGTTACCCCTGGAGAAGATGTCTACATAATATTGCGTTTAGATGGTCGTGTTCGGAGATCTGGGAAAGTAAGTGGATATGGTAAAGATTTTGTGCTTACTTATAATTGAACAGAAATAGCTTCGATTAGCAGGTGCTTAAGGAATTTTTGGTAGTTTAAAGGTTTGGTACAATAAACCACCAATTTTTGTTGTTGTGGTTTGCGGAAAAAACATATAGATTGAGATTTTGGATTCCTATTTAACACTAGCAAAATCCTGATCAGTTGAGGGTTCCTTTTCCTGTTCCATTCACCGGTCACCAATTCAGTTCATTTGATTTTCATAGAAGCTGCTGTTTGAATCCACATTCTATGATTCTTTGTTGTCACTTATCAGTAATTAGAATCTCTGTGTTCTTGGGTGGTAGTTAATTCAACCAGTAAAACCTCTTGTGGTACAAGAGGTCTGGGGTTTAAAACCCTGCACACATGAGAATGAGTATCTCAGCATTCTGCTCTGTTTATCCTGAGGGGTTTAAGTTGAAAACAAAGAGTGCTTAGTTTGTTCTATCTACAATGTTCATCTAAAGTGACGTATACGTAATGTGACAAACTCTACATCCAACCCAAGAGACTTCTAAAAATTGATTTTGATGAGGTCTTGTACATTTTTCTATATCAAGTTGGTGTAACAACCTCTCGTATTTGTGTAGGGCATGCCCGACTGGCAACAAATTGTGCAGGAGCTGCCACCAATGGAAGCATTGCTAAGCAAGCTAGAAAGATAAAGAACTCTTTGTTCACCAACTTGAGAGGATTATGAATGAAAACTAGCACCATTCTCTTTAAATATCTTTGGTGCCCCCCATATGATCGTCTTCTTTGTATAAACCGGCCTCCATGAGAAGATAGATCGTCCTCTTACTCCTACACACTCTTGAAGATTCTTCATCCATTATTTGGAGATGTATCTTCGCTTTGTAAATTTTGAATAGAAAATGAAATGAATGGGGTGGCATTTAAAATTTGAAATTTGAAATGCAGTGCTCGCTTTGCAGCTGTTTTTCGCGAAACCGTTTAAACAATTCCGCAGATTCTTTTTTCTTTTTTCTTTTTTCTTTTTTTCCCCTTCGGACTTGGTGCGACTGATTTGATTGTAAAGTCATTGCTCTTGGTTATTTATTTTGGAGAAAAAGTATTTTTCAGCTTTAGGTTTTGAAGGGGTAATTTTTAAAAACCTCCCATGAGGTTTGGACTTGTTGCAAGTAGATGGCGAGAATTGATTTATTTGTAAAAAATCCCCTACCGTTAGTTAATTTTAACATTGACCGTTAGTTGACCGTGCAAAGACAATATTACCCTTAACAATAGTTTATAAACGAAAATAACTATAAAAAAAACCAAAATTATTAGCTATTTTATCATCTTTAAATTATTGATATTTTCTTAAAGTTCCTATAAAAAAGATAAAATTAAAAAATTAAAAAATTCTCTTTAAATTATTGATATTTTCTTAAAATTCCTACAAGAAAGATAAAATTAAAAATTTAAAAATGAAATAGTCATAATCTTTACCTATGATATTGTAAATTTTTGGAATTGACAAGGATAAAATTGTTAAAAAATAGGGTTTGTGCTTTTCGCGCCAATAATTTTAGTTTTTTTTTAGTTATTTTCGTTTATAAACTATTGTTAAGGGTAATATTGTCTTTGCACGGTCAACTAACGATCAATGTTAAAATTAACTGACGGTAGGGGGTTTTTTACAAATAAACCAATTCTCGCCATCTACTTGCAATAAACCCAAACCTCAGGGAAGGTTTTTAAAAATTACCCGGTTTTGAAGCAATAACTTATTTTATCTTTATTATTTAAATAATGATTTATTTTATTTTTTTAGTTCAAAATACTCTTTTGTTAATTTATCGTAAGTTTACTGTATAATTTTTTGAGAATAAAATAGAATTTTTAATTAAGGACATACATACTATTTTTAAAATAAAATTATCAAACACAATTAAATAATATTGGACTTTTTGCAAAAATTTAAAATTTAAGGATAACCTAATAAATAAATAATAATAATATTAAATAATATGCAAAACATATATTTAGGACAAAATAAAGAGAAAAAACATAGATTTCATAAGTATTAGAGTGAGTTTTTTTTTTGTCTTTTTTGTCTTTTTTGTCTTTTAACTTCTTTATGACTTTAATACAAACAAGATAAATAAATAAATAATCAATCAATATTATTATTTTACCAGAAATAAACACAGTTTCATTAACTTAAAAAGCACACACTAAAAACACGATACAAATGTAATATATTACAGAATAAAATATATTGTACCTTTTATCTTTTAGTTTATCCCAAATTTTAATATGGTCAGTAATCCCTTATTAAATTATTGTTATTGTTGTTGTTGTTGTCGTTGTTGTTGTTATTGTTATTGTTACTACTACCACTACTACTGCTATTATTATGAAATTCAGTTGATTTCATTAAAGAAATTCAATGAACACACACACACACATTGATTATTTTTTAGTGTTATCTTTATTTTATTAAGTTATTCTTGAGTTTTAAATATTTGTAGAAAATCAACGGTTATTTAATTGTTCTTGAGATTTTCATTTTAAAATAGTTTGTAATTATTTAAGTGAAAATCTTATTTTACCCTAATAAATTACATAGTAAACTAATTATAAATTAACGTTAGAGCGTTTTGAATTATTATTTAAAAATTAATAATAAAATTAATTATTATTTAAAAAATAAAGATGAATTGGATTATTTCATGAAACTCTAAAAGTGAAAAGAGGTGAGGTTTTTACCGATATAATGCTATTAGGCCGTGGTGACCCAACTGCTGCACCGCATTTTTTTTAATCATTTATTTTGGTTCCTTGAAGGCTGCACTGTTTTGGGAATTTAACTCAGTTTCTCTAGCTATTTTAATACAGAGTCATACAGTCAGTAGAATAAAGAAAGAAAAATGACTTATATTTTATGTTTATATCAGGTGTTGGGGTTAGTCCATATCCACATCAGCTGAAGCCTGAAGGTGAGGAAAGTAGGGAATAAGACTATAGACTAATAATGTAATTAAAGTCATAACCCAAGGATCCCTGAAGTTATTTTTTTATAAGTTTCTGTATCACAGTGATTTATACAACCTATGCTATCAACGTGAGATATCAAAACTGGCTTAATCTGACCATCTTTTATAGGATACATGATATACAAATAAAAATATGAATAGCTGGATCCTACATGAAAAGTAGTGAGATATTGAGAATTGAAGGAGCCAAGATGGTGAATTAGATCGAATTGGATCTTGAGACACATGCACTTGCTTCTATAATTACGATAGGACTACCGAACCAACCATATTCCTAAGCTAAAGCACACCTTTCTATTCAGCAATAAGCATGCATATGCATACCCTCATTCCATTACCATACCATGTCAGCCGATTTTAATATTCATGTAATATCAGGGCCTATTAAATGTTTTGAATATGAACGAAGAATGATCATCATCCAGGTCATGCTTTCATTTTTTTAATGATTTGTATCCCTTTCATAGT
This sequence comes from Citrus x clementina, assembly GCF_000493195.1. Lineage (NCBI taxonomy): Eukaryota > Viridiplantae > Streptophyta > Magnoliopsida > Sapindales > Rutaceae > Citrus > Citrus x clementina. Next base: position 45,609,527 of record NW_006262339.1, read on the forward strand.
AGGTTTCGAAGAGGTCAGACGATGATATAAATTCAATTCAAGAATACGTCCAACTTTCTATTTAGCAATCAGAAGAGCATTTGAACTGGTAAAAGTCGTCAAACTAATCAAGATTTATCTAGAATTAACAGGAGTACGAGCACCCACTTTATCACTTAAATTATTGTTTTACTTACTTCAATTCTTGGTTTAGGCTTTCCTTTACTATGATTAATATTTTCATGTCTATTATTGATTCTTTACTATTGTATTTAGCTTCAACTAGGACAGGTATAAACTGTTGATGGTTGTTGGGCAGGACTTCGAAGAAGAAACACCCATCCTCCTGATACCTCTTTTATTAGTTTGTCTACATAAGTTTTAATTACAAAATTACCCTACAATTCATGCATACCAACTACAAGGTAGTAAAGTCAACAGTCAGCTAACATGGCATATTTTGTAGATATAAAGAAAGCCGATGTCATTGTGTTAACTCAAAGATTAATTTAAGCCAAATTGCCAGCCAGCTTTATCCTTGTCCTGCGTTGAGTTATCGCATTTATTATGTTATATACGTGCAAAGCAACAATAGCTATATAGAGAGAAAGAAACACAGGAGTGGCAGAAGCAACAGCAATGGCCAAAACTCTTGCTTTTCTCCTGTGCGTTTACCTGTTCCTCGCTGCTCTGATGATGGACTCATCAACTGTCGTTGACGCGGGTGTCGACCAGAGATTGAGTTGGGTTCCGGCCAAGGCCCGTTGCCAAGGCTCCATGGCGGAGTGCATGGCCGACGAAGAATTTGGGATGGATAGTGAGATCAACCGGCGCATATTGGCTACTACAAAGTACATAAGCTATGGAGCGCTGCAGAGGGACTCTGTGCCATGTTCTCAAAGGGGTGCGTCCTACTACAACTGCCACGCAGGCGCACAAGCAAATCCTTACAGTCGTGGCTGCAGCGCAATTACTCGGTGCCGTAGCTAAGTTTGTCCTTAATTTCCTTCATTCCCTTCTCATTTGTAAGACTGAAAAAAAAAATGCAATAATAATATGATTAAGAGGATTAGTCACGATAGTGAATTTGAATCCCCTATTGAGACGGGTGAATCGGTTTTCCTTTTCATCGTAAAAACTAATAATGTCGATTGTTGCGGATGCATGCTATGGCTGCTGCATTTGATTTTTCGCTGTGTTTGTTCTGCCTATTACTTTATTTCATGTTACACAGACTTGAAGGAGAATGATGCAAAAAATATTTTGGGTCTTTGACTATAAAAGAAACAATTTGCTGCTGTTTTTGATTCATAATGCTAAGATAAAGGGACAAAACTGCAGTTTCCAGGTAATCAAAATTCAAAACCAATTCGGGAGGCAGGTAGTAAACAAGGAAATCAACCGCGGGTATAGGGGATGAAAATTGCTCTTAAGAAAAATAAGCATCTCGCATTCTTGTCCGAGAAGAGTTGGCATCTGGTTGAACAAGTATGTTTGGTCAAAGGGTTTTGGCATAAGTTGTCTTCCATTTATGGAACCATCAAAATCAAGGCAGCAGTTAGGGCAAGACAGCAACTTTAGAACATGCAACCTAATTCTATTGGATCGTCCAAGACTTTCTCAAGTTTGGCAAAAGCATCAAAATTCAAGTAGTAAGCTAAATAAAAAGTTTAGCGTTCAAGAATAGGCGTGTTTCTACCCTTTTCCATCTGAAAAGTATAGCATTTCTGACTTTGGTGACATTGCACTTAAAAACACTGACAATACTAGGCATTTCTATGTGACTGAGATGGTCGAAAATAAATGAAAACCATCCTATGTGTCTGCAAGAAAGTAATTACTGACAAATACAAAGTAGCTGCCCTCAGTTGTCAGTACACAGAAAACCAGAAAATATCAAATACAGAACCAACTAAGCCCACTCATATCAGTATGATCTCTCTCAACCAGAAACACAAACAAAAAGCTAGCATAGAAACTAAAGCCAGCATTCACTGCACAAGCACACCCTTTTACTATTCTATGCTGATCCTTCCTCTGGCTTCCCTTCACCCGAGTTTGTCTTGGATGGGGTCAACGGAGATGGAGAACCCTCCACTCCCATCTCTGCTCTTAGATCATTGATGCTCTGCTCCAACTCATTTATTCGGTTTCCCATCTCATCAAGTACATTGAAGTTAAGTAAACAAGAAGCCTCATACATTTAACGTAAACACAACGAAAGAGATGCAAAAACATCTTTGTTGAACAGACACAACAGAGTGAATTAAGAATGTGCTTTCAGATTTCTTTGAACCTGGTGATCAAATATTTATCAGCCAAAATCAGAAATAGAGTCAGATTCATATTTTTATCATATTACAGCAGCATAAAGAATGTTCTGTGACCCTACAAAGATCCTAAGTGTAAGAACTGTTTGTTAACACAAACAATACAGGATCTTCTAGTGTAACAACTGGTTTAACGTTCAGACTGTCATCAATTTTCAGAAAGATACACAAGCAGCACAAATACAAAAGCTTTGCCAAGACTACTATTTCACAAAATCAATAATTTAGGAAAAACAAAGTTATTTTCAATGTAATGCACAATGAAAGAGTTTTGTTCCTGCATTTAATGATCCCAGAGAATTCAGTATCATAAAACTCAAGTGGGAAAAAAAAGGATATTCTTTGTCACAATGGAGTCAGACATTGTCTGAAACCTGGACTGCATCTGTTGAAGAAGATTTTGCACCTACATATCAGTGAAGCAAAAAAATCAATAAGGCCCTACACAAAGAAAACCACAAAAACAATCACACAACTCCTGCAAATTCCTTGTATTAGCTTCAAACACTTCATAAGTGAACTATTGCTACCTTGTTTCAGCCAAAACGATTTTGCAATCTAAAGCTACATCTATGTCTAAATAAATCGGTTACAAGACTAATACCATAATATTCCAAATTATAGTTTCAAACATACACTAATAAACTGAAAATATTAGAGGACTCACGAAAACAGTCATATCAGCAGTACTTTGCTTGGGATCTTCCGAATCATGTCCGTCCTGCCAAAAAAGTAGCCAGTTAGAGCATATCAGACAAAACATTCTAACAAGATCAAGATGGTATCACAGCCTCCTCAAATCTAACGGACCAAACTGGACAACAACTAGAAAACCGAAACAGTTTAACAAAAATAACTGAAAACCAACACAAACTCACAAGCTTTAAGGCTGAAACTTCGAGAAGCAAAATTATTTTGACTGTAAAATATGAATTACACGCAACACCATATCCGAAGACGTAAATAAAAAATATCGAAGCCTAATTTTGAGTTCCATACACCCCTCTTCTAAAAAAACAATCACTGATTGCAGAGTGAAAACAGATCTGAATCATTTCATAAGTACATTTTAAATCAAGCAATTCTTGAAACCCTAATTATGCACTCCGATTACTCTAACCAAATACGAAGAAAATAATATTTGACTTCGGCGATCAGTACAGGAGTTCAATCAAGAGAAGCAAGTATTACCATTGCTCGCTACGCTAGCGGATCTCTCTCTACTGGTCTCTGCCGTACAGTAGATAGATTGCCAAGAGTTAAAATGCCGATAAACGATCGCCTGTGCCTAATCTAAGACAAAGATGCTAGCGCCACAAAAGTTTTACCCCTCCGCCTCAGGTTCTGAGCGGCTGAAGTTACCAATATACCATTAAGCACAAAAAATAAAAAATAAATAAATTAATGCAGAATAGCCTTCACCATTGAGGACGCCTATTATTAATTATTTAATTAGACCGTTGCTAAAGTAGTTTTGTCGTGTGCTTGGCGTTACGGAAAGATGGTAGTTTCGTCATTTTAAAATTTTTCCGAGACTTACAAAATTAATAATACGGGCTACACGTTGCTCATTTGAATTTCAAAATGCGGAGGTTGAAAGCAGAACTAGGGGAACACTGTTTAATTCAGAATTTCAAATCATTGATGTGGAAAATCAATGTCTTGATCTCTAACAAAATCATTATGTAGAAATTAAATTATTAACCTGGTAAATAATGACATTCAATAAATAATAAAGCTGACCAAATCCCCAGTTCAGTCAGTAATATTAAAGCAAATGACCACTAAAGCAGATACATCTACAAATTGAGCTTTTGCCACCATAAACCCAAAAAAAAAAAAAAAATCCGGTTCAATCACAAAGATAACATTACAAAATGTTTAGGCGGTTCAGGCTAGCCTCGAAGTCACATACTAATTGCTTAAGTGATTACATGTAACTTAAAATAATCTGTCAATAAAATAAAGTCAAAATGTGCCAAAATTGAAAAGAGATAAGGATTACGCCATTTGATGTCACCAAATCAGCATTTTATATTTGGAATAATGACTTCATCAGAAGAAAATTCCATGTTAAAGAAGAGTGAAAAAATTAATCACCAAATCCTCGTATTTCATTTGTTCTTCTTAGTTGTTGGCTTGTCGTCTACATAGGGATACTCCGTTGGGGCGGACCACAATCCATACAGTATGACTAAGTGGAGACACAGAAGGAGAAGAGATGAATAAATGTTCGAAGGGTAGACATTCCAGCATAACTCCACCCCCATAAACAAAATCAATCTGCACATCACGACTCAAACACAAGAACAGCACAGTTAACAAAAGTTATAGAAATACTGATGCAACATTAATCGATGAACAAACTACACAAGTTACCGAAGCAATGTTGGAAAAGGTGTTCTCCACAGCAGATAAGGCAAGCTATAGAAATACCTGCATGAGGAGACGTCCAGTTCCAGTTAAGATAAAGATCTGTAACCTTCAATGGCTATTTGTTTACGTTACATTATGACAACAGCATGTGCCATGAAAGCTAATGGCTGGAAGAAAAAGTATTTTCAAAGAATGAGAAATGCTTCATCACTAGACATTAGAACATAAACTTGAAAAGTACTACCAAAGCATTCGGTAACTGTCCATTCAAGGAAAAAAGTAAGATATGTTAAAAAACAGTTCGTACTACACTAATATTTAAGTCCAAAATTTTTATTATGCAACATCACAAAATTGATTTACATTAGTCCAAACTTTAAATATGTTTGCTCTTCCAATTGAGAATACAGCTGGGTCCGCTGAAGTAGGATCAAGTATAATAACAAACCAAATATATAAAACGGAATTTTGTCCTGCATACATACCACAAGTAGAACTGATAATGCAAAGAGCGAGCGCACACAATGCCAATAAAATTCCCAGCAAACATAGTTGTTACAATATCTGAAAAGTGAAATGACATTCCCATTATTAGTGTTCAAGAGATGGTTTTAAAAAAAAAAATCAATCAAAAGGAAATATCTCTGAACATACGAACTAATTTCACGTTGGAATATCAAAACTTACGTTCTTTCTTCAGGATCCTGGATGATGAATTGCTAGAACTCAAACCAGCAAACTTCATCTTCATAGCGACATATCTGGAGTGTAAAAAGTTGAGAAGTCCACCTTCATGCCTGCAAACAACCAAACAAAAAGTAACTGACATATGGTAAATCAAGCGTCTTTTATGTAGGTCCATTAGTAAGCAGCCACATGCAATGTAGATGAAGAATAGATCAAAAAAATTTTCTTAAGCTTTGCATTTCCTCAATGTTGTAACTTAAGTATGTTCCCTTGCATGCACTTAAAATTATACTTGTTAAGGGAAAAAAAGAGCCACTTTTACTTACTTGCACCATCTATAATGAGAAAAAGCTGCAAGTACCACAAGATGAGTGGTCAGCAAAGAGATTGCAAACCCCTTCGATACGAAAACTGGTTCAGGAACGAACTTGAAGTTAACTGACCTAAAATAAAAGATTGAAAATGGTAACAAGTAAAAAAGATTGAGAATGGTAACAAGTAAAAATTGTATGCATGGTACGATTATGGTAATGCAGCTCAAAATCATAATGACAAGAATCAGTGAATCTCCATGCTATAATATTGTCAACCTTTAATGGTTAAACAAAACCTACAGGAAAATTGATTAGGTGACCAAAATCTACAATACTTGGATAACCGACAACTTATGCAAGTCACTAATTTAAAGTACAGTTGTATCATAGTCATTGAATTCAGCAGACAAGTATACCCTCACGAATTTACAATCTCACAAAGAGGAGAAAGAGGAACGGAAAGATGAGGGAGCAGCATGGGGTGGTGGTGATAGTGTTATGAGGGTATACAGTAAATTGGATAATTTCTAAGAAAGATAGTGGACTTGCAATAACTGTGCCTCTTGGTATGCCTAGGAAATTCAGATTCATCTAATTTACAACGGTATAGATCTTCAAAATGCTACAAACCGGAACTAACATTTTACAGAAAGCTATCCCCCAGAAAAGCATAACCAGATTTAAGAATTTTTAAAATGCTAATCTGATTGGAACAGTCACATCTAGGTTTGTGGGCTGCAACATATCTAGCTAATTCTTAATGAGGAGCGTAACCATAGAAAACATGATACTTCAGAGTGCGTGCTTGACAACCACAATTATGACAATGTTATTGCCTGTAACAGACATCAATATCATAAATCCAAATACATTTGAGAAAAATTTCTGTTAACAGACAATCTACAACACTACAACAAAATCCAAGCCAAGATGCTTTTCTATCAATCCAACCACCCCCCCCCCCCCCCCCACAAACCCAAAACCCAAAAAAAAAAAATTTGGAGGGAAAGAAAATCATCTGTATAAAGGTCTATAACAATAATCCCAACCACAAAGCTAAGCAACAAGTACCAGAAGTGGATGAAGACACGCCCAAGATTGAAGGCTCTTGATACGTATGCGACTGGATGTGATATGAGAAAAGGAAACCCAAAAAGAATCTGCAGAACCATTCACAAAATACACGGAGAGGTTTGATCACATTGAACACACAATGCCCCCTACCTCAGCATCAAGTTGCAGCAGCAGCTCAACTCACCTAAAAAAGTTGAAGATCAGATCAAAGATTGCAGATAGCCTACTTCCTATGTAAAAACATTATTCTGTTGAAGTGTTTTTTTTTTGGAACAAAACTTTAAAATTAGATTTTGAAAATATCCAATTGTGTAATCGAGAATGCCAATATGATGATTAGTCTCCTAGAACCACAAAGCAATGGGGTAGGTACCTGCACTAATGCAGCACTAGCTAATGTTGATATGACACCAAAGATGCCCAAAGCCTACAGAAAGAGAGTTCCAAAACATGGAGTAATTATTGAGCGATTCTAATAGGAGATCCAAGTAAAAACTTCGATGAATGTAATTAATCCTTACTCGAGGTTGGTATACCTTTAACAAGAGAAGAAATAATGGTGGAGCATATAGGAGCACATTCATCTTGATTGAAACTGCCACACTGACCCAAAAAATAAATAGATAAATAAAAGAAGGGAGAGGGGTTGGGTGCTGGAAGTTAAATTTTGAAATGTGTGATATAAGTGTGAACACTACCTGAAAATAATCAAGCCCAAGTGCCACCTCTGATCAAGTAGTAAGGCCAATGCAGCATGAAGGAATGTCATGGCGAAACAGTCATTAAAGAGACGAAGCACAAATATTGAGTGTACTCTTTTTGAGAGACAAAGCAAACTAAGACCCCACCATGGAAGCTGAAATACATGTTAAGAACAACAAAAGTGATATCAGAGTTCAGTTAAATAAAAAATTTGAAAAAAAAAATGTAGAAAATGCACTATATATATATAAAACAAATTAGAAGATGCTTTTTTTTAAGCGGACAATAACTTTAGAGGCATACAATTTGAAAGGTTAAAGTTGAATGTATCAGTGGAAATCAGGGTGAAGGAACCTCCAACTGCCTAAAGGGGTACAAAGGGAGAACTCTAGATTGCCAAAGAACTGTAACAGAGAAACCTCTTGTTGGCTCATCCACTATAGAAAAATTAGTATGCAACAAGCTAATCATAGTACCTAGAAAATAGACAACCATCTGAACTATGCCTAATAAAGCTCATTCCACTATCCACGGTGTCCTATAGAATCCTTTAAGTTAGAAACATTTTACCAGCATCTACGAAGGCAAAATACCTTCAATTTATAATGCAGCCTCCAAATGCTCCCAGAACTTAGACCCCTAAATCTCTCATGCTGCTCACAAAATATGTACTCTAGTTTCCCTGTGAAAAATTTACCCTTGAGCTTTTTCATGCAGAATTTGGTTATGAGCTGGCATACGAGAAATTCAATATGCATACTGCTGAAGCCACAACAGGGACATGCAGGAGTCTAGAAAACAAAAAGGCTAGAACTTCAGCTTTAAAACATTAGTTATCATACCACGTCTGTCTTCACATATACGAATAAGACGATTCCCAGATTAATAAGGTATAAAAAGGCAAAAAATATCTGCACCACAGCAAAAGAAAAAACAAACATAAGAAAATTAGTATGAGCATGCAAGGGAAAACTGATAAGTATGTGTCAATCCTACCAAATTGTTTATCAAGATGTATCAACACAAAGACTTACCAATCGTTCACAATCGATTTCAATATTGCAAGCCAATTTTTGAACTCAAAATATGCAGTCGAGATATGGTTTACAACTTTTAACTTTAAATGTCCACCGAAAGCAATGTATCTGAACATGAAATATTAGAAAACAAAATGCATGGAGAAACCAGATCACCCACCTGAGCTGAATAGACCTCCCCTCCTGTAATATATTGAATAGCAGAATAAACGTAAAGAAACCCAGCTGGATATACAAGAGGCCCAGTGTCCCCTTTCAAGTTGCTGTAATCTCTTTCCCCTTCAAGAAACCCACTCACCTGATCAATAATCAGACTATTTCTTATCAACACTCATCCAAACTGAGAATCAATGTGAAATTGTTATTATCGTCTAGCTAGTATTGTTAATTGATTTAACTAAAATTCTGATAATTAACAAAAGGAATGACGTAAAAAAAAACCTGTGACATGTAAGCGTCCCAGTCAATCTTGGTATCTGAAAATAGTATAATAGAGCCATTACAATAAAACATTTACTCAGGAAACCATCAGTATCAGTAAATAAGAAAGATGTAGAGATCTTACAAGGGACGTAGGTGATAATAAGAGCAACGAGCAGGGCATCCATGATAATTAGACCAAAAGCAAAGGCAACTTTTGAACTTTTAAAAATTCCGAGAAAGGAAGCATCGTGTTTGACATGAGTCGCTGATCGTCGCGCCATGGTCCTGGCTTCTCTATTTTGTTTCGCCTCGAAATATGCTCAAGCTCAAACCATCTCCCCACATATCAATGAATTTTTAAGAGAGCATCAAAACGGTGTGTTTAGATTGCCGGGTCGTGGGTAAGAGTACAACACAGGCCCAACATAATGCGTCAAATCATGAGCTTGCTCAGGCCCAAATGAAGATAGCCCCATAGGGTCAGCCGATAAGCTCCGACCCAAAAGGCTGACTGCCTGAGATAGGGTTAACACTTTACAGGAGTGAGCGGCGAATGTGAATTAATTGTAAATGCCACATGAAAATTGTACGAGCCATTCGAGTAATTTATGTGTGTGGAAATATAAATAAGAGAGATTGTTACGTTATATAGTCATGTAAGATACATGATTTTTTAACTGTCATTTGATGAAAATTTAACGATTGTGAAAATATAAAATAATAAGATCATATTATTTTTATAATTGTTAAATTTTCATCCAACGACTACGAAAAAATCACGTATATTGTATGATTATATAACATAACAAAAGTCATAAATAAGATATATATGTATATTGAAAAACCTTTATTAGGAGGGGGTGAAGTGGAGACTTCAATTTTTCTTTCATTTCGTATTACTTTCCATAGCGATCCCGCTTTCCCGGAGTCGCTGTTGTTGTTGACGTTGTTCCGCATGCAATTAGACGCGCGTATTTGCACTATTTCAGAGTGTCTGCTGGACCCACCTGAAGCCCGTCGGCAGAGGCGTAGCCACTAATTCTTTTAGAAATCTTTTTAAATTTCATAATTAAAATTAAATTAAATAAAAGAATTACGTAAGTTTTTTAAATTAATAATAAATTTGTCTAGAAAATTTATCTCAATAAAATTAAGGTGAAATGTATTGATAAAATGCATAATTATTTTTCGATTAAATTTGTCCCGAGTTGACTATGTCGGTGAGAGATAACAATTAGCAGACAAAAGCATCAGCACAAAATTCTCAACTGATAGTGATTAATTTAATCAAGAATGCTCTTCAGATCTTATCTGAAGCCACTGTTATGCCCACGCGTTAGTGAACCCAGCTTCCACAATCCCTCTTCGACGTCGGCTATGGATAAAAAATAAACCGGTATATATAAAGCCAAAAGATCAAATCACCCTCCGGCACTGCAGTGCTAGCCACGTGTTGCCGTCATGTCCACTTCTTACCGCCACCTATGCCCACGTGTCTCTCCTGGTTTTATCGTCCCATTATTAATGAGAGCACAACACGCGCGCTCTCCTCCATATAAAACGACCACCGCGAAATGCCCCTTCTTACAGCACGAAACTTCAGTTGCTTAATTAATTCCTCTTTCTGTTTAGCAAAGGCGCGATCGCACTTCATGGCCACAGAAAACCTTAAGAAGCGTACTAGGGATGATCGTAATGACTCAGACGACACTGCCAACGTGGACAAGGACAACGAGGTCATCAAAGGTGGCAAACGAAATAATCATCAGAGGAAAATGGTCATGGCCAAACGCGGTCTCAAATCACTATCCATGGCAGTGGCTCTCCCTCTTTCTCTCACTCTCTTAAACATTTACTTCAACGGGTCAAGTGACCGCTACGTCAAGCAAGAAAAGCCCTTCTGGTTCCCTTCTTTGTTGGTGCTGCATACGGCCAGCTTGGCTTCAACTTTCTTGATGGGTCTCTCGTCTTGGCTTGTTTGGGCCGAAGGCGGCTTCCACAAGAAACCCACGGTTTTGTATCTTTGTTTGGCTCAACTCGGCCTGAGCTTGGCTTGGGATCCCATTGTGTTCCACTTAGGAGCCTACTGGGCTGGGTTGGTTGTTTCTACGGCTTTGTCTGGGTCTTTGGTTTGGTACTGTCGAGTGGTCGAGGAGGTGAATCCAATCGCTGGTGATCTGATGAAACCTTGTGTGGCCTGGGCTGCGCTCTTGTCCCTCGTTAATCTGAAGCTCGTCTTTAGCTGAATTTTGGCGGTCAATGAATGCTGTTATGTACTTCTGTTATAAACAACGACCAAATCAAACTTCACGGTTAATAAGCAGCGAATATTTCACCGTTATATATAGATAATGCACTACTGAATCTTGTATCAATTTTCAATTTTCTTGTTGGATTTGATTTTTACCCTGAAGAGTTACTCTTATATATAGTGGTTATTTTTTATAAGAGAAGTGTTCCTTTTCCTATACAAAATGTAATTTTTTTTAATAAGTCTTAGAGGAGAAAGTATTTGTTTCTTAAATAAAAATCTCTCTAAATAAGTTAATAATCTAAAAAAATTTTATTAAAAAATGGAGTCATATTTCCCAACAATAATCGTCAACTGCTGATTTAAAAGAAAAAAGAGTAATTAAAATTTTTCTTGAATTGATTATTAGTTCTTCTATTTAAGTAATATCCAAAAAGAAAATATATACTCTTACAGCACAAATAATTTTTATGTAATCATGTAAAATTATGATCTTAATTTGAATCGGTTATAAATAAGTATGGATTTTTTTTAACAAGTCATAATTTTTCAGACTCTACAATTAGGAAAACGTCTTTGCATAATAGTAATTATCTAATTTTAGAAAATAATTTTATGTTAGTTTTTTAAAATCATATTAATCTTTTTATCAATATTTACACATTAGATGTGACATGCTCAATTAATTAATTACATATCGTTTGCAATACGTATAATTAAGTCCATACAATAATTTTATCATTATAAATCTATTAAGTTATAACCTCGTTATATTAATAAAATTATTATGATCCTAACATTATAACTATAGAGATATTTTTAATTTGGCCCTAAAATTATGGCAATAGAAAGGTTTTATTATAATTGTTAAAAGATGTGTGACGAGAAAATAAGAAAAAATTAATGATGAAGTAATTGAGTAATTAGATAGTAGGTTAATTGTATCAAGAGTAAGACTATTTGAATTCATTAATTTACTCTTTACACTCATCATTAAATAAATTTTTTTATCACTAATTTATCTTAACTAAATTACATATAAGAACAATAAGATTTAAACAATTTTTTTTTTAAAAAAAAGAACTATAATTTCATTACACCTATTTTTTGATAAATCATGCTTGACTCTTTCTCTTCTGCATATAGATTCAGTTGTTAGTGTCCATTTGATATGGTTTATCTAGTGGTCATAAATGCTTATTTAATCTCATAAGTTATTTTTAAATTTTTGTTATCGTTTGGTCATTTTTTTATTAGAGCTTTTAAAGTTACATAAGTTATTTTATCTCTACAGATAAAAGCTAAAATTTTAAGTTTTTGATAATAGAGGTTGAAATTTTTTAAATATTTAAATATCTAAAATATTATTTATTTTTTTGACAATCTTGTTCCTATATTTTTACATTTGATCAGAATTTAAATGACCACAAAAAAATTTAGAAATAAAAAAGGTTAAATATTTTATAGAAGAAGTCCCAATACAAAGAACTATAATTATCTCTTCAGTATTTGCTTTGAGAAAGAACTTGATATTGCTTTCTTTGCTTCTCTTCTTCTTTACATAATCTTCAAATTCTGGTAATCAAGAAACAAAACAAAGAACAATTACGCCAGCATTTCTTGTATATCATGTCATTACCCTACATTATGAAGAATGAAGATGTTATTTTATGTTAAAATTCTTTTGGTAAAGCCAACAGTATTATATATGAAGCAAAACCACAAGGGCTAGGAAACAGGGGGGAAAAAATTATTCTTGCTTTTAAGAAGACGGCCCCTGTTTAGCTTTAATCTATTGTCAATTAATTAAAAAATAAATTGGATTATGTGTGAAGTTAGAAAAGGAATACCTGTTTTGGAGAGAGAGAGAGATGCGAGTGAAAAAAATTGATTATAAAAAATAAGGAAAAAAATTGATTAATAATAGGTGAAAAAGAAAAATGAAAACAACAATATTTTAGTTGAGGTTGTTTTTGAGATTTTATAAATTGCATAGAGTTAAAATTTAATATTTAAATTTTAATGATGTTTCATTGACAAAATAAATTTAATAACTTAAAATTATGGTTCAAATAATCTTACTTTTTTATCCATTATAAAATTTATTATCTAATAAATAAATGTAGTATGATAATTAAACGGTGACAATTATCATTATTGTTAGCAATTTAGCACGGACGATTAACAAACACACAATTATTGGTGTAAGCTGATTTTTACTGCACTTGGTAACATATGATCATTTTCCTTTTACTTTGCTTAGAAAAAAGAAAATTTGCATTTACCTTATAAAACTCAGGGGTGTCTGCCCAGGCCCGGCCGGCGTGACGTGTCTGAAAAAAACCAAATATCAACCAGTCTAGCAACTATGGCGGTGTTTGGGTAATGGGCACGCGCGCTTTCCTCTGATTCCGAGCTCGAATCAATCAAACTTTTAGGTTTCCAACAAAACTCAGAAAATGATTGAGAGATGTTTAGGAGCTCAAAGGTCTAGGAAGTTCCACAGAGCTTTGCGCCAGTGCAAGGTCACAGCTCTCTGCCTTGTCCTCACTGTCGTCGTCCTTCGTGGCATCATCGGAGCCGGTGAATTCGGTACTCCTGAGAAGGACTTTTACGAAATACGTAACCGCCTCTATTTCCCCTCCAGAAAGCGCGGAGGGGACCCACACCGAGTCCTCGAAGAACGCCGGGCGACGTCGTCTTCCTTCGCCACCCACGATCGCAATCATTATAAAAACAATTACGACGAATTTAATGTCAAAATGTTTATGGAGGATAACGGAGAAGACGACGAAAAGCCGGACCCAAACGAGCCTTACTCTCGCGGGCCGAAAATCTCAAATTGGGATGCGCAAAGAGCACAGTGGCTAAATGAAAACCCTGATTTCGCCAATTTTATAAACAAGAAGCCACGTGTGCTACTGGTGACAGGATCGTCGCCGAAAGCGTGTGAGAATCCGGTAGGTGATCATTATTTGTTGAAATCGATTAAAAACAAGATTGATTATTGTAGAGTGCACGGATTAGAGATATTTTACAGCACGGCTCTTCTAGATGCTGAAATGGCAGGCTTTTGGGCGAAGCTTCCGTTGATAAGAAACTTGTTATTGGGTCATCCGGAGGTGGAGTTTTTATGGTGGATGGACAGTGATGCTATGTTTACTGATATGACATTTGAGGTGCCATGGGAGAGGTATAAAGATTACAATTTAGTTATGCACGGATGGAATGAGATGGTTTATGATCAAAAGAACTGGATTGGATTGAATACTGGGAGTTTTCTGTTGAGGAATTGTCAGTGGTCGTTGGATATCCTTGATGCATGGGCTCCGATGGGACCAAAAGGGAAAGTTAGGGATGATGCAGGGAAGAAATTGACAAAGGAGCTTAAGGATAGGCCGGCTTTTGAAGCAGATGATCAGTCCGCAATGGTTTACTCGTTGGCAACTGAGAGGGATAAGTGGGGTGATAAGGTTTATCTTGAGAGTGAATATTATTTGCATGTTAATTGGGCTATTTTAGTTGATAGGTACGAGGAAATGATTGAGAAGTATCGTCCGGGATTAGGTGATCATAGGTGGCCTCTAGTGACTCATTTCGTAGGTTGCAAGCCTTGTGCCAAGTTTGGGGATAACCTGGCTGAGAGGTGCTTGAGGCAGATGGATCGAGCCTTTACTTTTGGTGATAATCAGATACTTCGAACTTATGGCTTCACTCATAAGTCATTGGCCAGTGGACGAGTTAAGAGGGTTAGGAATGAGACAAGAAATCCACTCGAGGTTAAAGATAAGGTTCGATTGCTTTCCCCACCATATAAAGCTGTCAAGGTACCCTCTTCTTGATCTGGTTCTTGTTTTGCTACTTACGTTAAAGTAGCAATTGTTGTGCTTGTAGCAGTTGCTATCAGTGTAATTTGTCAGATCTGTAGATACTATTCTTTTGTTCATTGTGAATGTTTGATTTGTGAAAATGTAATGCTTCCCTAAGCAAAAAAAGCTAATGAAAATTTTGTAATTATTCAATTTTGTAGGTTATTAGGAACTTGGTGTGTTTTCATAATGTGGTACAGATATCTCATAGATTAATGGTGAAAAGATGGTGACATTTTCTTCCAGCAGCTGCCTAACTGTTCAAATGACTGCATGATAAAATAGTATAATCAGTGGTTATATCGTCCATCACTGACATCAATTGTCCAATTATGGTCACGGACTATCGCTGTGGTGATCCTTGTTATTTAGGATGATTAGATGATCTCAATCTGAAGGAAATGATATAATTCATTCATGGTTATGGTCCATTTCGTGCGAGGAAGCGTTTTTGCTATATGGTTTATATGCAATTTATTTGAAGTGTTGCGCACATGCATTTCACTTTGCAACTTATCTTGAACAAGTTAATCTCATTTAGTTAAGCATTGATGTTGGAGTGACAACCGCAAATTTTCCCCTCGCCTATACTATGTTATCTTTAAACTGATTTCTGTAGATCCTCTTGTTAAAATTCTCTAGTTGAAGCTTTGATAAGCTGTTGTTCGCTGGTCTGTATTTGTCTATTTCACTGTGCAGAACACTTGATTCATTAGTGCTCTTTGTGGGTAATGGGTAATCTGGATGGTAGTTATGCAATAGCTATTGACTGCTCTGTTTTGTCTCTAGGCAGTTACTGGTCATCCACTTGATTGGATGCCACCGTTGTGGAGGTTTTTTGGGGATAACATTAATAGGAGAAAATTAATTCGGCACTCACGGTTGATGAACCAATTTTTATTTCCCTTTGGTTTAAGATTCAAAGCTAAAAGTTATCACTTTGCCAACCCAAACCTTTACCACATGGGCCAAGGTGGTGATGCTCAGATGCACTAGTTATGGATTTACGATGAATTGGATGGACATGCTTATTTATCCAGAACTTGTTGACCAACACATTAGTGTGATAAGCAATCCCCTCAGGTCAATAATGAACTTGCATTGCTTCTCATATTAGGAGCATCAAATTGTGTATCACTAACTTATTGCTGCCCTGTTCTTTTGGCTTTTGATTAAAAAGTAGAGAGCTTGATATCATGTATTCTTGGTTTGTTTAAGTATGCAAGCATTCGTCAAATATTAGAAGAATTAATGCTGGCTCTTTCCTTCATATGATACGTGTTAGGTTTGTTGCTTCTCTGGTAGATGTGTCTTTCGGATTTGTAATACTCTTTTTCTATCTAAAACCCCACCCCCATCCCACCCCAAGCACGAACACATATTAAATTAATTATCCTCAGAGTTGGCGCAAGGGCAATCAATTGAGCTATTCCATTGGGGATTTTCAGTTGTTTTTATCCTTCCAGAATTAAAAAGCCATTTTAGAAATGATATTTTAGAATTCTATTGAATGTGGAGAAGTCCCTTTCTACTTCCATTGCAGTTCAAGTATTGATTGTTAACATCAATTATATCAATTGTCTTTTACAGAATTTCAAGCCAGTTCAGTCTCAAGCGAGAACTATGGATACCGTCTGATCTGTGTTGGTTGGAAGGAATTTATTTATTTGAGGCAAACTTTCATTCCAGCTATCTATCTGGAGCGTTGTGCACAAAAGGTCATGTAACTGTTATCTCAAATTCTTAGCTTGGCTAGACCAGCTGTATGCCAAAACCCAAGTCCCCTGTAATGTATATAGTTGAGTAATCTGGAGAAGCTATTCCGATTTACCTTTGCCAACTTCACATTAGACGATCCCTTGAGCTCCAACTTTGCCAACTTCACATTAGACGATCCCTTGAGCTCCAACTTCCTTGTTGTATCATGTATGTAAACAGTCTTCACTTGTGTCACAAATTCTATGTTGCTTATGAGTTAGGCCGGTTAGTCCCACAATCAACAATGTTAGGGATCTTGATAATTGAGTTTTAAGTATTATTTTTCCTTTTTCTGTTGAGACTTGAGAGGAGAGTCTGTTGGGATAGTCATGTCACAGGTTAAGGCAAGCAAGAAAATGTATGGATGGCTTTTCAATTCTACTCTGCCATAGCCAAACGATAGAAATTGTGTTTTTAACTTATGAAGTGAAAAAAGAAAAATTGCGTGACATTTGCATTTATGACGCGAATTTAATTTTTTAGGTTATCTCTGGTAATCAAAGGAGAGGTATTTGGTAGAAAAATTATTTTATGCCGAGACAGTCTGATTTTGAGTCGATAGAGCTAGTAATGCTAACTTACCGATTGATTATAATCTTGAAGTTACAATATCCATATATTATTTATCAACAATGAGGATTGGAGAATCCATTCACGCTTGATAAAGCATAATTTATTAGTTAAATCTTACATTGACCTCAACAGGAAAAAAAAAAAACGAAAAACAAAGTTTTGAGCTTTGACAAGAATAAATAAATAACAGTAGAATTTGTTAAATTTATACCCAATAAATTAATAATCATAATTAAATAATAATTTTTATCAGTCCTGAT
>NW_006262339.1:45627259-45664759 GCF_000493195.1 Citrus x clementina
TATTATTGTACTGTATATGCTATGTTAACGTAAATAAAAGAGAGATCAATTTAATATATTACTATATAATTGTGATCCAGCTATGTAATAGTCAATGGATTATTAAATAACTAATTTACTCAATTAAAATTATATCATACAATTAAACAGAATCATTTTATTCTCACATTATACAACCTCCTTGTACTTTATAAAAATTCTTATTATAAGGGTAATATTATTTTTCTAAATTAATTTATTGATAAGATAATATATTTTTTTACATACAGGACTATTAAATAAATAATTAAACCTGTCCAGTTAGATGAGAGTATTAAAATTTAATTTAGTATAACTTTTCAAATAAAACTTTTTTAAATAGAGTTTTTATCAGTAAAGTTTTCGTAAGTAAAGCTTTTACCTAAATATCTTTATTATTTAATTGTGAAGACAAATTTTTATTAAAAATATAAAATTATTTTCATAGATAAATTTTTTAAAATAATATTATAAAAAATAATAAACTAATTAAATAAATTAAGAATATTTTAAATATTTTAATATTAAAAAATTTCCAACCTATATTCTCAAAATTTAAAATTTAAAATTTTTTTAATTGAGCTAAAATAATTTATTTAAGTTTTAAAACTCTATTAAAAAATTAAATAATAACAAAAGCTTTGACAAAAATTTATAAGATTAAATGCGTCAATTTGACGAGCCATGAGAAACAGGCGCTAAGTTTGGGCAACAGAGAAATTGAAAGGCTTCGTTGAGATCGTTTTTGGAAGATTCTCTCTTTCTTTCCCCGAAGAAATGAGTGATCAGAAGACAGTCTTGGAAGAAGTGTTCGGGGGATCATCAGACTCAGACACCGAAGATGATGAACAACAGCAGCATTTGGAAGAAGATCTATTTCCATCGGATGAGGATGGATCTCAGTCAAATGTCAGTCAAAAATCCAGCTGGCAACGGTTTGAGGAAATCGGAGGATTATGTTTATGCAGAGATTTTCTTTCCCCTGAAGAACAATCTTATTTGCTCTCCGCAATCCAAAACGGTGCGTTTCGTCCTTTTTCCTTTAGTTTTTACTTATTCCCAATCGGGCTATATGAAATATGAACGAATGAAATCGCTTGGCTTGTTTTTAGTTTCTCTACAGTATTTCTGTCGTTGATGCATCATGCATGGCTGAGAGTGATAGTGATGGCTGTATGCTTTTTGTTTTGATCATGCTCATCTGACGACGACGTGGCATGTGATTTGTGATTGCAGAAGGATGGTTCACCGATACTTCTCACAATCAGGTGCGTAGATAGCTAGCATTTCTGTTATTCCATTAGTTTTATTTTTGGACCTGATGGATTTAAAATTTGGAAATGTTAATACAAATTGGGGTTGTCTTTATCTTTAAATCTGCTGATTCCGTCAGTTAGTTGTAGTTTAAATGGTTGGTTTTAGAGAGCATAATGTCCCGTATATCTCTAGTGCTGTGACTGGTTAGTGTTCTGCTTCAATAGTACTGTTGGGGGAGAAGTAGCCAGTAGGCATAAAGGTGTGTTTTCATAACATTGTTAGATATTGATTTTACATGGGTCTGAAGGCAGATCTGCAATTAGTTAGTGACAACTGGTGATGCTGCCCAATTATGTGCTCTTCTGCTCGTGCTTGGTAAGTTTATAATTCATAATTAGGCTGTTTGGAGATAGGGCTGCAAATGCCTCCATTTTTCAAGCTATGTATGTTAATGAAGTCGAAGAAATCTCCTTTTGTGGGTTTTATTTATATCTATCGAAATTTCTGTCGATTATTGTTCTGTCAGTTGTCTCATTCAACATCCAATATTCTTTCGTTTGTGGTTTCAGTCTCAGTTTATTCCAGATTCTGACTTTTTTCTTCTGGATTTGAAAATTTTAGCTCACTCCTTTTTGTTGATCTAGGGCCAAAATGAACAAAAACAAAGTATGTTCAATTGACACTTTACATGTCCAGCTGTTCTTGGAGTGCTGTTATTAAACCCTTTTCTTAGATTGGTTTGACTTATTTCCATTTTCAACTGTAATTAGCTATAGTTTGTAGTGTCGTCTATTTGGAGGCTAAAACATTTTCCAACAGAGCATGATTTCTGATTTCTGAAAGTACATTTATAAAATATATATATTTATGTGATGCCATTGCTTTATGAGATCATTTTTTTTTTACCTGTTCTTTGCAGGTTATGAGATTTGGAGACCTTCCGATGTGGGCAACCAAACTTTCTGATTCTATCCGTGAGGAAGTTCTTCTCAGTGATGACTTGCCTATAAATGATGGGGACAAGGACGTCTGCATTTTGCCATCAGATTTGTTATGGAGAGAGCCACTATTTGATCAATTAATTGTAAATGTTTACCAGCCAGGTGAGGTACGATGTGACTCTGATTTGTTCATCTTGTTAGGAATATAGGTTCACCATGTAGATAATATTTTCAAGGTCTCAATTTAATTTCCGAATAAAACATATATCTACAAACCTTTGAGATTGTGAATACTGCATAACTTATTTTAATTCTTTAAATCAAGGTGTCACTTATTTTTTAATTCAGTTATTATCTATTTACAACTTTTCATTTTGGCAATTAGCATATCTTTCGTGCACTTGCAATGCATGAGAAGTTGAAATGTATGAGTTTTTAATGTTGATGCTCTTCCATGATTAGGGCATCTGTCCGCATGTTGACCTAATGCGGTTCGAGGATGGAATTGCCATTGTCTCCCTAGAGTCATCATGTGTGATGCATTTCACCCAAGTCAAAGAAGCCTCTGCGACTGGAGAGGGAAGAATAGATAACCCACATGCGGTAAAGATTCCAGTTTACTTGACTCCAGGATCTTTAGTTATAATGTCCAGAGAAGCTCGCTACCTTTGGAAGCACGAGATAAATCGCAAACAGGGTTTTCAGATGTGGGAAGGGGAAGTGCTAAATCAGAAAAAGCGAACTTCCATAACCATGCGAAAGCTTTGCCATGTCGAGTAGCAGCTTTACATTCAAATTTTGGCGGTGGCGCATATATTTGTTCTTTCATATTCAAGTTTATTCTTTGCAAAACCAATAGAAGGTGCGTAATGCGTGCATTGCAACATCATTAGAAATTGAGGCGACTACCTATATCCACTGTATTGGATGCTTCCAATCTCTAATTGTAAGCCGTCGTGCACGTCTCAATTACCAACCAAAATTATGCTTTAGCAACCAATTCGATTTCTTATTTCTCTCCAGTCAAATATCTAAATTTCCATGAATTTATCATTGATGATGCAGTAGCTCTGTATAAATGTTATCATTAATGATGATCAATTGCGACTGTCGTTCAATTACAATAAAAAAAAAAAGATTTTAGTTTCGCTACGTCAACTGAATCTGATTAACTAACAGAAGGTTTGGGAAAATTAGCACTTTAAAATTGTTTACCATAACACTTTTTTCTCAAAACAAAACATGTATACCACCGGATTGCCGTATTGCGTGCATCTTGTTGCAGCTGATTCTTCCCTTGTCAAGAAACGTTCACGAGACGAAACCAAGAGAATCAAGAGACAAGGACGTGAATGTCAGGCTAACCATCTTGATTCTCGTGCCAACGGAGGTGCATAGCCATCCGTGCCACTGCCATGCATAAAACATTTATCTTCCCGTCACCCCCATCTCGACACGTAAAAACCAATTATTATTGCATCACTAAAATCGCCGGCACCGTCCACGTGGCAGCTTCAGGACACGCGTTGTTCCCACGCTTAATGAAAGCCGTCGAGTTCATCTAATCCGCAAAGGCAAGACATTAAGAGATTGACTACTTTGACCTCATCTAACCGTCTCATTATCATCCACGTGGCGAGTATAGTGAAACTAGCCGTAGATTTCCCGTAGAGAGATCGTTGTGATCTCTATAAAAATGGAGTCGTTTCAACGCTCCATTTCAGCCTTTTCGTTACATTCGAAGAAACTCCTTTCGAGTTAAATATCTTTCAAGAAATATCGCAAAATCGATTTCCAAAGAGAGTGCTCTGTGCAAAATGTCGGATTCAGAAGCCAAACAGCTTACGGAGACGGTAATTTCGTTTGTCTATACTCAAATGCTTTTTCATTTGCTTTTCTTAATCTCTATTTACGTAGCGAAAGAGTGATGATTATTGGCAGAGGACTGAAGCAGATGAGAAAAGATTGAAGTATTTGGATTTCGTACAAGTAGCAGCGATCTACATTATAGTGTGCTTTTCAACTGTATACGAATACGCCAAAGAAAGCTCCGGCCCGCTCAAACCGGGCGTCCAAGCCGTTGAGGCAACCGTGAAAACCGTTCTCGGCCCCATTTATGAGGATCTACACGACGTTCCGTTTGAACTTCTCGAGTTCGTCGATCGCAAGGTCCGGTTACAGGAATTTTTTTCCTTTTCTTTTTCTTTTTGGTCTGGGAATTCAATTTCTGGTCACATGTATTGCATGCAGGTGGAGGAATCTCTGGGAGAATTAGAGAGGCACGTGCCTTCACTAGTGAAGCAGGCATCGAGCCAGGCACGAGCCATGGCTTTTGAGGTTCAACGCGTCGGTGTGGTTGACGCTGCGACAACGATTATGAACAGCATGTATAGTAAGTACGAGCAGGTGGCCGAGCAGTACGCTTTGTCGGCTTGGCGCTGGCTGAATCGGCTTCCGGTCTTCCCGCAAGTGGCTCAGATCGTGATACCCACGGCTGCTTGCTGGTCTGAGAAGTATAATCAACTGGTTCGTTGTACGGAAGAGAGGGGATATCCTATCGCAACTTATCTACCGTTGATTCCAACAGAGAGGATTGCTAAGGTGTTTGACGAGGGACCCACGCCCACTGTTCCGATTGATGGTAAAATAGAGACAGTTTCGGCACAGTGATAGCCGTTCGATTTTGGATCGTGCTTTGCTTGTACTGAAGTGCTGTTTGCTTTTTTTTTATTTAATCAGTGTATTTCATGGCTTTGGTTTTTCCCGCATTTTTGATGTGACGATTGTTGGACTAGAACTTAGGCAACGATGAAGTTATGAAATTATGATACTTCTCCCTCTTAAATTATCACTTTTTAATTTATCTTATTATTTTTAAAATTATTATTAAAAAAATGTCAATTCATCGATTCATCATTTTTACCAACTTATAAAGAGTTTCAATATTAGTTTTTATTAAGTTTTATGAATGAATAATTGTCGTTGATAGTTATCGTGGCTTTACTTTTTGTGATAATTCTACTTAATTTTAATTTGAGATTTAATTATGTGTCATTATTTGAATTAGTTAATCTATGGAAAGATCTTAAGGGAAGAAATATATTTTATTTTTTAATTAATTATTTATTTTTTTAAAAAAAATTAGGGAATAAAATAATATTAATTAAAAAGTAGAGAGGGCGAGATAAGTTGAGAGATAATCATTCATTTGTTGAAAATTAATTACAAAAATATAAATATATGTATATTTTAATGAGAAATTTTTAATGAAATATTTCTTATTTAAGGGATAAGCTAAAAGATAATAACAAAAATATATACTCTAATGCAACATAATTCTTGCTAAATAATTACTATGTTATACACACATGTAAAAAAATTTCGGTGAAAACTCTTCTGTTTAGATATTTTAGTCGTCTCTTTACGTCTAGCTAATTTCTTTTAAACATAAACAATATGTTGTGCTCAATATCTGCCAAGAAAATTCAGAAACTCTCAAATCTAACGTTTGAGTTGTGGACATATGAGGTAAAAGGTAGTTGATTCAGCATGACATTTCCTCGGATCGAAATTCGGTGGGAAGATTGCATATAGGAAATAGTACGACATCCGCACGGCAAATATCCAATTCTAAGACAAGAAAACTAGAATAGTCCGTAGAGACCAAGAAATAAAGCTGCAATATGTGACGATGCTTTGTAAGGGAATGGAAGCCTGGAAGGGCAATGCATCAGAAAATTAAAAAAAAAATGATAGCAGTGGAGGGGTATCTTCATATTCGTTGCTTTTGCATCCATTTTGACATCTACAATCAGTACTACAGTAGTACAAGAAAATTATTAGATTTTGGAATTCTCTTTCTCCCTTGCTAATCACAAGCAGAGATTGCTGAGTCTAGAAAATTGACAAGCAGTATTTGTATGGTGTTTGTACGTGCGTTTGCCTGCTTCATGAAAGATAATAAATTTCTTACCGTGGAAAACAACTAGAAGAACATACTTGAATGGCTTCTTAGCTCGTTCTCCAGTATCAACGACGATAAAAAGAAGAAGGCCCACTATCAAAGCTAAAACTCACTCTGATTCAGCATAATTATAAAATACATAGCTAGTAAACAATTTCCTAACAGAAATATCAGAGAATCCAAACCGTAGAAGACACTTTTTCTCAATAGATATAGTATAATTTTAACACCACAGTAAATCAGGGAAAAACTGTTAAATAAACAGTGAATTTATCCAGATTACCTCATGAATTCAATACAATCCGTTTGCAAAATCAACACGAACCTCTAATGGCAATATGCTCCATACCAAATAAATAGATAACCATTATTCAAGAAAATGCAAAATACAACTAAATTATGCTTAAGAGACAACCTAATTCATGATGCACTTTCAGAGTAGTCAAAAGGCAGCAACAAAAATTGAGAGGGAACCTAGTACATCGAGTAATTCTCACTTGCCCCAGGTCGAATGCTTTTATAAATTGTCATGGCAACCGGAAGGATACCCAGAAGTGCAATCTGAAGTTGATCTGAGCTGCTAGTTCGGACAGAAATTTGGCCGCTGAGTTTGTTGTTCAATCCTGCACGAATAGCCATCTTAGAACTTCGTCCAACGGAAAATTGTGACTGAAGGTTGGCACCCAAGGCCAAGTCCCCTCTCCATTTCACTAAAGACAACCCCAATGAGGATTGATCCTGGCCAATTGGAAAGTCTGCTTCCCTGAGCTTCATCTCCAAATTCGCTCCATATGCAGAATCACCCTGAGATCGGATGGTCCCAGTACTACCCACCAGCATTAAGCGTTTCCCAAGGGCAATCTGATCCTCGAGTTTCAAACCAGTAGCCACATTTTCACCTAAAAATGTAACAGAGGCTCCAATAGCTGTCTTGTTCCTCTTGAAATTTTTGAATTTGGTCTCCCCTCTGAGGATGTAAGCAAGTTGCTTCCCAACATTTTGGATGTCAAAGCCAGCCATACTAGATCCATTCTCGCCTAGCTTCGCAGCAATTGAAGAATCCAAATGAAGGTTGAACTCTTTCTTATCCTTTGTGACTTGAACAGTAACGGCCGCTGGAAATCGACTAGCAATTGCCAAACTGTGTTCAACGTTGACACCATCATACCCACAATCATGGTCCCAACCATGGCCGTCCAACACTGGCCTTGCCAAAAACTGTGAATTTGGCTCCAAGAACCGATACCTGTAAGCTGGATTATCACCATCAAAGGACTGAGGCAAGACCATATCAGGCAATGGCACTGGCACGGCAGCTGAACTTCCATTCTCCTGATCAACATCTTCCCCCACATAACCATAATCTTCAGTAGCAGCATTTCCTCTCTTCTTCATCTCTCTCATTCTTCTCAACTCCTCTCTCCACTGCTTTTTCTGAAGGAGTTTCACCCGGTAATCATACTCCTCAAAATACGCCTTCTTTTGTTCCTTACTAAGCTTAGCAATTTGAGCTTTCCTCAGAGGTTTGAATGGTGGAAGCAGATCATATTCATCCTCTTCTTCTTCTTGATCAGAATCAGACAAGTCAGCCAATTCAATATCAGAATCAGCATTATCACCGCCCTGATCAGTGGGGAGTTTTGGGTGTGTGCGAGATTGCAACAGCCAAGACAACAAGTATGGAAGTGGAGGTGAACGAACACGAAAGCCAAACAGTTTTCGGTGGTCAAATGACTCTTGAGGTTTTGCAAGAGAACTTGCTTCAGATAAGATCTTCATTGAATAGCATAACAACAATAACTGAGGCCTCCAAGTTTGACCATTAGGAAGTACCTTCTGGCCATCTCTATTCTTTCGACAGGCAGGATGATTCTCAACAAGAGATACCGGATTCATCAAACTTGGATTCATCAGACGCAGATCACCAACAGCTTGCCCAATGGATTGTTGAACAACATGGGAACGTTGGGCCACAAAGATCTCATAACTCAAGGGGGATCCTGACGGCCCATCTGGAGGTGCCGAAGCAGCATGGGTCAGAGTAACTATGGCACTACGCCAAATTTGAGTACCAAGAGCATTAGTGATTGATCTTAACAATGGCAGATCATTAAGATCTCTGGTTTGGCTGTCCAGACGATCAACATACAGAACAATATCTGGGGCACATTTCTTGGTGAACTTCTTAATAGAAGCCAAAACTTTTCTATTGACACCCTGTTCAACACCCGAAGATTTCAAACCTGGAGTGTCAATGACCCTGATCTTAACCCCATCAACTGTTCCAACTATCTCCTTGACAGAAGTTGTGCCAGGTTCAAAAGCATGGATGGAAGTTTTCTCCTCCCCAAAAATAGAATTTATTGTAGCACTCTTGCCCACACCAGTTTTCCCAAGGACCAGTATGTTCAAGGTGAAATTCAAATCATCTTTCTCCTCTGCTTCAAGCTGCAGTGCTGTTGTCTTAGCAGCATCAAGGCTAAATAATTGACCAGTTTGCCTCCCTGCAATAAGTGACAAGCGGTGCAGAACCTGCCCGACAAGTGAATCTTCTGGAGAGTAACCTAGTCTGTGAACAAGCCTCAGAAATTTCACCCTTAAATGCTGTAACTTTTCCAGCTTTGTTTTCTCTTCTTCACTCAAGTTGGTCTCAGTCTCCCCCCCAGTTGCGAGTCTGGAAGAAGTAAAAAGATTAGTACGATTCGGCCGTGGAGCAGGCTTCAAAGTACGAAGTGAGGTCCCCAAACCAGCAGGACGTTCAACAGAGAAGAGCTTTGATCCATCTTGTGATGTTATAGTGATATTGCCACCATCGGAGTCTGCACCTGCTGCTGCTTTCAATAAAGCTGCCAATGCAGCAGAATCAAATAACTCTTTCCCCTCCCCTTCCTCATCAGTGTCTACTTCTTCATCTGAATCACTGACAATCTGACCGTCAATTCTCTGTGAATGATCACGAGAACTCTCAGCACCTGATTGAGAACCAACACCTGATGCTTGTTCCAGTTCTTCCAGGAATTGTTTAGCTGCTTCAGAGCTTCCAAATATCATACCATCGGAATCTGAGCCTTCAATCTCATCCTCCTCATCTTGATGCCGGTGTCCTTCCTCAGCTTCCAGAGTAACTTCAGCATTTGAAATTTTACTCACTTTTGCAGATTCGGCTGTATGCAATTTGCCCGACTTCTCATCTTCCAGTTTCTCACTGTGAGCACTCACAATGGTCTGCTCATTTTCTAAATGTTCAGCCTCAGAAGCTGCTTTAGTCTGCATAGATTCAGCAGCAAAGTTCGCAACCTGAGTTCCTTCTGCAAGCCCCTCATCTACCACGGCACTGGACCCATTTTCAACTGCATCAGCAGCTCCATCCAAGTCAACCACTGTCTGCTTGGCTTCAAATTCAGACTTTGTCTCACTAGTTGGCTCACTGATTGAAACTGCTTTTACCTCATTGTCAACAACAACATTAGTGGTAACTGAACTCTCATCGTTAGACACAACAGCAACATCAACTTCCAGTTCCCCAGGCTGCACTTCTGATGATCTAGCATCCTCATTTGTTGGAGACTCAAAATTCTTCTCCGACTTACTTTCCAGTGGAACTGGTTCTGATTCCACCACTTCGTTAACATGATTAATTTTACCAAACCCATTTTCCAAGCTCACATTCTGCTCATCAGGGACCTCCATCCCTTTAATCTCAACGTCCTTAATTCCCTCTAAACCCCCAACCACAGCTACTCCGGAATTCAATGTATCAACATTAACAGCTTCCACTACCGAGCTCCCTCCACCAGTAAGCTTCACACCCTCAGCTTCAAATTCAGCCGCCACATTGTCTTCCTTATTTTCCATAGACTTTTCACAGTAAAGAACCTCACTTTTTCCACCCTCAACAGACAAAAACTCACTTGAAGTCGTATTCTCTCTTAAACCCTCATTTTCACCAGAACCATCCACACCCTCAATTTCAAGCTGCTTCACAGATCCCTCATCCAAAATCACCTTCAAACCCTTATCACCATCACCAAGCGGCTCCTTCCCCTCCCCCTGTTCCTCCTTCAAAACCCTAACTTCCGAATCCCCCATGACATCTTTTTCATCATTATCATTCTCACGCACGTTCTGAACACTGTCAGGCATAGAAAACTCCGAAGAATCCACAGAAGGGGCATCATTAAAATCCTCTTCAGCAGGTTGCTCTACGGTTTCCTCAGCTACAACAGGCTTCTCTGACGCCGTTTCAAACCCCTCATCTCCACTCAAAAACTCCCCATTCTCAGACTCACCATCACTAACACCACCACCACCACCACCAGTACCGTTAATTTTGCTATTATTATCACCCTCCAATCCCAAATTCTTCACTGAATTATCGTAATCGCTATTGTTATTATTACTATCGTAGGAAAGGGGAGAAGATGAAAAACCTGACTGATACGACATCGTTTCTGGAGCAGAAGTCTTGTAAGAGTCCATTGAAGTAAAGGTAAGCTGATTGCTGTTGCGTTGGTTTAGGGTTTCTGTTTTGTTTGGTGGGTTTTATCTTTTATTTATTTATTTATTTTCCAAATTGGTTGGCGTGTGAGGGCTTGGGTTGGGTTTGAAGGGATGCAAAGTTGTGGGGAGGGAGCTTGCTGTGCGATGATGAAGAAAGTCGAAGATAAGGTTACGTCGTTTGCGTTGTGGTTTTTTTTTCTTTTTTTGGGTTCGTGTCAGGGGTTTTTATATAACCGCACGAGTGAGTTTGGGTGGGCTTTCAGTCGGAGGATTCGATGTTTCTGAGGATCATGTAATGACCTAATTGCCCCACTGATATATATCTATATATATATATATATTTATTTATTTATCTAAATGGGCCATTTTTTATGTTTAACGCAAACGGTATGATATTTTAGGCAGATTTTGTTTTTTTGTGGGGGGGTCTGGTTACTAAACTAGTTCTAGTTCTTTCATTGAAATTTCTGGAAACACGTTAATTTTTGTGTGGTGGTTTAAGATTCGTTTCATACTAAAAGAATAAGCAATTTAACCTGTCAACTTCATAATTATTTTTCTAATTATTTTATATTATAAATCTACTAATATCTTGTTTCAAATTATACCAGAACTTCCTTTATAAGTTTATACCTTGATAGGATAATAATTTAGGGATGATAGAAATCCCTATGAGAATAAGTACCTTCAAGAATTTTCTCCATTCGAAGAGGGTACATAAATAATTTTTTACCTAATTTTTTATTCGAGAAAAGGATGTGAATAATTTTTTAACTAATTTTTTATTTGATTAAGGGATAGGGATGCGGCGTAATCCTCATCTCCTCCTCATTTCCTGATTTTATTTTTATTTTTAAAAAGTATTGGTAAATAAATAATAAAATGTTAATTATTAAATATTAAAATATTAGTATAAATAACAAATATCAAAATCATTATATCATTAAACTTTTGGGCCTAATTAACTACACTAAAATTTAGATTAGAAAGTTATGCCACATATGAAAGATTTTAATATTTTGAGTTGGTGGAAAATAAATGCCTGTAGGTATCTTATATTGGCACAAATTGCTAGAGATATTTTGATAATTCTAATTACAATTGTTGCTTCCGAATAAGCTTTTAGCACCGTAACACGCTTCATTCAAGCACATTGAAGGCTTTAATGTGTTGTCAAAGTTGGCTACAAGCTTACAATGGCAGTATTAGTTTATTTTACATTGTAATTATGTTATATAATTATTAATATTTTCACTTAGAAGTTACATTACTTATATTATTTTTATTATTTTAAATTTGAAATCTGTGACTATCTCTCAATTTGCCGCATTTCTAGAGGAATAACAAGAGGAGCATGAGGCGTAAGAGGTAAATATTTTATTAAAAATATTGATTAAGTATCTATATTTATTTCATTTATCTCATTGTTGATATAAAAGTAATTTTTTTTTCAATTGTAGGATTATGAAGATTGATCAAAATAATTATTATGGTGATTTATACTTTGTAATGTGACTTTTGTAATGGATTAATGTTAATGTAAGAGATATTGTCAAACTTTATTTTTATTTGAATTTTTTATTTTAATATGATTAAATTAAAATCAAAAATTAAAAATGTATCAGTTATTCAGGAATCGAGGACCATCGAGGATCCCCTATTATTATTCGAAGAGGGGACGAGAATTTCTTAAAGCAATTTTGTAGGGGATGAGGAGGAGACGGAAATATATTTAGAATATTAAGGATGGGTACGGGAAGATCAGTCTTCTCCCCTCTCCTTCCCATTGTCATCCCTAAGTAATTTGCGTATCTATGTTCAATACAGTTGGCATCTCCCCCCATGAATTATTAGCTCACAGTGATGAGGCTAAAATCAGTAAAAATAATTGGAAGGAAAAGAGCTTGTCAACTGATACGCTAAAATCAGTAAAAATAATTATGGACTGATAAAAAATTAAAAAAGAAGGCAGTTAAATGCCAAAATATAGTTATGGTGAGAGGCTGTCAACTAAACTAAATTCAAAGCGAATCACTAAAGAGAACTGTTATTTAAAATTTAATTAATGTTTTGCATTAAAAAAAAAAATTAAAGAATTTTATCTAGTAGTACCCACAAAAAAAAAGTACATGACTGTTGGCAAACTTCCATAACTAACAGATAGGGATGGCAATGGGGAGGGGAGGGGAGGGGACCGATCTCCCCGTACCCATCCCCGATATTTTACGTATGTCCCCATCCCCTCCCCGTCCCCGTCAGAATTACTTGAGAGAATCCCCATCCCCTCCCCGAATAATAACAGGGGATCCCCGAGGGTCCCCGATCCCCGAATAACTAATACATTTTTTTTTCGATTTTGAGTTAATCATATTAAAATAAAAAATTCAAATAAAAGTAAAGTTCGAAATATATCTTACATTAATATCTATTACAAAAGTCACATACATTAAATTAGTAAGTAACGCAACATACAAGAGATACAAACTTATTTTACAAACTATCATGAACAAATTAATAGTCTAATACAAAATTGTTACAAATAAAATCAAATTTAGATTCAAAATTAACTTTTTCAATGGTGGCGTGGGCACTTTATAAATGTGGACTATTCCCTTTACAACACAATAGTTAAATCGGAGCAAATCAAAAGTAAATATTAAATTAGATTAGATTAGATATTAAAATTGTGATTCGCTGTGGGCAATTATAACATCTAAAATTAAATAAAAAATAGATTTAAGTTTAAAATATTTAAAGAATATCAAAATTAAAAAAAAAATTTGGCTAATAGAATCTACTCAGTCTTTTTAATGTCCTAAATAAAAATTTAGAACTTTAATTAGCTAATTAGGCCTAAAAGTTTAATAATATAAATATTTTGATATTTTTTATTTTTACCAATATTTATAATTTTATAATTTAAATTTTATAATTTATTTACTAGTAATTTTAAAAAATTAAAATTAAATTAAAAATTAAAATGGGGAAATGGGTAGGGGATGGGGATTCCACCTCATCCCCGTCCCCTCCCCGAATAAGAAATTGGGTAAAAAAATTTCCCCGTCCCCTCCCCGAATAAGAAATTGGGTATGAAATTATCCACATACCCTCCCCGAATGGGGAAAATCCCCGAGGGTACCCGTCCCCGTGGGGATTTTTGCCATCCCTACTAACAGAAGTGTAGCATCGACGAACGCCTCTTTTTTTTTTTTTTCCCAGTATTTCAAATTTTATAGTCTCTAATATCAAAAAAAGAAAAAGAAAAAAAAGGCAGATAATAATATCTTAGTACAGTCAAAGATCCAAAAACAGATTAGGGTTTTGTGTAGCGCCACTGAAATGAAATATTGTCTTGTTTGGTTGAAATCAAAGGAAAAGGATAACGCTGAGGATTAGAAATCAAAGGAGAGTTTGTTTGGTTGCGGACGCTTTTGTACAGACTCGCTGTTGTTTTCTGGTGGTGAGGTACGTGTTAATAGTCATCCTCTCTTGTTCCTCATCTACAAATGGTTGGCCTCTAATTGCCGCGACGACCAACATCTACTACAATTATCTTCGACCTTCAATGAGCCCATGACCCTCACTCCATCCATTTACTACAGCACTACTTGTGGTTTTAACTTCGCAAGTTTAGTTTATTTCTATCTATTAAGTGTAAACCACGACAAATGCTCATTTGTTTGATTGAAAATTGGAGGTATTCTAAAACTACTAATTTTCTTTTCAAAGCTATATTAATATATATATATGTGTGTGTAAGTAAATTTATCTGATTAAATATTCAAAACAAGTTATCCATTCAGATTGGCAATAAAATGAAAACATATTTTTGGACCAACTCTAACTTCAATAATAAGGAACAACCTTCTCCATGAAGGAAAAAGTTTTAGATGCTCTTAAAATATTAGTATTTAACCATTAATGACTTATCATGTGTATACTTCAACCAATCATGATAATTTATATATATATATATATATATATATATATATATAGAGCAATGAATGAATAAAAAATAATATTTTACGAGCACTGAGTACCTTCTCCTCCCTAAGAGTTTGACTTATGAAAAATTTTAAAATACATCAGCAATGTCATGTTAGTCATACAATA
This sequence comes from Citrus x clementina, assembly GCF_000493195.1. Lineage (NCBI taxonomy): Eukaryota > Viridiplantae > Streptophyta > Magnoliopsida > Sapindales > Rutaceae > Citrus > Citrus x clementina. The sequence continues at coordinate 45,642,053 of NW_006262339.1, forward strand.
AGCAAACAACGTTATAACATATGTATATTTATTTTAAAAAATCACTATAAAAGTGATTATTATTTTTAATTCAGTTATACATGTCATATATACATTAGTTTATATAATTAATTATATTACCCCTGATGTATGTTATAATAATCTAAAAGAATATTCTTTTAACTTTAAAAAAAAAAAACAGCAACATGTTTTGACATTTTCTAATGCTACAGTGTCGGGGTCCATTGGGCCAAGATCTTTGACATAAGCCGTCGGCCTGCAGAGAGCTTCTTCTATACCTGGCCCAAAAATGGCCTCATCATGTACTCTTGTTTTTAACAAGCTCGCGACGAACCAGATTTAGGACATTACATCAACTGCTGAATTAAAAAAATGTTTGAATACACGTATACGACTTTTGCCTTTTTTTAGTATATTTACTACAATTTATTCAACCGGCCTTTATATATTATATGAATTTAATAGCTTCTTGGTCAAACTTTTGGCTATTGATTTGATTAATCTGTCTGCCTTGATTATTAACTCCTCGTAAACGGGGCAATGATTACACTTCATCATAAAAGAACCGATGCATGATTAAGAAGTCTGCGTGATTCCTTGGACACTTTGTAAGGTCCATGTGATGTGAATGTGTTCCCACTTTTATTTTTCTTTACTTTTTTGAAGGCACTCAAATCCTTTTTTTAGTTTTTTCAAGAATTATCCATTTCCTAGTCAACATTGTGTGGATTGGTGGGCGCCGGCACGACTTACGGATTGGCATGCTAGATTTGTGACCACAGGGAAAAAAAAAAAACATATCATGCAGTGTCGATCGACTGTAGCATATGAACGTCTATTACGGTAACATGGAATAATCTTGCGTGACTACCAAGCATTTTTCAAATGATCGCTAGTCCAAGATGTCTACACTTTACAACTTTTATTAGGGGCATGGAATTATTTTCAATTTACTTTTTTTTTTTAAATATTAGTATACTACAATTAGATTTCTACTGATACTTACAACCAGATAACAACTCCAACAACGACCCTTAATTATTTTCAATTAACTTTACTAATGCATAGATTTTTAAAAAAGTGCAAATGATATAATAAATGAGACACAAAATTTAACATAATTTAATACTTCGCTTATATTCACGAAGATGAATATAATACTTTCACTATTAAAAATAAATAATTATTTTATTGTTATGGGTATCTTGTCCTCTTTGATATGAAGAGGGCGTACTATTTATAGCATAATTTTATCTTAATGGATGATACCGTATATTATGCATATCCATGTCTCTTTAGATCAAGTTTTTAGATCTTTATACCTCTAGAACTAGACTATGCTTTAACTAAGCATCAGAACCGTGGTCTCACAAGGGCTTGCGGTGATTGAATTTGAACTTTTCCACACCATCTCCTACATAGTCCATGATCGAGTAATAATATTTGACTTCTTTATTTTATCTTATTAACCCCCACTTTTTAAATAATCTCATTTATTTTAAAATTACCCTTAATAATCGTAATAGTTATTGTTTTTAATTTTATTTTTTGTCTCATACTCAGTCTATTAATAAAAAAGTAATAAAAGCACAAATTATATTTTTTAAAGAGAACTATTAATTACTTACAGATATTAATTATAATTATTTACAACAACAGTAGCAACAGTAATCTTTACCATTTGCCATGTCAATAAATGTTCAAATTCCAATTCCAAAGTTAAATGAGTGTCAAATTGTTGGTGTTGGTGTTGTCGTCGAAAAGAGAGAAAATGGAAGAAAACATGCTAATCTTCGATCTTTAACCTAAAGAATCTATTGGTTGTGATAGATATTTTAGTCATTTTAAGTTCAAATAAAAAAGTGGGGGTTAATGAGAGAAATTAAAGAGGGTAAAATATTATTATTCTCCTAGACTTATCTTTTGTCTGCAGGACTAATGGGCTCTATAGACTTCAAGTGCTCTGCTGTAGTAGTAGTACTAAAGATCCTGCTACTATTTTCACAAATCTAGCACTACTTTTTACTTATTCATGTTCCTGGTATAGAACTAAAATTTCTGCTAGGAGATTCATTAAGCCACCATTTTCTTAATTAAAAAAATGTGAGAAACGTGCGCGCACAGACACACACATATATGCAAACTGCAATATCAACTCTTAAGTGATAAAAAACCCCAATATCAACTATTCATTTCATTATATAATTATTTTCATCGTACTTTCTGCATTCCATCACAACATACACATTGTATTCCAATATTCACTTTAAAAAAACAACAAATTATGCAAACTAAAAATTTTAACTATAAATATACTGTAATACTATTTTGACAATAAATAATAAAAATGGTAAGAATCCCATAAAACAGTGGGAATAATGTTAAAATTATGAATTAAGCAAGTAATGTCAGGTAATGATATCACCCATCTTAGTACGAGAAAACTTGAGACGCTCATTGAGGTCGGCAGGTTGTATAGTGCATGACGCCAAGGTGGTTGCGAAAGTTGAACCTTCCGTATGGGCTACCAATTTGCAAGCAGCAAGTAGCAACCAGCTGCTAGCAGCTAAGTGAACCGTCCCACTTGTCCTTCACTTAACCGTGATTATTCACGCATTATTTAATTTAACAATGACATTGACTTCATTGTTTTAATCACATACGACGGCGATTAATTCACACGTAGTTTTGCGGTCTTATTATTCCATTTTATTATTATTATTATTATTATTATTATTATTGTGTGCGTGGATATTTTAGTTTTCTCAAACACTCTCCTTCACAAAGCATTCAATGGGTCTTGACATATTTTATGCAACTATTCGTCAACTTGTAATATATTATGTTATACATGGTATAAAAAAAAAAGCTCAAAATATTTATGTAATCCAAGCTTTTTAAATTATATCATAAATATGAAATTATTTTTATAAATATCAGTATAGCTATAACATGCCCTTATTTTTCTTTTGTAAAAATTTCCAATCACTTATATTGTACCTATAATATCGAATTATTATCATAAATAGAAAAAAAGAATGAAGCGAAATTGAAAAAATTAAGTACTTACGACTAAAAGTAATTAATTCCATGAAATTAGGTAAAAGTAATTAATTCCACAAAATTCCAACAGTTCGCCAAAACGACAGTCCTTTCATGCATACCAATTGTGTTTTCTAATTAAACCAAAGCGTATCTATTTTTCTTAGGATTGACAACGGGATGAGATTAGTTAGGATTGTCAATCATAATTTTGTCCTGAACACTAAATCTGAACAAGAATGTATTTCAATCTTGTCCCAATTGGAATCTTGAATTATCTTGGATAATAAGAATTTTTTGTCATACGCAACAGATTCTGTCACAAACAATATGTCATGCGATAATAACCAACATACCATCCATATATATGTAATTCAATAAAGCGACTTATCATATATTTATAAAAAAAAATCTAAATTTCAAGGTATTCAAGATCTCATCATAGTTCTCAACCATCTTTTGTTTCCACCCCCAATACTAAACCGGGAAGAAATTTTGTCCCCAATCCTATTCTCAACGAACTAGGATCTCGAAATTCAATCGAAATTCATAGAATTTTGTCAACCATGATTCTTCTCCACCAATCCCCCGCCAAAATGGAAAAAAAAAGTAAATTTAAAAAAAAAAAATCCGAACTCAACTGGGACACCGACTCATCCACCGCCATAAAACGGAAATCGCCCACCACATGCGACTTGATAATCTCATAAATTTTCACGCAAATGCAACAGCACAGGCATTAGCCGTGCAGTAGCATTACATTACAATAAAAAGACAAAACAATCCAATCCCTCTGGATTTTCCCTTACTTTCTACTACCGCTGCCTCTCTAATCTCTCTCCGATTTTATTTTTTAATTTCTATTTTTTTTGGGTTGTAAAAAAAAATATTAAAAAATAATAAATACACACTAAGCCTTTGATTACATAACATAACATAAACAATTAAACATAACTGACTCCCGCAATCATATTCATATATACCCCCCTTTGTCTCCCGGTTCTCTTATTCTTGCTCAACAAACCTTTCGTCCCCCTTGTTGGTTGGATCATCGCATCGGCCTTACAAAACAAAATTATTAAAGACAAGGGAGAAGAAGAAGAAGACCAAACTACGACGACATGGTCGAAACTCGACGCAGCTCCTCTTCTTCTAAACGCGCCCTTCCTTCTTCTCAAGCATCCCCGCCTCCTTCCAATAAACGATCCAAGGTTCTTTCTTTTTTAATTTATTGTTATTATTCTTTTGTTTTTGATAAATTTAGGGTTTAAATCTTGGGTGGTCTGATTTTTGTGTGTCTGTGTGTTCTTGTCTGGATTGAATCGTGACGAAACCCTAGGCTACTGACGCGCCTCCGTCGACCGGCGACATGCCTGTAGCGCCGCCGTCTGAGGCGGCTTCGAAGTCGGGGTCTGAATCTCGAGAGCCGGAGCTCCGATCTTCCGATCTGGACCTCACCGATGATGCCAAGCCTGCTGACGTCGACAAATCTGTCGATGCTGACGTGGAAGCTGATGCTTTGGTGTCTCCTCCGACTCCTGGTGCGATCTTGTTTTGTTTTCTTTGCGTTTTGTTTTAATCCATAATTTTGTATTGTTCTTTCATGATTGGGTTTTTGGAGGGTTTATGAATACTAATCTGGTTTGGTTTGTGACATTTGGTTGGGGTTTTAGGTGAAACTGCCGTAGATGCAGAGAAATCAAAGGCGGTTGGTGTGGTTTTTAATGGGCGGGTGAAGAAGCGGGCAACAAAATTGGGAAAAGTTGGTTCTAGAATTCCATGGGCAAGACTTATTTCACAGTGTTCACAGGTGTGAGTTCCTTAACATTCTCTAGATTTTTGATCTGTTTGGTTCTTTTGGGTGTAAAGGTTGAAAATTATACCTAAATGTATTTTAAACATCTACAATATTTTATATTTTTTGTTTCTCTCTCTCAGTTTGTAGTTACTCATGTCAATTGAACAGAAAATTAGGATTATTTTCGTTCAAATTTTTTAGTTTCTTGACTAGTTACACCTTCCTTTTAGTTGATAAGTAGGTGTTATATGAAGGAAAAATTGTGGAGGGGTTTGTTGTCACAATGGGAGAGCGCTTATTAGAGGACTGGCTTTAGGAGACAAGCAAGAATAGCATTTCTCATCCAGCATTTGTAATACTAATACAAATAAGTCTCGGAAACTTTTTATTCGAATTATGCCTTTAAATGCTGCCCTACTAGGCCTCATTTTTGTTTAGGCGAGGTCTCAGTTCTGTTGTCAGGGATATATGCATGATAACATTTGAGAAATGCATGAATGCTGTCAATGTTTTTGGTGACGTTTGTGTCTGGATTATGTCTCTAGTGAGGTTTGTAATTTCTTTTTTAGTAGTGACCAGTTTATAAGTTGCACTTCTAGTTACCTGGGAATTGTAACTGGCACCAGTGATTATTGTCTGTAAATGTTAAGAAAGCAAGATGAATACAGTCCAACAGGTCGATCATGACCCTCTTGTGTTCTATTCCTGAAACTTAGAAGCATATTTTTTGTACTTACCTAGGAGGGATTGCTTCTGTATGTTAAGTAGGGTGGATTCATGGATTCTTTGGATGAATAAGATATTTAATTTTTTTTTCCTGGCTAATTGCTTCTTGTTCTAATGCTTTGAAGTATTGCATTCTTATCAGAACTCTCATCTGTCCATGACCGGTGCTGTTTTCACTGTTGGTCATAACCGTCAATGCGATTTATATCTTAAAGATCCATCCATTAGTAAAAATTTATGTAGATTGAGGCGCATAGAGGTACGATTCTTGGAAGTTACTACAGACTCTTAAGATATCACTACTGAATAGATGCTGAAAGGCAAAAATTTGGCTCATGACTAATTTCAGTTTGAGCTTGATTATTCTCCCTTCTTATGATTACAATGTAGAATGGAGGTCCATCTGGTGCATTACTGGAAATTACAGGGGGCAAAGGTGAAGTGGAAGTGAATGGAAATGTTCACCCTAAAGATTCACAAGTAGTTTTAAGAGGAGGAGATGAGTTGGTTTTTAGTCCTTCCGGCAAACATTCTTATGTATCCTTTTTTCCTCTAAATATTCCTGTTTTATTCTTCCACTAAGATTATGGTGTATTTATAACTTTTTTGGTACTTCATTTCTATTTACTTAACCCCCAAATAATAAATTTTTTGGTTTGGATGCTTTGGTGCTACCTTATATCAACAATCACCATTCCTGTTGAATAATTAATTCCTTGACAAGGGGTTAGATTTTCCAGCAGCTTAGTGACGACACTTTAGCTGCACCTGGCATACATCCTCCGATGAGCATTTTGGAGGCGCAAAGTGCTCCACTGAAAACAATGCATATAGAGGCAAGATCAGGAGACCCGTCTGCTGTTGCAGGAGCATCGATATTAGCATCTTTGTCAAATATCCAGAAAGATTTGTCCCTTATTCCACCACCCACTAAAGCTGGTGTGGATGCTCAAAATTCTGAGATTGCATCTCTGGCTTCTGGCTGTGATGGGCCAGAAGACCGTATTCCAGATGTTGACATGAAGGATGCTACTAGTAACAATGATGATGCTGGCTCTTCTTCAAGGGGGAAAACTGTTGTTCCACAGTCTGATGCTGCCAATGAAAACCCAAACCTTGATAGCATTGGATTGGATGCTTGTGTGGATGCTGAAATAGGAAAGATCCCCGGGGCAACTTATGAATTGAGGCCCCTCCTGCGGATGCTTGCAGGATCATCATCTCCTGACTTTGATATTAGTGGTGGCATTTCCAAAATACTTGATGAGCAAAGAGAAATTAGGGAACTCTTGAAGGATTCAGACCGTCCAACTGTTCTGATATCTGCTAGAAGGCAGGCATTTAAAGATAGCTTACAAGAAGGAATTCTTGGTCCTGAAAACATTGAAGTCTCATTTGAAAGTTTTCCTTATTATTTAAGGTGCCATATCTTCGCTTTTAAATTTTTATTTAAGATTTCTATGTTTGCTGGGTATGCTTTTTCCCACCCATTCGTAATGCTTATACACGCATAAAAACTCAATTCAATGCTTGCCTGGTGGTACTTTTTATAGATCTTTTCTTGTGATTGTCTTGTTGGATTTGGGTGATCATGTGATAATCTGCTTTCTGCAGTGATACAACAAAGAATGTTCTGATAGCTTCCACATATGTACATTTGAAGTGTAATAATTTTGCGAAGTATGCCTCAGATCTTCCCACCATGTGTCCTCGTATATTGCTATCCGGTCCTGCAGGTATTATATTCTCCTAAGTTTGTGCTGTTTAATGTCTTTTCTGATTTTTAAACCTTGACGATCATTGGATTTTCCCTTTAGGTTCTGAAATATATCAAGAGACATTGGCAAAGGCACTTGCCAAACATTTTAGTGCTAGGCTTCTTATTGTTGATTCTCTCCTCTTGCCTGGTGTAAGCTGCTTTGATTTCTCTATTCCTTCCGTTTCTTTTAGTGAATTTATCTTTATTTTGCTTTCAATAACCATGTGGGTGGCTAGTGATATTCTTGTAATTCCCCCCCCCCCCACAACAAAAAAAAAAGGCTACTTTGATTTATAAGGGACTGGCTATGAACTTACAACTTCCTCAGTGGGGTTTTTGCCAAACTTGAAGATTTTTTCATGTAAGAGGCTAGGTTTATTCAATTGTTTTACTCTACATCAGTCAAATTTTACATGTTGATGCTACAGGGATCATCTAAAGAAGCTGATTCTGTAAAAGAAAGTTCAAGGACAGAAAAAGCATCAATGTTTGCTAAAAGAGCTGCCCTTTTACAGCACAGGAAACCAACTTCCAGTGTTGAGGCTGATATAACGGGTGGGACTGCAGTAGGCTCTCAGGCTTTGCCTAAGCCAGAGATATCTACTGCATCATCCAAGAACTACACATTCAAAAAAGGCACGTATTGTCTTCTTTTTGCAAACCCCACCAACCCCCCCCCCCCCCCGGCGGTGCAGTCCAAGAATGGGAATGACAACGGTTCACTGCTATGATCCTTTTAAGATTTTTGATGATTGTAAGTTCGTTTTCAGGTGATCGAGTAAAGTTTGTTGGTAATGTAACTTCTGGAACCACTGTACAGCCGACTTTAAGGTATATAATTCTGCAATTTTGAAAACTAAGCATTATATTGAATCATGTATCTCAATAATTCTCCTGCTTTGCATCATCCATGGAAATATGCTGTGCAATCTTTTAGCATAAAGATTCGTGGGATTGTGCCACTATGACTGCAATATCCATGTAATAGTTTGCGCGAAGCAATCTCTTTATTCATGTATGGATCTTTTGTGCCTGCATACAAGTTTTAATATGTTTCCTAATCTTTGTATTTAGATTATTTATTGTATTTTCTTACTATTAAGAAAAATATATAGAAGTTAGCTTTACAATTACTGTGATTATTTATCCTTTTGTTTTTCTCTCCTTTTAATTGAGCAAAAAATTTCACTTCTCCTGCCATGTTTTCCTTTATAACTATTTTCCCTCTTCTTGGCAGAGGACCGGGCATTGGTTTTCGAGGCAGAGTAATCCTTCCTTTTGAAGATAACGATTTTTCGAAAATTGGTGTTAGGTTTGATAGATCAATCCCAGAAGGCAATAATCTAGGTGGCTTTTGTGAAGATGATCATGGTTTCTTTTGCACTGGTGATCATCTTGATCTGTTCAGTTTTCATTTCCCGTATTCCATTGGATTTTGTACTCCAACATTCTTTTATCTTTGTAGAAACTTTCTCAGTTTATCTGAGTTATCTAATGTTCTTGTCACATCTTTACTTTGCAGCGAGTTCACTCCGTTTAGATAGTTCTCTAGGTGATGAAGTTGACAAGCTTGCTATTAATGAACTCTTTGAGGTACTTGCTACTCTACACTGGGGTGAGATTGATTTGTTTTTGCTGTTTTAGTGCTTTTGAAATGAAGGTCAAAGCTCTGGATCCTTTTCTGTGTAGGTTGCATTGAATGAAAGCAAAAGCAGTCCCTTAATAGTGTTTGTGAAAGACATAGAAAAGTCTCTCACGGGGAATAATGATGCATATGGGGCCTTAAAGAGTAAGCTTGAAAATTTACCCAGTAATGTTGTTGTAATTGGCTCCCATACTCAGTTGGATAGTCGCAAGGAGAAGGTGACAAGCAATCTGTTATATTATTCATTTGAATCTTTTTGCATTGCGGTAATTCTTGGTTAGTAAATGTTAACTGTTTCAATTGGTCTTATTTTTCAGTCTCATCCTGGTGGCCTTTTATTTACGAAGTTTGGCAGCAATCAAACAGCTTTACTTGATCTAGCTTTTCCGGTACCATAAACTCTCATATCATGTTTATTATTTTGACTAAATTGGATATATTTGTTGCTTTATTCCTGAATTTGTTGCCTTTCTGCTTGCTATCTATATAGGTTAGGTAGCTATAATTTAATTGATGTTTTTCTGCTTGCTGTTTCTCTGCTTCTGCATTTGATTGATTGTACATTTAGTCATTTAATATTTTTATATGCACTGTAATTTCTTTGCTGAAATTCGCTGATCTTGATCCATATATTTGATGTGCAGTCAGCCTTGATCTGAGTTTCTTTTGGGCCTGTTTAGTTGATTTTTAACTGTGTTATCCTATTTGTAAGCATCCTGGGTTTTAGTAATCTTAGCAATAATAGATTGTATTTTTGTTGTAGTTGAATTGGAACTAGTGTAATGTTGTTAAGATATATTGATGGATGTTTCAGTCAGTCACTTAAGAGATTTAAAATTCTCATGGATTGCTTCACTTGCAGGATAATTTCAGTAGACTGCATGATAGAAGCAAAGAAACACCCAAAGCATTGAAGCAAATTTCTAGACTTTTCCCTAACAAAGTGACGATTCAACTGCCTCAGGTGCTGAGCCCCTAGTAGATTTATGGTTAAGTAGTCTGCAAGATTATCTGAATGCCGAGTCTAATGTTGAGATTTCTGGCAGGATGAAGCTTTACTTTCGGACTGGAAGCAGCAGTTGGAGCGTGATGTTGAAACACTGAAAGGGCAGTCAAACATCATCAGCATACGTTCGGTGAGTATGAACTGATGATCCTGATGACGATGTTTGGTTATCTGCTGCATATCAGCTTGCTGCTGAACACTTGTTGTCTATGTAGTACATTCATAGCATAAGTTGACATATCCTTGGTAAAAGCTTAAGAGGACACATTAAACGCAGTTCGGTCTCATGCATAGATCTTTTGAGTATAGTGTATAGTTTGTGGTATCTGCCTTGGTGGTTAGGGGTCCTGAAGTTCTACTATTGAAGGGTGGACCTGCAAAAGGTTGATTTTGTTGGAACTGTGATGCGTAAGAAATTGGGGTCATTGGCTCCCCCACTTTACGCTAGGATATCCCTTTATGATCATGCGGCGAAAAAATGTTTTCTCTTATATTCAGGTCTTTGCAGACTGATAAGGCCTTCCTTCTTTAGATGCTGCCTCTTAGCACTAGGGGTCCTGAAGTTCTACTGTTGAAGGGTGGTACCTGTGAAAGGTTGATTTTGTTGGAACTGTGATGTGTAAGAAATTGGGGTCATTGGCTCCCCCACTTTATGCTAGGATATCCCTTTATGATCATGTGGCAAAAAAATGATTTCTCTTATATTCAGGTCTTTGCAGACTGATAAGGCCTTCCTTCTTTAGATGCTGCCTCTTGGCACTAGATATTTCTTTTCCAGCTTACAGTTGGACAATCTGACTCATACACTGCAGTTCAGCACTAAATGTTTAGGAAGCAGCATTAATCTAATTTTTTGGGTGATAGGGGAGCTTATCTGGTCATTGTTTATATTATAGACAGTTGTTACTCTTTATACAGTGTGCCTTTGCTCATTAAGGACTTGTAGCTATTGATTTTTGCTTGCTTCTTTTCTTGCTCTGGTTTGGGAATTAATAGAATCTTGTATTTTTTTTTTTTGTTAATTTCTTGTCGATTATTAGTTTGTAACACAAACACGCGCACATATATATAGAGAGACGGGGGCCCTTTTTATTTTATATTAGTAGTCTTATTGTTAGCTGTTTAGTAATGCGGTTATTATAATTTAATTTGTTCATTTTGTGTTAGCAGCTTTAGGAACTTACATATGATTCATGCTTTCAGGTCCTTAGCCGAAATGGTTTGGATTGCGTTGATCTTGAAAGTCTATGCATTAAAGATCAAACTCTTACAACCGAAGGTCAGTATTCTTAGATTCCATGTACTTGTGAATCTTTCATGCAATTTTTATTCATCTCTGTTCATTGATGATACGCTTTTCAATAATGATAGGTGTGGAGAAAATAGTGGGCTGGGCTTTAAGTCACCACTTTATGCATTGTTCAGAAGCTCCAGGAAAAGATGCTAAACTTAAGATATCAACTGAAAGGTTATACATTTTTGAGTTGCTGTCATCTATACATCTGTACTATTGGAGTTAAATTAATGAACAATGTACCCTCCGCTCCCTTTTGTTGACACCATTTACTTTACGTTGCAGCATTATGTATGGGTTGAACATTCTACAGGGCATTCAAAGTGAAAGCAAAAGCTTGAAGAAATCTCTTAAGGTAAGATCGATAGACATCTGTGTTTGCTGTTGTAAACTCATTGCTGCTTTTCCACTTGTCCTTTCAAATTGGGTTATAACATACCCGATTTGTGATTTCCTCCCCAGGATGTTGTCACTGAGAATGAATTTGAGAAGAAACTTCTTGCGGATGTTATTCCACCAAGTGATATTGGGGTTACATTTGATGACATTGGAGCCCTAGAAAATGTGAAGGATACCCTGAAGGAATTGGTGATGCTTCCTCTTCAAAGGCCAGAGTTGTTTTGCAAAGGACAGCTGACAAAGGTTGATTTCCATTGTATTTCCATACATTTTGTCCGTATATCTATGTTTATTTAATTATGTTTTAGTGTTGCTGTCTATTTATTAATTGTTAAATAACTTGTATTTTGTAATCCCAATATGTTCTCTTCATGTAGCCTTGCAAGGGAATTTTGCTGTTTGGGCCTCCTGGTACTGGTAAAACAATGCTTGCGAAGGCTGTTGCAACTGAGGCTGGTGCAAACTTTATCAACATATCCATGTCAAGCATTACTTCTAAGGTATATATGATCTGTTAGAATCTACCTGCTGGAGCTTTCTTGTTTGAGTAATTGTTTATGTCAACATTGTATGATATGTGTTTATTGCTTGCAGTGGTTTGGTGAAGGAGAGAAGTATGTTAAAGCAGTCTTCTCTCTGGCCAGTAAAATTGCTCCAAGTGTTGTTTTTGTTGATGAGGTTAGTTTGACATGTTTTTTCATTGGTTTTGCACATATGTATTCCTTCCTTTTCCCTTCTGATGTAATCTATGCTGATCTTTTTTGTTTCCCAATTCAAATGCTGTTTTGTTCATCTGGCTGGTGCTCTTAGGTTGACAGCATGTTAGGAAGACGGGAAAATCCAGGAGAGCATGAAGCTATGCGTAAAATGAAGAATGAATTCATGGTTAACTGGGATGGTTTGCGCACAAAGGATAAAGAACGAGTTCTGGTACTTGCTGCTACCAATAGGCCTTTTGACCTTGATGAGGCTGTTGTTAGGAGGCTTCCAAGGAGGTAAACATCCGCCCTTGATTTCCATGATTTATTTTATTTATTTATTTATTTTAAGGGATCTGGCAAGAAATGATTCTGACTGACATTCTCGTACGGTGTAGATTGATGGTTAACTTGCCAGATGCCCCAAACAGAGAAAAGATTATAAGAGTTATCTTGGCCAAAGAAGAATTGGCATCTGATGTGGATTTGGAAGGAATTGCAAACATGGCTGATGGGTACTCTGGAAGTGATCTAAAGGTGGACTATACATGAAATCTCTGTATTTTAATAATGAAACTTCTTTTCCTATTCGTGGCTTCTCTAATTATTTCTCTTAATTCTTTGCAGAACCTGTGTGTGACTGCCGCACATTGTCCCATACGGGAAATTTTGGAGAAGGAAAAGAAGGTCAGTTTGTTATAATCATCTCACCATGGTTTATTGCATTTACTGTGTATGAGTATACACACACGTGGAGTGGCTCAAGTGTCCGTGTGGTCAGTGTACGATTCTATTGGCACAGTAATTATTGTGAACTCATGTTGTTTACTGGCTTTTGTGTACGCAATTTTCATGCTTAATATTAGTCAAATGTGACGTTGGTATGTTTCTGAATTGCGTTGTGAAAGCATTGAAACTGCTGTCAAAAAAGTTCGATTTGTCTACCATGTATGTATTGTTGGTTATAGCTTTGATTTGATTTGTGGCACATATTTTAGGAGAGAGCTTTAGCATTGGCCGAGAATAGAGCTTCACCTCCATTGTACAGCAGCGTCGACGTTCGCCCTCTGAAGATGGACGATTTCAAATATGCACATGAGCAGGTATTGCATGAACGTTACAAGTGGATCATATGAATGGACATGGTTATAAGAAATATTAATTTCTGTAACATGTCTTACACTTGGGGTTACAATAATCGATGGTTATGTTGCAGGTGTGTGCAAGTGTATCATCAGAGTCTACAAATATGAATGAGCTCCTTCAATGGAATGAACTATATGGAGAAGGTGGATCGAGGAAAAGGAAATCTCTGAGCTACTTTATGTAGAGGTGGTATCTCTTTTGTATAGCATTCTTGTGTGGTTTATTCGTCTTTATCATCCTAAATGATGGCCAAGATCAGGGACCTGTATTTATGGAGAATTCTGTTGGGCTGTCCCTTTTTCATTGTAATATATATAGGTTTTGGAAGCTTTTACCCTTTTGTTAGGAATTCTTTTTTATATTCATCAAGCAGGTTAACTTAAATCAAAAGTGTTATTTTCCTTCGTTAGAGCTGAGTCTTTCTTCTCTGTACATACTAATTGTTTAATCAAATTTGATTAAATATTGACAAGATAGAAATCTGCGTGTTTGTACATATGATTTTATTGCAACGTCGGCACGGTTGATAAATATTCAAGGGCATTGCAATCGCACCCCCAATAAAAACCTGAAATTATTTCATGGTTGCCTTGTCAGCCATTTGCAGTTAAACCATGATCACAATCTGTTAAAGAGAGTTAGCAGTGCTACATATTTATTAACTAAGATAACAGAAATGACTAAATTGCGAATTCTTCCGTTGTTAATCATGATGGGCTAAGGTCAGCGGGTTCGCCCTATGTTGTTTATTATTTATAACTTGCAACTGCAGCTGATACTTTTTATAGTAGTAGATTCTGGAGGTTTCTATAGTTACGTCCTTCCCACCCTCCTGCCTGATACGTGTCCCGACAGATGAATAAGTAATATCACTTGCACCCAAAAAAAAAAAAAAAAAAATTCTAAATTTCATCGCGCAAGAGTCCAACGTACTTCCAATAACTCCTAAGAAAGAAAGAAATAAATAGATACGGCATGTAAGGGGAAACAACCTCCACCAAACTTTTTTAGACCAAAATCTCAAAGCTCGAGACGGGAGGAGTGAATCAGAGTGGCTGTGAGATATGGCAATTTTGGGAAATGAGGGCAAAACTCGGGCAAAACGACAAATCTGTAAACCGTAGGCTGATGAAATATCCAATATGACCCTCACTGATGGTGAGTTGACTGTCAATGCTAACGGCAACGCTTGTGGGTGTGTCACGTGTGCGCGAGTTTGAAGTTCGAAGAAAACAAAAAAGCAATAGGGGTCCGTCGGTTGACATTTGTTGATTGAATTAGCCAACCCCAATTTACGCTCCGGTAATAATTAATTAATTATTTATTTAACGTCACGCTTTAAATAAGTAGACAGCGGTCCCGCTTTGAATAAATAGAGAGCGGTGTGGCCGAGATCCAAAGAGAAACAAGGAAACTCGCTCTCGCTCGCATATTATTATGTTAGTTATGGAGTTGATGACTCATTCTTCTTCGTTCCTCCTTCCTTCAACCCCCACCGACTCCCGCCCTTCTTTAACGTACGCTCTCGTCGTCCTTAACCAACGCCTCCCGAGATTTGCTCCTCTGCTTTGGCAGCACGGTACTTTTCCTTCACCGTAATTCACTTTCGTTTATTCTATTTTTATGTTGGAAGGAGGAGGGTTTAATCTGTCGCGCGTTTTTGTGTAGAACAGCAAAACTACGTTTGTGTGCTGATGGAGGCGCTAACCGTGTCTATGATGAATTGCCTCAACTTTTTCCTCATGAAGATCCTTCTGATATTCGCCGCAGGTTTTATTTAACAAGCTTTTTTTTTCCCTGCAGTTTTATGTTTGCTGTGATATCCTGAGATTTATATTTATTTATTTTTTAAGTATATTTCATTTCGACGTAATTTTTGCCAAGTTTTTGTATTATTAGGCGATAATTTTCTGATTCTTTTTTCTGCAAAGTGGAATATATGTTTTTTTTTTTAACTTATATAATGGAGAAGATTATAGATTTTTATGTACAAGATTTGCACGCTAATATAATGCTGTAGCATAAAAGAATTGATTCTCTGGGAATATTTTTTATGGAGGTTTTTCATAGTGATGTAGAGATTCTTAAAAGCTGAAAACCAATGCTAAGGGGAAATGAGGGTGAATAATGAGAATTATTGACCTAAGGCCAGAGAATTCATGACACCTGTTGAGATAAATAGCAGCTTTGCGGAATTAGTAACCTTTGGCAGAATGGCCAGTACTTGTACTGCTATATCCAAAGGTTTTCCTTGAGATTATCAGCACCACATAGTGTCTTAATTGTCTCTATTTGGGAATTTGGAGAATTGTAACTGTGTACAGTTCAAATTAAAGCATGCAATCAATCTAAAAGCACAGTGGATTTCCATATATAATAAAGCTTAATTCAACCCCAAAATGATGAAACTTTATGGCAACAGCAGTGTAGATTTGCCATAGGCCCAGAGCCGAACAACAAGACAAATTTTGAGAAAGCTTGATCTTTTTGAATGACCGGCAAGGGGGAACTAATTGGGTAAAGAAAAGCTTGAAATTCCAAAGAAAGAAGTAAATTAAGAATGAGAGGATACTAGAAAGGACTCAATCAAGGAAATAAAGGAGAAAGAACGGGAAGAGATAAGACATGCAGCTTTTCAGTGAATTGTGTTTTAAACTTCAATCAAAAGTAACATAAAGAAAAAAATATTGCTATTAATTTTTATGCTATATTGCTGTTGGAGTGAACTAAGGAGTAATATTAATTCCATTCCATACCTTGGATATAATTATTTTCTTCTATTTCATTTATTGCTGTGATGGCATTTGTTTATTATGTCTAATATGGAGGACATTTTGCAATTTGATCATTCTTCGAAATTAATCAATATGATAACCTACTTCTATAACAATCATGGTAGAGTGATTTTATGGTTTTATTCTTCTTTGGTATCAGACAGTACTAGTTCCTATTTGGAGCTTGAACCCTCTATGTTAGAGCAAATGTTTTAAAGTTTTAACTACAGTACTCAGGAGCTTGGATTTTAGTGCCATGTAGATATGTGCTATCTTGTTACTTCGTGACTGCAAATTTCTTGAATCATTTCTTTTGTTAAGAAGATAATTTTGTAACCAATTAAATCTGTAATTTTCATTAGGTACAAGCCAGACCTCATTAAAGGAGACATGGATTCAATCCGAAAAGAAGTAATGGATTTTTATGCAAGTTTGGTAAGCTAACTATTTTGTTTCGGAAGTGCTTTTCTTGATTATGATTTCTAAGTATGATTTTCATTCATGCCAAAACTTTTGTTAAGGTTATTTAAATGTAGACATGGCACAAAATGATATTACACCATCAAGTTAATATGAACATTAAAATATTTTAGTTTGATGGGCGTGAGCTTCTATATATACGCATCACTCAATTCATTTTTCACTATGTGACATTTTTGTGGTGTTATGGCTTGTATATATACATTGCTCTAAGGACCATTCTTAGATGTTTATGCTTGCTTTCTTAATGCAGGGAACCAAAGTGGTAGATGAATCGCATGATCAGGACACCACGGACCTACATAAATGTGTAGCATATATTCGCGACTGCACACCAAACTTAGAGAAGTCTAATGTAAGTTAATTTCTGTGTTCTTTTGGGTGATGAGATCTGTATTGCAATCTTCAATTATATAAAACCACCTAGTTGCTTGTATGTTAATCATCAAAAGAATATTATTGTTTCATCTTGTAACTTTTAGATTAGTGTATACCATATGTATGTATCTTGAATTACTGAGACATTCATCATATGCATGCTTAAATAGCATTGTTATGGGTTTGTTTCCCTAATCTATTGGCAGCTCCGCATTCTTGTTGCTGGGGCACTTGGTGGACGGTTTGACCATGAGGCTGGAAACATAAATGTTTTATATCGCTTCTCAGACATACGGATAATACTTTTATCTGATGATTGCCATATCCAACTTCTCCCGAAAACTCACCGCCACGATATCTACATACAATCTTCTGTAGAGGGTCCACATTGTGGACTCATCCCTATTGGGATGCCATCGGGGAGCACTTCAACGACTGGGCTCGAGTGGGATCTTGGTAAGTCATTAGTGATCTCATTACCTCATAATGGGGCTCTTTGTATTTTGACTAGCTCAAATTATGATAGCTCTGTTTATTGATTACCACTGCATGAGATACCTTATAGACCAGCTTGTATTTATTTGAATGAAATTGGAGGGTCAGGGAGGAAGGTTTTGAGTGACCATCCATTTTGTAGTTTTCTGACTCGGTACGGCCACAACAATCCTTGGCCAACCAACTGCAGGATCATGAATAGCAGGGCACCTGGAATCTCATTTGTAGTGGACTGTGAATTAGTGTTAATCCTTTGTTGATTACCTTTTGTGCTTCTTTTTCCTGATTCTTTTTATCTTAACGGGGTGTGGTTAAGTTGTTTCTTTTTATCTTAATGGGTGTGGTTAAGTTTCATGTGACAAAAATTTGGTGATGGTTCCACTTGCTCATTTTTAACTTCCTCTGATTATTTCTATCATTTGCCATACGCTATTGGAATCTAATGTGTTGTACCTGTGGACTATTTTCTTTTTCAGATAACACAGAGACTAGATTTGGCGGTTTAGTAAGTACCTCAAATATTGTTAAAGGTGAGAAAGTAACTGTGAGATCTGACTCAGATCTTCTTTGGACAATATCCATAAAAAATCAGTAAAAAAAAGAAATTGCTTTCAAGAAGAGATGTAAAGTCAGCAAATATCCAAGTTTTCTTTGACCTACATTAATGTCCTCTTGCAATTAAAAATATTTAAAGGTGATATGTAGTCAAAGTCTGTATTAAATTTTGAATATTTTACTCTGTGATTGCGGGATTACATATTATATCAATTATTTGGAGAGATGGATCTCTCGCTTAGGTCGTAAAATTTACTTTGTGGATCTCTCCCTTAGGTCGTAAAATTTACTTTGTGAACTCATTTCATATTAGCAGAAGCCTTTTCCCCCCAATGTGAATGATAATATTGTTGAATTATTTCTTTGCAAATAGCTATTCATTAGGTCATGCATGAAATTGTGGGTGCCAATTAGTTGAGTTGTTAAAATCTCGTGTTGAAAATAAAAAGTCAATTCTACGCATGTTGGTGGGGATTGAGTTGCTGTTAAGTTATATTCACACACACACACACATATATATACACGAAATTGGTGGTTAATACTTAGTACACCTATATTTTTGTTTCATTCAAGTAAAGTCTCTTTTTTTGAGGACTGGTATAATTGTAGGGGCTGTTCAGTATTGTTTTGTAACTGATGTTTTCAATTTTGTTTTTAGAATTTAGGTGTAGCAAGTGTTGTTATACTTACAGTACAACTTTCACTTGTTTTCTTCATTTTCTAAAAATAAGCTATGAAATAAAGCATTATATAACATTGTTTCTCTTTCTCGGAAAAATAAAAATAAAAATGAAACATTGGTTCTAGCGATCTCCAAGATATAATAACAAATTTAATTTTTCTCTAATTAACTGTCGTCTCCTCTATGGTCACTCAAACATTTGTCTCGTGGTTGGTTCAAAACATCAAATGCTGCGGAACGATTTAATGTGGTTGAACATGAATCTATATTCTATGGAGGCACTTGCATAAGGATTAGGATGTGCGTACGAAGATTCTTCAAAAGCCAAGGATGGGAGAGACTACAAGTGTGGTACGTTTGGTCCACTCATTTTGTTGGATTGAATGGGACTAGTCTGTAATGTACTATTTGTGTGTAGTATGTTTAATGCAATATAATGTTGGGTTAATTTTGTCCTGCCCCCAACTGTTTCAACATTTTTCGCCACACACCCATATGTTTCGAAAATACTCACTCCACACCCAATTCCGTTAATTTGACCGTTATGTTTAACGGAGCTATTTGAAATTTAAGTAAATGTCCAAAATACCCCTTATCTTGAATTAGAGAAAAATAAAATGAGATAAAATATTAATTTAATAATTAATGTTTACATTAAAAAAATTTATTTAAAGGTAATTAATAATAATTTCATCAATTAAATTATCAAATAAATTTAATTTATCATCATCAAATAATATTTAGGATATGAATTTCCAAATTTGCCCTTTGACCGTTAGAATAAACGGTCAAATTAACGGAATTGGGTGTGGAGTGAGTATTTTCGAAACATATGGGTGTGTGGTGAAATATGTTGAAACAGTTGGGTGCAGGACAAAATTATCCCTATAATGTTTGGTGTTGTGTGGATTATAATATAAAGTAATTTATTAATTAAAAAAATAATTGGTGTCACCATTGACTTTTGTCAGGATTTTATAGATGCTATTTATTGACGTCTTAAACCGGTATCATTGGAATTCTTGTAACGGAGTTTATTCGACGGTACTAATATTTCTGGTTACAGGATTTTATTCATTGTAAATCTACACTCTTTAAGGTTTTTAAGGTCGGAACTATTAATACTGGTGCTGAGAGCATATGACAAGGATTCCATTGCTGTTAATTGTGATGTCAAAAGTCAACGAAAAGTGGCGGCAAAAGGCGGTCATCGGTAGTTTATGGCCGTCGGCTGTTATTTATATTTAACAAATAATTAAAAAAAAATGTGGCAAGAGTGGCCCAAACGAGCGTCTCTCTACGCCATATTTGCCAAACAATATGATGCAAATAAATTTACACAGCACATATCCACCTAAAAACCCCAGCGCCAAACATACTCCAATTGTATTGTGCCCTTTCTTGTATTACGAGTTCAGATTTGTTTTGACTTTCAGTTTTTAGCTCACTCAATTCCTACAGCATATCGAAAGTCAATATAATTTCTGAATTTATTTTTAATATTATAATATAAATAGTTAATATTACAACCCTTAATTACTAATTATCTCTGAAATCATAGTAATTTTTGTTTCAAAGAGATTTTGATCTTAAAAATAATAATAATAATAATGTCATGCGTCTCGTTGCGATCACAGAAATTAATTACGAAAAAGTTACTTTACAAATCGAAAACTAGAAAATAGAGGAAAAATAAGTAAATATATAAAACTCGGGTGCTACTTTAAAAAAAAAAAGAATGTAAAACAGTAATTTCCCGAAGTTAAAAGGCGGCACCGTGACTAGGTCGGCTTCGCTTCAATTTTTGGCGGCAAAATCTTTGCGGTAGGGGAACTAAAACCCCATCTGTTCATCCCTAAAATCTAACCCCTAATTGTCCTTTCGAACCTTCGAATTAACCTCGTCTTCACATCCCGTTCTCATACCTTTTTCCGGGTCTTTAATTTATTAGGGTTTGTTGCAAGATTCCGGTGATAACGTGGCGTCAGAGTATGAAGTCCATCCATTCATAATCGGTGGTGTGATCATGTTCATTGAGTTAGGGCTTCAATGGACGTAGAGACCCCGACTAATTCCCCTACCATTAGGCCTATAAATAAAGGCGTCGTTCACAGAATCTGTGCCGGCCAAGTTATTAAGGACCTCTCTTCGGCGGTCAAGGAGTTAGTTGAAAACAGCTTGGACGCGGGTGCAACCAGCATCGAAATCGCTTTGAAAGAGTATGGGGAAGAGTGGTTCCAGGTCGTCGATAATGGCTGTGGCATTTCGCCCAACAATTTCAAGGTGATTAATATTTAGTATTTCTTTGATGTTCAATGCAATTGTGGAATGTGCATAGCCATTAACTTTTTATCTCTGTTACAGGGTTTTGTTTTCTATTAAATTCTGGAGGACCTGTATCTGTTCCTGTGTAGTTCATTGCTTTCAGGGGAACTTGTAGAAGTTGCTGACATTGTCATCTATTCTAAATTTTTCCTATTATTTTGTTTGCTGCAGGTTCTTGCACTTAAGCACCATACTTCTAAGTTGTCAGATTTTCCGGATTTACAGTCTCTCACCACTTTTGGATTTAGGGGAGAGGCGCTGAGTTCACTTTGTGCATTAGCGAATCTGACAGTTGAAACGAGAACTAAAAACGAGTCAGTTGCTACACACTTGACTTTTGACCATTCGGGTTTACTAACGGCTGAAAAGAAAACAGCACGTCAAGTTGGTACCACAGTCACTGTGAAGAAATTATTCTGCAATTTACCGGTGCGAAGCAAAGAATTCAGTCGTAACATTCGAAAAGAATATGGAAAGTTAATTTCTTTGTTGAATGTGAGTCTATCTTTCTGTAAAAACTTGCAGCAGTGCCTAGTGTTATCTTTAACAATTTGTATATATCATGACTTCAGTTTGAAATGGAGTACCGGCTAGTGAATGTGGGGTTGACAACTGGGACGTGGAGTAATGACTTTGATGGAGATGTGGTTTGCCCGTAAAAGGGTGGTGATATATACAAATTGTTAAAGATAACATCTCCATTTTTGTGGTATAATTTTCTTCTTTGATTTTGAAGTTCAATTGGTAGCCCATATCTCTTAGAGGTTAGAGCTGTTTTCTTATGTCAGGCCTATGCGCTTATTGCAAAAGGAGTTCGGTTTGTCTGCACCAACACAACCGGAAAAAATGTAAAGTCTGTGGTACTTAAAACACAAGGGAGTAGTTCCCTGAAAGATAATATCATAACAGTGTTTGGCATGAATATTTACAACTGCTTAGAGCCTGTGGCTATATGTAAATCAGACAGTTGCAAAGTTGAAGGTTTCCTTTCTAAGCCTGGACAGGGTAGTGGACGGAATTTGGGGGATAGACAATACTTTTTTGTAAATGATCGACCTGTGGATCTGCCCAAGGTCAGCAAGCTAGTGAACGAGTTATATAAAGGTGCAAACTCACGACAATATCCCATTGCAATTATGAATTTTATTGTCCCAACTAGAGCATGTGATGTTAATGTAACTCCTGATAAAAGAAAAGTATTCTTTTCTGATGAATGCTCCATTTTGCATGCTCTAAGGGAGGGTTTACAGGAAATCTATTCCCCAAATAATGCCAGTTATTCTGTTAATAAAGTTGAGCAATTGATAGAACCAGAAAAGTCTGGTCCTAGTTCTGGTGCCGAATCTTGCATGTTTTTGGAACAGTTATCTCCAGATGGGAATGGATGTATTGAAATTCTGAATGAGCAGCAAATTTCTAAGGGCAATACTCCAAAAACAGTTGAGGTTGACACTCTGCACTCAGATGCTTTAGAAGGATTGGTTCATAGTAGTAATGAGAATGGA
>NW_006262339.1:45664836-45764836 GCF_000493195.1 Citrus x clementina
GGTCCCCACAATGTTCCAACAGAGGAAAATTGTCCATCCCCTTCAAGGGTGATGGCAAAAAACATTACTGAAGATGGTGAGTCCGATAGTCGCTCAAGATGTATTCAGTCATCACTTAACAAATTTGTAACTGTAAGTAAGCGAAAGTATGAATCTATTGCTAGACCGCTGACAGAAATGCCTCTCCTAAGAAATCAAAGCCTTCATTGTCAAATGAAGAAAAGTAATTCTGATATGGACGCTGTGGACACAAGATCCCCAGTTAGGCGTCACCTGGTTGATGATATCGCCAAGCTGAACAAGATTGAGCCATTCAAGTGTAATAAAGCAGACAAGGTCTCCAAGGAAATTGAAAACATACTTTCTTCTGAAGGCAATACTAATGAAAAACCTAGAGAGGTATGTCAATGCTTGGTTATCTCTGTTTGTTCTGTATTTTGATACGCATTCCTGCATTATTATGTATTTAAGGTTGGCAGTTTATATGAAGATGAGCTTTGTACATGCCCCTGGCACCAGCCAATATAACTGTTACCATAAATTTTGAAGGCATCTTGCATCATCAACTTTTCTTTCACGAATAATAGTTAAGGCTAAAATTATCTCATCCAAGTAGCAACTAAAAGAGCATGTTTTTCATCTTTGTTGTCTTGTTTTTTACGTTAATGATATGCTTAGCAACAGACCCAGACATTTCATTTAGAGGGGGCTGCCTTTAATAACACCAATAATATATAAAATATGAGATTATTGAATTCACATGTACAGACAGATAAAAGTAATTTCGTTTAAAATTAAGAATATATTTTACGGATCCAGCTACAGCACAACGGGTGCACCATACCCCTCTTTTTGGTTTTTTTTTTTTTTGTTTTTGACTGCACCCCTTAATCTCTTCTGTAATTACCATTTGTTAAAGTGATTTATTTTTCCTCTTTCTTCAACTCCTCACCTTTGCATTCTTCCCTTTTTTTTTCATTTTCAATTAAAACTGTAATCAACCAATTACAATCAATAAGATGCAACCTGATATCTTCATTGAAGCTACTTCTTTGTTCTCTTAAGATTCATTTGCTTTATATCACATAAACAACAATGAATTGAACTTTTTGTATAAAAGAAAATCACGTAGATATGTTTTTGTATCCACACTTTATTTATCATCTACAATAAATTTAGGTGCTAGTAAATTGATTTTTTTTTTAATCTTTTATTATGTGTCTTCTTCCCCTCTTCTCCTCCATGCATCTCTTCATTTTCTCCTTGAACAATCTAACTCTAGGGCTTTTCAATAATTGATTTATTATTATAACCACCAATTGTAAAACTCCTCTCTATTATGTCAATGGTTTTTTTTTCTTTTAAGGTAAAAAGAATTTTAGCAAATGATCAAAGGTGAGAGTTTTAGCAAAAGTTCAAAAATCATCTTAGTTTCTATTGTCTTCGTTGATGCTTCTGACATGTTTGGTCTCTTGATTATAACTTGTGAGAGTGGGTATTGTAACATAATGATGATAAGTAGTGATTCCTGCTACGAGAATTTGGGACGGAATAGTTGGAGCAAAAGTTTTTGAACTTTGGCTTTTCTAAATTTTCAGCAAACAAGGACTGCATTATTAAAAAACATTTAAATGCATCCTTGCCCTTGAAACTACTTTTGTGTCAGATCCAATGGTGGCTTTACAAAAGGACAAAAAGAGGGGCGTGGTGTACCTGTTGCACCATAGCTAGATCCATATTTTACAGTGGAAGATTGATATCGTAGCTTTTATTTAGAAAGGTTTAACACTAAAAAGGGAGCAAAAAGGAAAACAAATTAAAGAGTATTGGTTACTTGACCTTTTTTTTAAGATTAATTTTAAAATTATTGGTATATTATTTTCTAGGGTTTTATCTCTGAAAAACTCTCTTATTTAATTGAAAGAAAAAAATTAAAGCAGTAGGGGCTTAATTAACATTTTTTTAGGGGCCTAAATGATATTTTATAGTGACTACAAGGAGAGTTTCATTTCCCTGGGGACTTTGGTCCGTGCTGGTCTTATGCAATTAATATCATCACAAGGATATTGTACAATTTTCTCTTGCATTTCATGAATTTAGATAATAAAAAGTTGGGTCCATACACATCACTAGCACTAGAACTTACAATTGACTGATTGAGCATTTAGGGTGCGTTTGAGATTGGGGTTCGGCAGTTGTAGTTTAAAAACTACAGCACTAAAGTGTTTGGTAAACATTAGCTGCTGTAGTTTGGAAAATATGTTGATATTATTTTTCACTTGTATAATAAAAAATCTATTATATCTTTAATAATTTTTTTAAAATTATTATTTAAAATTTATATTTATTACATATTATTAATTTTTGTTTTATTGTTACAACTTTTTTTCCACAGTAGCTGTAGTTTAAAATTACAGTACCTCAATCTCAAACAAGACCTTAATAAATTTATAATTTTATATATAATCTTTTGTTTTTTTGTAAAACACACACACTCTCTTCGGATAGATATTAAAAAACCTTGCAAGTTGACTTGAAGGTAAACCTTTATGTGCTTATCATTGATTTGTCACTCTGAATTGTACCTAAAATGTTTACATTTCTTTGTCTAATTATTTATCTACAGGAATTAGTCACTCAAGAAAAAGCCACACCTCTTTTGAATGTGCCATCAATTGTTTCATCTAGCAATGATCTCAAAAAAAATTCAGAAGACCTTTCAGTTGCAGCTTCTCATTTGCAATTTTCTGGTTCAATATTAGATGCTCCAGTGCCTTCTTCTTCTCTAGATATTTGTTCCACCTTGCAATTTAGCATTCAAGATTTGAGGAAAAGGAGGCAGCAGAGGCTGTCCATAATGCAATCTAGTTGTCATACATCTGGAAGTGTAAAGATGAGAAGGTCAACAATGTTGCAGGTTTCTTTTAGCTGGCACTAGAACTTGATTCTGCTCTTATTCTAATTAACTTAGTTTCTTGTGTAGGTGCTTTGCTGCTGCGACACTGGAGCTTTCTCAACCAGAAAATGAGGAGCGTAAAGCAAGGGCTTTAGCTGCAGCAACTACCGAGTTGGAAAGGCTCTTTAGAAAAGAGGACTTTGGCAGAATGAAGGTGATTTATTGATCGTATATCTGCACCTGTATCTGCACAAGTTTGAAGCTTGACTTCGTTTGTCCCATGTTTGCATGACTTGGTCTCTCTCTCTTTTTCTTTTTTTTGTGTGGGGGGGGGGAGCATTTTGCTTTTTGATGTTGAAAAGCCTGTTGCCTGGAGAGAAAATCTATATTGGGAATCTATCCTTCTTAAGGATATCCACCTTGTCGTTGGGGCAGAAATAAGCGGGTCTAGTGTGTTGGGTTGGGTTTTAGTACATCAAAAAGCAAAATGGTTTTCCGTAGAAGCATCTACAAATGAAGTTTCAAATAAAAATGATCGGTCTCCGCTGATGGTCCTAATGGTTTTCTGTACCCATCCTAGCCTTCTTGATTTTTCTGTACGCATTCCTTCAGGGATTAAGCTTTTAGCGATTTATTGGTCATTAGAAGCAGTTTCCATTTTGTAGGTGATTGGGCAGTTCAATCTTGGATTTATCATTGGGAAGTTAGACCAAGACTTATTCATTGTGGATCAGGTAAACTCTCAATGAGCTTCTGAACTACTCTTTTCCAATATTTTTGTGTTTTGTAGTATTATTGTCAAATAATAAGTTCATAAGATTGCTTTTGTGCTCACAAGTTTCTCTTGCAATTACTTGCTTCTCCTTTGTGTAGAATTCTTGATACATTTATTTTTTCATTCGCTTTCAGCATGCTGCTGATGAGAAATACAATTTCGAGCGTCTGTCTCAATCAACCGTCTTGAACCAGCAACCTTTGCTTCGGTGAGCAATTACATCTTATCTAATTGTGTATTTTGAAAATGAAGAACTTTGCATTTCATGGAATGTCTAATTATGTGCATAGCCTCTTCTACTATGTGTTTACCAAATGTGGATCAAGAACTGTTATCATTCTTAGCCCTGACTTTACTCTCTCACACAAACCCACTTCACTTCAGCATTGTTTATTTAGAGAATATGCTTAACTGGTTCTACTTGTTGGCACTAGTAGTGCTGGAATGGTTTCTTTAGGCAGCGATTTTTTATTTTCCACATGCTTTTGTTATTATACTCTGATTATGGAATCATTCTTTGTGATCTCAATTTGAAACCCTGTCTCGCATTTTCTTTGCAGGCCATTGAAGTTGGATTTAACTCCCGAAGAAGAAGTTGTTGCTTCAATGCACATGGACATAATCAGGTGCTCACTTAATTTTAGGCTTCTTTCCTTCTATTCAGTTTATTGTTTTCTCCGAAACCTTTTTATGATACTGGTAAATTTCTTCTGAAATCTTTAAAACTGAAACATTTTTCCTGAACTTAGCTATATCTGTCTTGATTAGGCTAATTTGTATGTTTGTATTAGGCCCTGTTTGGTATTGTGGTTGGGCAAGCTACAGCGCTAAAATTTTTGGTAAACACTTGCTGCTATGGTTTGGAAGCTAAGTTGATTTTATCCCACACTTATATAATGAAAAACTTATATTTTTATTTATTTTTGGTCAAAATTAGTATTTGATGGTCATATTTACCACACAAGATCAATTTTTATTTTATAGCTACAACTTTTTTCCCCACAGCAGCTGTGGCTTACAACACCTTAATACCAAATAAGGCCTTAGTTGGGAGACTTCAGTATTCTTCGGCCTGGATCCTGTTTTGGAAGAATTTTTTTTTTGTTTGCCCTTGCTATTAGTTACGGAGTAATTTTAAATCCCTGCTATTGTACTTGGAGTTGTCGTTCTGTTGATGCTGCTTTGATCACACCACCTTATAGATGCGATTGCTATACTAACAGGATAAGTTTTTGAAACAAGTCCACTATTCTGATTTTTTCATGTTTCTAGCATGTCATATTTATTTTGCACTTTTTGATTATAACTTGGTGGAAGTTTCAATGTCAAGTAGCAGCAGAATTTATGCTATTTAGGTATTATTCATCTTTTTTGTGATTTTCATAAATTTGACTCTTCTTTTTTTTTTTGGCTTTTTTTCCCTCCCAAAATGAAAATTTCTTTCAGTTTAATGATTTTCACATGCATTCTGAATATTTAATTGCCAGGAAAAATGGATTTTCTTTGGAAGAGGATCCACATGCTCTGGCAGGGCTACGCTTTAGATTGAAAGCCGTTCCCTTCAGTAAAAAGATAACTTTTGGAGTTGAAGGTAGTCTTTGTTATCATTTTCTTTTTCCAGTATTTTAGCAGGTTTTTGGTTTGTCTTTGTTTGTGGTATATATAGATAAATCAACTCTCGTGAAGCTCAACATGAGAGTACTTTTAGGAGCAACTGACCAACAAAATGAGTGATTATTTCAGAGCTTTTCTGTATTTGCATGAAAACAAAATGGATTTATGATTTAACAGAACATCATTTTTTGGTTTTTGATCTCCTTGAGTGGCTTGGAGAAGGTGGATAGATAAAGTAATTAGTGGCAGGTACTTATTATTGATGTTTCTTAGGTTAACTGATTCCATGGCTATGTTTGGCACCCCTCTAAAGCTTGAGGAGACCGCTCCTACATATAGATCAATTCCTTGAAAATTTTCAACTGATATGTGATTGTAAACTGATCCATGCTAGGAGCTGCTCAACACCTCAACCCCAGTTTGTTCAAGTAGCCTAGTTGAAGTTGGCTTATAACTTTCAAATAAACCAAGTTTAAGCTGTTCCTCAGCAGTTCACTGGGTGTTACCAAGCCATTGCTTCTGGTCCAAGAGTACAGTGGACATAAAAGTTGTGTAGGATTTACTTGTCAAAGAGAACATGAAAAGTGCAGAACCTTCTTCCTACTTCAGTTAGAAATGGTGTAGAAAGCTGACAAAATGCAAAGAAAGCTTACATAAATTCTGATGCATACACAACCATAAATCTCTGCACTTGAATCTAGGCTAAAGACGTTTAGTGCCAGTATCATAGACTCACTTATCCATAAACCTTCAAGCTGGATTTTCACTTCTCCATGTGCAGGCCTGGTGCTTAATTCATTCTGCATGTGTAGTGTTGCTTGATGAATTTCATTAAGTACTTTGGTCAGTTGATACTTGAAAGCAGTTGCTTCAGGAGGATCTCTTGGGCATCAATGAATATGCACATTTGTGTGATATGCAGTCTTGCAGACGTAAAACTTAAGCTATTTCTCTTTTACTGAAAATGAATTCATATTTGTTACACGGTGTGGCCAAGATTTTAATTACTTGCATTTCTTTAACAGATGTTAAGGACCTGATTTCTACTCTTGCTGATAATCAAGGGGAATGCTCAATTATCAGTAGTTACAAAATGGACACTGCAGATTCTGTTTGCCCATCAAGAGTTCGTGCTATGTTGGCATCACGTGCGTGCCGATCATCTATTATGATTGGTGATGCGCTTGGAAGAAATGAGATGCAGAAGGTAACTTCTATTCTATGATATAAACTATGAGAAACCAACTTAGATGGCTTCTAGTACTTGATGGAATATGATTATATTTCATGAATAGTTATATGTTTTCTCTTTGGGTTTTTGTTAAATATTTGAACTATCTTTTGAATTTGTGGGTGTTCAGCGAGTTAAATCTCATGGGGTGGTAACAGAGGTTTGAGGTTCAAACCTCACTCACACTACATATTCTAATCTATTACCTGTTTTTCTTTCTGGAATCTAAAGTCATCTCGATCTACACATTTCTGAGTGAGTTATCATTTGTGAGAACAAATAATTGAAGGGTAAAAAAGGTTATGTAATTTTTATTTCCCCACTTGTATTTTTCAGATACTAGAGCATCTGGCAGACCTGAATTCTCCATGGAATTGCCCGCACGGCCGACCAACCATGCGTCATTTGGTTGACTTGACAACCATTCGAAAAAATATTGACGAAAATGGTGCAGGCTGTTAGATTTAGAAGGACCTTTCAGTTATTTCTTTAGGAGCTGATGCAGAGTTGCGGACTTAACTTATTTATCAGTAAACCTTTTCCTTTTCCAGTGCATATTTTAAGGAATCCTTACTAGGTACCAACTCTTTATAGCAATGTATCTGTCCAGTTACATCCACTACATGTACATAAGATGTTCCTTTATGGGTTCGCTTAATGAATATTGAAAAGTCATAGTGAACTTTTGCTGATACTTTGGACTGGAGACATTGTTGTAAACAGCCACAGTACTTGTGGCGGTTAAGCTTATTTGCTGGAGGAGGCCAAGGTCCACGATTGGAGCCTCTCTCACCTTTTTTCGAGGCTCGGTTGGTATTTGCATTTTTTTGGAACCCTTGTGATTTATGAATGCAGTGTGTATTGTTATGTTTCTAAGGGGCAGCTACCTCTGTCAATAGCACATTTATTTTTATTTGTTTGGGAGAATTAGAATATTGGGAGAGCTGTTGCTTATGATTCGGAATTGATGAGAATAGGAACATGCTGGAGCGCATTTCATTGAACAGGGAAATGCTGCCTCAAACTCCCATCTGGTCATGAATTTACTCCATTGGTTTGTACATATGAGATATGTAATTGGTTAACAAAATGAGTAAATGACAATTAAGGCATCTAGGGTCAGTAATCAAGTAAACTAGAACTTATTATGAGGTCTCTTTAAAGGAATTACAAAGACAACAGTTTGGACGTCCAACCAAAGGACAATTTTTTTTTTTAATTAAAGAGTAAGTAAAGGAGTTTTTTTTTTTTTTTAGAAGGATGAAATTGAATCCAGCAATTTTTTTTCTTTAATGTTTATGTTTATTATTAGAACTATTTTATTTATTTCGTCTTTCTATTGTATAATCATTTTAAGTCTCCGACAGTTTAAATTTTTCTTCTATCTCTGCCATCGTTTTTTTTTCTTTTAGCATAAATTATCGTTTCATATTTTTGTCTATTATAATAATTCTAAATATTTCACTGGCAACTCATGCACCCAATAAAAAGTAATTACTGGGACTCAACTTTACTTCTGATAGGAGTTTATTTGGCTCCTCTTGCCTTGGGGATAGAATAGATTTTTTTTCAGTATTAAGTGAGGGTCGTTGTTCGTGCTCTAATTGCTTTCTAATTGTAAATATTAGTAGAGTTTTGATTGTAAAATACCAGTATTTAAAAAAAAAATCACTTCAAGAACTGTTAACTTTTATTTTAAAGATGCAATGGTGAAAATTCTCGTAGATTTAATGGGCGGCACAAGATTTTTTTTATTTGCACTTTTCCATGCGAATTATTTTTCTCTTATGTTTTGATAGGTCAAAGCAGTAGTGAAGTTGAAATTTTTTGAAAATACACATTAAATCCATTTGCACTTTGATTACACTGGGGAGGGAAGGAAAGGTGAAGTACGTGAAAGAAATAAAACATGGCAATTTAAGGGTAATTATTCACCGACCACTTATTTTTTTAGGCTTTTTTAAAAATAGATCATTCTTTTTTTTTTTTGGCTGAATTCCACCTGAAGTTACATTTCTTTGCACCTGTGCACTTTCGTTTGGAGACGACGCCATAGGGGCAAATTGGTCATTTCACCGGTGCAGCCCCCAAAACAACGTCGTTTTGCAACTTTGATTAGAGAAAACAGAAAAATAGTCCAGAGTAGAGCAAACAACGAGAATATCTATTATTTGTTCACACATTGGGTGAGCCACCATGCATGAAGAACTGGTAAAGAATTGTAATTTTTCAGTTGGGGGGCAAAACAGTCATTTGTACAAGATTTAGTTAGTTTTCTTAACATTCTCTAGACGGAAGTGGACAGGTGCAAAAAATGTAATTTTAAGTAGAATTCAGAAAAAAAAAAAGAATTATGTATTTTTGAAAAAATTTGAAAAAAATAAGTGGTCAATGGATAATTTTTGTAAATTTAATAATAAAAATTTTAAGTAAAAGAGGTGTACAAAATTGCTGGGTTAAACTATCCTCACCGTGGAATTATTCTTCCTCTTTTTTTTTTCTTTTTTTTTTCCAAAGTAAAATGAAAACTAACTTTACATATTTTAAGTTTTTAACTTGGACGTTGCATATTATCGTAACTAAAAAGGATATGTTACCAATTAACATTATGTAAAAAGTGCGGGGTACGTAAATAATTATAGATTAGTATGTTTTGACGGTAGCGGTGGCATAGTGACGCGGTGACTACCGTGCTCAACAAAAACCCGCTCGATCCGTTTTAAGCGAAAGGGAGAGATCGAATTTGCGAAGCCGCCTTCAGTTCTTCTTCTCTCCTCGAGTGATTGAAGTATAGTTGCTAGGGTTTTGAACTGGAGTAGCTGAAATTGTAATACACTTACTTTTATGCGAGATTCGGAAGCTTTGTTGAAGCCGTTTCGTAATCGTTCTGACTTTTGACTTTCCTTGCAGGTTTCTTTTTTTTTTTTTAAATTTCTGCGGGGTTTAGTTTTCTCGTGCCCTAGAAATCATGGTAAGTTATTTACTTCAACTATTCTTGCCCCGCTGTTTGGTTGCCCAGAAAATAGAAAACGAAAACTATATATTACAAATTCATTGTATTGTATATTTTTTTTTTTTTGCGGGTGGGGGTGTTTTGGCTTCTCTTTTTGTGTTGTATGGGCTTTGCAAAACCTAAATATTATCAATGCAATAAAAGTCTCAAAAGCAAAGTTATATTTTTTCAGGCAACCATTGAGGCATTGAGGTTGTTTCTGGTTTATATTCTATTCATGAATTTCTGACGACTATCCCTGTTAATTATCTAATCGACTTTTGTTTCTATCCCTCTTTGCAGCTTCCCCTTTCTCTACTTAAAACTGCACAAGGCCATCCTATGGTAAGGGATTCATCCTGTTTTTTTTTCTGCTTTGGTCTATATTCTTTCCAATGAAATTATCACTTTTATTTATTTATTTATTTATTTTTGTTGGGGGGGGGGGGGGGTTACAATCATAATTTTTGGTGATTTTTTGTTGTTAATAGTTAGTAGAACTGAAAAATGGGGAGACTTACAATGGACACTTGGTCAATTGTGATACTTGGATGAACATCCATCTTCGTGAAGTCATCTGTACATCTAAGGTACTGTATGCTTTTATTTAGCTCTTTTTATTTTCTAACTATACTTCTATATTTTAGAGTGTGTTTTGTTTGATTATCTAAATATTGTTGGCTTACAAGTTCACGAGTAGGTCTAATTGGAATTTTATGTAGGATGGAGATAGATTTTGGAGAATGCCTGAATGCTATATCCGGGGGAACACAATTAAGTATCTTCGAGTTCCTGATGAGGTATATGGTATATCCATTCATTTTGTTGTTTATCTTTGCTTTGGTGGGTGCTCCTTTTCTTTTTGTTCATTCAACAGAGGCTTCTTTTCTCTGAAGCAAGTTTAAGTTCATGTACTAAAAAATCACCCAGCAATGAAATAATTGTTCTATCTAGATGATGGGTTGATACATTATCTTTATTTTCCTGTTGGAATGTGTTCCATCTGCCCAAAAATACCTTCCAATATTTGACCAAAATATGAAATAAAACATGATGTAATTGTCTCAAGATCAGCATAAAACACAGTTAAATGATATCTGAATAATTATGTTTGTTAATAGTTCTCTTAGTTCTCAGATCTCTGGAACTAGTACTGTTGTTTCACAGAATTTTCATGAATTTTTTTGGCAGGGAACTGAATTCAAATATTTTGGACTTTCATATTCTTATTGATTGCTTTGGTTTTGGTATATTTAATTAATTATGTACTGTTGCTTCTGAGTTCAGGTGATTGACAAAGTTCAGGAAGAAACCAAGAGTCGTTCAGGTACGCTTTACTCTCACTTTTTCTCTTCTTTCTGTTTTTTGTTTTGTTTAAGCAGGGGAGGGGAGGGGGTTATGTTTACTGGTTATCTAGTAGGGAAATTTACTTCCAAGTATTGTGCATCCAGGAACTTGTAAGAATTAAGTTGAATTCTATTACTTGTTGCTATTCAAGTACTCAGTTTCCCTTTTTGTCTTATTTATTATGTGCACCTAAGTAATTTATTTGCACTTCGCATAATCTCTTTGAGCTCTACAACCAAGTAAATTTGGAAACTTTGGCCTTATTCAGATCGTAAGCCACCTGGGGTTGGTCGTGGCAGAGGAAGAGGTAGAGAGGATGGTGCTGGTGGAAGGCAAGCAAAAGGCGTTGGGCGTGGTCTGGATGATGGTAGTGCTAAGGGAGTGGGTGGAGGCCGAGGCAGGGGTGGGTCTGGTGGAAAGCCTGGTGGTAGCAGAGGTAACACTTCACTAAAATGTTGAAAGAGTGAGGAGTTTATAGTATGATTTTGATGCACAACTTATAAATTTAAGCACAGTTCCTCGTCTTTATGTGTTCACAATTACCAAGAATGCTAGAGTACTGTGTTTCAACAAATTATATTTTTGTTTCCATTTTGTAGACACTCTAGCTTGCAGCACATCTACAGTTATTGCCAGCTTACATTTTCTAATTTAATGTCAGGTGGAGGGCGAGGTCGAGGATAGTCTGTTACTGAAGACCAGAGGGCAAGCTTGTTATTTTCTAAGGCATTTTGTGCCCATCTTCTATGTGAATTTTCTGGTTTCAATTCGCATATGTTAATTTAAGCTTGTAGTTTTGTTTTTCATGTCTTTTTCTTCTATGTGAGATCACCGAAGTTGAATTTGTTGATTTTCATTACCAAATGTATGTAGGGTCGTATCACAGAGCTAAATTAAGCTTGTAGTTTTGTTTTTCATGCCTTTTTCAATCATTGGTTTTTCATTGTCGTTTGAAACTGTCAAGACGTGTTCATCCAGTTAATTTTAGAGAATTCTGCCATATCTTTGGTTATTCAGTTTTTTGGTGAAAACGTTCCCTGTTTGCCAATAATATTAAAGCAGTTGGCAGGTTGTGACTTCTCTCCATCTTCAATGCACCTTCAATCACCTTGCAAAATGCCAGATGCAACAGCAATTACAGAGTTCAATTGTCTTTAAACCTGACTTTACTGATAGGGAGTGTAATTACCTGTAGTGGGAGGAGGTAGAGGATTAGAAAATATTTTAGGCTTTACATTCCCCTCTACCTTTTCAGAAAGAAATAAAAGTACAAGTAATAAATAAATAACAAGTTACAAGTAGAGGTCACTTTTATGCGTATTTGTATTTTCGACCACTTTTAGATTCAAAATTGACCGTTTGTTTTGTGAAGTTGTTGGTTTAAAGTACGGTTTTCATTCCTTCTTGTTTTTCTCCACTTTTTTGCAAAACAAAGAGTCTAAAGATACACTGGTACAAAGGATTCATACAACACACGGTGCAGGTAATTTTTTCTTTTAAACCAAGAAAAGGAATCAAAATTGGACAATCTTTCCATAAATTTTGGGTCGTCAGTAAGGATTATGCCTATTCTTCTTGTGTGTCTTCGGTGATCTCATAACCATTGCGTTAGAGATCCACGAGCGATTTATCTCGGAAGAATCATCAGACAACCAACAGCACAGGCGGCCATCCTCACCACCTGTCCAGCCAAAAATTCCATGGCTTTGGGCAGGCCTTCCCTGCACGCTTGGCATAGGCAACACACTACGAACAACGGCTGTGTGGCCACCTACAAGAACTGCTTCTGGAGGTCCTATTGTTGCCGCTCCTCCATAATTTACAGGGAAATAGCCCACTGTACCAGCACCAGTGCCTCCAATAACCCACAAATTCTCACCCTCGCCTGGATAGTGGCAATCAACAAAATAATCAACCTGCCAAAATTAGGTAATTGGTAAAGAGAAATTGATATTGCAGTGCAAACTGCAAAATATTGTTACTTTCTTATACCAAAAGACGATAAATGCAAGCAACATTTCCGCATCCACATAGTTTCCAGCTTAGACACAAATTCAGGGTCTTTTATTCCGCAGACCATTTCTATATCTACAGTTCTGTTACAGTCACAGATATGTGGCCCTGTGACTTGGACTTTTCTTCAAGATCAAATTTAATTTGAACCTTGCTTCTTTCAGATTTCCTGTATGAGATAGTGACAAGTTAACAGGAATGCAAACTTAGATCAAGTGTGCAAACTGTCTTTTTCTCCAAAGCCAAATCTTGCAAAGGCTATTTGCTCATTCATTATATTTATTGAATAAAGCACGATGCACCTGAGTGATAACAATATAAGAAAAACAAATTTCTGTGCATCTTCCATAAAGACATCACAGTTGGTTTAACCTCCTATAGTAGTAAGAAGCAAGAAGATAAGGTTCAAATCACCCTTGCACCAACGTTGGTAAGGGGATTAATTGGGGACAGGATTGGATTAGGTGCATGGTAACTGAGGAAAAACAAAAAGTTTCTGTGCATGAACAATTCTTTTCTTTCACTGATCTAGCAAGATGAGTAGAATCTCTTGAGTGGACAAGACTTACATCATCCAGTGTCCAACTGTCGGAGGCTAATGAACGAGCATTCTCAAAGCTAGCTACATTCTGCCCGTCCTTCCAATCCCAGATACTACAAGTAATAGCAAATTCAAGTATATAAGAAGTATTAGCAATTCAAGTATAAGATATGTGTAGGTGGAATATTAGCGATGTTCACACACTTTAGGGTCAAAGTTGGTCATACATGAAGGTAACAGAGTGAAAAAAACTTAAAGCAGTTACTGGAGAAGAATGATACCTCAAGGTTTCGATGTGTGTCAAACACCAGAGATGTTTATTTGTTTCTCCAAAGAAGCCCACTTTCCCAACGGACGTTCCCACATTGATCACCTACGATTAAAACAATTAAGTCTAACAAAACTTCTACGTAGTAGGCCTTGTTAAACAAGATACAGTAGACATAACATTTTCACTCCTCTGCAAGCAGAATGCAGAAGGAAGAGAAACACCACTAACATACGGAAAAAGCAATTAATGTGAGAAGTGCCTGAGCACATTCAAAAAGGCAATTAGCACACATGTTGAAGCAAATTGGGTAGATATACACAACAGCAGAAAACCACTCTGAGAGAACCAGAAGTTCAACCCTGATATGCAGCCAATAATTCAAAGTCACTTCAGAGAAATTTCCATCTTGGGTCTCTTTGACAGCCACAGGTAAATACTAATTGCTCCAACATGCGCCTATAATTTTACCTATCTAATCAAGAAATGATTCCAAATATTTCCAAGAGAACAAAATGCCTCAGAAGCTCATAAAATGAATTAGTGGAAAGTAGCTACCTTCAATGACATGACGATTTCTCTTTGCACCAAATAATGGCTAGTTAGTTTGATGTACTATGATAAAGAATTGGATTGCTTCCTTCTTTAATTAACACCCCCCACCCCACCCCAGAAAAGAAAAAAATACCAATTACACTCCGCAAATGCAACCACATAGAATATTTAATTATGAATTCTTCATTCTCTTAATACACTTCACTTACAGATTCCAGAAGATCATCATCATTGATATCTCCACCAGTATCAAATGTACAAATCAATCCATCCACAGAAGCAGAAACAACCTTATTTTGATTGTTAGGCACAAAGTGAACCTGTAATAAATCATGACATTATTAAAATAAGGAGAAAAAAACGCTTCTATAATGAATACGCAAAGGAAGCAATAAATTTCTGCTGTGATATCAATTCATAAACAGACAGCATAAAACTTTAAGAACATCACTGAATAAAAAATCCAACAGTATTCACTGGCTTAAAGCTTGGGTATGTGATACCAACTTGTTCACCATAAAAGAACATGACCATTGCTTTGTTTCATTTGCACACAGAAAGCTACTGCATTTCTAAGCTGTACTCATCTTCTAGAGTTAAGTATAAAGTACATTTGAAAGAACATGTATATATATGCGTAGGTTTCCCCTAGCTTAAAATTTTGAGTTAAAAAGTTGACTTAATTTTGGATCCACTAAATCTGATGGTAAACATTTAAAGTTAAAATGTAGTATTATATATATATAGATTATTTAATTAGGGGTTCTTTACCATATTAAAACCAAAGATAAGCTAAAAGACAAAAAAAAATACAGACTACAATGTGATATATTTTGTCATGTAGTGTATTGAAATTTATGTTTCTTTTTTTATCTTTTAGCTTGTTCTCGACTTTAAAACTGTGAAAAAACATAGATTTCAGTACACAAATAAAATACATAGCGTTGGAGAGTGTGTGTGTGTTTTTTTTCCCCCTCCTTTTAGCTTACCCATTACTTTATTAAAATAAGGAATTCCCTCATCATAAAATTACTCGCGAATACCTCAACTTATAATCCAATATTTAATTACATCTGTACGTGATTTGCAGCCTCATCTCAACCCACTAAAACTTCAAGGTGTTGTCACATGAATAACTTTTATAATTTTAAGTATATGATTTGGCCAAAGTTAAACATAGATAAACATGAAAATAAAATAAATAAATAAATGTTGGATGGGCATCATAACGAAACCTGGGTGACATCCTCAACATGAGACTCCTCCAAACAAGCAACTTGCTTCTTGTTCCTCCAGTCCCAGAACTGTATCTGGATCAAATTATTTAAATATACTTAGATAAATGAATAAAAAGAAAGAATTGTGAAATCATATAAACTTGATAGCCCATCAGGAATTCTCTAGTTAAACTTCAATGTGCTCAAACCTGTGAACCACATCCAGCAGCAAGAAGATAATCAGTTGATCCTCCAAAAGAAAAACAGAAGATCTCCTGAGAACCAGCAGTTACACTCCATACCTGCAAGATTTGTAATAGATTAAAAAGAAAAATACTAAAAAACAAGGGACAAAATAAAAAAGGAAAAAGCACAAAATAAGTAGAATATTAAAATAGCATATATGTGAGCACACAGAACCTCATGGAATGATCTGGTGTCCCAAGCTCTGATGGTGCCATCAGAAGAGCATGAATGCAGAACGTGTGGGGTTGATGGACCTGAGAAAGATATTTGGTTTACAGTTGAAGAATGACCCTTGCACTCTCCAGAGTACTGACCGGTCACTGGTGAGTACAGTTTCACTACATTTGTTGACAGCGACACCGCCATTAATGACCAGTCATTCCTTGACCACGAATCAATAATAGACATCAAATTCCAAGCAATTGAGAAATGAAAGTTTGTGAAAAAAATCAATTTTTGTTTTTTGTTTTTTGTTTTTTGTTTTTTTGGTATAAGAATCGATCTTTGACAAGAAGACAAGGAAAGTGAGAAGCAGTACTTAGGAACGATTTCAAAAACATAGTCGTCGCCGAAGTTGGTTTGAATTGAGTTTTTGAGCCCAAATCTCTTGATTGAGTTTACATTATCACAGCTCTGGGATTTAGGTTGAGATTGAGATTCTTCCGCTTCCATCTCCATCTCTGTGCCTTCTTCTTCCAGTTGTTGCTCCCGCCTTTCCTTTC
Organism: Citrus x clementina; assembly: GCF_000493195.1. Taxonomy (NCBI): domain Eukaryota; kingdom Viridiplantae; phylum Streptophyta; class Magnoliopsida; order Sapindales; family Rutaceae; genus Citrus; species Citrus x clementina. Next base: position 45,681,254 of record NW_006262339.1, read on the forward strand.
GTGTGTGAGGTTTTTAGGGTTTTATTCGCGTTTTGTATAGCGAAGTCTAATGGCAGGTTTTTTTTTTTTTTCACTTTTTTTCCCACGTCAGCCAACCAAAAAAAAAAAAAAATTTAAAATGAATAACTGCTTTCACTTCACATGTCTTTATTGTTCATTCTCTTTCTGTTTAAATTATACACACATTACAGTCACTGATCTTCACTGCCTGGCGGCGATGCTCACCGGAGCTGCCAATGCCCTCTAATTTCTCGCCACGTGGCATAAATAGGAAGAATCTGCCCAATAACTGCCTCATTCAATCCTTTCTCAGTCTCATCTCTAAAGGCCAGCTCTCTGAGGCCATCTCTTCACTTGATTTATTAGCTCAAAGAGGCATTCGCTTGCCCGCAGAAACACTAGCTTTTATCTTACAACAGTGTGCTGAATCAAAATCTCTAAAATTAGGCAAACGGGTCCATCTCCATTTGAAGCTAACGCAACGCAAAACACCCACAACATTTTTATCAAACCATTTGATCAGTATGTACTTCAAATGCGGCAGTGATGTGGATGCGCGCAAGGTATTCGATAAAATTCCTGTTAAAAATTTATTCAGTTATAATAATATGCTTTCTGGGTATGCTAATTTAGGCATGATGAAGCCTGCTAGAAATTTGTTTGATAATATGGCGGAGAGGGATGTCGTTTCATGGAATACGATGATCATAGGGTATGCAAAAAGCGGGGCTGTTGAGGAGGGTTTAAAGTTTTATAAAGTGCTGAGGAGGTTTTCGATTAGTTGCAATGAGTTCAGTTTTGCTGGTATTTTGACTATTTGTGTGAAACTGGAGGAGTTAAAGCTCACTAGGCAGGTTCATGGGCAGGTTTTGGTTACTGGGTTTCTATCAAATGTGGTGATTTCAAGTTCAATTGTTGATGCATATGCCAAGTGCGGAGAGTTGAGTGATGCTAGGAGACTGTTTGATGAGACCGATGCGAGGGATGTTCTTACTTGGACAACTATGGTTTCAGGTTATGCTAAATTGGGGGATATGGAATCAGCTAGTAAGTTATTCAATGAGATGCCCGAGAAGAACCCAGTTTCGTGGACAACTTTGATTGCGGGGTACACTAGAAATGGTTTAGGCCAAAAGGCACTTGAATTATTTACAAGGATGATGATTCTTCGCATTAGACCTAATCAACATACATTTAGTAGTTGTCTTTGTGCTTGTGCTAGTATAGTTTCACTTAAGCATGGGAAACAAGTACACGGTTTTCTGATAAGAACAAATTTTAGATCCAATACAATAGTGATGAGTTCTCTCATTGACATGTATTCGAAATGTGGGTGTCTAAATGATGGCAGGCAGGTGTTTGATCTTACTGATAATAAGGAAAATTCAATGCTGTGGAACACAATGATTTCTGCATTAACACAGCATGGTTATGATGAACAAGCAATACGGTTATTTCATGACATGGTTAGATCAAGTGTGAAGCCAGATAAGATCACTTTGGCTGTTATTCTTAATGCATGTACACATTCAGGTCTAGTGCAGGAAGGGCTCACGTATTTTGAGTCCATGACACATGATCTTGGCATCATTCCCAATCAAGAACATCATGCGTGCTTAATTGAACTCTTGGCCCAAGCTGGATGTTCTGACCAGTTGATGAATCAGCTCGAGAAGATGCCTTATGAGCATGACAGTTATCTTTGGAATGCCTTACATGGTGTATGTAGAATCCATGGAAATATAGATATGGGAAGGAAAGTAGTTGATCAACTTATTGATCAGAATCCTCAGTCCTCCGCAACCCATGGGCTGCTTTCAAGTATATATTCTGCTCTTGGGAAAGGAAGATTGGTGGAGAAAGTGAGACAACTAATAAATGAGAGACAGTTCAAGAAAGAACAAGCAATCAGTTGGATAGAAATTGAAAATAAAGTACACGCTTTCTCTGTATCAGATAGCTTGCATCCTATGAGAGATGTATTATATTCAGTTTTGGAACAGTTAGCTGGCCAGATGGGAGAAGATGCTCCATCACTTGATGCAGACAGGTAGAAGTTTGTTGTTTCTACTCTTTGCTTGGTTTTGTTGAGCCAGAGTAGCTGAAATTACGTATTCTCTCGATTTTCCATGACTTGTAAAGGAGCAAAATTTTTAGCAGAAGAGGTGTTTGCATTTTGTTATGATTTTATTGAACTAAATTTTTACGTGGGGTAATTTTCAAAAACCTCCCCTGAGGTTTGAGGCTGTTGCAAGTAGATGGCCAAGATTGTTTTATTTGTAAAAAAGCCCCCGCCGTCAGTTAAATTTTCTGTTGACTGGTAGTTGACTTAGAAAAGACTATATTATCCCTAGTGACAGTGCACTGAGATCCTTTGCAACTCTCTTCAATCAACTAGCAAGAAGTTGAGATTAAAATAGCAAAAATTGTGTGCTGCCACCCGTACAACCCTCTAAAACATCATTTTCCAGGTCAAGATCACTAAAGTACAGTACACCAGTTTCATTTCTATGCTTGATAGTTCTCACAGGAGAAGTCCTACCACTTAAATGGATCAACGAATCAACACACGAAGAAGATGAAACACCATCCTGCTGATAATCATCTTCCCCAAGCAGTAAGCAAGAAGACTCAGATGATTCATTCGAAAACAAAAATTCCATATGATGACCATATTTTTCTGATGGAGAAAACTGCTGAGCTGGAGCATATTTTTCAACCACCGAAGACACTCCAGGAGAATCTATTAAATCAGAATTTATCTGGGATAAAACACCATAAGAGCAAGTTGTTGTGGAGCCATCGGCTTGAATCATAGAATTGCAGTCTGAATCATCAACAGACTCTTCAGAGCATGTATCAAACTTTTTGTTAGAGGCCGCAACAGAGTTTTTCTACAAAGGATGATGTAAAATGTCAGAAACGCAATGAAGCAGATTCACCAAGAAAACAAAAATAAAATCTCTTACAACCAATCTTAGATGTTGAACTCAAAAATAGTCGTTCCCTTAAAGCAGACGCCAAAAGAAGGAAAAAAAAAAACTTCTTCGATTTAAGGAAAAAGCTAAAACTCTTTACCTTCTTGAGATCTGCCGTTAAAACTCGGTCTGAGTTGAGATTAGCATTACTCAAAAATCTGTGTTGCGATTGCTCCAACCTTCTCCGGATGCATCCAACATTATCTATAGGCATAGCAACCGTACAAGTGACCTTATCAAAATCTGGAACCTGTGACAAAACTTGTCAGTACTCAGCTTGTATTTCCAATTGACTAGAGAACAATCTTCATATGTAGTGATGCATGTGTAAGAATACATGCTTCTGAGGCAAATGGACAGAGTGATCATATAAATCTTACATTTAATTGCCTTGACCTTGCTTTCTTTGAAAGGGATCGTATACACATACACGACTCAGAAAACGCCGTCCATTTTTGCTATTTTAATCTCAACTTCATGGGATGTTTGCTAGTTGACTGAAGAGAGTTGCAAAGGATCTCAGTACACTGTCACTAGGGATAATATAGTCTTTTCAAAGTCAACTACCAGTCAACAAAAAATTTAACTGACTACAGGGAGCTTTTTACAAATAAAACAATCTTGGCCATCTACTTGCAACAGCCTCAAACCTCTAAGGAGGTTTTTAAAAATTACCCTTTTTACGTGATATTGTTGTCAGATTATCCAAAATTTTGAAAAGTGACCTCATAGGATACATGGTGCATTTGGGATTGAAGTTGGGCAGTTGTACCTTTTAAGTTCCAATATTTAAGTGTTTGCTAAACACTAACTGCTGTACCTTGAAATATATGTTAATAAAATTTTTCACTTGTATAATAAAAAATTTATTATATCTTTAATAATTTTGTCAAAATTATTATTTAAAATTTATATTTACTATATTTTATTAATTTTTATTTTATAATAATAATTTTTTTTCTACAGTAACTGTACATTAAAAGATACAGCACCTCAATCCCAAACGGGACCATAATATGTTTAATCGGTGGTAAATATTAAAGGAAAAAAAAAATCATATAAGAAAACAATATTCCTATTATTTTAGGTATCAATTCATGCTGTTGCTTTATATTCATATTATGTCAAAGTTAAGAAAACACAAATAGGATTTATTTAGTCAAAATCTTTGAATACGAATGAATATATATTATCTGTTTAATAATCTGTCAAAATCTTGAATACAAATGAAGATACTCACTCAATAAAAGAATCATCATAACACAATTACAACATAATTACTAGATTAACACAACAAGAAAACAACACAATTAATGAGAAAAATGACAAAGTTAGTGGGAAAATATGACACAATAACGACACGATATATTGATAAATGGGTCATAAATGACTTCATAACTTAGTAAACATGTTGATACAACAAGATTACAAAGGCGATCCAATGAAAATAAAAACACGACTATTCGAACGGTTGACACAACATGATTATTAATCATACGAACTAATGTTGACCATATTACAAATATTGTGTAATATTTACTAATTTATCTGAACAACATAAAACAATTTTTTTCATATTCATAATTAGGGATGACAATTTTTCCCGATGGAATGAGATCCTGCAGGATCCCATCTTATTTGGGACGGGATTTGGACATATTTTTATCCCATAAAAAATTTAAGGACGAGAATGAGCATTTTTTCATCTCACTTGCATATACGGGACGAGACTAGGATTGGCAAATTTCGTCCCATCCCGTCTCATTAGCGACTAAGAATGAGAATTTTTTTAATTGGGATGGGATCCCGCAGGATCTTATCTTTTTTGGGACAGAATCGAGACGTATTTTTGTCCCAAAAAAAATATAGGGATGGGAGTGAGACGTTTTTTCATCACACTTGCATATACAAGATGGGACTGAGATTGATCCTATTCATAATACACATAATAACTTACCATAAATTAATTTATAGAAATAACGCGAGTTTAGCTAAAGAAGAAAAACCTCGATTCTCTTCTCTAAAAACCTCATTCACACTGGGAAGAAATTTATTTTTTTTGCATAATAATTAAATCTGGACGTTTCATACGTACATCATAACATTTTTGACTTGTTATAATACTTTTGACTTGTGTCTGCTGACTAAACTCTAATGGCATTTAATATAAAGAAGAAAAATGCCAAGTAGAGAGAAAACTGAGAGAAAAATAAGAGAAATTGAGGAGAAAAAAGAAAAAGAAAGGAAAAGAAATTAAAAAAAGAAAGATAATTCCCTCTTAAACTAAACAAACAAGATGAAAATTAACCATATTTTTCCCTTATTTTCTCTCCTCTTTCATTCCCATTCCATCCCACTCCTCTCCTAACTATTATTCAGTTCCAAAAGGAAGCCCAAGACGAAGTCGCACAGTCCGAACACATTTGTCACGTAAGCTCTCGTGCAATCTGCAAGCTTGAAACGTGCTCGGTGCAGAAAGAGAGACCAAACGCCCGGGTACGGTATGATCTACTTCTCCCGTTCCTTTTTTTTTTACTTCTTTATTGGTTAATGAGAAACGTTCCAGTTCTCGCTAATCACCACATTCGACCCCATCGACATTTCCACACAGAAACAAGCAAGCACCAGAATGTTCGAATATGATAACACCACAATCATATAAGAAACTCGCAGACCACATTTATGCAACATCCACATTCATGCTGATAAACAAGCTAACTAAATAGTAAATTAAATTTGAAAGATAAATGCCACCATTAACAATGGCAGTTCTCTGTCTACAAGACAAACTGATGACTACTCTCAACCACCAGATAAACGAGCTCACAAAGCTCACTTCCAAATTATCTTCCACGAAAAAGACAAACAATACAACATCCTAATCCAAGTAAGAGAGTACTTTGTTTATATTGTAGCACCTATAAGAAATTTTTTACTTCACTTGTTAGGCAAGAAAACACACGCATCAATCCTGTCACAACAACTGAAAAGATTTATCCCATCCTGAAACTATAGATCGAGCGAACTTGGCATTTGGAACAACCACAATATTATGTGCTTTGAGCAGCTTCTGTTTTCCCTTCAGTAATGCCAGCATCACTCTTGTCCTCACCTTCCTCTTCTTGATTAGTATCTCCTGCCTTGCGAACTTCTTGTTGCGGCTTTGACACTTCTATATCCACAGAAAAAAGAAAAAGGCAAAGGCAACCAAATTAAAAGCTAATAAAACCAGGAAGTCAAGAAAACATTTAACACTAAGCAGGTTTCTTATGTCAAACAGAAATGAACAAGAAAGCTAAGTTGGAAAAATAAAGCCATCAATGGGCAAATAAACATAATTCAAAAGGCCATTGACATTCAATAAACATCTTGGAGACCAGTAAGGCCACTGATTCAGTTGCCGATGAAAAAGCCTAGCATCAAAGACACTCAATAATTTAATTTCCTCTCAAATCAGTGGCATATAATAAACTTTTTAATGGCCCAATTGTCACTATCATTAAAAAGAGTCTACAATTAATGAGGCAGTTAATGAAAGAAACAAATTGCAACTCAATATCCCTCATAGAAAATGAGGGAGAATATGGCAGATAAGTAACAAAAGGTTTGTGGCATTTTACCTTCATCATCACTGTCTTCAAAGCCACCCATACCATCATCACCTCCCATGCCACCAAAATTCTGCAAACAGCATCAAGAATCAGTAAAAGCAAACATTACAAGCAAAATTTTCAGAAGGAACCTGTCCATAAGCCATCATAATCATACCGAAAAGTCCATCCCCCCAAGATCCAAGTCACCTGCACCTGATCAAAGAACCAAAATTGATGAATTTTTCTTTCAAAAGCATAAATGTATTCAAAAACCTGAACCAAGGATAACTCATCAGCAAAACAGAAAGTTCATAATACCATTATCCTCGTCTTCGTCTACCCATTTGTCCCAATCAACTTTGACATAATGTGGTGTCTTGCCATCTCCACGAAGTAGTTTCTTCCACCATCCTTTTTCTGCCTTCTCCACGATGCAGAATATGCTCCTTACACCTACATTAATTTTGCTTTCCTAAAGCAAAAGGAAATAAAAGGATTAAATACAATATAATAAGACCTTCAAAACGCCCCCAGGGATGCAGCTGAATGGCTTTTAGCTCTATTTTGGGATAGCCACCAAGTCTGACTCCTCAGGAGATAGGGGTTAAAGATTATATTTGAGCTCTGTCCATCTCCCATACTTTTAAAATAAATATCATCAAAGACCTTGAGAATCTACTTTTAAGATCATAATAAATCCAAGCAATAGGATGCATGCACAGACACATGGCTTAGTAAAGATGAAACAGATCCATACTGACCAATTACCCGAGAACAAGGAGTAGAAACAAAGGTGGAAACATTATCAAATTAACTATACACCTCAATGCAATGAATTATCAGATTAAGGTTACAAATCTAGTTGCGTTAATACAAGTTACTAGGTTTTTCCTTGAGCGAGCAAAATGCTCAATTGTCATCAACTAATCATTCACACACCCACGCACATAAACATTAATGCGTAAAAGGTGCAGCATCTTACCTCCACGTTGACCTTATCAAAAAGCTCCAGCTTGAGCTCATAAAGGTGGTTTTCAGCACCAGCACTAGCAGAGAAGGAGAACACTCCCTCTGGCTCAAGATTTACCTTGGCATTTTTTGCGTCAGGTAATTGCACGGTTATAAATACCTTATCTTGCCTCTGGGCCCACTTCACCTCAGGAACACGGCTACAAAATTTAAAACAAATTTAGAGAAAATGAACTAAAAAAAAGGCGAAAATCCAGAGATACCACCGCATACACACCCTTAATAAAATCCTATCCAAATACAAGGTTTGGCCTCCAGCATAAAATAACTCGATCGCATTAGGTGACACAACAACCGCAACAAAATACAATGATGGATTTGCAGACAACCACAAAACTATGAGTGTATTCAGAAAGTCCATATATATATATCTACCTCTGTAATTTTTTTGAATGCTACCAGAAATTATTTCAGCCTAAGTTTTCCAGAGATTTCATTTTTATATCAATCAATTGGGAATTTGCCGTGTAAGCAATTACCAGATCTATCATATTCCCAGGGACAGCCTAACTCCACAGCTCCAACCTTCTTAAAAAATTATTTGAGTTTCAATAGACATAGTAGATATGATGTTTAATTAATTAACATACTACGTGGCAATAGGTTGTCTTCTTTTTCATTTTCGTTTGGGTAAAAAAGAGAGTCTAAAACTATAGATACCAGCTAGTTTGGCAAGTGAAGTAATATATCATGGGGGTATTACAAGACTCACATTGGTGGGTAGGGATCCAGTCATGCTATGGTTAATCAGATAGATAAATAACTTAAAAAATAAGAGAATTTTCAGCCGTGAGCGGATGAAACTTGAAACTTTAAAGAACAAAAGAAGACAACAAATTATAAAGATATGCAAATCTTTCACGCCATTATCTCTTGAACCTCACCTTTTGCATCAATATTTGTTTCACAAATAGAAAAAAAAAAAAAAAAAAAAAAAAACTCATGTTACACTGATAATAAAAAAACCCTAACTGGAGTAGCATCTTGTACAAAAGACATTGTTACAGGAAAGTAAGACAAAACGTTTTATTGCATCATTTCACCATAAACCAAACCAAGTATTAGTTAAATAAACAATAAAGAGATTACTCAGGTAGTACATTAAAGAGTGTGAGATGACGCGAGCGTGAATCAGTGGAATCGAGTGACAGAAGATCAGAAATCGAATATAACCAACAGGAGAGAAGACGGCTTACCTCATATTGTCTCGAAATGGAAAGAAAACAGTAAAACCCTAGAGCGAGAGCGAGAGCGAGAGCGAGAGTTGCGACAGCCTGTGGTTTTGTCAAGTAACGAGAAAGCAAGCGTGTTTATGCTTCAAAAAAAAAAGTATAAAGCGTCACTTCTAGTACTTTCTTCACCTTCTAGATATTTCTATTATTATACAGTACGATCACTCGGACGATTGGTGGCGGTTGTTACTGTGCGTGTGTGAGTTTTGATTGGTGGATTTTGAATCGGAGGTTTGGAGATACATGGGAGGATGAAATCGGACGGTGTTAAATGATCGTGTATAGTAGTTTTGGTGCGCCGACTTAGTTGTAGTTTAAGATGGGCTTTACCTTATGATTAAGCCCAATAAGAAGAAAGCCTGCATTGCCCATTGCCACGAAGAGTGCAACTATTGGCACCCGTCTACTATTATCTTAAAACCCTCTTTTAAACGTACCCTTGAAATAATTTAAAATTTCATAATATTTCTATTAACACCAATTAATTTCCACGAATAACCCTAATTGTTATTTTGCCAGAAATCCCATCTCGATGTCTATATCTTTTTATTTTAACTGTACTTATCTCTTTCTTCTCAATTCTCAAATCCCAAGTATCTTATCTTTCTTTATATTATTTTTGTTTCCCTGCTCATTTTCTCTTATTAGTTGGTGCTTTTGTTGAAATTTGTCAATTGTTCAAATTTCTCATGAGTTAGACGTAACAGTTTTGAGGTCCGTGACCTGAAAGAAGGAATAAGTTTTGCACATATGAGGTGTTGATGTTCGTAGGAAATGGCTCACTGATTAAACGATTTAAACTGTTAGCAATACTATTAGGATGCGTTTGGCATCCAGCATTACCATCCCGTATAGCATTAAATTAATACAACCCTAAAAACTGACTTCGTATTATACGGTATACCGCATAACATTACTGTTGTTATACAGTTAAAGCCGCATTAACTAAACCCGTGCGGGTATCGGGTTTACGCGTGATTGCTTATAAAGAAAGGGAAAAAAAAAAAAAAGAGTAATAGTTTTTCTTCTTCAGAACACGATTGAGCCACAGAACACGTCTTCTCTTTGCTTCCATTCTCTTCTCAAAACCCAATCTATCGCCGACACCGGCTCAGCCATAACATTTATCACCGACACTGGCACGGCAGCAGCCACTTTGAGTACTCGATGCTGTCAATGCCGTCAAGTTCTCCCGCGCGGCACCCCTACTCCACCATCTCTATGCCGCGAGTCCGCAGCCACTGCACGATATCACAACAAATTCATATTAGCATTTTTGCCTTTATCCATAACTTGAGTGTTTTAAATTATAAAAGCCATTTTTTTAAAAAAAGATAAAAAAGAAAAATCAGACCCCTGTGACAGTGTTACTTATTCTTTTTTGCTTATTTTCTTCTTCGGAAGAAAAGGATTTAAAGGGAGGAAAAAGGATTTATCGACAAAATAAATAAATAAATAAATGAAGGATGCAAAGAACCGAAAAAAAATAATTGTAGAATGATAACAAGGGGAGAAAAAAGAAACAGAGGAAGGAAAGAACAGAGAAGAAATTAAAGAGGGTTGAAGGTTGAAGGTTGAAGATTGAAGATTTTGTCCTGTTGAAGAGGGAGATAAAGAGATAAGGATGACGTGTCAATGCATAGACACAACTTTGTGTTTATTATTTTATAATTTTATTTTACCAATTTTTTTATAGAATTTATTTTACCGTTTGTTTTATTAAATAAGCAAAATATATATTAATTGTTTTGTCATTCATTCCTATTAAATGTATGTTTTATTATTTATTTATATTGTGATAACTTTTTAAAAGTTATTTGATTAAATTATTTGATTCGATTGTTATTTCAAAGTTTATTTAATTTGGAAAATGCTAAAAAAGAAAATATTATGTCACCAAAAATTTTATAATTTGTTAGTTTACATATGTTTTATGAAGAATTATAATTCTTTTTTACATTTATAATACAAGAAATTAATGTAAAAGTTTTAAAATTTAAAACCTCTATATTTAATATATTTCTAAGTATTAATAAATATTATTTTATAAATATATAATATAAATTAATCATAAAAAATTAATACAATACAATGCAGTATTAAATATAATATAATTAAAAATTAATACAATACAGTAGAATATCAAATATTGTATAATATTATTATAATACAGTGTTAATATAATATAATATAATATATTTATATTAAAATAATATAATATAATATAATACAATACAATATACCAAACGCACCCTTAAAACACTGGTGCAATGACTTATTTTGAGAAACATGAAATAGGGGCTTTAAGAGGGGATTAGAGGGGCGCGAATAACTCTTCCAATCAATGACAAAACTGGCTGAGATATTTGGGCTTATGTGCGTCCAGGTCAATTTTTATATACTGAGCTGAGTCAGAATTGCTGGTGGCACCGCCCGAAAGTACTCGTGAAACCCTTTTGGTATTTATTTATTTATTTTCTTCTCTGTTGGTATTTATGTCACCTATTTCTTTTGAACCATAATAATGTTTTTGCTTTTATAAATGTAAGTATAAAAGTTTAAAGTACTAGATGAATAAATTGTGCACTGGGAGGGAATTAATTCAAAATTTTAGGATTGAATATATATATATATATATATATAGAGAGAGAGAGAGAGAGACCGAAGGGACATAATTTTATAGACAAAATTTTTAACCATTAGATTAGAGATAAACGGAGGGTGAAAATTAGACGATATAAAATTATTAATTTCATGGGAAGAGGACACCTGCATCCTCCCAATTTGAGAAAATTATCACGTAAACTCCCAAATTCTTAACTAGGGATATGCAGACTGCCTTTTGACTATAATATTCTTTAGTTGTATTAACTCAAAAAAATTAACTCCAATATTTTATAATAAATAAAATATAATATTAAATACATTTTAAAATAAGTTCAATATTTAATTTTTTTTAATAATTTACAATCTTATATTATATTAAACTACATTTTATAATAAATAGAAACATAATATTAAATATATATTTATTTAAATTATTTAATTTTAATATTATATAAAATAATTTTAATATTTCTAATACATGAATATATTTTAAAAATTGTAAAATCTATTTAACCCAAAGATTTATTTAAAATAAATATAATAAATTTACATTTTAAAATTTATTTGATATATAAAAAATATTCTAATATTATTAGCCCACTAGACAAATTAGTATATTTAAATTATATTTTTAATTAATTAAAAAATTTAAAGCCAATTTTTAAATTAGTATCTACAAAAGATATTATAATTAAAATAAAGTTCTAATGTACTTTATTGAAAACTTAGAAATTTACATGTCCACTTCTCCAAATCTTAGAGATATAGGTGCCCTATATTTCCTAATTTCATTAATATTTTCTCTATCTCTTCTCTTTAATTTCACACTGTATCATATTAATATTAAAGTAATATTATTTAAATTTATTAGTAATTATATTTAATTATTATTATTTTTTTGTATTTAAAATATAATATTATTAAATAAAACAATATTATAATAAAATATTTTTTTATTATATTATTATTTAATAATAAAATAATTTATGTTTATATTATTATAATAAGATGCATTTGCCTCAATTGACGCAAAAGCCATTGCATTGCACAAACTTAAGGTTCCCTCAGTTTCGGTTTGCGTTATTTGCCTAAATGATGCATTGTGGTGCATTACAATGAGTTCTTTAATTTTGTCAATCACATTTTTGTTGTCAATTTAATGTGAACGACGTTTTAATACCCTATAATCCTATATTCTAAACACACTCTTAAACTCATAAAATATCTGTTAATACATATAAACAGGTGTATCTATTCTCACAAATAGTTATGGAAGTAACTAGCCTACTAGTGTAGCGTTACTTGTTGGGTGAAGGGGATTTATATCAAATTTCAAATCTTGCTACATGATAATTTAATACAATACCTTCAAACTAACATTAAGTATTAATGGATGAATACGACTTTAATTAGGATGGACGATGTTAAAAGACTAGTACTTAAAAAGTAGAGTAATTTTTTGTTTTTAATGCACTTCAACCGATATACAACCCAAAATCTAGTCCTTACAATTTGCTATGCAGTTCATAAATACAAACTAGAATTAATCCTTACAAATTACTCACAAAAATTTTATAAATTTAAAAGGATAATAGTTTCACCCTAAAATCAATAGAAAGGAGTCTGTTAGAATTCGCACCCAAACTCCCAAATTTAACTTGGGAGATTCGAACCAATAAGACTAAACTTTCTCTAGCTTAGAAAGTAGAGTATTACTCCTATGGTGCATTTACTAAACAAAAATTAAAATAGACTGGAATCAGTATGAGATAGAATCAGGATAAAGAATTAGAATTAGAATAAGTTAGGAATCGAGATCGGAATGAACTGCATTTCTATTGATACGATTACTTTATTTTGAAATCAGAATAGACTGTTATAAATTATTAAAATGTCCTTCGTTAATTGTTGTCCATATTATTATATGTATGTATAATAATAATAATAATAATAAGAAGAGTAAAAATAAAATAAAATCAACAATAATAATAATAATAAAGATGACAATAATATTAATTAAAACAATAAAATTAAAAAATTTTAATAATGATGATGATGATGAAATTAATGCCGATGACGAAGACAACAACAACAATAATAATAATTACTACTACTATTACTAACACTATTGTTACTATTACTGTTACTATTACTGTTACTATTACTAATAATAGTAAAGGACATATTTACAAATAATACAAAAATATTGGGTGTTTTTATAAATTCTAGAGGGATTAAAATGTAAATGAGAGAACTTAATTGAAGACAATTTGGATATCATAAAATCTTCATGGGGTAAAATAAATAATTCAAGAAATCAGATTTTAATGCACAATCTCCTCTTGAGAATCAGACCTATAAGGATATTTCTAAATTTGTGAGCCTCACGTGATTTTAATTCCGATTTCAAATCTCAGTTTTACAAATAAATATTGTCAACAATTTCGATTTTAGATTCAAATTTCCGAATCCAGAAAATGAACACATCATGACTTTCTACACAGAACGTGAGAGAAGAATATCGGCACATTTTTTTTCAGTTAAAATTTAAAAGAGGTATTTGGACTAAGAGAAGCGTACAATTTCTAGAAGGACCTAGATACCGACAAGCGGCTCGCGGACCCACCGTATTTCATACGGTAGTACAAGAAGGCAGAAGCAATGGCTTTCTTTGCTCGTGTCCTGTCTCCTGTATAGTCGGTTAATTTTTGGCCATTAAAATAAAATATTATAAGAAAGATTTAAAGTCAATAGAATAACATCATGACGAAAATAATAATATGACCAATATGACCAATATGATTGTGCTGTGTGTTATAATAATATTATAATATTTAATAATATTTTATTTTCTATGTTAAGAGTATGTCGATGATGTTCAAATGTAAGTATCCCTCAAATAAAATTAAAATGCGTTATTTTCGCTTACTCAAAACAGGGCTAACCCCCAACGTATAAAGAAAAAAAAAACTATTATTATTATTATTATTACGTTATTTTTTAATCACAGATGCGGATACCCAGCCGTTATTGTTCGCCTCTGGCTTCAGTCATTCACCTTCCCCCGACCGATTTATTATTTGCCATATTTGTCACGCACACCCACACACTCTGCTTACGCACACATTGCCATCTTGTCATGTGATAATAGTTTTCGGACTCTTCAAGATGGAAATGATATTTAACGACTTTATTGCTGCCGGTGGGTGAAATCATAAGATTGATTCGAGTAATAGATAATATTTAAATATGATTTTTAAAAGCTTTAATAATGCACTAAGGGTACGTTTGGAATTGAGATGCTATAGTTTTTAAATTACAGTTGTTGTGAAAAAAAAAAGTTGTAATTATGAAACAAAAATTAATAATATATAATAAATATAAATTTTAAATAATAATTTTGATAAAATTATTAAAGATATAATAAATTTTATATTATACAAGTGAAAAATCATATCAACATAACTTAAAAGTTACAGCAGCGAATATTTATCAAACACTTTAGTACTGTAACTTTTAAGGTACAACTACCCAACCTCAATCCCAAACACACCCTAAGTGATCTTGTGGGATTCAGTGGAACGAACGTGGCGGGTGGATGAAGTGTCTACGTAAAGCACAAATCCGGCGAAATGATAAAAAATAAAAACAGAGAAATTCGTTACATCTCGTGTTAAGGCGAATCTTTTTCAATCCGATGTGTCACAAAATCGTCTTTTCTTTTCTTCGGTGGAGAAATATTTTGTTCGCTTACCATCATTAACATGCAGACAAACAATTAAAAGAAAGTTGCTCCAAATGGTGACATGATTACATATTTGTAGTTTATTTTTAAATTGTTCTGTTGATTAAATGGAAGGAGCAATCAACTCCGCCACCGTTTATGACCATACGAACCGTGCGAAGTATTATATTTCCATGCATGCTTTGACTATCTAATATAACAACAGCAGCTAATAGTATTAAAAATTTATGGATATTTACAGTAAGAATCCATTCAGATTAACTTAAATTAACTATATTATAATATAGCTTAAATTTGATATATCTATGTATATGCCTACATATACATACATTCGCACATATGTGTGTGTGTTACTTATATTTGTAAGAGAAATATTTATCTTTATCCTATAAGAGAAATATCCTCAAGGCGTAGTTTTTTATGTCATTAGTGATGGTAGTAATATTAATATAAAATTATAATTGTTGTCCGCAATTATGTAAAGTTAATGCGGCGACTAATTATGCAAAGAGTTGGACTATTGACACACCTGTAACATTCTTTTTAAATTCATTTTCTCTACGTATTCTTTTTAATTATTAAAATAACCTTCATTTATTGTACTTTCTTAATAAATCCTTGCATCAATACTTCAAAAAAAAAAAAAATTGTTAGGTGCTCTCTCTCGCCCTTCTCTCATTCCAAACCACTTTCAATCTCTTATTGATTATAACATTTATGAATTTATGATTTTTATCTCTATCTATCTTTGTTTTTCCTAATAGGTAATAACCTTGGTATATACATAAAGACATGTGCGCGAATCTTTAAAAAAGAAATTAACCTAAGTAACCAAACTTCACAAAATTATCTCTTCTACAATTTTTTTTTTTATATTTAGATCAAATTCTTATTTTATGACAATTCATTATTTTTTTAAATTTTATAGATTTAATGAGTTTATAATGAAGAAAAAAAGAAAGAAAATATACGTGAGTTTAATTAGATAAATTTTATTTTTAATATAATTTAAATATAAAGGATAAATTTATAAATAAAGAACAACAAAGATTTCATAAGAAATATAAAGGGGGTGCCAATCGCGTCACTCATGCAAATTAGTAACAGGCGAGGACACGTACATGGTAAACTGACACGTCGGATCAATCAAAGGTACGAATACAAATTATAATTGCTTGCACATGTGACATATGCACGTACATAAGTTGGTTTACAAAACAAAGTCATTTTCGAATTATTTCTTGCACTACAATTAAAACCCAAAAAAAAAAAATCTTATCGCACCAAATCTAAATAGCATGATAGCTCAGTTTGTGATTCCAAATGAGCCACGCGAAGCTCTTGGGAGTTGGGACATGCCACTGATAATTCTTCTGGGGGCTGTTTATTGTTCGTTTCTGGATACAGTATAAATCACAACAACTTTGGAAGCCTGACATCAGCCTGGCTACTGGGAACAGCATCGAGTGTTTGTAGTAAAAACCGATAAGGAAGAAAAGTTGCAAAACATCAATCAATAATACTTTTTTTTTAATTGCCTTTTAATCTTTTTAAGGGGGCCGGAAAATTGCGGATGATCAAATAATTGTGGGGTTTTTTGGCAACTACCTGCGTAGATTACAATCGTTCTGATGTCATGTGTGACGATTCTTTTTCCTTTTTCTTTTATTTGTTTATTTTTTTAATGTTGTTTGCATTTACTTTCTTAAAGGACAACGAGACTGTGGGTGCATGACAGTCGTCCAGTTTTGTTTGAAAGGCGGAGGAAATGAACAGACTCTGACAACCGGTTGTTGCCAAATATTATGAGCGGTCCTACGTGTGGGTGAACACCGAACAAGACTAAAATGAAATGGCCTTCTTGATAACTATGCAGCAGGTAGTGACGATAACGAGCTCGTTTTGATCATAATACTCTTTAATATTATAAATTAAAAAGAATTTATAATAAATATAAATATGATATTAAAATAAATTTAATAATATATACATTTTAAAATAATTTTATATTTTACAATTTACTAGATCTATTTTATTATATTAATTTAATTTTTAATAATAAATAAAAACATACTTTTAAAATAAATAAGTTAAAAATTAAAATTATTTTGAATAAAATGTAAAAAATTAATTTCAATATTATCAATAGGGAGATATTTTTTTAATTGTTAAATCTATTTAAGCCAAAAATTTATTTAAAAAATATATAATAAATACAAGTATATTATTAAAATAAATATAATAATTTAAATACTTAAATACTTAAATGTTAATAATATTATTTATATTAAGTTTGTGTTAATTAAAAACCTTTAAAGTCATTTTTTTAATTATTATATTCAAATGTTATTATAGTTCAAAATGGGGTCTTAGTGTCCCATTTTCTCTGTAATTTAAGAGTTTTTATGATCATTCCTCATGTATCATTTTCTCTTTTATCTTCTTGCTATCTTATTGATGTTAAAAGCAATGTTCCACTAAAGTATTTTCTTAATCGAAAAGAAAAAGTGTTTCAACATTAGGATTTAATGATAGCAAGGGATGAATTTTTCAAATCTGAATCAGTTTGATATTTATCTAACCCGTGAGCTTGACACCTCTTAACCCACCTCAATTATTGTTGATAAATGTCACATTCAAATGGGGAAAACAAAAAAAGGGTTATTCGAATTACACACTAAAGACAACACAAATGATTACTTTAACAATAAAAAAGAGTAAAACAAATCGACAACAATCAGCTGCAATAAAATCCACAGTAGAAAAGCACATGCGTAAGTCTGGTTCAGTCATACGTGTTTCTTTTGTTTTCACACAAAGTGACTCCGTTTCTTATCAGATTCTCTTTTTTTTTTTTACCCCAAATTTGTTTGTTTGTTGTTCCTTTTTTTCTTTTACATTATTTAATTAATCCCCTTGATGGGCAATTTTTTCTTTTAGATACGTCCCCGCCGCGTGATTAAAAATTTAAAATAATAACACCTGCGAATCGACAGATTAATTTATACACTGTTATGGCCGCTTTGAATATGAAAATTACGAACGAATTTAGATACAACAATATAAGACAATCAAATTGCAGGTGGAATAGTTAATTAATGGAGAGGCTGAAGTGACTGTTGCATACTCTTACGCCCTGGCCGTGTCTTGTTGCATGGGATTGAGAATCCTTCTCTCCTTATTATTTCGTTTTCATGGAGATGTGTGTTTTGCTAATTTGTTTCTATTAATCTTTTGTTGTCATATTTCTTTTTTTTTTTTTAATCTTTAGTTATCATCTACACTACAATTTGGAGTTATAAATTAAAATAAAGCACAAATGCATCGATCAGTAGTTATAAACCAAACACTTTTTTTTATTATTATATGAGATTATTGTTCAAGATTACAACTCATATTATATAAGATTACAACTGATATTTACAAATCCGATTATTATTGGGATTAGTTTATATTAATTATTATGAAGCACCGCTCAAATTTTTACACTTTCTAATATTCAAAGGACGTCTACTCTACTCACATTTTGAAAAGGAGAGAACCCTCTTTACTCAAATTGAAGAAAGAAATTAAACCCCTACAATGTATTGTGCGAGCTCGAACTCATGACTTCACAGTTGTGAGGTTTGAATTCTAACCACTAAACTTTAGTTTAGTAGCTATAAACCAAACAAATTTTGGAACCTAACTAAATTTCAAAACTTGATCACACAATAATTACACTAATAAAACTAAACATAAAGGAGCTTTCAAGTCACACTCCATCATCCAAGCTCATGTAAACTGCACATGCGTTTCCTTGCATGAATCTGAGACTCAGTGTGTGCATTTTCAAGGCGATTGCAAAAGTTACTTTCGATTCGTCTCCACAAAACTCTTTAAGTTCACACAAAAAATAATGTACACAAATGTTTTTTTCTTCGGACAGCTGTATGCTTTGTCAATAAAGGCGGTTACACCGATATGGACCAACCACAATAGTTCAAAGCTAGACTTACCAAATTTTCCAAAGTGTAACATTGACACAACATGTAACTCTCGGTAAATTAGATAAGTTCACTACTCAAAAAGTATGTTTTCTCACTACTATTTTTACTAAATACGGCTGATAGTAAACGATGCTACTTTCAATTTTAACTTAAATTTAATTTCTTTATTGAATGATAAATTTATGACTTATAAAATTATTCATTAATATAAAATATCATAAAAATTAGAACTCAAATTGAAATTTAATCACTGTACGAATCCTGTAAAATTGATATTCAAAGACGAAAAATTGTGCTTTATCAATTTCATACTGAGGTGAGTGGGCATTGCTATCAAACCGTTTTGAAATTAAAACCTGGTACTTTCTCCCCATCTGCAAAGGATGATTATGTATATATTGAAGGATCCAAATTCCTTAATCGGAACATTAAATAACCATCACAAAGAACAAAACATTTAATGAATTCGTAAAATGCAGCGGTCTGCCGATCTGCTCTCCCTTTCACCTGTTCACTCTATCAAAAAATAGAGAGTGCTCCCACGCGCGCGAACTCTAAAGGCAGCGGGGCCTTCTTAGTAGTAGTAGTAGTTGGTACTCGGAGCAAATTCATTCACAACTTAGACTTGCTTAGTTGAGTAAATAACATTTATTGATCAACGGTGGGTCATTTTTTGTTTTTTTTTTAAATTTGTTATACATCGATGTTATTGATATTACATCAGATATTATAATTTATATTTATAATCACACCATATAACTGAGATCACTGCCATACATTGACACACTGAAGCACTTGCTCACATATTTTAAACTCTCTCTAATATTTGAGAGTTGTGTTTACTCCACTCACATTTTGTAAGGAAGAGCTAGAGGGGTATCTACTCCACTTACATTTCGTAAGGGAGAGATTGTCTCCACTCACATATCGTAAGGGAGAGACTGTTTCCACTCAATTATGTTGATAATTGAGGTAATACTTAAATTAACCCCAATAAAACTCTTATGGAGGCTCGAACCCTATAGTATTTACAATCATACCATATAACTGAGACAACTGTCATACATTGACACACTGAAGCACTTGTCCACATATTTTAAACTACCTCTAACATTCGAGGGTGTCTACTCTACTCATATTTTGTAAGGGAGAGACTGTTTTCATTCAATTATATTGATAATTGAGATAGTACTGAAATTAATCTCTATAAAATTCTTTTAGAGGCTCAAACTCTTACACTCAATATTATAAACCCAAGACTTCTTCTATTGGACCAGATGGCCATCGGTAACGGTGGGTCAATTAGCTTTGAGCTTCTTTTTTTTCTTTTTTTAAATAGGAATTAGCTGTAAACTCAAAATAATTAAAAAAAAAGGCCAAAGCTCGACGTGTTGTTTTCGGAGATACAGGAGCACAGTTTGGTTGATTGGAGTCCAAGAGTTTACGTAAAGATTGTCAACCAAGTCATTTGAATCGTGTTACATTTCTCTTTCTCTCTCTAGTCTTTTAGACTTGTTAATTCTGTTTTTATTGTTTTTGTCTGCCCTTGCCATTTTCATCATTTCAGCAGCTGGCTGGCTGGACTGGACAACGCTCTTCTTCTAGAAGCACATATAGAATTTAGACACCGTGGTTGGTGGCTCTCCCAGGCAAAGAGGCAGAAGCGCTCAAGCGAGTTCTTTGTCTTGGAGCTTCTGTTTCTGGTTCGGGCTTCATTCATTTAGGTAAGGTAATTCGTAAATTTGAGAGATGCCTGCACTTTTGGCTTTTGGCTTCCACTTTTCCAAGCTGGTATTCAGTCAAAAGTTTTTCTCTTTTGCTCCCCTTTTCTGCGAGGCTTGTTTTATGTCGTCTTTTGTTTTTGCTGATTTGATTTGCATGATTCAACTTTTCTCTTTTCAAAAAAAAGGAAATAAAAGGGCAGCATGATTGAACTCGTGATCTCTGATTTTCTTTTCAATATGCACATGGTCAGGATTTTTTATTTACATATTATTATTATTATTATTATTTGCTTCTATATTTTGAGGAGGATTCCTGCTTCTTTGAAGTTGAACAATCTTTTATTATTTAAACAAATAAAAGGAAAAAAAAACTAGTAATAATATCAGTGAAAAGTTTGGCAGTAGCTTTTCTGGCTGCACTTTCACGTGATTTTAAACAAGACCGTAAAAATGCCAAAGGGTCAAGGTCAATAGTCAAAACTCAGAAGGTACTCCGGCATCCCAGTGCAAGTTAGTTGCAGCTGGCAGTGCAGAAGGAGATTTGATATCTCCTTTGCTCTCGCCATTACTTTGCTTATGATATTTTCTTTTTTTTAAAAAAAAAATCATTATCACTTTCCTTTTTATTATAATTATTAGTTGTTCGAATTTAATGCTCGTAACTTGCAATCATATTGGCGCACTGTGCTTTTCTGGTTCTTGATTGATTTTCGTTTCCTTTCTGCTAGAATCTTTTGCTTGTTTCTCTAAAAGCTCTTTTTCTTTTGCTAATATATTTTCAGGGAGTGAGATATATATATAAGCACATAGAAGGATTATTCAGCGGTAGTATTCACGTGAAACTTGTTTAAACTTTAAACATGTCTTCTGCATCTGGTTGGATCACTTCCCTTTCATGTTCAAGTTCTGTGGTTCAATCATCTGAGGACACATCTGTTTCACTGATATTGCATTGGCTGAGATTCATTTTCCTCTCCCCGTGTCCTCAAAGAGCTCTGTTATCATTTGTTGATCTCCTGTTCTTGCTCGCCCTCATTGTGTTTGCGGTTCAAAAGCTTTATTCTAAGTTTACAGCCAGCGGCCTCTCCAGCTCTGATATCAGCAAGCCCTTGATCAGGAACAATAGAGCTTCTGTCAGAACTACATTGTGGTTCAAGCTCTCCCTTATTGTTACTGCTCTTTTAGCACTTTGTTTCACTGTTATTTGCATTTTAACATTCAGTGGGAGCACCCAATGGCCATGGAAGCTGGTTGATGCACTCTTTTGGTTGGTTCACGCCATAACTCATGCAGTGATTGCTATCTTAATCGTTCATGAGAAGAAGTTTGAAGCTGTTACTCATCCTTTGTCGCTTAGAATTTATTGGGTTGCAAATTTCATCATTGTTTCCTTATTTACAACATCTGGGATCATTCGTTTGGTATCTTTTGAAACAGCCCAATTTTGCAGTTTGAAACTGGATGACATAGTTTCCATAGTGTCTTTCCCTTTGTTAACTGTCCTTTTGTTTATTGCAATTAGAGGATCAACTGGGATTGCTGTGAACAGTGATTCTGAACCTGGAATGGATGAAAAAACCAAATTATATGAACCTCTTTTGAGCAAATCTGATGTTGTGAGTGGATTTGCTTCAGCTTCTATACTATCAAAGGCTTTCTGGATTTGGATGAATCCCCTGTTGAGTAAAGGCTACAAATCCCCTCTTAAGATTGATGAAATCCCATCACTCTCACCACAACATAGAGCTGAAAGAATGTCGGAGCTCTTCGAATCAAAGTGGCCTAAACCACATGAAAAATGCAAGCACCCAGTTCGAACCACACTGTTGCGGTGCTTTTGGAAGGAAGTTGCATTCACTGCATTCCTTGCAATTGTGAGGCTCTGTGTAATGTATGTCGGACCAGTTCTTATTCAAAGATTTGTGGATTTCACTTCTGGGAAAAGCAGCTCTTTTTACGAAGGATACTACCTTGTATTGATTCTCCTTGTTGCAAAATTTGTAGAAGTTTTTTCCACTCACCAGTTCAACTTCAATTCACAGAAACTTGGAATGCTCATTAGGTGCACTCTTATAACATCCTTATACAGGAAAGGGCTCAGGCTATCTTGCTCTGCTCGGCAGGCTCATGGAGTTGGGCAAATAGTGAATTATATGGCTGTTGATGCACAGCAGCTCTCTGATATGATGTTACAGCTACATGCCGTATGGTTAATGCCATTACAAATTTCTGTTGCCTTGATTCTCCTATATAACTGCCTTGGTGCCTCAGTCATCACAACAGTCGTTGGAATTATTGGCGTAATGATATTTGTTGTGATGGGCACAAAAAGAAATAACAGATTCCAGTTCAATGTGATGAAGAATAGAGATTCAAGAATGAAGGCGACAAATGAGATGCTTAATTATATGCGTGTAATTAAGTTCCAGGCATGGGAAGATCATTTCAATAAGAGAATCCTATCCTTCCGTGAATCAGAATTTGGTTGGCTAACCAAGTTCATGTACTCAATCTCTGGGAATATTATTGTAATGTGGAGCACACCAGTGCTCATATCAACTCTTACATTTGCTACTGCACTTCTGTTTGGAGTTCCACTTGATGCTGGGTCGGTGTTTACTACAACAACAATCTTTAAGATCTTGCAGGAGCCCATAAGAAACTTCCCTCAATCAATGATCTCACTTTCACAAGCAATGATATCTCTTGCAAGATTGGATAAGTACATGTTAAGTAGGGAATTGGTGAATGAGTCGGTGGAAAGAGTGGAGGGCTGTGATGATAATATTGCTGTGGAGGTTAGAGATGGGGTGTTTAGCTGGGATGATGAAAATGGGGAAGAGTGTTTGAAAAATATAAATTTGGAAATAAAGAAAGGTGACCTTACTGCTATTGTTGGGACTGTGGGATCTGGAAAGTCCTCTCTCCTTGCCTCCATTCTTGGTGAGATGCACAAAATATCTGGAAAGGTAAGAATTCTGATGTGCAATTTGTTTAGTTTGCCTTTTCTTTTTCATTAATTGAAGTTACTGGTTGCAAGTCTAACAGGAATACATGTCTGCATACCTCAAACACCAAAATCCTATTAAGAGTGTGGAATATAGTAAAAGTTGATTGATCGATAAATGCGCCTTCTTAAACAGGTTAAAGTTTGTGGGACAACTGCCTATGTGGCTCAAACATCATGGATTCAAAATGGGACCATTGAAGAAAACATTCTCTTCGGTTTGCCAATGAACAGGGCGAAGTATGGGGAAGTTGTCAGGGTTTGTTGCTTAGAGAAAGACTTGGAAATGATGGAATATGGAGATCAAACTGAAATTGGAGAGCGTGGCATCAATCTCAGTGGCGGACAGAAGCAGCGGATACAACTTGCTAGAGCTGTGTATCAGGATTGTGATATTTACCTTCTCGATGATGTCTTTAGTGCTGTTGATGCTCATACTGGATCAGATATATTTAAGGTGACATAGTTATTTACAATTTTTCGACTGTGGGAAACTCACTTAAAGAAATAACCCAATTTTCTTGCTGAATTGCTGTTTTAATCAGAATCATTTTGGTTTACCATGGAAATCATAATCACAAAGTTGTTCAGAGAAAAATTACTTGAATGATAAGCAAAAACCAAATTATTTATATTGGTATCCAGTGCCTAAACGTGAGATGGTGAAAAATCTACTAGATTCTTCTGAAAGCAACATAGTAATGTGTCATGGACTGCACAAACAATCAAGATCGTCTCTTGCTTGTGTTGGAATAGTCCCTTCATGTTAAGCACAAAACTAGATGCAACTTTTTATTGCAAATGAATGCTAGCTGTTGTGTTTTCAGGTGGTGTTACTGGATATGCTTTGAATTGTTCAATGAATTAAATTGTAGTGACCTCACTACCTTCATATGAATTTTGTATCAGAAGGCTATACTTTTGTATTGTAATCTGATTAAGTTATTTCACTTATTTATGTTTAACTGGCTATACCAGTAGTTCTATAAAGTGCATGCAAGAATAATAAATGAAAAAGCAATTGGTCAAAGCTAGCTAAACCTTTTGAATGCCTTCTTGTAGGAATGTGTCAGAGGAGCTCTCAAAGGCAAGACCATTATACTGGTAACTCACCAAGTTGACTTCTTGCATAATGTTGATCTTATCTTGGTAAGTTCAATCTTCATGTTAATGCTTGGCTGATGAAATTTTGACACAAATTCTGATTCATGTACGAAGGCCAACATCTTTAAACAAATTTGTGTTCAATTACAGGTCATGCGAGAGGGGATGATAGTCCAATCAGGAAGGTATAATGCTTTACTAAATTCAGGAATGGATTTTGGAGCATTAGTAGCTGCCCATGAAACATCGATGGAACTTGTAGAAGTTGGCAAAACCATGCCTAGCGGAAATTCCCCTAAAACACCAAAATCTCCTCAAATCACTTCCAACCTTCAGGAAGCAAATGGGGAAAATAAGTCTGTGGAACAATCAAATTCTGATAAAGGAAATTCTAAGCTCATTAAAGAAGAGGAAAGAGAAACCGGTAAAGTTGGCTTGCATGTTTACAAAATATACTGCACAGAGGCATATGGGTGGTGGGGTGTAGTGGCGGTGCTGCTATTGTCTGTTGCATGGCAAGGGTCTCTAATGGCTGGTGATTATTGGCTGTCATATGAAACTTCAGAAGATCACTCTATGTCATTTAATCCTTCTTTGTTCATCGGTGTCTATGGAAGTACTGCAGTCCTGTCAATGGTGATACTAGTGGTGAGAGCCTATTTTGTTACTCATGTGGGACTTAAGACAGCCCAAATTTTTTTCAGCCAAATTCTTCGAAGTATCTTGCATGCCCCCATGTCATTTTTTGACACCACACCTTCAGGAAGAATTTTAAGTCGGGTAAGAACAAAAAGCTGAAAGTAGGATTCCTAATTTTGCAAATGCTAGTTTTGTTAGTATATGGCGGAATCTAACCCTTATTTGGTACAGTCATCCAACTTCTGAGAAAAATTACATGGTTGGAGTTTACACTGACGATTTATATCTATTTTCAGGCGTCAACTGATCAAACCAACATTGATCTCTTTCTCCCATTCTTCGTTGGCATTACTGTTGCCATGTACATCACACTGCTTGGCATCTTCATTATAACATGTCAATATGCTTGGCCAACAATTTTCTTAGTAATACCACTTGCTTGGGCGAATTACTGGTACCGGGTACGAGCTCTCTTTCTAACTTGTGTTGTGAACATTAATCACTTTCGCCTCCAGAAGAAGTTCAATACTCAATACCCATAGTTCATATGACTGCATAGAGGCCAATATGACCTGTTTTCGGTTACCTTTTTCTCTTTCTCTGTGTGTGTGTAGGGTGGGGTGCGATGTGGTGGGGGTGGGGCCCAATGGTTGGGCCCGATGGTGGTGGGGGTAATTTAACAATTTGGTATGATGCTGTAAATTATCCATATTGAATGAGCCTAATCAGGCAGATATCCCTGATATCCCTCGTCCAGAATGGTCTAACTCTCAATATCCATTCTTTTTAACCATTGTGAAATTTTTTAATTTTGGAATGAGCATCAAATCTTGATTGGAACATGTGGTCAAAGTCCTCAGAGTTTTGCCAGTATCTATAAGCGAAAATGTTTTCGCTAGGAAATTTCTTAGTAAAAAAAAGCTGCATGATCTACCAATTTGTAACATTTTTCTCTTTTGGGTTGCAGGGATACTATCTTTCTACATCAAGAGAATTAACACGCCTTGACTCAATCACCAAAGCACCTGTCATTCATCATTTTTCAGAAAGCATATCTGGTGTTATGACAATCCGTGCTTTTGGAAAGCAAACTACATTTTATCAGGAAAATGTTAATAGAGTTAATGGCAATTTGCGCATGGATTTCCACAACAATGGGTCCAATGAGTGGTTGGGTTTCCGTCTGGAGCTACTTGGGAGTTTTACTTTCTGCCTCGCCACTTTGTTTATGATCCTGTTACCCAGCAGTATCATAAAACCAGGTAATTATATGTATATAGGCTGACTGTTATTTTAAGTGAGCAACACCTCTTGTCTCTTGAAGATTTGCTATGTCAAGCTCTTAATTCACGTCTCTTGACAATGTGAGTCATTGAAACTTAATCATTCAAAATGTCCCAGGAAAAGATTCCCACTGTTGAAAATAATTCATTGGATGGCGTAATCTATCCATTATGCCTGTTATCACTTTTCAGCTAATCTCTTTGTGCTACATCAGTTTGTACAAAACTGTTTGAAGCTCTATCATTGCTGATCAAATTATACTCATACATATTTATCCTTTTATCTTATGTACTTATTAATGTTCTGTTCTTACAATGTAGAGAATGTTGGTTTGTCACTCTCATATGGGTTGTCCCTCAATGGTGTGCTATTCTGGGCCATATACATGAGTTGCTTTGTGGAAAACCGGATGGTCTCTGTTGAAAGGATAAAGCAGTTTACAGAAATTCCTTCAGAAGCAGCATGGAAGATGGAAGATCGTCTTCCACCTCCAAATTGGCCTGCTCATGGCAATGTGGACCTCATAGACTTGCAGGTAGCTGGCCTTAGATTATTACTTATTACAGTTTCTTGAAAACTGATATAAATATATTTGTTTGAGCAGCCACGGATCATGTTCAGTACCAACTGTTAAATTACAACTGATCTAGGCCTCCTCAATTGATATTGCTTGGGATAAATTACTGATTATTTACCATAACATGTTAAAAACTTTGGCAAACAGGTCAGATATCGCTCCAACACTCCTCTGGTTCTCAAAGGTATTACACTCAGCATTCACGGGGGAGAGAAGATTGGTGTAGTTGGGCGTACAGGAAGTGGGAAGTCAACTTTAATTCAAGTTTTCTTTAGGCTGGTGGAGCCTTCAGGAGGGAGAATCATTATTGATGGAATCGACATTTCATTGTTGGGGCTTCATGACCTAAGGTCTCGCTTTGGGATCATTCCTCAAGAACCTGTCCTTTTTGAAGGAACTGTGAGAAGCAACATTGATCCAATTGGTCAGTATTCAGATGAAGAAATCTGGAAGGTATGCCATTCCTTTTTTCTGATATGTGTCTCCTACATTTATGATCAAAGTTTGTGGGTCTGTTTGCTGCATTAGCTAACTTATTATTATTTTTGTAGAGCCTCGAGCGATGTCAACTTAAAGATGTGGTAGCTGCAAAGCCTGATAAACTCGATTCTTTAGGTAACTTCACTTCCTCCCTTTTCCTTGAATTTTCAGTTTGATTTAATGGAAGTCATATGTATCTTTTTAGAAGCTAAAACATGCCAAAATGTTGAACTTTGTAGTGGCCGATAGTGGTGACAACTGGAGCGTGGGACAAAGGCAGCTTCTTTGTCTGGGAAGGGTTATGCTAAAGCACAGCCGGCTCTTGTTTATGGATGAGGCGACGGCTTCTGTTGATTCACAAACTGATGCTGAAATTCAAAGGATCATTCGAGAGGAGTTTGCTGCCTGTACAATTATCAGCATTGCTCACAGGATACCCACAGTCATGGATTGTGATAGAGTTATAGTTGTTGATGCAGGTTTGTGATTCATTTTTTCCCTTTCCCTTAATAGGTCAACATAAGCACTGCAAGTTATGTGGATCAAAGGAAACTTATTGCAAATCCCCTTCTCGGCCTATTGAGAAGCTTCAAGATGATAGTTTTATCTGTCAACTAAAATTTTGAAGCAAACTGTTTCAGACCACATGTTGTCACTCATCAAATAACGAGCATGACTTTGCATACAACATGAAGTTCGCTGCTAATGAGTAATTCCCTTTTCTTTTCTTCATAACAGGATGGGCGAAAGAATTTGGCAAGCCATCCAGGTTGCTTGAGAGGCCATCACTCTTTGGAGCATTGGTGCAGGAGTACGCCAACCGATCGGCAGAACTGTAGGAACAAATCCTTTGCACTTGATGTTGGTTGAAAAGAGTTTTCTGTGATGGAATGCCTATGAGTTTAAGAACCACCTGTGACTGCCATGAAAGAATCACATTCACTCGCTCAAAAGTTGCAGCAAAGAAACTTCTTCTGAATAATGCCATGGAAGTTTAAGTAATAACTCTTCGGCATATTTGCAATTTTGATGTCGTAGTCGACAAATGAAGAATAGAAAATATTGTGATGTTAGGAACTGTCAGTGGAACGGTAATTTAAGCACCCCCCTCAGCCTTTCCGGGGGTAGAAAAAGGTTTTCTATCTGGAATCTGTAATGAATAACTCCATTAGCAAGACGTTCTTCTGAAAGTGTATCTGCTTTGCTGGCTGTTCTTATAAGCATCAAATGATTCACTGTCAGCGTATGAGATAACAGAAAGTAACTAGTGCATTTATAGTTTTTCTTACTAGCTTGACACACATAATGGCTTAAACAACGCATAACAAATGATGCATCTTTTCCATTTGGTCAAGAAGCTTCGTTAGAAGTGTAAGCTATTTCTACGTGATTGAACATTCACTGGCGTTCAATTATTGGTGTCCCTAAACTTATGACAAATTTTGAAATTGATCGTACTATCTGACAATTCACAGTATTTGAAAAAGTGGAACGGTGATTTTATAATATTTATTTTTTTGTTAAGCATAAACAAAAGGAAAATTTACAAAAATGGTCATAAAATATTTGCGTTTTTCAACTTTAACCCCTCAAAGTTTTTTCTATCATAACTAGCCAAACACCTTACTTTTAGACTAGATTACCCTCATCACTTTCATCAAATTTACAAAGGCATGCCACTTTTTCAATTTCAGTACAACTAAATACAGCTCTTCTTCAATAACTTAACAAACATTTATCACTCTCAACAAATTTCATCACTCTCTATAAATCAATTACATAATTGAATATAATCATCAATGGGAGAGCTTCTTAAAATTAGTTTATGCTTTTACACAATGTAAATCTTTAATCTATTGATTTTATCAACTAAGTTCGAAATTAAAGTGGGTTTTGTTGCAAATATTGTTATTTTTCATTCATAAAATAATGTGATTTGTTAAAGTACTTAGTTTGAGTTGAGAAATGAAGAAAAATCATTGAAAATACAGAAAAATTAGGCAAAAAATGAAGTTCAGAACAAATGAGATAGGCAAGTGGGACATGTGCATGTCTCACATAAACGCACTACATTTATGTGCGACAGGCACCTGTCCCACTGCTTGTTGTATATAAACTCACGGATTTTATAGAGTAAATGATTTTGGATATGATTTGTCTCGTCGTAAGCTTCAAAACGGTATATTATACGCCTAAAACGGACATATGTAGCTCAAGTTATGGCTTTCGCAATATATATGAAATTTAGTGAGACAGGCACCTATCCCACTTGCTTATAGAAAGTGATAAATGTTTGTTAAGTTATTGAAGAAGAACCGTATTTAGTTGTTCTGGAATTGAAAAAGTGGCATGCCTTTGTAAATTTGATAAAAGTGATGAGGGTAATCTAGTCCAAAAGTATGGTGTTTTGGTGGTTATGATAGAAAAAACTTTGAGGGGTTAAAGTTGAAAAACGCAAAAATTTTATGGTCATTTTTATAAATTTCCCTAAACAAAAAGACATATAACAATTACTACTTCAAACTCATAGCACAACTTTCATTATATATATATATATATATATATATATATATATATATATATATATATATATATATATATATATATATATATATATATATACCTGAGATTTTAGAATACCTTTATGGTACTACATCCACTAAATGTATGTATGACATATGTGCGTGAATTAAGTATAACTATTAATTATATGATGATTTTGAGTACCAATTAAATGATAGTTTTTTAGAACAAAATATACACATGTCATACATACATTAAGTAGGTGTATTACTATAAAAGTATTCTAAAATCACTCAGAATACACATTTTGGACTAATGTAAAAAAAGTTACTACAATAACTAGTAATTAATTAAACCATAGCAATTCTAATGTGAGAAGTAGGAAATTGGTGAAAGAGTTTAAGAAAAATACAATCATTAATTGATTTAGAGTAAATGTTTGAATAATCCCTATATCTTTAGGTCAAGTACTTATTAGTCTTTATATTTTAAAAAATATCTTAAAACACTTTTGTTACTAAACGTGTAATGCTTCTACCCTTGTTTTTTCTTATATTTTACTATAATACCTTTACTACAATTTTGGAGACATTAATTAATTAATTTATAGAAAAAGTTAATTAACAAATTAACCCATAGTTATTTGTTAGCAAATTAATCAATAGTTATCAATATGAATAAACTAGTACTTTTCATACCCTTGCAATGATTTGCTAATTATTTAAAATAAACTAGTTAACTTATAGCAATGTTTAATACTCTTGTAATTATAATCTTACTAATAATTATTTATAAAAAAATAATTTACTAAATTAATTTTAAAAGTAAAATAATAAAAAAGACATTTTTAATTCACTTTTAAGTTTAATTTGTTAATTAACTTTTTTTAGATAAATTAATTAATATCCCTAAGAATATTGTTGCAATTTACTATAAAAGTACATAAAAAGTAAGAGTATGAATGTAATATAATCTAATAGCAGTAATTTATTGAGATATTTTTAAAATAGAGAGATTAAATGATAATTTAGGTCAAAATATAAGGAGTAAACAAACATTTACCCATTAATTTATTATCATGTTAATGCTGTTGATACACACATCTACATGCACCCACCATTTGATTATCTCCCAAGACGTACCTCTCTCCCGCCGTTTTATGCCATCACATTCATAGGTTTTTATTTAGATATGACGAAACAATTTTCATTTTGCATAAATATGACCATGTTTTTCAAATGTAATTTAAATGACAGTTTAGTGGTATTTTATCTAAGATACCCCTCTCATCTTTATAAAGAACAAATTCTCTTTCCATAAAAATTTCAGTGGCTCTCTATTGAACTTACATCAAATTCAATACTTCTTCAACAAACATTATCCCAAAACAATTTAAAAATCACATCCACTTCTAACAAACTGCATTTTTCTTTAATATTTGTCATAAGATTAGTTTCTTTTTTTTTTTTAGTTTAAGTTTTATTTTGTTTACTTACAACTATATAGATAGAAGAGTTGAATTTATTAGTGTTGGCTTTTTTTTTTTTATTTAGTAATTTTTTTCTTATAAAATATGATGAAGTATATTTAAATGTACAGGCAATATACATATAATTTCTTTTATGGGATTTATTGTGTTCATTGCTGATAAATGAATTTAGTGTTAGAAACTTATAATATTTGTTCTAGTTTATAATCTAAACTTCTCAACTTTCAATACCTCTAGACAAGTCACGAGTCGAGAGGTTTGAAAACGTTAATAAATGTAGAACTAGAAGTTTTGAATTTTAAAAGTATAGAATTTCACATCTACTCTCTTCGGTCATTCATTGATACCACAATAAAAAAAAATTAAATAAAATGTAATTATATAAAAATGGCATACTTCTCTAATAGACAAGTGTATAAGTGTAGAGGTCCATAACACAATTTAAAAATATTAATTTGTATTAAATAAAAGGGTATTTGGTAACTTCGCTTCAAATTCTGATATATTCTTAGTATTTATAGTGTGTTTACTTATAAGATTATAAAATTAAATCTCACAATGAAAATGATTGATGGTGCTTACTTATTAAAGTAGAAGGGAGATATGAATAAAATATATGGACCCACATGTTTTTGGAATCAAAGAATGGGAGTTTGGAATTAAGTTTTCATTCCTTAAACTCTCTATTTTACTCCAATTAAATTTTTATAATTTTCAAATTGCCCTCAATTAAGTTTTGTTGTTTTTTGTATTTTGGTCTGTGTAGAAGGTTTGTAATATTTACAAATAGGTCTTTATTATTTAATAATAATAATAATATCATCATCATCGTCATCATCATTGTCATCAATGTCAATATTACTAATATTACTAATATTATTCTTATTAAAATTTATTAATTTTATTATTATTAATAAAAATAAATAATTATTTTCAATAATAATAATAATCACAATCACAATTATTATAATAAATAATGACAATAATTAATAGAGATCATTTTAATAATTTATTTTATTTATAAAATAAAATAAATATATTCAGAATAATATAACTTATTTAAGATAAAATAAATAAATTCCCATTCAGTACATGGGATTGCAATATACTGTAATTCAGTGATTGCCTAATAGAAACGCCTCATCCAAATATCGAGTCATGTACTTGCCATTTAGATATCAGTGATTCATATTCGGTGATTATTCATTTATTCATCCACATTCACATAGCAGTCGCTTGGAACCGTAACCGTCCCCCCCACAAAACCCTAAACAAAATCCTAAACGCCAGCGAGAGACAGCGAGCGATGGGAAGGTCAAGAAGGAAGTACAAGAGATCGAGGACAAAGGTTCGAGTGGGCCTCCCAAAGAAGAACCCACACTTGTTCAAGCCAGCCTTCTCTCTCCCTCCAAAGCTTCGCTCGCTCGTTGACGAACTTCCCCAGTGGGACGGTAAGGCCAGCGTCATTCAGAACTACAAGTCGTTCGGTCTCGTCTCCAACCCCAACTTGCTCGGCGTGCGATCTCGCACTTCTCACATCGTCGAAAGCGAGTCCCTCCAGGTGACTCAGCCCTCCGATGAACCCGCTAACGAATTTGAGCCCATTGATTCTGGTAGCGATCTCGAAGAAGACGGTCAGTTTTCCCCTCTCTCTCAAATGAAATTTCAATCTTAGATTTAATTACCTTTATTCTGTCTGCGGTTGTAATCAATTAAACCTTTGTGTTGCTGTTGAGTTATTGTGTTTTTACACCAATAAATGTTTAATTCCCTAGTTATTGAAAATCTTGCATATCCTTCTCTGTTAGCTGCTCAAATGACTCAAGATTGCTCGTCTTAGTGTTTGGTATTAGGTGTTCACTATTTTGATATGATGATGAATTAATTTCTTTTTTAAATTTTACAAGTTTAGTTTAATTGGAAATGCAACGTTGTTGCTGGTATGTTTGACTTGTTTGCTTGCTTGATAAATATGATCGTAATTTACTTGATATTTGCTAAGTCCTAATTAAATGGCATTCTAAGATTTGTAGCAATTCCAACTGGGTATTTTAGAAGATGCTGAGCGCACCAGTTGTTCTGGTCAGTTATTGAAGCTGTGTTTTTGGTCTATGGTAAATCAAGTTTGGTTGCTTATGCAAATATGTCAAAGTGAATATATTTATTGCCTTGTTTTTGTCAGCATGAGATTGAGTTCTTCTGTTCAGTTATTGAGTTTCTGCCGGCATTGTAAATTATTGGAACCTTCTTATCATTCAGAGTTATATGAAATTGGACTTCCAAGGTTCTTCTGTGCCCGACTTCAATGCTGTTTCTTTTGTTAAAAATAGATGTGAAATCTGCGTTAGGAAAGAAGCGGAAAGATGGGAAGACAGCATCATTGCAGCCTTTAACCACAATTCAGCGAGTCTATATCGGTCGACTGGTTGAGACATATGGAGATGACTATCAGGTATATTTCAACTTCTTATTTATGTTTATGGAGTTATAATTACAGTTCTTGGTACAGTCTGCCTACCTTAACTTCCTTCCCTTTCGTTGCAGGCAATGTTCAGGGATACAAAACTAAATGCAATGCAGCATTCTGTTGCCACTTTGGAGAAATTATGCAAAAGATATGACATATGTAAGGATAAAAATCCTTTGATATTTTCTAGTTGAGAACAGCTCAGATTTGCTTGGAATTTTTGGGATATCAAAGAAGTAAAATGTGAACCTCCTTCATCACCATTGTTTGTTTACAATGAATGTAAACAAATATCTTCCTGTTTTCAATGGACTTAGATTTTCTATTTTATTGCTGCAAATTTAATCCTAAAAAATGATTAGATTTTTTATAGTTAGAAGAGTCTGATACTATTTGAAGTAAAGTAATAATTGTCATCGTTGCATGTGTGACATCGTTGGTATGTGGGTGAACATGTTAGGGTTGCTTCCAAGATGTATATTCTAAATTTAAATGGATAGAAAATTTTAGGTGAGAAGCCCTGCCCCTGCCCTGAAAAGTAGCTTCATTCATCAAATACAATGTATGCCTTGGTGTTTTCTGATGTAACACTAAAATCTGAGGTCTGAAATATGGCAGTTGTGGAAGCGGCGGACCAACGAAATAGTTCTAGTCATCTCCGTGATGCCATTTACTTGGATAATGAGAATTTTTATTTTGATTTTTCACATACATACGTTATCCTGAGCGGTAAGAATGTGTTAATGACAAAGAGTAAGAAACATCAAACAATATGACAATCAACATCAAACAATAAGATAATTTCTGGGACATTGGTTTGGCTATTCCCATTAATGGGCGTCGGAAACTGTTGATTCTAAGTCGTGCAAGAAATCAATCAGGGAGAGAGAATTTCGCCAATCAAGAACATTTAAGAATAATTCATTGTTGTTGTTGTTTTATTGCTTGGACATGGAATGAATTAAACAAAAACAATAACGTGGATGCAGCAGGTCTCAGCTTTAGACCTGGAGAATTTTTTTGAAAAATTACAAAATTAAGATTGCAAAGCTTGCGGCGAGACAGAAGGGACGCCTTGGAGCCTTCTTCAGCGCAGATATCTGAGGAAGAGAATCATTGTTCGGACTTGATGCTTCTCGTCTTGGCTTGGTTCAAAAACTGATCAAATGTGTCAGTTGTGCATGGAAGCGTGATGGGACCGTCAATCTTGAAGTCGAGAAAGCCATCTTCTTGTGATTGCATCAATAATTCTCTAAGCTTGTGGAATTTAAGGTACTCCACCGGAACATCGTATCTCTTGCGCCCCTCACCGACGTACATGGGTATGTGGCCACTCGGAGTCGGAGCTATTATCTCGGAACGTTCAACAATTGCAAGCATTCCACAGCATGCCTTGGACTTGGGGTTACTCAACCTCTTCATGACTGCAGTAATGTTTCTGCGAACACTTCTTGTCGAGAACATGATTAAATTAATTTTAATTAAAAGGGAGGTTTTGTGGGTTAAGCAAGAATGAACGAGCAGCAAAATGACTCCAGTAGTAGCTAGGCAACTAAAAAGAAGAAGCTATCGCTCTCGAGGAGTTGTATTTATACATAAGAGGTAAAATTGTGTTGATGTGACTAATGTCCCCAAGCAATCAGGATTCCCATAGTTATTGGGTTTTCGTTTTTAGAAACTTCCTAACTCGATCAGGAGATATATTTAATTTGCATATATATTACATTACGGCACGGCTCACGCTTGCATGGAATACTTAATATCCAATGAGGTTTTGACAACTTAATTAATGTTTGCTTATTTATGATCTAATTCGTAGCAAAAATTGGACAATTAATTAAACTATGTACTTGACCTACAAGCAAATGGAAAACCTAATTTAATTAAATAGTACTATTGACCCGTATTGAGTGAATTACTGGTTTAATCTGATTTTTCTCCCTTTGCTCACCAGATCAATAATGTCTAAGCTAAAAATTCGAGAAAGGCTCATCTCCCTCGTGACAAAACTGAAGTTAAAGAGGAGGAAAGTGCCTAAAGGATTCAGGGTGATGTACATTGGAGAAGCACGACAAAAGTTTGTGGTTCCCATCGAATGTTTGTCGTCTGTAATGTTTCGAGCATTGTTGAATCAGTTCGAGGCTAAAGACAAAGTTGATGGACCAAATCCAATTGTGCTGCCTTGCTCCCCTTTGATGTTCCAGTGGATACTCAATCTCGCATCGTCTAAGTCGCCAGCTGATCACCCACGTTCAGTCAATACAGATTTTGCATGCATGCATATGTGATCTTCTAAATTGATTCTTCAATTCAATTTAAGGTTTTCATGTTATTAATTTGTTCGTTGACACAATAAATATTCTGGGTATTCAAACAGCAAATTTTTTAATCATGTATGTTAATTGTCACAGATATATATTCAAACAATACCATCCTAATTACGCATACGCCGAAGCAATTGTGCATGTATAATATTTTATATATGTACAGAATTTGTATGCCCAATGACGACCAACATAAACAAAAACTGAAACCAAAGATTTCCATGTTAACTTTTACCTAAACAGCAACTAGAAAAGAGAAAATTATTGCATAAATAAATAACTAGACGCCCATGAATGCTCGACACTGGGACTCCCAATGCTCCTTTGCTTGCCGAACCCTCGCTACTCTTTCCATCTTAAGCCGCTCCTCCCAGTACTCCTGGCAGCTGTTCAAAAATGAGCATGGTCAAAGAAAAATAAATTAAGAAACTTGTTGTGGGTGCATTCATTATAAAACACCAGCATCGCACATCAATTAATTCAATTATTCAGCTCAGCTCCCCTTATGCAATAAGATCTTAAGAAACAAAAGAACATAGGAGTAGTGACATGCATTGAGCTTAACTTATCTGAACTAAGGTGAATGCATGATGGATGGTAGCAATTTTAAAATAGTACAAACCTTCGACTTAATAGAAGATTAAGCTCATCCAAGTGTACGGCACCTTCGTATACTCCTGCCTGAAATCAAATTACACTATAGATTAGCAAACAGAGAGTTGATCACTTAATTTGATGACCAAGGAGCTATTCCATACATGCATCATAATTTTATATTTTTCTGGCGAAGCATTGGTTTGTTGAAATTTGATAGGTTATATCTCATGTTATGCTCCTGAAAAAATTTCAAATGAATCCTCAATTTATAATATAGCTATATTACATTTGTGTCATCAGTCTAATTACAGATGGTCGCTCCATGTCCTCAATTTATGAGACAAGACCACGAAATGATTACTGGCTGCAAACTCATTTATTCAAAAATCAAGAAATTGAGTGAAAAAGATTACTGACTGCAGTGATATAAAACGTTACCTCTCTGCACAGGGGGCATTTTTCTTTAGGTTCTGCTGCCTTTAGTCCATCAACAATGGTCACTGATGCAGCAGAGCAAGCACACATGTAGCAGAATATATGACCACATGTCAGGGAAACTGGATCAAAAACAGTGTCCTGTTACAAGAAAAGCACACAAATTTGGTGACGGCCACACTACAGCACATGGTATAGTTAATAGTTTCCATCATGAAGCTGAACCTAAATGCGAGGTTGTACGTAAAAAGAACAAAGCTCAAAGTTAGATAATGAAACCTTAGCTTTTAGGGGCATTAAAATTATATAGCATTCAAAGATTTAGACCTCAAACCATAACAGGACAAGTGACAGCACATATTAGCCAGGCTTCAAGAACTCACTATATGCTCAGACATTGCAGGCTTGTAGTATGATTTTGATTTTTGCTATTTTGCTTAGTTGAGTTTGAGTGCCACACAATTTTCTTGTGATTTTTTTAGTGAAAATTAAGCATAATTTAATAGTTAGAGAAACAAAATGAAGGATTGACTTACCAAGCATATAGAACAGGTCAAGTCAATATCAAGCTTGACGGAATCAAAGAGCTCACAAGAGAGCGATGGCTTGTCGTCATTAAATTTAAGATAGCACCCTTCAAAGAACGCAGGGGCCTTCCTTGTGTTGACTTTTGTGTCCCTCAAATTGATATGGAAAGCCATGAGCTCACACAGCCATGGAGACTGTAAGATTTCAACGTGCATACTCTGTGCTTGTGACTTGAAGGCCTGCCCTTGCTTTGAATAATGAACCTGCACCACATACCAAAAACAAAAGATTAATAAATATCACAATGAAAAACAGAACATACGTTTTACTAATTGTTTGTACCTGACAAAGTGGCACGAACATGAAACGGAAACATACCTTATCATATTTCTTAAGTATTTTTCGGATTGCAATGGCATTGATTAGCGCATAGGTAACCAAGTCCTTGCCTTCTTGAATTAAGGCACCGTGGGTGCCGTGCAATTTGCCTTTAAACCAAATTAAGCACTTTGAAAACCCGGAAGCCAGATGGAGCTCAAGCAGTTTCTGTGCGCGCTCGTTAAAGCAACCCACGATAGCTGACATTTCATTAAGAAGCGAGGGGAAGAAGGTTCCATCGCAAACTGCACATTAAGCAGAATGCACAACAGAGTCAATTAAAACCCAAAAAAAAAAAAAAAAAAAGTACAAGAAATTCAAGGCTTGTTGAGACAAATATTCTCAAAATCATAAAATCACTTAATTGTTAAAAATTTTCTTGAATTTAATTTTTTTTAAAAAAAATCCAGTAAAATCAAATAGAAAGAAAACATTAAGAATCTAATGAAAAATGAACCAACTTTAATGGAGGATACCAGGGCATTGGTGAGGGCAGGTTTGAGTGTCAACAACTCCCTTGTTAATCTCTTTCTGGGACTGAAATTCCTTCCTGCACATCTTCAAAATCTTCTTAAGCTTCTTGAAACCAACCCCAGGTAATTTTCTCTCTTGGCCTTGCATGTACTCTTGGTACTTCTTGCAGAACTTCATTTCTCGATTCTCATACAATGAAACTGTAAAACTATAATGAAAAATAAAATCAAACGCAAGAAAATGATGTCTTAGTGTTTATCAAAAACTAATGAATCATGATTATGCTGCTAACTATAGGGTCTATCTATCTCAATGGCTCTGTCTCTCTGTTTCATGTGAAATAAAAATAATAACGGCCCGAGCTAGTTGAGACGTATTTAAAGGACAAATTGACACGGAGAAAAAAAGAAAAGAAAAAGAAAAGTCAATTTCTCGGATATTTCTCGATAACTTAAAACAGACCCCGTCGATGATCACTGAGCTGACAAGAAACTCAAGAGTTACATGCTTGTTACCAAATTTGTCTACCTCCTCTCCTGACGCCTTTCTCCTTAACCCGGTCCCATAATTGACAAATGTAAAATTGTTGTTTACTTTCTCAAAACGGCAGGTTTTATTCATTATTTCATTATTTATTGTTTATTCAACAATCGCCGGCCTGTTCTCTTCTTTTTAAGTTGTGGTGCTAACATCTTCTCTCCAGTGTATCTCCCTAAATTAAAATCATAAAAATGGTGTTACGTACTTCTATTCAAATGCTAAATAATGAACTTGTTACTGCAAAATTTGTGCCCTAATAATGATGGTTGCATCATGGATCCATGGCCGCTATTTGTACGTCGTTTTGGAAAAGAGTGGAGAAATATACAAACGACCACTTTTTTTTTTTCCAAAGATTCTTCAATGGATAAGCATCCATCAACACCAAGTGTGAGTCATCATTTCTTTGAACGGTGAGCGTTTGTTACTTCATCACGGCTTGTGTAACGTAAGATGTTGAATTTGAGGCTCACAAAATTAAGATATTTGGTGAAATCAATAAAAAGGTATAGAAACCGAGATCATGTGAAATATTTGTTGCAAAGTTGTATTTTCCAACCATATCCATTAAAGACACTCGCGGGTCCCCTCTTTCTTGCTTTTGTTGGCTTAGCTTTCCCCTATACTATTATATATTCGCGTTGAGTTTGCTACTAATTACCATTTTTTACATTATTCACAATAAGTTATTATAAGTAAAGATTATATAAGTACTTTGAATATCGGTAATTACATAAGTACCTTATTCTCAAAATATTAGTACTAATCATTATTTGAGATTATTTTAACAACACGCACATCAGCTCCTCAAATGATCAACTCGAATAAAAATTTGAAGATTGTTAAAGAAATGACATAATTAATTAATACGAAAAGTTCTTATATAAATTTTTAAAAAAATGATTAAAAAAAAATATTTTTACGAGCGCAATGTTAGGACGGACTACGGAGAAATCCAGCACTCTCTGAGGCGCTTCGCCACTGTTCGGTAGGTAGATTTTTATATGTACATAGTAAATCCTATCTTTTCAAAGAAAAAGAAAAAGAGTAAATCTTTAAATAATCAATAGTAGTAGTAATAATACGGTAAGGAACAGCAGGATGCCACTATGGGTGGACAAAATTGAAAGAAAAACCAATATCATGACTCAATCAATTAGCTAAAATGCCGTATGAATGATTAGATGCTCAATGCAAAACTTTATGATAAAATTATGACTAGCGGAATGGATGGGATGGCAAAATCTTACGAAATCGGAAGCCTGCTTGCTTTTTCAAATTTCAATTGGTCTTATCTCCTTCTTCATGTTGCTGTAATGCTAACGTGTTTTCTTCCAACTACACATCCGACTTTTTAATGCTAATATACGCGGTTTTACACTTTTACTTGATGAAGAATCGATCACAGCTTTTATAGTTGTGCTGGTACACACATTAGAAAACTAACTAAATTAGTTCTAATAAATAAATAATGTTCCATAACTTTGTGAAAAATCTTAACTTCGATCTTGTGATATAAAAAAATTGCACCCGTTTTGGTATAATAAATAAATTCTACCCATAAATACGTGAAGGTCGAATAATTTACTTTTTCAATAAAATTATTTTTTGCTTAGTTATAATATAAAAATAAATATATATTTCAAGAAAATTATTATTTTTGCTTAATTCTAGCATATTAAAAAAAAATCCTTATTAAAAATAAACTCCACATCGAGGGGGAGTTAAAATTGGTGAACCCATTCGTTTTGCTGGTCCAAATTCAATAATATAAGGATTCCCCTAACTTAGCATTAGCCATAATATAATTATAACAAATGATGCCGTGCGTTTCAGCTTTGGAGTTTTGGCTCCGAATCATTTTCATTATTTTCATTTCGCGATACGATAAGTTGAGGATACAAACTACGAAGAGAACAACAGCGTCTAAAATATCGCCACGTGGAAACTGGAAAGCAATTCTTCATGACACACTGTGAATGATGCGGGTGGGTGAATGTACTCGGGATAAAAGCTCATTTAGTTATTATATTTTAAGATTAGTATCTGTTTAGTTCTTATATTTTTTAAAATGCCTTAAAATATCTCTACCGTTAAAGTATTGATACCCCTAACGTTACTTTTTATTTTTTTTGACTTACTTTTACAATATTACCCTTTTATGATAATTTTTTTATTTAGATATTAATAAAAAGAAAATAATTAAATTATCAATTTCACTCTATAAAATAAAAAAAATTATATTAATTTTTTTGCAAGCACCATTTGTACACTTGGTAGTTTGCATACAATTTTTGACAATTAAAAATTAATATATATTTTTTATTTTTTAGGGTTAAATTGGTAATTTAATTTTTTATTAATGTCCTAACAAAAAAATAATTATAAAAGGGTAATATTGTAAACGTAAACCAAAAGAAATAAAAAGAAATAATTTAATTTTTGACAATTAAAAATTAATATAAATTTTTAGGGTTAAATTAGTAATTTAATTATTTTCTTTTTATTAATGTCCAAATAAAAAAATTATTATAAAAGGATAATATTGTAAAAGTAAGTCAAAATAAATAAAAAGTAACGATATGGGTATCAATACTTCAACGGTAGGGATGTTTCGAGACATTTTTAAAAATATAAGAACTAAACGAACACTAATCTTAAAATATAGGAACTAAATAAACTTTTACCCAATTAACTCGCGTCCCCCTTTTTTCTTTTTCTTTTTTTATTTGGGTGAAGTGCGTCACAGCGAAGCAATAGAACAGTCGATGGATACGAGGGCATTAACATAGAATAATACCCCTCATTTTTTTTAAATACAAAAATACCCCTCTTTTCATTTTGAGGTTAACTACAAAGTCCAACAATTTGTGATATGTTACCCGAATCACTTACCTTTATCAAAAGTGGAGTAATTTTAATTTAAACAGGTGATAATAATGATAAAGACTAAAGAGTAAATATAAAATTAAAACAGTTGTAAGTGTTAGATTTTTAATATTTTGATTCAACAAACAAGGACCAAAATCCACCAAAAGCAAAAAAAATTAGAATTAAATAGACATCGCTTAAAGTATAAAGTAAAAAATAATCATTATCATATTGCTTGGCTTTGGAATTGATAATTTTCTGAAGCACAAGGAATAGGGAATTAATTAATTAACATTGAAGGCGTGTGTGGTTTTTCTTTCAAGAGAAAAAAATATGTAAAAATAAAATTATATAATTGGTTGGGGGATCCACGAAATGATTCGGTGTTGGGTATGTCCGTTTGATTGTAAAATAGTATTCTCCAACAAATCCAATTTAAGTAGTGTGGATGGTTCTAAATTCATTCAAATTTGTGAGTGGAAGAGCCACTACACATTGTCTGCTTCAAATTTAATGTTTTGTTCGTGTGGTGGAATATTTTTACAGCTTTTCTTCACTCGATGGCCGAAGGATTAAAGATTGTAAGAACTGCATTTTAATGTTTTTTAAGTGATAATAATAATGATTAAAAATGTGGAAACATCGCGGGATCGGGAAAATCCGAATTCAGCCAATATGTTATTTTATTTTTCAGAATTTAGTTAATACCCATATCTTGATTTTCACCTTGTTATTTATTAATGTTGCTCCTGACCATTTGGCAATATTAACTTTGTCAGTTAATGATTTTACAGTCTGAATTCAATTCGGAAATTGTACTTATAATTTGTTGACTGAACGGATGATGCACAAAGTTTTCTTTACCAACCAAAAAAAAAAAATCCAAACAT
Organism: Citrus x clementina; assembly: GCF_000493195.1. Lineage (NCBI taxonomy): Eukaryota > Viridiplantae > Streptophyta > Magnoliopsida > Sapindales > Rutaceae > Citrus > Citrus x clementina. The sequence goes on from NW_006262339.1 coordinate 45,724,758, forward strand.
TAAAATAAAAATAGAAACAGGGGCTGAGGCTGCTTGGTTGACAAGGGATGCTTTTATCAAACAAGCTTTATTAAAATAAAAATAAACAAACCAACAAGCGTATAAATCAACTGGCATGGGGCTGTTTTATCTTATGGAAGGTCATCGATTCGAGGTTTTAAAATGCAGCTGTGTTAAAATACTTGTTGGTAGAGTTTTGTCACCCTAATAGTCATACTCGGCTTAAATCTAGATTAGTCGGAGTCCAATGTAATCTTCATTATTCAATTTTCGAATACCAGATGGTTTAATATACAAAAATAAAAAATAAAAATAAACAATTTTCGAAATAACAAACATGTAAGTTCAAAAGATTTAACATACACATACACACACAAAATTACAATAGCCCTCTAGTCTCAATTATTCACATTATTTATTCATGATATTTTGTTGAGAATCAAACATCTGAATTCATTATTCAAAGGTAAAATTATTACAATAATAATTGCATTGGTACAAACAAATAAATTTTCACTTAGGTCAATAGAAGATGTTTAAAAAAAAGAAAGAAAGTCTTACACGCAAATTAATAAGAAATACCAGAAAAAGAACAAAAACTGAAAACGAACCGGCGTATATTTAACTTGTGTTTTGGCTATGTCGATAGAGGAGACGTATGCATGGAGGTTTCTAAAATTTGGAGACCACGAGTTCATCACGACTCACTTGGTTGTGCAGTACCAAGAGTTATGGATTTTCAGTTTTTCATGTTAGAATTAAAGGGGAGGTTGAAGATGAAAGAGTAGAAGTACTTGGTTAAAAATTATTGTTAAAGGTGTATTTTTGTGGGTTATTAAAAAAAAAAAGGAAAAACAATCTACTTTTAATTATAAATAATTGGGCTTGGGACTGAGTGTAATTTATTGGGGGCTCAACTGAAAATCATTGCCAGAAGTGAGAAAAAAAAATTAAGTTGTAAATTTTAAGGTTCTTTTCTCATTATCGTTATTATTATTTTATTTATTTAAGGCAAGCAATAACTTAAATCTTAAGAAAGACTCTTTATCATTTTAGGAACACTTTCTTAAAATTAGGATAACAGTAAAAAGTAGAAAAATATATATTTCAATATAATAATAAAAAAATAATTTTTAATGTAATAAAATATGTGTTTTTGTATTTTAACCATATCCTCGCTTTATTAAAGTAAGCATGCTCTCACTTAAGAAAGACTTTCTCTCTCTCTTTACACGCACACACATAATAGTTTCTTGGTCGGAATTTGAAAATACAGAAAAATCCGGAAAAATATTAAACCGGAAAAAAAAATTGAAGGGATCGATCGCTACTTATGGAAGCAGAGAGATCCTATCATCGAACTGCTGAAAAAGATGATGTAAGACTATTAGTCACACCTCATTTGGTATCGTCCTGTTTCTTTCAAACTTCTTCATGGGCATGCATGTGTGTGTTTATAAGGAAGGTTCTTAATCAAGCTTATATGTAATTACTTTGATGCATTTATAAGACTTTCATATCTTAAAAATATTATATACATTTTGGAGTACATGATGATACAAAAATTGACGGCTTTTGAAGGAAGGGTAAGTCCCTAACGTTTAAGCTAATGGAAACTCCATTGAACTCAAAATATTAGTGTTCTTGATTTATTTAGGTTAAGCTGTATGGGGTTCTTGATTTTGAAGAATTCAAGAACATGATGCTGCTTTCAAAATCTTGATTCATTTTTCTGTAAATATAAGATTCTGATGAAGTTTGAGGGTTCCTGCGATCAGCTTTCAACTCATCGTCGGGTCAAATTTTTGTTGCTTTTAGTTTCCCAATTAATTTCTTTCTCAATATGATGGGTTCCTGCGATACTCAAAATATTAGTATCGTCCTGTTTCTTTTAACTTCCAACGTGTTGGTAATTTTACAAAAAGAACTAAACTTCATTGCCAATGCACTATTTATTACATAAAATTTGTGAAAAAAAATTAGTATGCCTGAAAAATGTGTCCGAATTGAGTGTCTGAATGCGTAAAATCAAAACGATGTCGATTAATACATTTTCATAACGCCAAGAGACGAGACTCTGAGAGGGTTGAGAGCCGGAGAGAAGAGACTAAGGCCGGGCACGTCTTTGCACTTACATATTTCGTCTCATTAACATCGATAATTATTATATTAGCCTTTAACTTTATTTTTTTATATAAATTTAAGGATAACTAAGTAATTTAATTAAACGAATTTCAAATGAGTGGACCGTATTTAATTCGTTTATAACTTATTTATTAAATGAATCCTAAACGAATAATCAATATTATCAAACCTAAATTCAATTTGTTTAATTAGCAAATTGAATTAAATTCACCATTTGATTAAGCTAATCAATATTTTTAAATCCAAACTTATTTAATTCGTATAGAATTAATCGAATAAATGAATCATGACCCATATTTTCAATTCTATATACAACTATTTTTAAAATTCACAGTACTTTTAAAAATAAATTTTACTAAATATTTAACAGGGGATTGCCACTTTTCCCCCTACAGTAATTAACATATATCATTTACCCCCTATTATTTTTATAATGACCAAAAACCCCCCTGACAGTATAAGTTTACAATATTACCCTTATTTTTAATTACTCTTTTATTTACATTTATTATAAATTAAATAAATTATACGAATAGAAACTAAATAAAAAAATTAAGTATTAAAAACAAGAAATATATGTTTTGATATGAGCAAAAAAATTAATAATAAATTTTTTTCTTGTAATTATTTATTTTGTGAACATTTTCTTATAATAAATATTTTGTAATATTTTAAAATTAAATGTAAAAATTATAGGCAAAATATTTTATTATTTATCTTATAATAAATTTTTATTTGTCATTCAAATTTTCTTATAATAATTTTTTTATCATTTTATAATAACTTTCTTATATATTTATTATAAGAAAATTTTCGCAAAATAAATAAGTACAAGAAAAAATTTTATTGTTAATTTTTTCTCATATCAAAACATATATTTCTTATTTTTAATGCTTGATTTTTTATTTAGTTTTTATTCATGTGATTTATTTAATTTATAATAAACATAAATAAAAGAGTAGTTAAAAATAAGGATAATATTGTAAACTTATGTTATCATGGGGTTTTTGGCCATTATAAAAACAGTAGGGAGAAAAATAATATATGTTGATTACCGTAGGAGAAAAATTGACAATCTCTCAATATTTAACTGATTGTTATTTCTTTAGCATAGTTTTTTTTTTTTTTGGTTTTGACCACGAGATATCCTGGGGAGGGCCCCAACTGTGGGAGGCACCTTTAAGCCCGTACCACAACCCAGACTAGAAGTCCCCGCTCGAACCGAGAGGCACATGTTCTCCCAACAAAAGCGACTTCTCAGCGACTCGAACTAGGAAGCAAACACAATCAAACCACTTAAGGAGACTCCATTGACAGTGGAACCAACACTTTGTTGGTTTTCTATAGCATAGTTAATTTTAATTATTTTAAAAATTACATAATTACCAAATCCCTTAAAAAAGCCGTGGGGGAAATTTTTTTGGGCATTAACCGAAAATAACAGATTGAAGCAGGGGTTTTCCGTAATTACAAGAAAATTTATAATGCAATTTAACAATGTCGGTGGGTCAATAGATAATAAATGTTTCCTAAAATGAACTAAAAAATTATTGCATACAACAAAGATAATCCACTAAAACGCGACGCATGTAACTAAAATATTGAGATGATGATCATATCTCATTATTTTATTTAATTTTCAGACAGTCCGAAAAATGTAACCACGTAATCTGACAGGTCGGAGAGACAAAAGATAGATAGATTTTGCTTTCGCCCAAAGACGGAGATAGAGAAAGCAAGGAAAAGAGAAAATCTTTTTCATATTTGTTGTCTCTAGATTGTAATTTCCGGGTTTTGATTGGTGGATGAGAACAATGGTGGGCTCAAAAGCCACTGATCACGGTCCTCATCAAAAGGACGGCCATGATGACGATGATATTGAGCCTTCTTCTGGGCTTGCTTGCTCGATTTGTCTCGATTTGGTATCTGAGAACGGTATCAGATCCAGAGCTAAACTTCAATGTGGACATGAATTTCATTTGGGTAAGTCATGAACTTGTTTATATTATTTCGCTTCTTAATTTTGGAAACCTTTGGGTATTTTTTTTGTAACTATTCGGATGGTTGAATGTATCTTAAAACTTAGATTTACATTTCTAATTGCCCATCTAATGAAGTTTTAGTTCACTACTGGTATAATTTGGTGGAAATGAAATCTTAATCAAATAGTTCTATTTATGTACATTTGGTTATATCAATCGGTGAGCATTAATTTGAGTAAAATTGGGATCTTCTGAAGTTGCTTATTATGTTATTGTGAGATGTCATACTTTTTTCCAAATGGTCTGGTCATGTCTGCAAATGGTATGAATTGATGGTAAATATGGAAAACTGTTTTGTGTTAGGAATGTGAAAGTATTTGTGTGACTACTGTTTCTGTGCTCTTGATACTTTGGATGATTCGCAATCGGTTGATCATTGGTTTACTATTCTGGTGTACAATTTTATCCTCGTTTAATGTACAAGCTTATGCCTCAAAGAAACCTTTTTTTAGCTGATGGAAACAGAATCAGGGTTTTTTAAGTGTTACACATATAAAATGTTTTGGCATAATCTCCGGTGAGGAAGGATCCTAGTTGTAATGAGTGTGGTGAGATGGATAGACTGTTGGGAAATCGGAAATAGATTAGAATTAAATTGGTCCACGTGAGTAGTTGAGATAGAATTGAAGGCCAAAAGTCAAAAATGCAGTTGGTCTAGAGAAGTAGAGACGATATTATAGTTGGAAAAAGATCCTTGTGACACTGTCAAGACAATTGGTGACACTGCATTTCATTCATAAAATTTTACTTAAGGTGTATTCTGATGCAGCTTGCAGACACGCTTTCCTTTAGTTTAAGGAAATGTTTAACTTTTCAATTTCGGTTTTACATATAATTTACCGACCAATGTTCAGGAAAGTGCTAAATTGTTTAGATTGCACCATGATGTTGCAGTTTTTCCTCAAATGATGCATCTATATGCCTTATGGTGCATATGTGTCTAACTAGTATTTCCCTTTTATTACCATCAGTGATGCCCATTTGTTGCTGTATACTATCCTCTGTTATGCAGATTGTATTGGTTCAGCATTTAACATGAAGGGAGCAATGCAATGCCCAAACTGCCGGAGGATTGAGAAAGGTCAATGGCTGTATGCAAATGGTTCTACACGTTCACTCCCTGAACTTAGTATGGAGGACTGGATTCCTGATGAGGATTTCTATGATCTAAGTTATTCTGAAATGGTAACCACAATTCAGAGAATTCCTTGTTCGTCTCCACTAGTTTTATGTTCTCTGTTTAAGACATGAATTATTCTGCTTTTGCATTCAGTACAGGCTGATCTCAACTCTGAAGTGTTTCTTTTCACTGTCATATGTGCAGCAGATCTAAGTCATTAGATTTTCTATATTTGTCATAACTCCTATCCTCTTGTCTTATATTTTTCCTTTAGTTATGTTCGTGCATTTCTATATGTCATTTACTAACAAGCACTAATAATGACTTTGAAAAATGCAAACAGAATGATATATGTGAAGGTCTCAGATAATCTGTAATTTTGATTTGCAGCCGTTTAGAGTTCACTGGTGCCCTTTTGGTGAATTTGCACAACTTGGTTCATCATTTGAGTAAGCAAGACCTCCATATAGCTTTTCTTTTATATCGTGATTTTTTATTGCTACAGTTGTTGAGTTGTATACTCTGTTATTTTCAAGATCATTATCAACTTTGATGAATACACTAGTATAATGAAAACAATTGAGCTGCAGTATGGAAGCAGTTTTAATTATGGAATGTGGATTAAGTAGTTTCTTTAAAACATTGCAGCTTGTCTTTGGGATGGTTCTCAATTGGTATTGATTTTGTCTATTATCTTATTTTGTACCACTCTTTTTGTATTAAGCAACTTATCTTGCTTCTTACAGAATAAGGTTTTCTAATATTTATTGGAGATTGTTTTCAAGAAGAAAACTTGATGCCTTTACTTGTTTCTTGAATCTTCATCAACTAGTGTTGCCAAAAACTTTTTTTTACATAAGAAACAGAGCAAATTTGTTTAAATTGAGTTGACCAGCAGTCAACCAAAGAGAGACCTACTAAAAATATTACAGTAAACAAATACAAAATTTTGCCAAAACCATGTGACTTTCATTTCTTAACAACATCAGTTGATGCAGTCTCTGACATGTTAATCCTTTATTTCTTTCAGGGAAGTGGAACCTCCATCAACCACATGTAAGCTACCTTTTGTTATATTGTTTTCTTAATAAGAATGTTTGAGCCACCCTATGTAACACTACAGTGAAACATCTTATCCTTGTAGATCATGACCTACGGGGACACAATGCCATATTCTCATCATCTATGGCTCATTCGTATGTTGCGTATGTAGGACCAGCTCCACTGACCACCTCCAGATCTAGCAATAATGTTGATGATCGACACATAAATCCTCACTGGAATGTCCTGTCGGGGCAAAATGAGATTTTTACTCCCCATGCTTTTCCTGCTGTTAATCTACAGTATACCAGTTGGGGCCGTCAGCCCCCGCCTTTCTCCATATCCACTGGCCAAATGAATGTTGCTGAACCAACTTCTACTCCACATGCAACACTGAGATCTTCTCATGGTGAATCTGATGCTGCACCAATTCCAAGATCTTTCCTCCATCCACTTGTCTTTGATCATGGGTAAGCTGTAAGCTATGAGGTGCTTGAATGCCTTCTGTTTTTTTTTTTTTAAATCATTTTACCTCAGCTGTCTTTAGGAAACATTGCTCGTTTCTTCATTTCTCCCATTTTTTAATCCTCACATTTTATTCTCCTTCAGTCACCAATTTGATTAAATTATTTGATTTCTTATATCAATACGGATTATTTATAACAGATGCACTGTTATACTTTTGAAAGTGTCACTTCTATAAATAGAGAGAATCATATGTGACACTTCACTTATTAACCACAGAGGATTACCGAGCTGCACATGGTGCATGTTTTTTTTCTTCAGTTGCACAAATTTAGGAACAAAATTCTCGTTTCATTAATTACAATAATTTGACAGAAAAAGTGTTCTCCAGGTTCATTAATACTTGTTGACCTAGAATACTTATCAGAACTACCACCTACTTTCTGCAGGTCTGGTCCTAGAGCTGGTAACTCATTTGTCTCAGTTTTTCCTCGTCGTCCAGGAAGTGGTGCTCTGACCCGTGAAAGGATCCATGCCTTCCATCATCGCCAGTCATCCAGCAATTCACCAGGCTTGCCAACAACTGTAGTCCCTGGTCTAAGGAGATTTGATAGTCCAAGGAGCTTGCCAGCAGCGGTGCCAGCACCCCCACAACATGATCAAAATGGTGGCTTCTACATCCTTCCTCCGAGTTCACCTGGCCATACTGTACATGAAGCAGAGAATCCATCGCCGAATCATTTTCATGTATGGGAAAGAGAGCGGTCATACCCTTCACCATCTGTCTCTAGGGACTCAAATTGGGGATCATTTCATCAAACTACTAGTGGCTCTGATATGGGCAACGGGTTAGGCGGCTTTTGGCATAGGCACTCATCTTAAGAGATTCCTATAAAAGTTGGTAGCCAGAAAATTAACTAAGTGGATCTGAACTCATGACTGGACATGAAGTTGCATATGTGAATTTAGAAACTCTTTTTTGTAAATTTTGGTGCACTGGCCTAAACTAGTGTTAATTTCTGTATATTTTGGGAAAATTGCCCTGGCTTGTGGGCCCTGGAACTGAAGTTTTTGTCAGTCATGTGATGGTGTGATGGTACTTGTATGCTCTTATAAATTTCTTTTTGTGCCTGAAAGTATGGCGTGGAAAGTTCAATATTTGACTATTGAGTGTGTTCCGAGGAGTTTTGTTGTACAAAAACTAGAGAAGAAAAATTATAAGGGTAAATATTTACGGATCACATTGTGTTCTACACTTCATCAAAAATATATTAAACTTTTTTTCTCTTCCCACCATTCACATGAAATTTATAAAATATATTATTTTTTCACTTTTCTGTTGACACTATTTTGAGGATTTTACAGAATATTGACAAAATGATTATTTTGTCCTTGAATGTAAAAAGATTATTTAATCCTATCTAAGTGTAAAAAAAAAAATTAGAGTTTACTATGTAACTATTGGGACCAATAACGACGACAAAATTAGCTATATAAACTCATCAAATCTACTAATTTAAAGATATAAAATCACCAAAATAAGCACTCCAACTAATTTGTAGCTCATTTACAATTTAAATCAAGAATCCTTGCTCATAATCCATTCTGAATAAGATATCTTCAATAACAATAACAAATATTTAACAATAATAAATCACAACCAAAACAGTCAAAGTTACCCAAAATACATTCAAATTAACTATAAAATCAGTTATGGGAAACTTAGAGCTTATAGTTTGTTTCCATCAATCCAGAAAATACATTCCAAAAGTATCCAAAAAACCAACTAGTAAATACTTTTTCCATTTAGGAGCAAAGTAGTTATTTTATCATATTTTGTTAAATCCTCTAATAGTGTTAATGGAAAAGTGAAATAGTAAGATGCTTTGTAAACTTAAGTGAAAAACTGCAAAAGATAAGAGCTTGCTCAGTATTGTTTTTCAATATGTATTTTCATGATACAAAAATGAGAATGAAAATGATATTTTACAGTTGTTGTATTATGAATTTCAATACATGTCTGGCATTAATTTTTGTGTCTTTGGTATTAATTTTTGTATCTTGTACTTAATAACTACAGTGAGTATGTGTTCAATAATTTTATTTTCAGAAACATTTCTTTACTAACATACAACTTATAATTACCATTAAAAGGGTAGTATATGGAAAAATAATATAAGATTGATTGGTTTAATCTTTTTAAATAAAAATTAATTTTTTAGATAAAAATATATTTATCATAAACTAGTTAGCATGGAATTTTAAAATAGCTAGTATATCTTCAATAAGTTAGCATAATAAAAATGTCATAATTTGAGTAAAGTTGCCCTAAATTGAATCTTTTTCAGATTCATTCAAATTGATCATCACTTGTAATCGTCTAAATTAATGTTTGCAAGTCACCATCTTTAACATGTTATAAACTATTCCTTGGTTTGTAACACAATATGGTCAGACATACTTCCAAACACAAAAATATTCCACAGCACTCACCCACGTGCTCTGAAGAAAATAAAATACAAATATTCAAATAATATGCTGGACTTGAGATAACGATCCAATTTTTCCACTTAGAAGAAATTTTTTAAGAGAATAAAAAATAAAAAAATAAATATCTTTATGTAGATCTATAGATAGTAGTTCAAATCTACATAAACAATGATTTTATAATTTTTTTAAAAATTAAAAGAAATAGAAAAAATAAAAGAAGAAAAAATTATTTGGAATGTGCTGGAATAGAGTGATTTTCTCTATTGAGAGTTGAGAGCAAATGTTAGATGAATCCCAAAAAAAATATGTTGTGGATGAAAGAAAAGAGTGAAAAAAATATTAATTGAAGATTTTGATACTGGAATGAGAGACGAAAAAGACTGTCTGGAAGTGAGAGAGTAGAAAGAAAGAAAGAAAGTAGATAGTGCAATTATTTCTCGGATAACGTGGATGAGCTTATTTTATAAAATATTTTATAATTTATTTTGTAGAATACGTTTATTAATTTGTTTTCTCGACTTATTTTTTTTAATTAAAAAAACTTATTTTCTCAGTTACGACTGTTAGGGATGGCAATGGGGAGGGGACCAATCTCCCCGTACCCATCCCCGATATTTTGCGTATGTCCCTGTCCCCTCTCCGTCTCCGTCAGAATTACTTGAGAGAATCCAAATCCCCTCTCTGAATAATAACAGGGGATCCCCGAGGGTCCTCGATCCCCGAATAACTAATATATTTTTTTATTTTCGATATTGAGTTAATCATATTAAAATAAAAAATTTAAATAAAAGTAAAGTTCGAAATATATCTTACATTAATATCCATTACAAAAGTCACATACATTAAATTAGTAAGTAACGTAGCATGCAAGAGATACAAACTTCTTTTACAAACTATCATGAACAAATTAATAGTCTAATACAAAATTGTTACAAATAAAATCGAATTTAGATTCAAAATTAACTTTTTCAATGGTGGCGTGGACACTTTATAAATGTGGTCTATTCCCTTTACAATACAATAGTTAAATCGGAGCAAATTAAGAGCAAATATTATATTAGATTAAATTAGATATTAAAATTGTGATTCGCTGTGGGCAATTATGACATTTAAAAATAAATAAAAAATAGATTTAAGTTTAAAATATTTAAAGAATATTAAAATTAAAAAAATTTGGGCTAATAGAATCTACTCGGTCTTTTTAATGTCCTAAATAAAAATTTAAGACTTTAATTAGTTAATTAGGCCTAAAAGTTTAATAATATAAATATTTTGATATTTTTTATTTTTACCAATATTTACAATTTTATAATTTATTTACTAGTAATTTTAAAAAAATTAAAATAAAATTAAAAATTAAAATGGGGAAATAGGTAGGGGATGGGGATTCCCCCTCATCCCCGTCCCCTTCCCAAATAAGAAATTGGGTAAAAAAAATTTCTCGTTCCTTCCCCGAATAAGAAATTGGATATGAAATTATCCCCATACCCTCTCCGAATGAAAAAAATCTCTGAAAATACCCGTTTCCGTGGAGATTTTTGCCAGCCCTAATGACTGTCAAGTGAATACTGTTTTACATATTCTATAATTCATATTTTGGAAACGACCCATCAAAAGGGTATCGCATTATAAGTTCGAAAACAAAAATGAAAACAGATGTTGTGAAACAGGGTCCAGCTCACGGTACTCCATTTTATCCGTACATAAGTTGGCCATTAGATCTAATATGGAAGTTGTTTTAATGGTTAGGATGTACTTTGTTTGGTTTTTAACATTGATGTCCCTATTTTTTACTGTAAAAATAAAAAGTCAAAAACTTTAAAATTTCACACACAACTTTGAATTGTTTAAAATTTTTCCCTTGATCAGTTGACTTAACTGTTAAAATTAACGATGATGTAAGGAAAATAACCAGTAAAAAAATTATAATACAATATATATATTGGAAACAACATAATATCTATTTAGTAATGTAAATATGTAATAAAAAATTAAATTTAACAATAATATTAATATATGAAAAAATAATAATAATGTCAAAAAATTCATAATAATAAACTGTGATCTAGGATCCAAGTGTAAATAATAGAAGCATATGGGACTTGTAAGTTAAATTTTTAAAGCTTCTAAATTTTTTAATTGTTAGTAAATAAGAGGGACTGTGCTATCAATCGCCAAAAACATGGTGCACACAAGGCACTCTAGCTTTGTTCTATAAAACAATATCGAACATCACTTAAACACCTAAATATTTTGATGTATTTTTTTTTTTATAAATTGCAAAATAATGATTGGTGGATTTTTGTCCAATATATAAAAACCTGCAAACAATACAAATTCTTTTCAATGGAAAATTGGACATTGTTCTTAAGAAAATTATAGAAATCAATAGCTAATTAAAAAAGAAAACTTTATTGATCATGGTACTGTAATTGTAAAATTTGATTCTCACAGTGGAGTGGATCGCAAGAAGGTAAGGAATCTAATTCAAAAAGAAAAATGCAATCCTTTATGTAAATGGATCTTTGCCTACTGATAGTCATGACCATAAGAAGGACCTGAGAAATTTTTCTCGAGTGCGAAATCTTCGTCTGAACTTAGGCTTCTTCCCTTCAGGAACTGTGAATACCAATGTGCGGAGAGCTTAGGGTACCTTTTCAAATCTGGATCATCTCGGTCAACATAGTACAGGCCATAGCTTGATTCATAGCCGTCCATCAACTCGAATACATCCAAGAAGGACCACATAAAGTAACCTCTTATATTTGATCCATTTCTTCCATTTTTTTTCAAGAATAAAAAGCAAACACTGAAAAGTTAGATCATGCAGGCCAATGAAATGATCATGGACTTTGTAAAAGCTCAGCATTTATATAACGCCAACAGTCAAAATAATTCAATAACACACTACTTTTCTATTAAAATATTTTGAATCAAATGCGTATAATAAGCTCTTTCTTGCTCTCTACAACATCTACAAAGACAATAAGCCGTCTACATTGGCACAAAAATAAGCATACCTCACAGCATCAAGCACACTTCCAATATATGCATGCAAATATTTAACCCTGGATATATCTTTCAATGATGAACGGCGTGGGGTGTTCTGACCTGTTAAAAATCATGTGATGATAAAACAAAATAAATGAGAAAATAGAAAAATGAATGAAACAAGTTTTGACCATATCATATTAATGTCGCATCTGCTTAATTCCCCCCACACCAACACCTCTTCCCCCTCTGTAAATCACTCTAAAGAGAGAGAGAGAGAGAACCATTTTCATGAATGTACATAGGAGGATTGCCATAGAGTTGCTTAAAATGCTCCAGCACTCTTTGCAGGCCCAAGGGTTGTATTGGAAACTGAGTCAAACAAAGAAAATTAGGAATGTAGTGAACTAAATCAAGAAAATTAAACAAATTCTCTAATTATGTACTTAAAGTCCCACCTCATTTGATGATGCAGTATCCAGGTTAACTGCCACAATCAGTTAATTGTTTTAGTTTTTTAATTAGGCAGAAAATAACCTAAACAAAATGACTTGCCAACTTGGTAAAATGACTTTACCAATCTTGACTCAATGACTATATAACAAGGCAGTAAGAATATGAGGACCACTATCCAGAAATTCAAGATTGAAACTAAGCCACAGATGTGTTTGATTAAGTGAACTTGATCGAGTCAAAGAGGTATAATTCAAGTAAAATTCACCCAATTATCAGCAAAGCAAGACTAATGTTATGTAGAGAACGTACAAAAGATCTCTGTTGCTGAGTCTGCATTCCAGTCTCTGAGTTTTTTATTCAGACTGCTAGGATTATCCTTGACGTAAACTATGTAGTAGTTTATCACTCCAAGGAAGTCAGCTGAACCTTTAACCTGTTTAGATTCACGATCACTAAAGGCTGGAAGTCTTGAGCCCACATTTTGTTTCATTATTTTGGGATAGTCTCCATACACTAATGGATTTGCCATCCTGCAATTCAGTACATACACAAATATCAGTTACAGCTGAAATTTAAGCCCAACAGAGAACCCAAGACATATAGATTCTTATCATACCAGCCAATTAAGAAATCATAGTATCTTTGGGTTGCAATTGCATCCTCCGTTGAGTTTGTTAGAGGGAGAAGCCCAAATGCAAAGATATTTACACCTATGTAGCCACGCTGCTTGTCCTGCATCACACCATGTGTGTATATGACTTTTTTTAAAATTAATCATTGATATGCATTTTGAGAAAAACAAATAATACACATGTATCTCAATTTTGAGGGAAAAAAATGCACATCCAGTCATTTTTATATCCATCCAGTAATATTTTATCACATATATACTTTTTATTTAGAGTTGACCAATGATGCATAATAGAGAGAAAAAACCATGTCAAACACGTGATATACATATATCGGTATCATGGTCCTATACAAAATTTTCTCCTTAAATTTTGTATATATAGCATTGTTGTTAATTATTTAAGTTACACTCTCATGTCTCTGAATTCAACTAGTGTTTACATTTTAAATTAGAGTGGAATCATGGGATTGGGAGTGTAAAGTGAGAGTAGGAATAATTTGTTTGCATACATTGGAAATTTGGAATGTTGTAAGGTTTGAATCAGAATTCAGTTTATGTATTTATATTGTCTTAGACTAGGAGTAAATAGTTTCAAATTATAGTTTTACCCTTATTTAAAGAACGATAATTTTCAGTTACAAAATTAATAAAAATATATTTGAAAAATAAAATATTTATTTTATTATATTTATAAATTAATAATAATTTATTAATATTCTTAATTATGTTAATCATATTTTATTAATTTTAATTTTAATTATATAAATTAAAAATTATTGATAAGAGCATCACAAATAAAATATTATTATTAATAATATAGTACAAAATTAATATTTTCTAAGAAATTTAACTTAGAATCAATACAAATTATTATTTTTAACTAAATATAATAATATTATATTTCAATAAGTTTAATAATAATATTATTATTAAATGTAATTTATAAAATAATATAATAATGTTATTTAAATAAATATGATATTATTTATTTTTTTATTAAATATAATTATATTAAATTTAATAAAATAAGGGTAAAAAAAGAAAGAGGTGAGAAATAATTCCCACTCAAAAAATGGGTGAGGCTCACGGAGTGGGATTTGTAAGTAAATGTTAGGATGCGAGGAATTCACACTCTCACTCACTCCAGTAAGTAAAAATAACAAATTTTTTTGAATTAAAAATTTGACACAAATTTTGAATTGTGATTATTTCATTTTTCTTAGACATAACTGTAATGAACCATATAGATTTAATAAGATACTGTCCGCTTTGGGTTAAATCCTCAAGGATTTGTTCTTATAATGTCCATATATACTCTCAAAACACATCTTGTCAATTAAGTCATGAATCACCCCTTTATACGCATTAGAATTCTCCCATACCCAAGCAACGTGTGATACTACAACGACAAAAATTGACGCGTAAGAAACTAATGTGTAGAGACAATTTCAAATTTAACAACAAAGACAACATAAATGTTTGATGCTGAAAGCCAAATACTTCTTGTTGAACTCAATGTAAATAATTGAAAGAACAAATGATTGGTTGAATCATACTCTAGATGGAGTACCGAAACACATGATTTGAATTTTTTTTTTGGATATTACCTGATACTTCTTTCTATACAGTCTGGCAACCGATGCATGTGCTAACAAGACATGATGAACTGTTATGTATGGCTCAGTGGATGAGTTGCCTCGAGAGCAATGGTTGATTGAAGAACATCGTTGAGGTGGTGCAATTCCATAGTCATAACCTAAATTTGCAAATGCATTTGGCTCATTCACAGTTGTCCAATATGAAACCCTGTCGCCAAACTGCCTGAAGCATACATCTGCATAAGCTGTGAAGTCTTTCCTGCATTCGAGTGTTGATAAAATTGATGAATAAACATTCATTGAAATCGATCAAGACGCTATGGTGAAATCGGTAGACACACTGCTCTTAGGAAGCAGTGCTAGAGCATCTCGGTTCAAGTCCGATTGGCAGCATAGTACCTTTAAAAAGATTATTAAAAAAAAAGTGTTTTAGGGAATTTAACTTATGATTTCCATTCTTAATATTTAAGATATTTTCGCTTATATATGTATATATCTCTCCAGCTTTGGAGTGTGTATTAACGCGTATAATCTTTTTCGGTGGTTTCAATTGGAATTACAATTTATTTAATAACCTTCTTAGTCGATGACTTGGTTTTTTTCAACTAAGCACAAGGGTAAGCTAAAACCACAGAGAGTTGAGAATATACACAATGGTTCTATTGATCCATCCGCCATACTCATCTTCCAGTGCCTGAGGAAGATCAAAATGGTGTAATGTAACATGCGGTTGGATTCCTGCTTGATGAAAACAAAAGTGGTATATGGGTGAAAAGAGGGAAAGAGGAAGTACTTTCCTTAAATATACGCAAAGAAATTGAATTACTGTCAGTAGTCATGAAAAACCGGAGCTAACCATAGCTGATTAGCTCATTTATGAGGTTGTTGTAGTACTGTAAACCCTTCGGATTGACAGGTCCTCTTCCATCTGAACAGAGAAGATGAAAGAAAATGAGGATAATCTGTGAGCCAGGAGTCAGAGATTGCATAATTCTTATAAGGTTCATAAAAAGTCACAAAATCTTATCATACTTGGAATTAGTCTAGACCATGAGATGGAAAATCTATAGGCATCTAGCCCTGTGTCCGCCATGAGCTTCACATCTTCCTACAAAAAAGTACATGGGATCGTAGAGGTGTCATCGAGCTACAAGATGCTATGTTTTGCATGTACAGTAAGATCAACCGACGGTTGGTTGTTTATTGTTATATAACCGTTTCAATTAGTATCAACAGACAAAAATGAGGGCGAACTGTAATTGAATTTTACTTAAGCTGTATCACGATTAAAGCACGATGTATCCACCTTGTATTTATGATACCCATCGCATGCTATGTCTCCAGTGCCATGTACGTTCCCTGAAAATTTTGAAGAGAAAAATTATTAGGGATGAAGCTATGATATCTAATATTATCTCATAAACAAGCATCTCTTCCATGAACTCTCTTTAATTTAGGTGCCAACCTCTGGGCATTTACCCTCAGCATATATAAATCATGATCATAACAAGGAGCGATGATTCAGATGCACTAAGGTAGATTGAGTTCTTGCATAAAAGGATAAAAAAACAAAAAATAAAATAGAAGAAAATAAAAGAAAAAAATTATTACTCAAAAGTCAAACTATAAGTGGCAAACTAAGGTGTTTGGCAAAACCGTAAGCACACCCCATATTTAATCTGAAAGAACAGAACTGACCGGCATGTGCAAACGTATCCCAAATGCTAGGAGTCCTTCCATCTTCATTTGCTGCCCCCTCTACCTGTTACATGTTACATATCGTGAGAAATATGATGTGTATGTTCTTTTTCTAATATCGATAACTTTATGATGATAGATACATGGTCATCTAATTAGGCCTTTTTTTTTTTCTTTTTTTTTGAAGAAACAAATAAATAATAATAACAACCAAAACTGTAAGCTCAAAATAGATCGAATAGCTAAGTAGTATTAGTAGCAGTAGTAGAATTAGTTGTTGACCTGATAAGCTGAAGTGCTAGCACCAAAAAGGAAGCCAGGTGGGAAGTCATTTTTGCTATATTCAACAGCAGTAAGTGCTGATGTTGCCAAATTAAGCAGATACATTAGCAAGAAAGAGAGCCTCAACATCATGTGAAGTTGTGAACGGACAGAATAAGCGAGCGGTTGTTGATGTTGTTTATTTTATTTGTGAGTTTAGTGGTATACAGCTCTCCTTAATCCTTATAAAGAAAACTCAAGCTCACTAACCCCTAAACCTGTCACAGTCACAAAGCCGTGCATGACCAATCATCCATTTTTAAATTGTACCGCGCAAGCTTATTTTGACGTGTGTGTTTTGTTTGTCAGGCACCGCAAAATTTCAGTGGGCCTGAAGATGCTTCATTTCACTGTACGATTGTTTATTCCAATTTTGATTTGTGATTGTGATTTGTGATTGTGATTTGTGATTGTGATTCCTTAGAATCATGCGTTCGATTTGTCGAATAGAGCCTGTCCGTCGTCCCTTCTGACGTACCTCCGAAGTCCAGAAGAGACCACAAGAGAAGATCGATCTTACTAGGCCCCCGTCTTCTTTTGACTTTTTGTGTAATGCGTACTATCTCGATGAGATACAGACGTTATAACAATATCAACCATTAAATTTGGACCTGTCTGAAGAGAACAATCCTAACTTGGTCTTCTCAACAGCGACTGCAATTGCAGAGTCTCTCTGTTTTCTAAAGACTTACCGAATGTGTTCGTAATCATAACAATCGGTATTAGACATTTACAACATTGGCTTACCACTTATTCCACAGCTGTGGTTGCCGTCAGCGATCTTGGCGACCAATGAGAATATTTTTCTTGCCAGACTTGCTACTGTGTCGAGCATGCTCGGTCGTGTCATTAATACATAGTAGAGACTGTTGGGGAAATATCAGTTTTTTAAATTTTTTATAAAATATTTTTAAAATCGCTCTCATATAATATATAAGAATTTATAATCTAGAAATCGTACCTTAAAAATTCAATTTAGATTTTTTCGCTGAAGTGATTTAGGCTTCCAGATCACGATCTGTCACCACCACGCCTATTAGATCACGATCTGTCACCACCATGCTTGTTAAATCACGAACTGTCACCAATGATCTTTCAGGTTATGACTCAGGTTTGATCTGCACTTGACGTGTGGGCGCCTTTATCACTACCAAAGTAACTATCACGAGAAAATTTTTCTCTCAACAATAGAGAGAAAAATCTTTTTCTCTGATCTATATAAAGTGGCTGCTCTCATTTTCTTTAGAGAAAATAAGCCTTTTTATATCTCGCTTTAGTGAAATCTCTAGGCTTCAAATCATAAAAAAAAAACTCACTTTACTTGTTTTTTCTATAGGGGACTTATCTTGTAAAATAATATAAGGCCCCTTACACACAAGCTAATTAAATGGAGCCTCCCACTAAATGATATATTTAGGTTTTTAACCCAAATATATAGTTATCTTGCTTATTAAATCTAGTAGTGGCACAGTCAATTAAATGAGCTAACTCGGGGATTATTTGGGAACATACAATAGTGGCTACAATAATTAGGCATGTAATTAAACTAGCCCAATTATTTAATTCCAAATCTACTCCACTAAAAGATTGGAACTGACTTCCATAATTGTATGCTCGAATAATAATTCGTCCCAAGCCACATTGATTTCTTTACTACACAATCCTTTGTACCACATCGTTAATTAAATTGCAATATCAACTGTCTAATCAATTTAATAACATCTTATTCCTTGATACTTACTGGTTTTCTCTAATGATCATTTTCAACATACTAAATATGTTGACACACTCTGGCCAGAGAATTTTATGATCAAGTGCCGAAAACCCATCAAGAGATGTGTTGTACAAATTCTATATTGTTAATCTATAACTTCAATACTCATAAATGCTCCCACCAAGATACCGGATAATCTTGACCACAATTGTGTGTCGTGCCTATTAGTAACTCAAATAGAATAACAATTACAATCATGAAATCATAATTAACTAAAGATTAAGATTACAGTAAAATCAATGCCTATGAGATTTAATAAGTCTGACAGTTATTTCAAGGTTAATTAAATCTCATATGTGATCCTGTTCAATGTAGTTGTACTACATCAATAAATTCATATATGATTAAGATAAATCATTAAATGAATTTACTACAATCTAAACATAAATAGAGCGCCCAACTTTATTTATCAACTGCAAACTAAATTTATTTAATCATAAGATAATTTGTGATTATGTCTTCTGTGAATCCATATGATAATCACATAAATACATATAATATAATTAAACGGACCTTTTTCAATATATATTTATACAATTAAAAATATCTCAAATATTTTATTAATCAAAAAATAAATTAATATGCTTTAAAAGAACATAAAATCCCAACTGAGACACCATCAGTTCTTTTCAGCCGAAAGTTTGTAACATATTGTTACAGAAGCAACCATTAGTAATCATTGAATAATTATTACTAACTTTTATGGATCATAATCCTGTAGCTATTATTCAGTTTGGTTCGCTTAAGGAGATAAGGTTACTCCTCCCAGAACCGAATTAAAAGAAAATAATAAGAGCAGTGCAATCCTTTATTAATTTACATACATCTGAATTATCAGCCTACTGAAAGTATTGACCATAAGGAAGAGTTGATAAATTTTTCTCAAGTTTGAAAGCTTCATTCACTGATCGCACACTTCTTCCCTTCAAGAACCGTGAATACCAATGCGCAGAGAGCTTAGGATATCTCTTCAAACCCGGGTCATCCCGATCCACATAGTATAGGCCGTAGCTCCATTCATAGCCACCAAGCAACTCAAACAGGTCCAAGAAGGACCATGTAAAGTACCCTCTTGTATTTGATTCATTTCTTTAATCATTTCAATAATAAAAAAAAATGTATAGTAGTTAGATAATTCAAGGAAAAATGTAAACAGGCAAAAATTTTGGACTTTGTAAAAGCTCAACATATAGAAACAAAACACCAACAGTCATAATACACTACTTTTCTGTTAAAATATTTTGAGTCAAATGCATGTAAGCTCCTTTATGCCCTCTCGAACATCTACTACAATGACATTAAAATCTCCATATTGGCACATAATAGGCATACCTCACAGCATCAAGCATACTTCCAATGTATGCTTGCAAATATTTAACCCTGGCTGCATCTTCCAATGATGAACTGCTTGGGGTGACCTGACCTGGTAAAAATCATTTGATGATCAAACAAAATGAGTTAGAAAAGAGAAAGGAAATAAAAATTGAATTAAACAACTATTTGACCATATCATATTAATGCCGCATTCACAGCACAAATCTTATTGGGGCAAAAACTACAAATGGTTCATGAGAATAGTGTCTGTTGAAAGGTTATTAGTTCGATTTTTGATCATTTCTTAGGCTAGCTCCACACAGTTCAAATGCACGATTTCATGTAAAATTAGACACTACAACATCCTGTGGCATGCTTATATGAAAGATGCTCACTAGCGCAATTAATGATCAATAAATATGGTGTTTGGTGATTTCAGCTGTTTGCTGGTTTAACTGTTACTTTGCAAATGCCTTATCAATAACTACAGCAAAAAATGAGCTTGTAACCATTTGGAGTCGTTATTTTATTTTATTTTTAGGACCATTTTTTTTATGGTTTTTTTCTTCCATTCTTAATAGCAAAAGCTAGCTCCAGCAGGCTCATATGCAAATGTACTGATTATAGTTATTTCATCATCTTTGAAATAACAGACAGATCAGAGAGAGAGAGAGAGAGAGAGAGAGACCATTTTCATGAACGTAAATAGGGGGATTGCCATAAACTTTCTTAAAATACTCCAGCACTTGTTGCAGACCCCAGGGCTCTATAGGAAACTAAGTCAAACAAAGCCAATTAGGAATATAGTGAACTAGCTCGTGTTAAATAAATGCTTTAATTATTTGTTTCAATCCCACCTCATTTGCTGATGCAGTATCCAGATTTACTGCCACAATCAGTTAAATGTTTTAGTCTCTAAATTAAACCAAAAAGAGGAATAAAAAATGACTTACCTACTTGGTCAAAATGAGTTGTCCAGTCCTGGCAATGAAAAATATGTAGCAAGACAGTAACTACATGAAGAGAAACATGTGGAAATTGAAAATAAGGCATGAATGCATCTGAATCAGAAAACTGAAGCTCGGTTAGGTATTGCTTTCTAATAGCTTTAAAGTATTCGGTAACCGCTTACAATATAGCTTGGAAGTTAAAGGTGATTTTACCAATGCTATTTGATGAAAAACTTATTTTACTTTTACTATTTTTGTCAAAATTGTCATTTAAGAGTCATATTTACCAAACACCATCTACTTTTATGTCACAACTAGAGCTTCCATTTCAAAGCTACAGTGGTAAGGTAAAGTACCACAATATCAAACACAGCCTAAATCTTGTCAACGGGTAATCACTTTATATAAATTTAGCCACTGCTCAGCAAAGCAAAGATTAATCTTATGTTGAGAACATACAGAAAATCTCTGCTGCTGTGTCTGCATTCCAATCTCTGAGTTCCTGCTTCAGACTGCTAGGATTGTCCTTGATGTAACCAGAGTTGTAGTTGTTAACTCCTAGAAAGTCAGCTGAACCTTTAACCTGTTTGGATTCAAGGTAGGTGAAGAGTGGAAGTCTCGAGCCCACATTTTTCTTCATTATGTTGGGATAGTCTCCATACACTAATGGATTTGCAATCCTGAAATTCAGTACAGACACAAATATTGATCACTAGTGAAATATATCGTCAATTTAGTGGAAACTGAGTTGAGATGTTTAACATACAACAAATTCCCCCTGAAATATCAACAAAATAATTTAATTAAGGTGCAAAAAAATTGGAGGGAGAAAAGAAATGCAGAAGACTATCAGAATACTGACAGAGAGATCTTAGGTACTCTTCGTGAATGGAGAAGGAAAAAAATCCATAAAATTTGAGAAAAGCTGATTAGCTTTATACCAGTGCGAGTGACATGCACTTAATAGAAGCCCCCCCCAAAAAAAACAAATGACGTAGAACTCAAGGCATATGATTACCACGATGAAATACTTGGTAGAGACAAATGTTATATTCTATTATTATCATACCACCCAACTAGGAAATCATTATATCTTTGAGTTGCAATTGCATCTTCTGTTGAGTTTGTTAGAGGGAGAAGCCCATATGTAAAGATACTCATTCCTATATAGCCATGCTGCTTGTCCTGCATCATCAGGCATTGCTGTTAATATTTGTTTTTCTTAGACTAGGCAGAAATTGACACCTAAGAAGTAATGTGTAGCCACAAGATTTGAAATTTCATCACAAAAACAACTGTTACAAATGTTTGATGCTGAAGCCAAATACTTCTTTTTGAACTCAATATAAATAACTAAAAGAACAAACAATTGACTGAGTCATACTCTCTAGATGGAATACTGAAGCACATGATGGAGAAAAATTTGGCTATTACCTGATAATTCTTTCTATACAATCTTGCAACTGATGCATGTGCTAACAAAACATGATGAACTGCCATGTATGGCTCAGTGGATGAGTTGCCCTTACGGCAGTTTTTGAACGGAGGAGAACATCGTTTAGGTGGTGCAATTCCTATGTCATAACCTAACAATGCAAATGCATTTGGCTCATTCACGGTAGTCCAATATGAAACCCTATCTCCAAACTCTCTAAAGCATACGTTTGCATAAGCTGTGAAGTCTTGCCTGCATGGAAATAGTTATCATTAACTCTCTTTCAACTTGGTTATTTAACCAAGCATAAAAAGGAAACTAAAACCAAAAGAGTTAAACATATACACAATCGTTTGATTGATCCATCCTCCATACTCATCTTCCAGTGCCTGAGGAAGATCATAATGGTGTAATGTAACATGCGGTTGAATTCCTGCTTGATCAAAACGAAGTGATGAATTGGAGGAAAGGAGGGAAAGTGGAAGTTCTTAACATTTTTTTTTTAAATATATGCGAACCATATCATTCAAATTGTATTTCTAACATCAGTGATGAAAAAGTGGTCCTCACCATGGCTGATTAGTTCATTTATGAGGCTGTTGTAATATTGTAAACCCTTTGGATTGACAGGTCCCCTTCCATCTGATTAGAAAGAGAAGAAGGGGCGGGGGGGGTGGAAGAGTGATAAATAATCCATCAGGATAATTTGTGAGAAAATGGTCAGAAACTGCATATTCTTGTTTGGTTGACAAAAGCCACAATATTTGATCATACTTGGAATTAGTCTTGACCATGAGATAGAAAATCTATAGGCGTCTAAGCCTGTGTCCGCCATGAGTTTCACATCTTCCTGCACAAAAGCACATGAACTTAGTTAGAAAGGAATCATCAAGCTACAAGATGGAATGTGCTGCAAATAAAGTGAAATAAACCAACAGTTGGTTGGTTACGGTTATATAATCATTTGAATTAGTATCAATAGACAAAAATGAGAATGAACTGTGATTGAGTTTGACTTAAAAAGTTGTATGTGAAGAGTCATCATGATTAAGAACGACGTATCCACCTTGTACTTATGATACCCATCGCTTGCTATGTCTCCATTGTCATGTACATTCCCTGAAAAATTTTGAGGAAAACTCAACTGTTAGGATATACATTCGATAGATATAGATAAAAATTAAATAAAATAATGACAAAATTATAAGGAGTTATATTTGACAGACAAAGGCAGGCATCTTCTCTCCTGTTCTCTATAATTTCAATGAGACAGACAAAGACAGGTATCTTCTCTCCTGTTCTCTATAATTTCAATGACAACCTAAACGGGTAAAAGTGAAAAAGAAACAACAAATTCAAGAGTAGATGCATAAATGGAGGCACCCTCTATATAGCAACAAGTCAAACTAACGGGTTTAACGAGAATGTAAAAACCAGACCCAATTTGTAACGTGAAAGTGAAGAAAACTGACCGGCGTGTGTAAACGTATCCCAAATGCTAGGAGCCCTTCCATCTTCATTTGCCGCTCCCTCCACCTACTGTCACGAGAATCTTATCTATTTTCTCTTCATTTTATAACTAATATAATCATAATAGATACAAGACGCAGTGTCTGTTTAACATGCCTCACGTGTAAACTCGAAATATATCAGATAGCTAAGTAAAAGAAGTAGAATCGGTGCACCTGATAGGCTGAGGTGCCAGAACCAAAAATGAAGCCCGGTGGGAAGTCACGTTTGCTATATTCATCAGCCGCTAGTGGTAGGCCTGGTGCTGCCAAATTAAGCAGATTTATTAACAGGAAAACGAGTCTCAACATCATGTCAACGGAGGACGCGGTTCTGCTCTGCTTCATTATGATGCCGGGGAGCCAGAAATGGAACCTGCTCCTGATGAAAACTGTACGCACAATGACAAACATGCGGCTGACCAATCACCCAACTGAACATGTCTTGCTCTTTTACTTTCTCAGAAACTACTGGGACCAGCAGATCGATGTAGGCCCCTCGTCTGTCGTCCACCTGTCATTGAGAATCCTGACAAGTTGTATTTGATTATGCATAAATTGAGTGGGCTCAAATCTGCCATGTTTAATAATGGGATTTTACCACATGGTTTTGTTTGTTAGTGCAAAAAAAGATTCAGACTCCCCTCATTCTTTGATGTTATTCATTGCTTGCAATAATGATATTCACACATAACCGAGCACAGAATGGCTAGTCTTTTATGTTGTTACTAGTTTTGTTTTGTTTTTTTCTTTTTCTTTTTAATTTCAAAATGCCTAGTTTCATTTTGAGTACCCACAAGTTTCTCAGCAGTGAATGCCACTGTGTCCAGGGTCCTTTGTTCCAGCATGTTTACACAACAAGCTTTATGCAAGCAAAAATATGGGTTTATTTACGGTTTAGCTGCAGTGTAGATTCCTCAAGCACAGAGTTACCCAGGCTAGCCGCAACACATTACGGTCGACGGGCTGAGTGACCGTTGTCGCGGCTTTTCCCAAATGGCACTTGCATTATATGTTGTTAGATTTTCCATAAAAATCTAAAGCTTAGACCAGGTCTTCTATTTTTAACACGGGAGAAGCCAATAGTTTCTTTTTTTAAAAAAAAATCTAATTAGCGGCTATCAAATTTTATTTTCAATGATTATCTTCAAGAATGAAAACTAAAATCCCAGATTTTGCATACCATGATTTTATTAATAGGGGCTTAATCACCAATGTTCTCAATACTCCCATCGCATCAAGCTTTTGTTTTACCTAGTTTTACTTTCTTACTTTATAAGAAAAGTGATTTTGATAGTTCTACTACCCTTTGATTCTTTAGGCTTGTGGATGCTAGATGACCATGAAATACCATTCAGCGGCCATGTAGGTCGCTTACATTACCATCCACACCGTGGTCGAAAAATTGTTTTAATCCAAGAGCTTAAATTTTGTGACTAAAATTATGTTTAAAAATTTGGTCTAAATATGTTTACACAAGCTCCCACTGTTCTAAATTCTCCCCTCGCACCACATACATACTTGCAAAGTTGGTTCACAGCTACTGTTGCAGATGAGAAAAACGTCTCTTGCCAGTTTTGCTTCGGATTCAAAAGAAAGGGACTATCTGTAATAAGCACAGGCATATTTCTTTTTCCTTTAATGTACTTACAGGAAGATACTTCCACTAGGATTCGCACTGGCTGGTCAAATTTACCAGTTCGCTGTGAGCATTGTAAAAGGTCCAAATCCAGTAAGAAGAGACAAGGACACTTTCCCACTTCTCCGAAGAAAACAGACAAAAGTGATGGTTAAGCAAAACTATGAACCACTCAGTCCGTGTTGCAGTGAAGTTAAGGTGGTGATATGAGCATATTCACAGAATATGAAGTGCTTGGTCTGAACGCAAATGGCAATATGAGCAATTGAGCATATTCACAATATATGAAGTGATTGGTCCAAACTCAAATTAAGTACACTAATATGTCGGATCCTGATCAATAACACAAGGCAAGAAAACTGATAATGACATGATAACCTACAGTAGAAATGGCTCTATTTACTTGGTAAAGCCTAGTAATCAGAAATCAAGGTCATCAAAATAACCCGTGGTTGATCACACAACTGCAGATAAGTTCCCAATATTCAAGAGATTCTATAAACTTGGAGTTCTAAAATTGTACACTGTAAGTCTATAACTACACCACTGGTATCAAGTTCAGACCTTTTTCAGTTTCTAATAGATATCTACTCAATTCAATCCCCCTACATATTCCATGAATCATCTTCCCCCCCGCCATTTACTGGAACTATGATTCATTCTACATTCAACAACCAGAACACATAAGTCCTAACAATCATATATTATTACTACCAAAAGAAGGAAACAAGGAGAAAAGTTTAAAAGTAAAACGAAATTTGCTAGTCTGACTTGAGGGAAAGAGATTTATAAATTATAATCTTTGGGAACCTCATATCAAAATTGAGCAAAAACCCCATCTGATTTACTATGTTAAGAAGATTTTCTACCATGCGTAAACCAAATATCCAATTAAAACAAAAATGGAAAGAAGAACTAAAGAAATAAAGCTACAATATTGCATGAGATATTGTGTTTCCTATTCAACACCACCAGCCTATGACATTCGTCTAATTCATTGCATCAAGAGTTGTGTGTGCTATTTTATAATCTGCTTGATTCAGCTTTTCAATCTTCATTTGTTAAAGATACGGAAATTATCCACCGATCACTTATTTTTTCACCGTTTTTCAAAAACACACAAATCTTTATTTTTTACGGCGCTCCACCTAAAGTTAACATTTTTTTTCGTTGGTCCACTCTAGTTATAACACCATTAGAACTTTACTGATATCATAAGGGTAAAATTGTCATTTTACAACGATACAGTGGTGGACATGTACAAAACAATATAACTTCCAAGTGGAGTTCAGCAAAAAAAAAATTGTGTATTTTTTAAAAAATACAAAAAAAAACAAGTGATTGATGTATAATTTATCTTTTACATTTGAGGGTAAAAAAATTATTTATACAATATTCTGTTAGTTTTTTTAACGGTCTCTAAACAGAAGTAGACAAGTGAAAAGAAATGTAATTTCAAGTGGGTTAAAAAAAAATATGTATTTTAAAAAAAGCCCGAAAAAACTGGTGATCGGTGGATAATTTTCCTTAAATATATAACTTATGGCAACTGAACTTCAGAGCATTCACGTGCGAAAAAGCATCTCTTTCAAAAATTTCTGCACCCCCTCAATGGAAGCTCACCAGCTAATCTAAAAATCCAATACCTATATTGAATATTATATACATAAATATATATAGAGAAAACTAGTTAACAGATTAAACTATCAATTGTCACACTCAAAACTACTTTCCAGCAACAACTTATTAGGAGGGGAAAGAAATAACTGATAGAAACCTTCAAAACACTAAAAAAACACAGACCTCACTTTTATTTAATAAAACTCAAAATAATATAACTGACTGGTCGTGAAAATTACAAAATTAAAAGAGATAATAAGAGATGCAGGCAAGCAAAGAAATAGAAATAATCAACAACAAAAGAAGTTGGAAACTATTACAATACCAGACAATCCGAAAATAGAATCAAGTGTATAATGGTAAATCAGTCCAGGCTCCAGAAACGTGTCCATTTTCACACACATAAGCTCTGACAACAGGCTCACCATCATCATGGTACCCAAAAACCCTTCTCAAACAAAAAGCAGAATGTAAGTCCCAAGTCTCTTTACAGTTACAAAATGCACAATTGACGTCAATCTTACTCCGGTTCCCATCATTAATGGTTCTCCAAACACGAGATCGCTTAAAGTTCTTAAAAATACCTCTAAAAAGCATGTAATTTCGCTTCTCTTCAGTGTGAAGACACCCAGGCCAATCACAAATGTATAAACAATCCCCTCTGAATCTACTCGCAAGCAATTTATTCCCCTGCTCACGACACAAATTCCAAACCCCAGATGCCAAATGAGACCTAAATGATCTACATATCTTCCTCTTCTTACAAGTTGCGGATTCGCCACCCACTTTAACCTCACACTTGTCGACATCCTCAACAACTAAGCTACCATCACCACCACCATCATCATCATGTGACTCGGATTTATCATAAACAGTATCGTAATAAAGATCATCAAAAAGTGACCAAGAACAATCAGTAACAGAATTTAGATTGCTGGAGCAAGCCTCGGCCGTTGTCGTTGTCGACGTCGGTTGAATGGCGCTCGTGCTGCAACTTTGATAATCAGAGTCGGGGCCCAGCTCGCGCTCGAGGCCGAAATCCGAATTCTCCAAGAGAACGCCGGCGTGAAGGAGGCCGGGGCAGCAGACGGAAAGCTTGTGGAGGGATGACCAGCCACCGGGCGGAACGCCAGAATTCGGGGAGATGAGATCAGCGACAACGGCAGGAATGGACATGGAGCACTTGGTCTTCCAGCAGATGTTGCGAACGAGAGAAGAGAATTTGACGCAGACGCAAGCTAAGCGGGCCCAGTTTCTTGGATCATCTTCCAGTTTGAAGAAGATGTTCAGCACGACGTCGTCAGAGAGCTTTGAGAATAAGGTTTCTGCCATTCTAAGAAAGAATCGAATCAAGTGAATTTGCGATAGAATTGTTTGTTCTCTCCGGTTCTTTCTTTGGTGGTCTTGATTCTTAGAAAAGAGAGAGACAGCGACAGTGAAATTGCTTGGCTGCCAATCGTTTTAGTTTTGAATCAGAGGGCGGCTGGGGTCTGACACTCCTGTAAAACTTTTGGCTGATTATGATGAGGGAATTGCTATGTTGGAGATGCAATACTAAGTGCACAGCATCTTGAATGATAAATAGCTTTGTTAACTTTACTCAACTATTTATTTCCTTAATTTGCCCTTCCGTCAAGTTGTGCATTTTTCTGTCGAGACGCGGTGCACTTAGCATGGTCTAGTCGATGAGTCGAGTCGACATTCACTGTTGCAAGTATATGCTTTTGTCAAGATAACTATCAACTAACGGGTATCAATTAACTGAAAAAATTCGAACCGTCCACCTGTTCGGTTTAGAAAGCAGCACAGGCTAGATAGTCTTAGCTCTTTTCACTTGATTTGACGGCGCTAACCAAATTGCGAGAGAATTATCGATCCGGCTATTTTTGGAAATCTCCATAAAGCTTGATATAATTTTACTTAGGTGGTGAGATTAATTATATTCTCAGTTATTTCTCCTACCGTTAGTATATATATAAAACGTTAGTATTTGAGGATAAAAATATAAAAGACAAGTTGAAATGCTAAAAAAGTTAAATAACAATAAAAAATAATTTAAAATTTATTGGATAATTACATTATTCGATTACGCACAATATCCATTGTATAAAATAGTACATTTCTCTTTCCCCACCATAAAAAAAAAATAATAATAGAGATAAACACAATTTTCACTCCACTCCACTCCATTTTCACTCACAATTATAGATCTTCACCATTTCATTCTCTCATAATTGTCACTCTACTCCCCTACTCTCATTTGCTGTAACAAAAGGAAATAAACATCAAGAGCATATATAACTCATGAAGAAGAAAAACATTGGTGGTCAGAGAATGTCACCGACCGATAACGATCAACGACAACGAGGATATGTCACTGGTATTAGAGTTTGTAAGAGGTTAGTTACTTTATTAAAATCTAAAATTTTAAAATACCTTTGATTTTCTTATTTTTTGAGATTTTATAAGTGATTGTTGTTGGTTGTATTTGATATGTCTTGTTCATGGGTTGGTGATGGAAAAATTAATTAAAAGGAAAATAGGTTCATTCATACGTGGCCATGGGTTGAAAAAAATTAATTATTGGTTATTTTATATTTGTGATTTACACCATACATAGTGTAATATAGTGTAATAGGGCATATAAAGACAATAATTTGTTATTCTTATGCAAATGAGTGTGCAAAATAGAAGTAATCTTAATTGTAATTTTTATTTTCCTCCCCAAAATTTGCTAAAGTTGATATGTTTATAAATTTACAGTGTTTGTGTGTGCATGTCGCACAAACACAATTCTTGTGTTTTTGGGCAATAAGGATTGTCTCCCGTGCGACAAGCCCTCGTCGCACAAACACATTTTTTGTATTTTTGGGTGACATTGTTGTCGCATGCGCGACGAACTTTTGTTGCCCGAATTCAGTTTTGGTTTTTTTAAGCGACAGCCCATGTCGCTCAAAGACAGTGTTTTTGTGTTTTGGGCGGCAACATACTCTTGTCGCACATACAGACATTCTGTGTTTTTGGGTGACAAGTGATGTCTCCAGCTCACCAGTTTTTGTCGCACAAACGCAATTTCTGTTTTTTTAAGCGACAGACATGTCATATGAAAAATATTAAAATGTATTACTATTATCATTATTTTTCTTTATTATTGTAACTGTTGTTGTTGTTGTTTAGTAATGTCATTATTATTATTATTATTATTATTATTCAATAATTATTACTTTGCTTTCATTTATTAACGTGTTTATTGACACATGATAGAGACGAAATGTTAGTTGAACCGTCTGTTGTTTCACTGGAACCTGCAGCAAAAATGGACAATGTCATGTATAAATTATAACTTAATTATCATGTCACACTGTTAATGTAGTTGTTATTTGTGTTCTTTTTGTATATATGAGCGACGGTTGGATGTATAAACTGATGAAATTCAGTCAAATTATGATTGTCACCACCTGTAAGTTACAGAAATACATATGTGACCATTATTTAAATGATGGTGTCATTCTATTTAGTGTTATTTTTCAATTCAATTAACTCATACTAAAAATTTTTTCTATTGCCACAAATTAAAATATTTATTATTTTTTATTTATGTTGCCAGTTTGGTGACATACAACTTGATGATTTTGAATTTAATTATTTCTTTAAACAAGTAAAACATTGATGGTTTGTTTGATGGAAACTGATATAATCTATTACTGAGAGAACTAAATTATGTTTTAGTGATTTTTTATTTCATCCTCCAGCCCTACAAGCATTCCATAATTTGAAGAGACAAGCAATTGTCGCCTATCGTGCGAGAGACGACATTCGTCGCTTGCAATTACAGAAACAAAAATTTTGTGATTTAGAAAGACAAACACTTGTCGCCCGAGAGACATGTTCTATCTCCCCAAATTAGTTTGAATATTTTAGTCATTTCGCAAGTCAACTAACGATCAACCCGTATGTATACTAACAGCAGGATAAGTAAATAAGAATACAATTAATCTCGTTATCTAAATAAAATTATATCAAATTTCAAGGAAAGTTTTTAAAAATAACCCATTATTGATCCAGTCTTTTCTGTTTGCGGACGATGGTGGAAATTTCGACTGGATCTCATAGTGAACCCAACGAGCGCCATACGTCAGAGTTGGGACCATTATGATTTTTGTCTCACGCACAACCCCACCTTTTCCAGTGAGTGGCATCTCATGTGCCCAACTTATCCCACGATAAGATACGATAGGAGCATTATTTCCTGAAACATTCAAATTATTGGCGGAACAACGCCAACTGAACCACTTCACCTGTCCTCATCTCACGCGCAAATGAAGCTAGAATTTGTAAAGCCACATAAATATAGAAATTCCCAGTTACAGGATTGAACAATAATAATGCCTCCGGATACTAATTTATTTGGACCAAACATCATGTGGAACCGGGTCCAGTAGTTAACTAGTTATCTCAATCCAGCCAAGTAATCGTCTTGATCCAATTCAAATAAAAGAAACACAAACTGTTCAATTCCATCAACCACCCTAGTACCACAAATCCACATCTATCAAGAATTCCAAATTTGCGAAGCATACAATAGATAAGGCAACATGGAATTTCGCCATTGTCCAGGGCATCCAAAGAAACAACCAAACCTCACCTGTCCAGACAATTTGCAACCAGGAATCAAATCATAACTTGTGCCAAACACAAAGCAATAGCGGGGAAGAAAAAAGTACATAATCAAAACCTCAAACTTTGTGAACAAAGAATGAAGGAAAAACATAGCTGAGAAGAATGAGACCTGGATAAACTCCTGCTCCTGCTTCTGCTCCCACTCGGGCTCCTGCTAACACTTCGCTTTTTGGGGCTTTTACTTATTTGTTTCTGTGCAGTCAATCATAGTTTTTGTAAGGCAGCCAATGACCAATAAAGGATACGAGTCAATAATGGACAAGCAAATTCTAAGCCTCCCAATCCCCACCAAAGAATAAGAGATTTGGCAAATAAAACCATTAACAGCATTGATACTTATCCAAGAAGCATATCAGCGAAACTTCATAAACATATTAATTACCAAATGAATTTAGGTTTACAACCTTTTTTACACTCTCCAGTTCATTATTTAGGTTTATAACTTTCTTACATTCTACAGTTCATTATTATTTATTTTATTTTTTTGGGGGGGTGGGGGGGTAAGGATAATTATTTTATATCTAAAACCTGCTGGATGAGTAGCCATATCAGTTTGGTCAGGATCCAATAATATAGCTGAAGAAACTTGAATAACATCAGAAATCACTTACAGGAGGCAACGGAGATCTGGATCTTGATCGTGATCTGCAAAAGTTCCACAAACAACCCAAATTTAAAATCCACTCGTTCCTTTTAAGAACTTTCATCCAAGAGCCTTGTGCCTCTTCCACGTCAAGATTTTACCATATTTAAAAGGGAATAAAGAGAGGGGGCAAAAAAAAAAACTTTAGCAGCTCAACACAGAACAAAATATCAGAGTTAATTCATAAATTTCCATCCACAAATAATACCTAACTTCAGAAAAATAAACCTTATTAAAGAATACTGCATTTTTAAGACACCAGTGGACATGAGAGAACCATGCTTCCCTACTGTACCACCAAATATCCAAGAGAATCCAGATGGCACGTCCTAATAGCTTGGCAATTGTTGAAGCAGAAAATGGCAAAGAAATTGTATCAACCGCTCATTGATCGAGACTTCCAGATCCAAATGGCACTTAATTCACTGAAATCCAGCTTTATTATTGCAATCCATTGTCTCCTTTGTTCCATATCTAGCACCATGGACATTGGTGATGCTAAATGCATTAGAACAGAGATACCATGAAGGTTTCCAAAGTTGCCCATCTGGAAAGAGCATACCTCTACACCCATAAGAGTTGCAAGCAATTGAACAATATCCCATCAAGATCCTAATATCCAATTCCCAGTTTGCAGCACATATCCATTATCTAAAAACACAAAAAGGCAATGTTCATACAGTAAAGAGAAAATGAAGACAGTTTTGACACCAGGATTTCTTTTTCAGTAACCCCATCCCATGGGAATAAGGCATAGAAGTCAAAAATAAAAATTCTATACACACACTTGGAAATTATTTACTCTTCATATCTCAGGAAAATGTCACAGAAAATTGCAAGTGCGCAAGAATGTCTTCGCCACAATCCTTCCAAATCAACCCAGCTAAGATCTGATATAATTTACCCCAAGGTAAATTAATTTGATAGAATTACTCCAACCAATGTTTGCATGCACATGTCTCCCTTTACATGAGCATTACATGTTTCAAAGGAGAAGGTATATTAAAAATACTTGAGCGGCTTCAAGAAGAACCAATAATTTGAAATCAAATGAAATAAACTATGCAGAACTTAAAGCAATTTTAAAGTAAAGCTTCTATCTGTCAAATCAAGATTACCATAAGAAAGTATTAAGTTTCACGTACAATCCCAACATGCATAACAAAGGATAATAACGAAGCATACCTTGACAAAGAGCGAGGCTTTGATCCAGAGCGTGAGCGAGAAGCAGACCTTGATCTGGATCTATCAGGAGAACGGCGTGAAGATTTGGCTTTTGGAGACTTGCTGCATTGTGTTAAAAATGTTAATAAACACAGCTCATATTCTTCAACTGAACACACAATTTCGAATTGCTGCAATATGTCCACCACAAACAACAGCAATGCACATACTAACTATAACTTGTCTAAAAGATTAACATGAACTTACCTCTGACTACGACTCCGACTGTAACTTCGGCCACGACTGCGACTGCGGCTTCGGCTCTCACTCCGCCCTCTTGAATAAGATCGGCCACGACTAGGACTCTGGGATCCATCACGTCTATGATCATACTCCCTCACCTAATTGTCCATATCTTAGTAAGTATAATACATCACCAAAGTACATTAATTTCAGAATATTCAGTGAGAGACTCACCCGAACATAAGCCCGAGAAAATGCATTCCTAAACTCAGAGTCATCAAGTTTTTTGATCTGCAGATGAAAACACAAAGTATACACGAGTAATCATCAAAAAACATGGACGAACATCACTGCTGATTACTCCATAATTAAAGGAGGATGACTTACTGCATGCTTCATATCATCATAGTTTGTGTAGTCCACAATGCCAGTTGTGCCTGCAAACAAAAAGAAAATAGATTAAAGAGAACAAAACGTAGGCATCTTTCCAAAAGTGAATATAATTCATAAAGCACAAAACTAAAGACATGGCAACTACTGGCTTCCAAAAGAATAAACCAAATGACTCCTCACAACTTTTGAGAATTGACATAACAGTCAATACTAAGTGAGTAATGATAACAAGAGTAAACTCATATTCACAGGAATAATGAGCGAAGACAAACAGAACATTATAACTCTGTCAAGAGCCCCCATTGCAGGGACAAGATAACGAGGATGATAAGACCACCAAAAAAAAAAAAAAAATTCCAACATGGATAACTTAGGAAATTTTTACAACTCTGACAGTAATAATAAAGAAAACTTTACAAGCAAAGACTATTCCAATGTCGCCTACCACTGCCATCACGAAAAACTTGTGAGAAACAAACATCTCCTGCTCGACGCATGTGATCCTGCATAAATTCCATGAGTTCAAAACTCATTAGATACAAAGGAAACAAACCTGAAGACACACCCTACACAAACCACACACATGCCAGAATGCAGAGGGGTATGGATGATCAAATGGGGAGGAGAAAAAAGGAATTTCAATGATACAAGCCAACCATAAAAAATGAATGATACTAGAAGACAAAAATTTTACCTTAAGGTCTTGCCATGAAGCAGAAGAGGGTAATCCAGTGACTAACACTACATGTACAAAAATTTCGGTCATATTGTCTGCACCATATTATGTAACATAAAGCATAACCAAGTGCATGAAATGGAGTACACACCACGATATTCGGATCGCCTGGATACTCCACGTCCTCGGCCACTGCTGTGACTACTATGACGATCAGATGATGAACGGCCCCGCCCACCATGCGCAAGTTCCACCTGACAGATGCACATGATAGAAAATGAACTACACAACATCCATTCGACACATGCAACATATACTAACATTAAACAATAGATACCCGTAACCGATGCCCATCAAAATCATAGCCATCGCGACCACGAATTGCATCCTCAGCATCACGAGCCTCTTCAAACTATGATGGAGAATTGACTGATTAGAATGGACTACTGATTTTTTTTTTCCCCAAAAAAAAATGAAAAAGGAGAAAAGAAAGAAGATGAGTGGAAGGTAAGCATCTTTAAGCTCACCTCAACAAATGCATAACCAGGAGGCCTTGGCGGGATCTTCAGGTCAATGTGGGCTATAGGTCCATACTGTGATCAAAACGGAAATAAATAATAAGATCGCAATTCTAAAGCAAAATTTAACATAAAGCACAAAAAATCTTTTCAAAATCACACACATAATGAATAGAATGAAACACAACAAAGAGTGACTTCTATCATCCTACCAAAACCCTATATGAAACACAATGAACTTCATATTTTCCACTAAGTAAATTACTGAATGACCACTCACACTTGGTCCCCCAATGTACAGCTTATATTGTACACTCACAAGTAAATATGAAACAGCAGAGTATGTTATACATACATGGTCAACAAATTCATTGAAATTCATAATAACCCAAAAGTAAGAACTCAACAATATACTGGTAGATGTTCCTAAAATTCTTGTTCAATTAACTTGAAAATATGAAAAGTAAACCATCACCTTGTAAAACAGATCTTCCACTTCTCTCTCCCGAATATCACCAGGCAGGTTCCCAACATAGAGAGTTCTGCTTGCACGGCTGCTCATTTTTTCCTACGACAAACAACACAATTCAAAACCAAAAGTCTGTAACCTTCCATGTGTAAACAAATTATGCAATATCAAAAAATAAAAATTTAAAATTTAAAAAGAAAACCTTACCCATCAGAATCAAACAGGAAAAAAATAAGGAAACAGTCAATTCAAAATCAGATGCTGTTCACCTGCTCCATTTACTCAGAGCAAGAAAAGCAGAGGGCACTTAGGGCCTATCTGGTAATGTTTTTTAAAACCATTTCTCCTTCTAACAGTAACCACTCTGCTCTCAATTCATTTGAGGAAATATGGCAAAAGAACCACGAAATAAAGCCAATGCATCAATAACAACAAATCATTCCCCTAAATTTGGATGCCACATCGAATTATCAACGGTATAATCGAGCACACACAGAGGCGTCACAGTAAATATATCCAAAAGACAGAATTAGCCAATAACGTTTATTTTATGCAAAATACCGATACCTTAGTACAGGAGATAGTGAAAAAATGTTTATCCTACACTAGCAAATCCGAGGCCTTGGTGTAGGAAATTGTGTACCACGAGAGAGGAAGAGCTGTCAAAATCTAGGTAAATTTTTATCGGTTCTTGATTTCTTGGTTTTATCGTCTCTTGATTCCTAGGGTTTCTTAATTGAAGAGGCTCTAGTTTCTTTCTATTTTTTTTTAAGAGGGAAGGATTTTAAGATAATTAGGGTTCAACAAGAACAGATATTGCAGTTTGCTAAAATCTTGATTTGCGAACAATCAGATTATCTGATTGTGTTTGGAATTTGTAAAGGAAAAACATGATTTTTAAGTGAAACTAAATATTCCTGTGGAAATATTTTTATTTAAATTGAAAGCAGAGATGAGAGCTTACCTGTAATGATGATTAAACGATAGTTGTGCACAAAGACTAAGAGCTTCGAAGATTAGGGTTTGAAATTGGGCGAGGGAAGGATGGATATTTATTGAAGGCCGTAGAGGGATTATGTGCTACCCGGTGTACGATATTGAGTCCTACGCTCTTCTCTCAGTGTAGAAAATTAGAAATCCATTGGCCTACTTGTCAGCACAACATGTATCAGTACTTGTTAGTGGGCCTCCCGCGTGGGCCCCACGCGAACTCGAACAGCTTCAGCTGAACGAGAATGGCTCTTTATGCACTAAGGTCTAATAAGGCTACGTTTGACCAGAAAAAAATAATAAATAAATAAAAACATTATGCGAACTTTGTTTAAGTATTGGATTAAATTTTATTAATTAAATTTAAAATTAAGTTAAATAGTATTTAAGTTAATATTTGAATTTAAATATCAACTATTTATAAATATTTAATAAGAAATATTATAATTAATTAAAAATAAAACTAATAAGAAAATTATATGTATGTATGTATGTATGTATATGTGTCTGTTTTCAATTAATTATATGACAGTCATGATTATCATTTCATAAAATAAAATAAATAAAATTATTCAAATAATAAATTAATTAATATTTTTTAAGTAAATTATGAATAAAAAAACTATATTACTTAATTAATAAAAATAAATAATAAATAGTTGTTTAAGTTATAAATAAAAGTAAGAAATTATATAAGATATCATAAATTGATAGACATTTTTCTTCTCATTATCTAATCTTAACTAAAATCACATGAAAATTGAAATTATTAATCCCATGAATTTAGGATTAAAATTTAAACTTGATTTATCAGTCCAATCCAAGTGAGCATTCCAAACAAAGGATGAAGGGTAAAAACTTATTTAGTCCATGTATTTTAATATTAATGTTTATTTAGTCCATATATTCTTAAAAATGCCTCAAAACATCCATGCCGTTAAAGTATTGATACACCTACCGATACTTTTTATTTTTTTAGCTTACTTTTACAATATTACCCTTTTATAATAATTTTTTTGTTTGGACATTAATAAAAAGAAAATAATTAAGTTACCAATTTAACCCTCAAAATAAAAAATAAAATTTATATTAATTTTTTTGCAAGCATCATTTGCACACTTGGTAGTTTGCATACAATTTTTGACAATTAAAAATTAATATATATTTTTTTAATTTTCATTTTTTAAGGTTAAGTTGGTAATTTAATTATTTTCTTTTTATGAATGTCCAAACAAAAAAATTATTTTAAAAGGGTAATATTGTAAAAGTAAGCCAAAAGAAATAAAAAGTAACAGTAGATGTATTAATAATTTAACGGTAGGGATGTTTTGAGATATTTTTAAAAATATAGAGACTAAATGGTCATTAATCTTAAAATACAGGGACTGAATGAGCTTTTACCCAAAGAATTAATATTTTCTCCCAAAAAATAGTCCAGCCCTACATTTATCCTACCTCCCAAAGATAGCATAATCTCTCTGTTTCTTATATTTTATTTTTAGATGCATATTTACACTTATACTCCAAAAATTTTAGTCGTTCAGTTATTTTAAATGTTTTATTTTTCAACCTAACAATGAAAATTCGTCAAATAGCGACGTATATCAAAATAAAATTGAGTTCAAAAAGTTAAATTAACACATAAATAATGCTTTGAATGAATTATTTAACTTTAACTCTCAAAATTACCCTTCCACAATTAATCTATTTCCTACAACGTAAAAAGCTTAGTTTTTTTTTTTTTATAAAATTATAAAGATTAATCATCATAATTGTAAAATCACGTTCTACTATTAAAAAACTTTATAGCTTATTTAGGTAAAATAAAACACATGCAGAATACTATTGTTATTTTGAATAAATTTCATGACTGATTAAATTAAAAATTAGCAAAATTATATGTTCAATAAACTCTATTAATTTTACCAAATTCAAAACACTATTTTCTTAAAATATTTAACTTGAAAATGTATAGCACATAAGTACAAGTTATTTAACAGCAGTAGCTTTCTAATGTATTTTCGATACAAATTTAAGGGCATAATTTTCAAACTATTAACTTTCATACATTTATAATCAGTGTTAAAAAGAAAAAATTAATCATATCATTACATATGTATTTAGATCAACATATACCTTATTCAAATTTAAATATATTCGATATTCAGCCAAAATAAATAAATAAATGCCACCTTAATCTAAACTATGGTCACAACTCATAGTAAGATCCAAGGGAAAAAAAATACACTTAATAACCATATAAACAATATTAATGCTAAGGCTACAAACACATATCCGTGTATAAACTGGCAAAAAAAAAAAAAAAATCAATCACTATTTGGCCTAGTGATTGTCACCTTACTGTGTTTTAATGCAAAAACTAATTTGACAATCAATTATTGGTTGGATAATGCATCTATATAAATTTATTGTTAATTAATATATCCTTTAAAGCATTGATTTCATGTCTTTCTATCTTTTTACCCGATCATCATTTATATGGAGGATATCTCGTTAGGAGAAGACAACTATCATATTATCTACGTATACGATCACATTTGATTATCGCGCAGCGGCACGCTTAGCGCGCTTCCATTGGGGGAGCTAGATTGTGAGGCTCAGTTCTCCTAATGAGAGTGCGCCACATGTACCTTCGCGTACTAGATAGGCTCTCTATATATGAATCTTTGTGATTGCTTGACTTAAATTAAAAAGAAAAAGAGGCAGAGCGAACTTCACATTAAATTTTTCCGGTCAAATTTATGTACAAAAAGATTTAATTAATAGAAATTTCTCTCACATCATGGGTTATGGACCTCGTGATGGTGATTTGGGTTTGAACGAGTGATGCAAAATCGACACCGTAAAGATGCTAAACACTTTGATGGGAGTTGTATTCGAGTTTATTTTTTTTAATATTTATGCGAAATAAAGTCATTAATAATTGAATATTCCATTTAAATATTAAAGAACTATATACAATTTCAAACTGTAATATTAACCAACTTAAACAACATTGATGTTTCAAAGCAAAGAATTTTATTCATTGAGTAAAAAGAATAAAC
>NW_006262339.1:45769836-45987154 GCF_000493195.1 Citrus x clementina
TAGAAGCCAACAACACTTGGTCCCTCACTTCTCTTCCTCCTGGTAAAAAGCCTATTGGTTGTCGTTGGGTTTATAAAATCAAACGGCACTCAGATGGTACTATTGAGCGTTTCAAAGCTCGTTTGGTTGCAAAAGGTTACACACAGCTGGAAGGTATAGATTACCATGACACTTTCCACTGCTAAAATGATTACTGTTCGTTGTTTATTGGCTTTAGCAGCTGCCCAGACTTGGTCTCTTCACCAACTTGATGTCCACAATGCTTTTCTTCATGGCGATCTCCATGAAGAAATTTATATGTCTCCACCTCCTGGTCTTCGGCGACAGGGGGAGAATCTAGTGTGTCGCCTTCACAAGTCGTTATATGGCTTAAAGCAAGCTTCCCGACAATGGTTTGCCAAGTTCTCTACAGCTATCCAAGCTGCTGGCTTTGTTCAATCCAAAGCCGATTACTCGTTATTCACATGTCGGAAAGGCAAATCTTTTACAGCTTTGTTGATATATGTCGATGACATCCTTATTACGGGTAATGACGTCAATGCCATAATAGCCCTCAAGCAATTTCTACATAATCATTTTCGAATTAAAGATTTGAGTGATTTGAAGTATTTTCTGGGCATCGAAGTTTCTCGGTCGAAGAAAGGTATTTCCATCTCGCAACAAAAATATACTTTGGAAATATTAAAAGATGGTGGATTTTTGGGTGCTAAACCTGTGAACTTTCCCATGGAACAAAACATAAAGCTCTCGGATTCAGGTGAATTGCTTAAAGATCCGTCTCAGTATAGGCGACTTGTTGGACGCCTAATTTATTTGACTATTACACGGCCGGATATCACCTATTCGGTCCATGTGTTAAGCAGATTCATGCATGCACCACGTAGACCACACATGGAAGCTACCTTGCGTGTATTGCGTTATTTGAAAAATAGTCCAGGGCAAGGTTTGTTTTTCCCTTCTCAGAATGATTTATCTTTGCGAGCTTTTTCTGATTCAGATTGGGCTGGTTGTCCAATATCTCGTAGATCCACTACGGGTTATTGTGTTTTTCTGGGATCTTCTCTTATTTCTTAGCGGACAAAGAGGCAGAAAACCGTATCTCTCTCCTCAGCAGAAGCTGAATATAGAGCCATGACAGGTACATGTTGTGAATTATCCTGGCTACGCTCATTATTGAAGGATTTGAGAATATTGCATCCGAAGCCAGCATTATTATATTGTGATAACACAGCAGCCTTACATATAGCTGCCAATCCCGTTTTCCACGAAAGAACCAGACATATAGAGATGGATTGCCATTTTATTCGTGACAAAATACAAGATGGTTCAGTTGTAACCAAACATGTTGCCTCAACAGATCAACTTGCAGATGTGTTCACCAAGCCATTGGGAAAGGAAGCTTTCTCAACTATGATACGCAAGTTGGGAGTTCTTGACATTCACTCTCCAACTTGAGGGGGAGTGTTGAGAAGGAAAGGTCAATGATATCTGGCCATTCATTGACAAATATATTGTATTAGTTGTATATTTGTTCAGTTGCCTTTTATATTTAGACTACCTAGAATAGATTAGCATGATTGTAGGAAATCTCTTGTATAAAGCTACGTCTCCAGATTTAATAACATTATTCAAAAGGCAAACGTTATTTTCCTTCTTTACACTTTGGTCTTTCACTTTTGTTTTAAATGAATAAATTAGTGATATAATTTCAAATGGACTTGTAAGAAATTTAAGAAAAATGAATTGATAAAGAGCATGTTAGATATATTTATCACATTTTGTGGACTGACATAAATCATTCTAATTATTTTTTATATTTTACCGAATCAATACGTGACTGATGTCAAATATTAAGGAGTAATTTTGACAGACTCATTAACCTATACAGTAGTATATTATGGACAACTATAATCCTTAATTGTGTTATTTTAACTTATAATAGGATAGACAGGGGTTTATGCGCTCAACCACAGTATTTAAGTGACTTAAGCTCATTAGAAGTTTATTGTTCACGAATTTGTGGCATGAGTGCAATGCACTTCTCTCCCTTCCTCTCCCGTGTGTACGTGTGCAGTGAATTTTGAGAGAAGTTCGAATCTTGAGCTGAACTGAAGGAAGCAAGAATTCAGAAGCTAGATCAAAGATGTAACAACTCAATAGAAGCTCCATAACAAGCTTCTAAGTTCAGATTCATGGGTGATCAAGGTAAATCTCGAAATTTTAGTTCAAGTATATGTTTACTTGGAAATACAAAATTAAAGATATAAAGCTTGTAATTATTTCAACAGAGCATGTAGTCGTGTTTGTTGAGTGATAGCTTGGAATGGTTTCATTGTTACATTAGTCATGGTTTGGAATAGTTACGCCATTTTGCATTTTTGCTCACCAAGTGTTTGTCAAAGTTTCTGACTTTTTGCGCACAAATAATTTCCTTTCTTTTTTTACCATGCGAATTATTGCTCCATTTTGGAGATTTACTTCGTTAGCTTCCAGTAAGTGAAGAAATTAAATTGTTTTTTTTTTCTTTCCAGTTTCTTTTACTCTTGCTGTAAATATGGATATCCGAAGGTGAATGTGACAAATCTGCAGGTGTGTAATCTTTTTTTTTTTTTTTTGCGTTTTCTTTCTTTTTACCTAATACTTTTGTGAAATTTATAACTTACATTCTCAATGGTCCTAATTAAGGCAACTGATTGACAATGTAGAAGAGTCTTTTCCATATTTATATAATGTTTAAACTTGTAATTGGTAAGGCTTAATCAATTAATTAGTGATATTAAGACAAATTTAGTTTGTTAATTTTTTTAACCTTTAATGAATACCTGTCGCGAATGAATTCATTAACAGCCTTTTTTCATTATTTAGATTTATAGTTGAATATACTCTACTTTAATTATTTTTAATGACTTGAGTTACAACTTTCTTGTTCACTAATTTTCTTTAAAAAAAATGAAGTTTATTTGTAAATATTTTTGCTTTGCAACAAAGTATGTTTATTTCTATTAACTGTTATTTCTCTATTTATTGTTAATTAAAGTTGCAATGGGTGGAAAGTGACAAATAATCTTTTTTTTTTAGCTGACTTGGTAAAAATGTTTGGAGTTTTTCATCCTCAACTTATCTTGTATCATAACCATTCAATCTAGTGAATGGAAAAGTTTTTGGTGTGATAATGCATGATTGCACTACTTATGCTTATTATTCAAAGAATGAAAGGCAAATCCTTGGCAATTTAATTTTTAGAAATTTTAGTTTCTTTTTTATTATTCAGTTATAGAAGTAAGATGTCCTATTTATTGAAGTACTTGGAATGGTGTAACATATACTAATGATATTTGAATATGTAATAAAAGATTTTGTAATATAAATAAAGTTATTGTTATTGTTATTGTTTTATAGTGCCTTTTAATTTAATCAATAGTAAACATACTATATTATATTTTTAATTTTTCAGATGTTAAATCAAACACTGATACCATAGTAACAATAATCACGAACATTAACATAGAGTTGCAATATTTTTGATGTTAAGATGTCATATTTATCATAATACTATAATAACAGTAATGACAAACACTATAATCGTGAAACTATAAACTAGTGTGAATAGGTTCTGACTATTATTTCAGTAACACAATTAGCAAGTATCATTGAAAGTACCTAGTGACACTATTTTCAAATCACTGAAGATCATTTTTCTTTAAGTGTGTGTGTGATTTAATCATTAAAAAATTTGTACAACAAAATTATAATTGAAGTTGAGTGAAATAAATTGAGAAAGAGCGATGATATTTAACCCTCTCAATTTATCTCACCAAGCCCCCACTTTTCAATAAATATTATCTATTCAAATTTTCCCTTATTGCAAAATAATTATTTTTCCTCCCTCCAAGCTCTTAATTGATTAACTTCTCATCTCTTGTATCTCTCTCATCTTTTTTTTTTTTTACCCCAATTGATTCACTATTTGAATCAAATATTAACTATTAATCAAATTCCAAATTAAAATTAAACAAAATCTTAGATAATTACATGAAGTAAAACAGATGTCATCAATAACAATAAAACCCACCACTTGTTAATAAAATTTAACAAAATCCAACGTTAAAACTCATTATGTG
Organism: Citrus x clementina; assembly: GCF_000493195.1. Taxonomy (NCBI): domain Eukaryota; kingdom Viridiplantae; phylum Streptophyta; class Magnoliopsida; order Sapindales; family Rutaceae; genus Citrus; species Citrus x clementina. The sequence goes on from NW_006262339.1 coordinate 45,773,958, forward strand.
TTAATGGAGGTGATGGATTGACGTACTTGTTGTCAATAAAAATAGTTGGCGGGTTGATAGTTATGTCAGAGTGAGAGAAGATGCCAAGTGGGGAAAAGATAATAAAATAAAATAAAAATAATAATTTTTATTTTCAATAAGGATGATTCTAGAAAATAATAAGATAAATTGAAAAGTGAAGGTTATTAAAATAATTTAAGGGAGTCAGGTATCATTGTTCATTGAAAAAGTAGAGAATGATACTTTAGAAATAAAAATAGATCTCTTGGAGGAGAAGGAGTTTTAAAAGGAAATTATAAGGTATAAAAATGAATTTGAAAAACTAAAGAAAGAGAGAGATTTAAGGAAGGATGATTGATGTCATTTCCATAAATATTTTCTAAGGTAGATAAATTAATTATTTTATAGATATTTCAAATTTCATCCTAAATAAGGTGTCCTTTAATGATTAGTAATTTTTGATAAAATTTAAATAAATTTGTTATATTATCTCACAAATTAATTGATGAATGACATATTATTTGAAATAAAAAAAAATTAATATGTGCAATCACTTAACAATGAAAGAATGATATCATTGTTGCTAAAATATTTATACAAGGATATGCTGAAATTCATAACTTGTAAAATAAAATAAAGAGTAATGATACAGCCACAAACTCTTGTACAAACTTATTTTGTACAAACTGATGTGGCATGATAAGATTAGTTGAATTAAATATCACTTGGCCCACATGATTTGTTTTTATTATTTTATATTTTCATTCAACCAATTCATTAATACCACATTAGTTTGTACAAAATAAGTTTGTACAAGAATTTGTGACTGTATCATTACTCTAAAATAAATAGTCCATTATCCATATATTTAGAACTATTCACGTCATGAAAATGACATTATTTAAGACATTTTTTTTATGGTAAATGTAATATAAGTAATATAAAAAGAGAGAAAACCAAACTAAGTGATATTTACAGGGTCGAGACTCGGGTTTTGAAATCTGTAATTAGTAATTATCTTATCACACGTACATGCACGTGTGTTCGTTAAAACTAAAAGCATGAATTAAATAAAGACTTTGTGCATAAAATCATATGTAAATTACTAATAAATTAAAGCACGATTATACTTGCCAATAACTAAGGGCTAATTTGAAATTATGGTGGTTGATGAAATAAGTTATTATTTTTGTACGGATGAAATAAGGTACCGATTAAAAAAATACTTCGATATTTGTTAAATTTTTATTTTTACAGTTGTTATGAGTTTGAAAAGTAAAATATACGTGTCTGGTAAATTTTATTATAAAAATATTACTTTATTATATAATGATGAAAATATAACTTTAAATTGTCTTTTACTTGTATGTTAGAGTTTATGAAAAATAAGAAAATAAAATATTAAGATTGTTATAAAAACTTAAAAAAAAAGTTGTGGTAACTTATTTAATAAGTTGGTTAAAAAAATTAATTTTTTTACCAACAAAGTGTTGGCTCCACTGGTAATAGAGTCCTCTTAAGTGGCTTGATTGAGTTTGCTCCTCAGTTCGAATCGCAGGGAAGTTGCCTTTGTTGGGAGAACATATGCCTCCCGATTCGAGCAGGAACTTCTAGTCTAGATTGTGGTACGTGCTTAAAGGTGCCTCTCACAATTGAGACCCTCCTCAGGATATCTCGTGGTTAAGAAAAAAAAAATTAACTTTTAGTATGTTTTTGGAAACTATGTTAAAATAGAAAAAAATTATAAGATAGTTTTTTAAAATATTATTTTTATCAAAATTTATAAAATAAATTGGTTACATCATTTCAACAACAATCATAAATGGAATCTAAGCCCATTACGGGGAGCAATACTTATCTTCGTCGATGGCCCTTTTTGGCCCTTTCCAATTGGGTCGTCAGCATGTACAGTGTACACGTCAATCACCCAATGGACTGATGATGCAAAAGCGGACCCCATCTTCCGAACTAAACTTGCGCAAGAAGGAGAAGTCACACGTTTTGCCTTCCGCGTTTCATGTATCCGTCTTAAGACACTCCGGTGACTCCACTAAACAAGCACGTCATTGGCCCCCACTAAAAAGTAAGTCCACAACGAAGGACAAAGACATTGACTGCGGGCTGAGAGGAAGAAAGAGCGAGTGACGTGGCTAGGTGTTTATGCATCGGCAGTAGGCAACATCGATTCTTCTATATTTCAGCAGTTGCAAGTTACAACTTAAGCGCGAAGCAAAGATTAGAGTTCTGTGACCTGTGTGGTGAGCGAGAAAGAGAGAGAGGATTTCAAATTCTAAGTTTTAACGAATAACAATGGGGCCATCGTCTCCGACATCGTCTTGTAGTTCTTCTTATTCGTCGCCGTTTACGTCACCGGAATTCTCGTCCCTTCCCGTCATGTCGCTCCGAGAAAAAATCGTCGAGAAAGTCCTTGAAAATCGCGTCACTCTCATCGTCGGTGAAACTGGCTGTGGTACTTACATTACTTCTCGTTACTAATTGTATTGCTGTTTGCCTACCTTTGAAGCCAAGGCCAAAGCATAATATTTTCGCGTGGTGAATTTGTATCTTTTGATCAATGGATTTTGACCGCTGATGTGTTTTTTTTTTTTTTTTTCCCGTTACGTAGGGAAGAGCTCTCAAGTTCCGCAATTCCTTTTGGCGGAAAACATGGAGCCCATTCTATGTACACAGCCGAGACGATTTGCTGTTGTGGCCGTTGCTAAAATGGTTGCCAAAGGTCGTAACTGCGAATTGGGTGGAGAAGTTGGATATCACATTGGTCATTCAAAGCACTTATCTGAAAGGTAGTTTGTATTTAATTTTCTAATTTACACAATGTATCCTTTGGAGCTTGAAACATTCTTTTTTCCCTCTCTTTTCTTCTTGTCGCTTGTCTATCTTCTTTCCCTTTGTCACCGGAGACTTTAGCTTTTTACAAAATGATGGTCAAATTACTTCCGAGACAGGGCACTCGGTTGTAAATAAAAAAAAAAAATTAAGTAAAAATTCTCCAAACAAATTCAGTTAGAAGATGTCATTTTAGGATTTTGCCTCCCAATACTTTGATTACTTTGGTCACATGTATAGGTGCTTTTGATTGAATTTTGCACAGAGTTGATTATAAAACATTTTTCTTTCTAACGGTCAAAATAAATATGAGGGGCATTTAGTGCCCAATGCTTTTTTTTTTTTTTTAAATTACATTATACTCTTCATTTTCTCGGAGGTTTATACTTTACAATTGGCAGTCATCTTCTTCAAATTGTTTTGCAGATCAAAGATTGTTTTCAAAACTGCTGGAGTTTTGTTGGACGAAATGCGAGACAGAGGCTTGAATGCACTCAAGTACAAGGTTATAATTCTTGATGAAGTGCATGAAAGATCTGTAGAATCTGACCTTGTTCTTGTCTGTGTTAAGCAACTGCTGTTGAAGAAGAATGACCTGAGGTTGACATCCTTCTTTCTCATTTTTTTTCTCATATTGTGATTTTTCTTTTTCAGCTAGGACTGACTTGGCGAAGTTGGCATATGTGGATATGTTTTCATGTTTTTGGTTATCTATTAGGAAAGTGATACTTTCATCTCTTGCATTTGTAATTTTGTATGACATCTGAGCTGAACTTTCCACTTGGGAGGATTTGATAGAGTTGATGCCCTTTCCAGGGTTGTCTTGATGTCCGCAACCGCTGATATTACAAAATATAGAGATTACTTCAGGGACCTTGGTAGAGGTGAAAGAGTGGAAGTGCTTGCAATCCCTAGCACCAATCAGAGGACCATTTTTCAGCGAAGAGTTTCTTATCTTGAACAGGCAAGGGCTATTACTGCATCCCTTCGTCTTTCTGCTACATGACCGGTGTTATTATTACATGAATGCTTGCTTTTGCTTCAGCATTTTATTAAGTATTCTTCTTTATTTACATTCATTTACTTCCTCCACAAGCTTCTGCTGTGGAAAAAGTAGTAACTAATGAATGTTAGGTTGCAGTGCTCTAATTTTCTGGCTTTACATTGATGTATTCTGTAATACATTGCTCAAAACACTTTCATATAACAAGTCTTTGAGACTTCTTGATTATCACACTTGAAAAATTTAATTGAAACAACAATTCAGAAAGCATTTGTTTGTTGTTTTTGTACAGAAATTAGCAGAAGGGCGTAGTAAGTCAAGATAGAATTTAAGGAAGTTATTGTGCTGGTTTTTGTGTTGGTGATATCATTTAACTTGTTTCATGTGATATCATGCATTGCTGTGATATGTAAGATTTGAAAATTTTCGGGTGATTTCATGAATTGTTATGATATGTGAGATTTGAATTTAATGGAAAAAGAATGGCGGAGAGGTTGCTTCAGATGATTTTATGGCATAGGACATTCTCTTCCTGTATCTGATAATTATGCAACTACTTTTTGCATAGGTTACCGAATTGCTTGGAGTAGATCATGGAATGACGTCAGAATTATCATCTTTAAGATATTGTTCCGGTCCAAGTCCTTCTATGGCTAATGCTGAAATTAAGCCTGAAGTACACAAACTTATTCATGATTTAGTGCTGCACATTCATAAAAATGAGTCAGATATTGAAAAGAGCATTTTGGTTTTCCTTCCAACATACTATGCCCTGGAACAACAATGGCACCTTATGAAGCCACTCAGTTCATTTTTCAAGGTTCATATTTTGCATAGTAGTGTTGATACTGAACAGGCTCTCATGGCTATGAAAATCTGCAAGTCCCATCGTAAGGTAAACACCGGTTCTTTTTCTTAAGATTTTTTTTTTTTTGACTGATAAATGGAGGAAGGGAAGTTCATTTGGATGCCTATTTGAATTGAAGTAGAGATGTGTGGGTGGCCATTTGAATGGTATTTTACTGTTTGATTTGCTCCTTTTGTCATAAAAATACAAGAGGCTGCTTTATTGCAATTGTTTCTCCACATGATATGATCATGCTGCTGATAAATGATTCTGCAGTTGGATTAAAAGGATATGTTACTAAGTTTGACCTTTTTACTTGTTATCAAGTGTCCCACAACGTCATGCATTTTTCATTACTCAAGTTTAAGATTTTAGATTTCACGTCATTGTTTGTTCATCAAGTAAGTATTACCTTGCACAGGTAATATTGGCCACAAACATTGCGGAATCATCTGTTACAATACCCAAAGTTGCATATGTCATTGATTCATGCCGATCTTTACAAGTTTTTTGGGATGTTAATCGGAAAATAGACTCTGCAGAGCTTGTTTGGGTTTCTAAATCTCAGGTAATAAGAGATTTTCTGGATCAACTTTTTTTTTTTTTTTCCCAATTCCCTATTTAGTTCCTTAATTAAATTAATACTGTAGGCAGAGCAGCGTAGGGGAAGAACTGGTCGAACATGTGATGGCCAGGTTTATCGATTGGTTACAAAATCTTTTTTTGGCACGCTTGAGGATCATGAGTGTCCTGCAATATTGAGGCTGTCATTGAGGCTACAAGTACTTCTTATTAGCTGTGCTGAATCTAAAGCCATCAGTGACCCCAAGGGTATGGTTGTAGGATTCTGGTTTTATGAAAATTTCACTGCTCATTTTGTTGCTGGTCATATGTCCTTTCTGTTTCTCTACAAGTACCTTGGATTGATGTCCTAATTGGACATAGAAATGCTAAATTTCATTCATTTTATGGACTTAGCAAATGATGTTGCTGAAAGTGGCAGTCCAGTTTGTTAGGTGGGTGGAACTTATGCAACTCTAAATTTCATCATAGCTGAATTTTAAGTTTTGACTTGTTGGAATCAACTTGGGCTAAAAAACCGTATCCCAACTTAGTTGGATAAAGCATAATCTAATATTTCTGCTGACACTGTGCTATGAAAATTAACGGATGCTTGATTGCTACATATATTACCTTCTCTATGGTTTGTCTATCTATTCATGTAATGTTGTAAAAAAAATTTCCATTTTTTCATAAAAATATTGAGAAATGTAGTGAATTTACCAGACGCATTGAGTTGTCAGTATAAATTTTGGCGTTGCTTCTTAAAGAAAGGATGGATGTAAGCTATCATTGACTTGGCTACTTGAGCACAAGCAGTGTCAGACTATTTATTCCATTGGTTTTGAATTAATTCATTACTTTTACTCCTTTGTTATTCATCACTTGATTTTTTACTACTGTGGACTTTCTAACTTCATCAAATAAATTAAATTTGGAATAATACTATGCTTTCCAAGTAGTATTCTAACATTGTCCACACCAAATGAGGTGACATTTATTTATTTGATGATGAGATGGTAATTTTACACTTATAAAATTGACTATCAAATTGATGAATGTCACCTCTCAATGACGGACCCAGCTAATGAACACAGGTGGTCAAAGTACCTGGTAAAAAAAAAATTCTCCTTAATGTACTTACTTTCTTAACCCTGTAAACTTCAGATCAAATATATTCATTTAAGCCCCCAATATTTAATTTCAATAAGCCCCCATTAAAATTTTTCCCATGAATGAGTTAAAAGACCTTCTTTCTTTAAATAATTAAAATGACTGGTCCATATATAACAAAATAAATTTTACTCTTTAAAGAACCTCAGATTTTAATCTAAAAACAAATTGATTATCTAGGTACCAAAAAAATCTATAACAAAATAAATTGATTTTTTGGTTAAGAACCAATTTTAACCTGATGGATATTGGGTGGACTGATGATTGTTTGTAATTAGTCTTGTTGCAGAAGGCTCTGGATCCACCATATCCTGAAGTTGTTGGAGATGCACTGGATTTGCTTGATCATAAGCGCGCACTGCAGAAAATATCACCAAGGGGTCGGTATGAGCCCACATTTTATGGACGGTTGCTGGCCAGCTTCTCCTTATCTTTTGATGCTTCTGTGCTTGTACTCAAGTTTGGGGAAATTGGAATGTTGCGTGAAGGCATTCTTCTTGGTATATTGATGGATACACAGCCTCTACCCATTCTTCATCCTTTTGGGGATGACGCTTTGGTATTTTGCTTATTTAGTAAATCACCTCTACAGTTTGCCTAAGCACTTAGCTGTTTTTACTATTATCTCTCAAAGTTAAACTACTATTTTACTTCAGTTTGCAGAGTACACAGGCTGCTACTTTGGTGGAGATGGTAATACCAGACTCCTAACCGGTCGTAAGGAGATGGTGATCATGGGAAACTTATGTGCATTTCAGTTTTGGCAACATGTTTTCAAGGTAAAATAGCATGTTTTCTCTTTGATGATTGGGGATTGCCCTTTTAGTTGAATTCATAATTTAAAAGTATTCTCTTTCCCGAAGGATAAACAGCGTCTTGACCACCTGCAACAAGTTCTAAAGTTTGATGAAACGAAAGTTACGGCATCATTACTTCCCAAGATTGAAGAAGAATGGTGTTCTCTCCATTATCTTGTGCAGTCTTCACTACATCATGTCTCTGAATTATGTATGGATTTGTAATGTTATTCTTGATCTTTTATATTTTGATTGAAATAATTCAGCAATTTTTAGCTAGATCATGTTTATGAAAACCTTAAAAAAAAAACGCGTAGTATTCTTTCTTTTTCCTGTAATATATTAACAAGTTCAATTATCTCCCATTTCAGATGAGGATATACTTAATGCAGTGCACAGGTTTCGGCCCAAATTCTTGGGTACATCTAATGGTCTTCCAACCTATTATGATCCTTACGAATTTGAACATACATGCCTTCTCAATTGTGACCCACCTCGAGATATGGATCCACTTGCTGCTGACAATGAGCACCTTGGGCCATCTTTTGAAGCAAAGAAGTGTGTGGCTGTACCATTTGTTGCTCCCAATCAGTTTCAGTCCAATAACGTAGCTGAAAAGTTGGCAAGCATTATTAAAGAGGTACAGATTTTTCATGCCTTGTCTGTAATATTGTTGATATGGTGTTGATCTTTTCTCTGAACATATAACAGATAAGAGTTCAGTATGTGGAAGATGTATCTGGTAATCAGGATAAAGCTGTTAATGGCTCTGAAACCCCTGGGGAAGCTCCTTTATGTGTCTATTTCATCAATGGATCTTGCAATAGGGGTACTGGGTGTCCTTTTTCTCACTCACTTCAAGCAAAAAGGCCTGCATGCAAATTCTTTTATTCTTTACAGGTATCTTTCGTTTGGTTAGATCCTCTCTACAGGCTCTTATTTGGCGTCTTGAATTTATTCTCTAAAGGTGTTTATTTATTTTTCTTTTCAAAGTGGTGCTTGATATATGTTATGAATTTTCTGGATCACTTTAAACTGAAAACAAATCATGTCTGGAATCCGATCTAAGGCCTGTGTTGAGGGTTGGCAGTCCATGTTTTATCAAACACTCTTTGCCTTTGCTGAGGCTTGATTGGCAATAATGGGGAACATTTTGCATAATGGTTTTATACTGGCAGTATAATATGAATTCTCATGTACTTTACCTCTTTGATTGATGTCTTAAGATTTTAGAATAATGCTTCCAAAGACTGTTATATTCTTTTATACCAATAAACAACGACAAAAATGTTGGATAATTTAATTAGATGAGACCAATGAAATTTTTGGAATAGACTTTAGACCAATGAAAGTCTTAAAATACCTTTTCATGATCAGAATTTAGTTTCCATGATACTAGTTCTAATGTTTTCAATTATGTAGTTTAAGTTATGCACTCTGTTTAATTTTGTCCTTGGTGTAGATTGTATATTTTCTTGATTGTGAAATGGGATTTACAGGGCTGTCGAAATGGAGATTCATGCATCTTTTCTCATGATCTTGGACAACCAGTGTTGCCTTCTAGCTCATTTACTTGCCTGCCGGAAGATGGAGTTGCCAATGCTGCATCCCTTCTACGGTTGTTTCCCACATCTTCAGATGGATCCATTCTTTTGTTGGACGACACGGACATGCATTTCTCAGCGAATCTTGCTTGCCTTTATGATCCATCAAGAATAATTTCCACAACATGTTTGTCAGACTCTGCTATATGTGACACATCTTTGGCAGGCATTAGAATTCTATGGGGCCTTTGTCACTCACTCAAGACCGTCATTTCCGAAGCTGGGGATAATCCAATCCCGTGGAAAGAAGTGAAGTGTGTGCTATGGTATCCTAGCCTGGAAAGCTATAGTGAAAATTTGGAGAGTCAGAAAACTCTCATGCAGAACTTTTTTGAACATCTAGCCATCAGAATGTTGGCTGATGCCTTGTATGACACGCGAGTGATCATCACCATGAACAATATCAAATTTGCACAATTACAGGTAATTTTTGTTGCTGTTAAATAAATCTGTTCTGCTTTTACAACTGCCTGAAGAACTAATGACATTGAGAAGGAATATATTCATTTACTTAACAGCAAATCAGTTTTTAGTTTGCAATGTCGTCAGTTGTCACCTTTATGGTTTATTTATGTATGTTAATTTGTTCAAGTAGCACTGGCAGTACTGGTTGAGACTCTGAGATCAAGTTCTGTTTCATGTACTGATAGCTGCCTATATGTTGTGTTGAATTTAAGGAAGATGAGAAGTTCCAGATTTTAGCTTTCTGCTGTTGTTTCAGGTGGAAAAGTTGGCAAGGGATAGCTTCTTCTTCCTGTCTGAGTCCTTCCCATTTGATGAAATGAGCTTTGGGGAGTTGTCTGATACAGTCAATACCAAGAGGCCAATGTTGGTTTCAAGGGCAATCTCCTATGTCTTTGACTTGCATCCACCAACTGATTTTCAGTTTGGCGACTATGCAGCCGTCCTACACAGATGCCTGCGTGACAATTAGAAAATAGAAAGACAATTTCCAGTGCCTTTATTCGTATCAGTTCATGCATGGTTTCCAAAATTTGATATTAGAATTTAGAGTTCAGACATTACTGGTTTCTGGCATGGAGATAAAATATTGATTTTTGGGTTTTGGAAGTTTCTATTAATAGGTCTGCCTTGTACATAGAGATCCTTTGTACTTACAATGAGAATGTATGTGTGTATATATATGCTTATGGTATAATACCAGCCTCGTTGTCTGCCACCTTTGGTGAAAATAATTTTAGGTAATGATAGGTTCTGCAAGTCTGTTACAAGTTACCTGTGCATTTTATTTTGTATAGTCGTTAGACGTCTCTCGTTTATCGGATAGTGCACATATAGGAAGCATCCGCGGGTCCTTAGCACATGTTTTTCTTTATTTTCTAATATTTTATCTCCGGACCCCATTGCATAGCACGGGGAAATACGAAGGGAAATTTACATAATTAGCCCAAAAAATTTTGGATTTTTAAATTGGTTCCCCTTTAACTTTGTAACCATAACGAGGAAAACATTTAATTTTTGAACTAAAATATTATCACAACTCTTAATAAATCACTAAATTTCACCATTCTTAATAAATTTACGTGGGTGTTATTGTAAATGCAATTTTTTTTCCAATAATATGGGCTTACAAACTACTTCGATTCAATTAATAGATAAGAAACATTCAAAACAAATAAATTTTGAGTAAAAATAAAGTAGAAGACGAATGTAGAAAATGTGCAACGGATGCCCTATCGCACGTGTTTTAGAGCAATAGGTGTGGGCAATCGGTGTCTGTCGCACCACACCGGAACTTTCGTGTTTTAGTGCAACAAAAAGCTCTCACAGCAGTGTTTGGTGCAACAGGACCTATCACACCGTAACACAAACATAAATGCCCAAATTTTTCATGCTTCTTCACCTGTCGCACTAGTTTTAAAGCCAACTTCGCCTTTGGTTTGTGCGACAGGCCCTATATTACGAAGGTCCTTGTAATATAGGCTTCAATGCCACCTTCATCCCATCGTCGCACATGCTTGCTATCTCCCAGATAGTATAGTTTCTGGAGATGGCATGCCGCGTGCCATTTAATTTGGGCAATGGCCGGTGATGGTGCTGCCTCCCAAGCCTTGTGCATTTGTTTTTTTTTTTGTAATGACTGTTCAAACGCGTTAGTTGAAATTCATGTCATTGCTCCCTTGCTCAAATATCAAACACAACAGGCACCCATCAATTATTTCAACACAAAGTCATAACTAGCTGTTGAGTAATGAAAAGTATCAGCTCAGCTATGTCTTCATCCCTCACCCTAAGGCGAATCTCCCCAACTGAATGGCACGAGCAGAGTACTAGCAATACATCGTGTACGGGCATGTGTCAACTAGAAACGAACACCGACCAGAGATACGTACCGACCAGATGCTCATCACCCAAAGAAAGAGGACACGATCTCACGAAATCGTGACGGTTTCGCCATGTCCCGAACTGCTGGGGAGAACGTGACGTCCCACGTTTAACCACGATTCGGTGGTTGGAAACCAATGAAGGTCTGTCATCACCCGAAAATGGGGGGTATGAAAAATATTCAGAAAACGTGGGATGATGACCTATAAGAAGCCAAGAGACCGATGAAGAAAATGACAAAAAAATTAGGAGGGAAGGGAAAACTTTGCCAAATTGAAACCAGAGTAGATTCCATACAAATCTTTGAGATACATTGGGTTGAGAACATTATAAGGAGTTCACACAATTTAAATTACATAGTTTTTTCGTAAACATTTTGTGCTAACTTAAGCATCGGAGGATTTATGCCGGCAAAACCACCGGCATCTCTGATCTGTTTTTGTGAACGCAAGTTTAAAAAGAAGAGAAAGGGTGATTCGAACCCAGGAGCTCGAGAAATTGCTTAAGTAGGGAGAGGGCGACATCTTCTCCATTGACCATACAAGCGTTGGTAGAACAATTTGGTCAGGCAAAGGACGATCAGATTTCAGCATCAACACTAACAATATTTAAGCTGCCAAAATTTCAAGAAAAAGAAAAGTGGTGGAAGAAACATTTCATCAAACACGTAATGTACCATCTTTGCGATTGATCATTTAAAAAAAAAAATTATTTATTTTGAGTTAGTACAACCCTATAAACATAGACAATCATCTACAAGCAAAACCCATTCAAGATTAAGAAATCAACTTGCCAAGTTTTATCAATTTCTCTCTTATCTTGCAACACCGCTATTTCTCCCTCTCTCTCTCTCTCTTGCTGCTACGGCCGCTGCCATATGATGCATGTGAAAGAGATGATGAGAAATATGGTTGAGTGTGTAGTTAAATGTTGGAGTTTAACGAATTTTAATGATTTGGTAATTTGTTGGGAGTGGCGAGGGTATAGTGGTCTAAAAAGTGTGTGTTTGGTCAATGATGATGATATTAAAAGTTAGAGGGGTTGATTTTTAAAATCACAAAAGTATCAAAATCTTCCGTTGGCATAAATATCGCAATGTCTAAATGTGGACACGTGTTGGCATATAAAAGCAAAAGCAAGTTCGCACTCTCCTAACAAAGCTTCTTTCTTACTAGTTACTAGTATATCCTCGATTACCTCATCTTCAAGAATCTGGAAGCACGTACCAGCTGAACGGCCAACTGTAACTTGTCATCCTACTGGTACCTGGAATTCGATTTGAAAATTAGGAGATGCTCAGAACTCAGAAGCCAGGCATCAATGTCTAATACTAGCTGCACGTTAACAGCAACTGAAACCCTAATTATCAGATAATCACTCTCACATGTCACACTCGCACAAGCCTCTAGATTCGCGGCACTCCATAGACTCATGCGCATTGCAGCTCCACAACTGGAGGCCTTTTCATCTCCAAAACCCCCTCGACTCCTCCGATTCCACAAAACCCTCCTACTCTCCCTCCAGTTGGGTCCACACCAAGCGCCCCTGCCTCTCCGACCGCGCCACCTCATTCTCCATCATCGACGCAGCCGCCATTGACCTCTCCAAACTTAGCCTCTTCGACGACGATAATGTTATTAAACCCATGACCGCTGCGACAGCTCCACAAAGCCGAGGAGGTTACAGACTAATCGCCAGAAAACGACGCCGCCGAGGGTCGAGGTCGGTGTCGGGTCGGAGCAGCGACCGTAGCGGGACCAGGCGTTGCTGTTCCGTGGGAGCATCGGCGGCGTATGGGACATGCTCGGATTTTCCTGTGGCGGTGGGGACGGATTCGAGTGGAGAGCTGTTTGGGAATGGAGAGGCGAATTGGGCGTCCGATGTGAGTGAAGCTAGGAATTCGAGGAGAGAGAGGGATAATGGGAATGGGAGTGGAGAGAAGGAGAATTCAGGCACTGGGTTTGGGGGGCAAGTGGGGTGTTTGGAAGCTCAGGTTCTAGGAAATGAATCTGGTTACGGGAGTGAACCTGGGTATCGTGGGGATGCCGAATTCGGATATGGGGACGAGCTTGATGAGGAGGAGGAAGATGCTAAGTTGTTGTTTTGGGGGAACCGTTTTGGAGGTACTGACAATTCTTATGATTTTAATTAGACAACTTAATTGGGATTCTTTTGCTTATCGTGTTACATTTCTGATATCTTATCTTCTCTAACTTTTTGGCCTTCTTGCTCTTCTGTTTATGGACCTGAGTCTGTTGGGTGCTTAATTCTGCTAGGCAGTTGAATGACTACTTTGTAAATTTAGTACATAATTTCAAGTGTTTTCACTGAGAAGCTTGCCACCCCGATCGCTCATACTACCACAATCATCTGACTGCATTTCCAACTGAAATGCAATGTTACTACAAAATTGCATTGCACATCCAAAATAGTCCTAAGAAGACATGATCCAAGCTGATACTTGACATGTACCCCCTCTTCCAGGCCCACCACAAGGGGGCCCAAACCACTTAGGCTAGTACACTATCAACTTTCTGGGGTATCTTTCTGCATGTGTGACTAAATTCTTTGTTGTTATAGAGTCAAATGCTAGAAAATTCATTTCTAATAGGCAATTCTATGAAGAAGGTCAATACGATCATTCCAATTATTCATCTGATTGGATCATTGACTAAGACGCGGTTTGTTAACACATTAAGGCATCCCATCAGTAAGTCCACCTTGTCTGATTCCTCTGAAAATACGGCAGGTAATATAGTGTCTAATTCCTCATTAAACTGCAACATATAATGCTTTCATTTGGAGATTATGAATAAGTTGAACTCTAGTTGCTGGAACCATGATAACTGCCCGTAGGATCAGATTCTTCTTGTGTTCCATTTTGCTGCTCCAGTAAAGCTTCTTGTACATCACCTGGCTGGAACAGTTACAATCTTTGAGGCTGAGGGTCTTGTGTTTTGTGGAACAACCAACATAAGCTTCTTTTCTGTTGTTGGCGTTGAAAGAAAAAATATTCTGTTGATGAAGCCATTGATCCTGCATGTTTCAGAATTTACCATTAGTATAGTTTTTTACTCGGTATTTTTTTTCTTTCTCCATTGTAGATTTGGGGACATAAATTAGCTACTAGAGCATATTGTATATTTTATAATTGACAATTTCTTGGATAGTAGCCTCCTTCAATTGTAGAACTCCCGTCTGCCCACTTTCCTGAGGCTTACTTTCAATCTGGTAGTAGATTTTATCCAACTCTAGAATTAATGACTGAGAGGGATGCTGCACAGGAACCTGTAGTTAGAGCAAGACATAGAGAGCTAGATTTAATTTGTTTTTTTTTTTTTAAATATAGTTCTTTCTCTTTATTTTCAATAAATTAGCTTTTCACTATGTATTAATGGTGGAGATGATTTCATATGTTTTTCCTTATTCCATGATTTCTTAAGAGTACAATAATAGGATAAAAATCAGGTCCTGATAAGTAGTGCTCATCTGTTGCTCTTCAAGATACATATTGTTGGAGGAAGTTTTGCTTTTCTCATCATCTAATTCTAAATTCAATTGATCAGTTACCAGTTGGTGACTGTACATGAAACATGGCGAAATGATGCAACTATACGCTTATTGAAGATTCTTTATTTCTATGTCTTCATTATCTAGCGTCTTTGTGTATTTATACTAATATGAGAGCTATATTTGATTGGCCAGGTATCTCCTGCCGTCATTAAGATAGTTATTTACTGATGTGCTGCTTTCTTGCAACAGATGTAGATTCTAAAATGGAGATGGTTGGTGAGAATACATTCACTGATCAAAAATCTCATCACAGATGCCGCCGTAAGAAACATGATTGTAGAATGGTTGATGCTCTGAGGTAGCCGATCTTGTGAACCAACACGACAAATACCTTCATCGCCAGAGTGTTTTGGTGTTCTACTGGAGATGTTTATGGCTTCTTGGATTATAATGCATACTTGACAAAATAACAAGTAATGCTAATGCATTCATTTCCATATTTTGTTGAGAGTTCTCCAATTGTGTAGATACAGTATGGATGGCGGTCATACATTATTCTTCATCCCTGAAGGATTTTGGACTTGCTTATACTATTACTACAGGGAAGCTTCGTAAATTATTTACTGTTTGTTATTTTGAAACTGCTCGTACAAAGCAGTCAATATATGTAATATGATTATGATTATCATCACTACATTCATACACATCCAGCACCAGTCAAATTATCCGTACAAAAGAAAGAAAGTTGCATCATGTCCATTGATGATGAGCTAACGATTATCTATCATTTACTTTATCAATTCGGTGACTTCTTGTTATTGGGAGGAGAATGCTTTGTAAGAGCTTCGAAGTGCAGAAACCGCTGGGTGAGTTCAGTAGCATGAAAGAAATCTTCAAGGAAAATTGGGGAAAAAAATAAAAATAAAAACAAAACAAAACGAACACGCGGTACGGTCGCGTTTGGTCATTGGTGGCTTGGTGTACAGACTAAACAGTATGTAGTTGGGTATTTCGGTAATTTCATTATAGTTTAGAGTCATTTGGATGGCAATGATGGTGTTTTACAGAAATGGTCTCCCAGCTCAGCATCAAATTAATTTGAAGTGAGGGTTCTCTTCTTCTTCTTGTTAGTTGATTAGTAGTTCGTTGCTGTTAGTTTTATTAGAGATACAGACTCAAAAAAGAGACGCAAGTGAGGGATGGCGATGGCCGGAGAAGCGATGATAGCGTATAGATCCCTGATTAGAGCGACGCGGAAATCATTCGCGGGAGATACAGTGATGCTGAAGGAATCAGCCAAAGAAATTCGTAAGAGATTTGAGGAGAGTCGTCACGTGACCTCCCCCACGGAGATTCAGAGACTCCTCGACGAGGCACGCGAAGCTTCCCGTTTCATTTCCACCATGATTGTCCAGGCCAAACTCAATGAACGCGGCGGTTACGGTACTTTCTGGAGGACAACTCATCTTTTCATAAGATTTATTACATAGGGCAGTGTGTCCATGTGTTTGTTGAATTGTCTGCCAGGGCCCAGGGGTTCTTTGATTTCAGTTTGCGAACTAATGTTAGATTGAATGTTATTAATAAGGGGTTAATGAGCCCTTTTCAAACAAATTTCGTCACAACTAAAATTAAAAATTTGTTGTTGCAGAGGTGAAGCCTACTCAAGAACACGCTGGAGCAACGCTTGACATTCCTTCGGAAGAGATCCTCCGAAAGTCCGCACAAGGAGGGAAAGACTAGACTAGGCCTCATCATCAAGGAGGATGCATTACATATTCACATTGCTTCAATATCTGGGTCATGTGTTCTTCTACCATTACATCCACATGAGCTCCTGCAATTGCATTCTGTTTGTTTTTTTGTTCGTTTAGTTGCTCAAAATACTACTAAACAATTAGCAACTGAGAACAATAACTTTTAATATGCTTGCGTTCATGTTTATTTTAGTCTGATTCCTGCATTATTTTGCGATTTATTATGGCTTTGCAAGAAAATTATTGGTCTTAAAATCTCTAATTTTAGAGCAAAACCTATGGAATTTCTTTCCATAGAACATTTCACAATCCTTGCTGAATGCAAGTGTAGGGTCTGCAGTTCCTCCATGCTAGTGATGCACTGGCTGCTTTATTTTTGCTTAACTCAAAGACTGTTTATGAATCTAATGGGGAAATTCAAAATCGAATGCTCAAGGATATTGTGTTTCATCCCTCGGCCTGCTTTTGGGTGGCTGTGACTTTTAAACGAAATTGAATTTAATGAAAGAATTATCACACTATTAATATTTTTCTAAAAAAATATTAGTTATAAATCATATTTGGTATTTACCGAACATGATATGCTTTTATATCACAGCTATGGAATTTTTATGTTTCTTGTCTTCCACAACAGCTAATACCCTAAATATCAAACATGCCCTTAAATATATTTCTTACAACGATTAAATACTTTTCTGCTGTTGTGGCAAAAAGAAGACGACGCAACTAAATGCTGAATTTCTTTCATAGTTTTAAATTTTTTTTTTTTTTTTTTTTTTTTACAACAGAAAACAAAAATAAGAGGGCATGGGCATCAGTATTACTAGTGCCAATGCTGCCAATATACAGTAATTGATAACCAAATCTCCGCATATAGGCATCTTCCCGTAGTACCAAATATCCCTCAGAAGCAACTTCACCGATCAAAAAACTACAACACCCTAATTCGGAAAGGTACTAATCTTCCTCGCTGCCTTTAACATCTTCCTCACTTTCTTCATCATCTTCCTGATTCTCCTGCTTGCTTCCTTTCTGTTTTTTCTTGTCACCAACAGTTCCTAGGGAAAACCGAGTTGAAAGAGCAATGAAAAATGAATACATGTTCTGAGCCTGGTAAGTTAGGTTCTATAGGAAAGAGAAGAGAACTGGTCGTATTAGGGATGACCTCTTCTCACTGTGTTGTTCATAAAGACAATAAGCCTTCTCTGATACAGAAATGAAAACAAAACATGTAGAAGATACACATACCATATTCACTGAAGATGATACTACCAGAACACAATCCTTCCTCAACCTTGATGAGTTGTAAAGTCATTCTGGGTCCAATCTCTTGAAGCTTTACAGCACTTTTTGTAGAAGCTCGGTTAACTCTACCAAGATCACTTACCAGTGTCACTGTTGCTGCTTCATCATCAGCTTCACTTTCTGATCCATAACCAGCCCTTCAGAAATCAAAGGATATTAACAATGAGGAGCAAAATAAATACAGAATATCCTACACTAGTGTGGCACACCAATCTTGGGGAGGGGAAAATCCAGTCTAATTTCTGTTTGCACATGGGGAATAGTGGTGTGGTGTGTGGTATGCTAAAAAATTAAAATTAAAAAATAGAAAAGAATGCCCTCATTGAATCCTCACTACCAATGAAGGGACACAATTTAAAGAAAGCATTCTGTTGTTCCCTCAGACAATCTGATAAATAAATATTAACTTTGTATCCTTTATTCCCAACTAAATGATGATACTAGCAGAGACACGAAGTAAAGTATGAATAAAAATATGAGAAATTGCTAACGTTGACCAGAAAATTCATGCTAGAAATTTCGCATCTACAAAGGCAGGTCATACACATTCCTAAGTTGCATCTCTAAATTTTCAATAATAAGCTCAAATAACATAATATCTAGTGTTCCATATTTATGACTCGTAATTGATAATCCTAAAACTATTAAAAACCTAAAATGAAATAATAGATCTGCTTTGCAGCCACAGCTCCCAAAGTGTTACAACTTACGATATCAATTGATGGAATAAAATTCTCCCATCACGCTGACAAGATTGACTAGAATACAGTGGAACTGTGATAAACAGTGGAACTTACTTGGTGACAAAATCACTCACATCTTGGAGACTCCTGAGATCTGGAACTTGATGGCTCTGAACAAATTTTCTTAGTCTACGGGAAACACCCACAGGTTGCAGTCTAATAGAATAATGCCTAAAATCAATAAGTTTTGTGTCTTTGTTGTAATTAAGCAACACAATCCTCTGGCAAGTCGAAAGCTTCACCTGGGATATCATATAAAAAGAACATATGAGAATGTTCAGCTGGTTCTGGCATTTTGAATTATTATTGTTTGATCACTAACAGTGTTGATATCAATTGGTTCTGGCATTTTAAATTATTATTGTTTGATCACTCACAGTGTTGATATCAATAGCCGGAAAGATGTTCTGAAACATAATAGTTGTGAGCTTTAGATGTTGATCTCCAGTTCCAAAACCAGAAAGAACAATCTGTCAAAAACATACCCACACTTAGCAGAAGACGGCAGGATTAAACTTCAAGTTCCCTAATTACAAAATTTTTTGCTCAAATATGCTACTTTGGTCTATTATACCTTGAGAAGAAGTCAAAATAGCCAACATAAGTTGGGGAAAATAATGTGAAGCAGATATTAACTATTAAGAGGCAAGGATTTATGTGGTCAAATTATAAGTTCTAACAGATGGCCAATTGATATTGAAGAAATAAAGCAAGACAAATAGAAGCAACAATGAGAATATAATTGTGAGAAATATTACCAAAGGAGAAGTTTTGAAAAGATCTTGAGGACATCTAGGACGCAATTGAGATTGGGCGACATCAACAGCTAATGAGTACTCGTGTATTTTAAATGTAAGAGTTGGGCCCTGAGGGGTCCTTGCAACCCTCAAGTAGGGTGCAGATTCAGTCTTTGATAACATGAGGAAATGTGTAACACCCATTGGCCCTGCAACATTCAGAAAGTCCTTGAGATTATTCCGTTTCTTCTCCTGCAAACATACAACAAAGAATAAGAAACATTTTATTCAGAAAAAATAACATACAGATTAGAACTAAATAGAGTTCATGCAGGAAAATTAATTAGTGACTGTTATGACACTGCTTTCTATACTTGTAGCCTATGACTGACCAAGTATATAACTGAATGTCGTGGGTTCTAAGAATCAGGCATCCAAGATAATTAACGATCCCACAAGGTTTTTCTTCAAAATTTTCCACACCACTGACTCAACTTTCAACATATTGTTTACCCTAATAGACTCTCTAATTCAGATTTCTCGAATATGTGCTGTAATTCCCAGTTATCCTGGTACTGCATCAACTTTTATCAAAGTTGATCAAAGAATGACCAAAAAAGTATACAAACCTTTAGAAATTCACATAATGTCATCATCATAAAGCAAAACCATAGGTATTCCAAATAAACTATACCTTAAGGTTGAGAGCAGTGTGTGGAAGCATCAACTTTCTTAAATCCATTTCAAGCTGCCTGAGAGGACCAGGCAACTTTCCTCTTGAAAACACAAAACTCTTTGGAATCTTATCACCGGTGATGTGATCCACAGTCGGCTGCTTCTTCTTCACAAATGACTTCACAAATCCCTTCTTCTTACTCTGTTATAATTGAGATTGTAATAAGAAACATTCCCAACAAAATTAACAATCATCTTAATTCATTTAGTTGCTAAGAAAAAAATAAAAAATACAATCAACTCGAGGAATAGTACAATCATAATTTTTCATCTTATCAAGTAAGCAAATCAGATACAAGGAATTCCACTTACATTCCGGAAACGAGCCATGGCTTTGTAGGCACAACTTCAAACTTTCCTGATTAATTATTTCACTTCTTGAAATCTATAACTAAATATAAAACACGGAGTTAGCTCGGAAAGATGACCTATTAGTAATATAAACGGACACAATAACCAAGTAAAGAGGACGATTGTTTTCTATTTTGCCTAATTTGTTCCAATTAAAAAAAAAAAAACTAAAATACAGCAGCTTTTTTATAAAATTAGCTTATAATCACCACTTACGGTTGTTGCTGCGCAGAGTGTTCTTCGTCGTTCGTACACGTCCTCCTCTGCGAATTAGAAGAGAGGGGTTTTGGTTTCTGTAATAGGGTTTTGGTAGAATGTTTGGACTGGACTGAGCCTACTTAATTAAGAGTACCCCACCATATCCCTGATAAAACCCCTTGTTTATAATTACTGTAATAACCTTTACCATTTCGTTTATCATTGGTTCGGTTTTTTTATTGATTTGGAAATAAACAAAAACAAAATTCCATTGAATTCGTTATTCGTGGAGTATAAACAAAATTCCAACTTTAGTATAGGATAAAAAAAAAAAAAAAATTGATACGAATTATAGAGTAAAAGTTAAGAATGATTATTTTTAATGTTATAAAAGAAAGTGATTTTATGGTAAAATGGAAAGTTTATTAATGATGAAATAGAGAGAGGATTTACAATTAAAGAACAATGAAGTTATAATTCCATTCATGTTTTGAGAATATTAATCAAATATATGAGAATCATTAATAGCTACTTCTGAATTTGTGAAAAAAAATATCTTATTCATAGGCATGATGAGAAATACAAGTGAATGGTTAGTTGTGAAACTAAAAATGAGTGTATTTGGAAGTGACATCATAATTACATAACTTCAACAGAGTACATTTAGCAAAGGGATTTTACGAGGATTTTAAAAGGTGCTAATAGCTCTACTCTTAAATAAACTCTCTTCTTCATTTTGTATTTAATGAGAATGGGTTTGACAAAATTTCATACGACCTACTAACATGATATGAAATTATGAATCCATATAATAAAAATAGTTGTCAGGTTGATCTTTATCGGGTTGGGTGGTTAATGGATCAAACCATTAAAACTCATTTCCCAAGAGTTCAAAATTGTATTTAAGCATCAAAATCGTTTCACCCAATTCATAAACATTTAATATTAATAGTTCAGTAAATTCAATAGCTAAGATTATGGATTTTAAAAAAAGATAAATTAATTTTTTTTTTTGTTAATACTGCCAAAATAGTAGGAGGTTAGGCCAAACTCCTATCTGTAATATAAATTAGAAACTAAAATAAAAAAGGAGAGAGAAGATCAAAACCTCTAATACAAAAAAAAAGAAGATAAATTAATTTCTTTCTTTCTTTTTGTTAAAACTGCCAAGATAATAGGAGGTTAGGCTAGATTCTTACCTGTAATATAAATTAGAAACTAAAATAAATAAAAGGAGAGAGAAGATCATAACCTCTAATACAAATAAAAAAGTATAACAATGCATAAAGTATGCCCAAAAAGAATAAGTCAAAAACAAAATATCATCACCCAATATGCAGAGTCTCATAATCATCCAAATGAAGAATATCAGTCAAACCAATTGTAAGGCCCTGGTAGCTTAAAAACCACTAATGAGTTTGATGAGAACATGCCCAATTGGCCATAAAATCAATAGCAAATGCAATCTACTATAAAACATGCCTAATAAAGATTAAGGAGCTATAAAACAAAGCACGAACACAACTAATGAGATAAACAAAATCCTACCACACAGAGTCATAAGATTTAATTTAAGAAACAATTATGACCGAGTCGACTCTACCTCGAAAAATATTGAAAAATTGACTTTAAATTGACTCGTTGTATGATTTTTCGAGGAAACACAAACTTGAAATTTCTTTCTATGATTATAATAACTAATATTGGTGCTAGAATTAAATGATTGACTAGTTTTGGACTATATTATTAGATCATGTTAAACACTGAGAATATAAAGAATTTTCTTGTTTGGTATTGTATATATTTTTAAAAAGCTAGTCCTGTGAATTGTTATGTGTTTTAATCTAAAAATATATAACAATTATTTTGAATTTACCAAAAGGAGTAGATAAAATAGGCCGGTTCGAATAACAAACTAATAATAATGAATGAGTTTGAATATATATAATTTAACACAACATGAAACCGCTCTCAAATGATCCATTGCAAGAGGTAAACGAGAATATATACAATTTTATTTTTTTTTTTAGTAAGAAAAACGAGCCTAGCACAAACTAAGGCTTAACAAGCCGAGGAAAAGCAGTCCCGAGACAATCATTACCCAACCAAACATTAACACCACAGGGAGGGTTAGCAAAGACATGGAGTCCCAAGGGAAGCGGGAGAGCATAATTAGCAAGAAAATCCGCAGCAAATTTGATTCCCGTTAGATATAATTCACGGAAATCTGCCAACTTCGAGAAAGGAGCTCCTAGATGCCTTTAACTGAGGGATAACAAGCATTATGAACATCATCACGTCGCTGTAGCAACTGAGTCACACATAAACTGTCAACTTCAACCACCAACAACTTTATACCCCGATCCCATGCCAAAACAGTAGAATATATACCAATTTTTTTTTTTTTTTAATGAAGAAAATACAAGTTCAAAAAAAAAAAAAAACTGTGACATTATATATATATATATATCAAGACTTTAACTCAAATATATTAACCTCTCGATAATAATGAATCCATGAAAGGAAATTAACTTGTGGTTTGATTTACATGGAAGTTCCTTTCATTTGCTCTTAGTGTGCCCCTCCATAATTTGTCAGGTGGCGCACAATGGTGCGACAACTACTGTACCAATCTTTATCTGTTCTTTTTTTTTTCCCCGAATGGTACATGTTGTGTTGGGTTGGTATAGTGTTTTTATCAGTATCATGTGAAGTGTGAACTGCATCCTTGACCTAACAGAAATTATATATGAAGATAACACCTCGTCAAGAAATTTTGTTGAGGCAGAAGAAAATAAATGCTTTTCCGAAAACAGTAGTTTGTGATATCGTATGATGTGTTCTCGACTCTTACCGACTGTAAATCTTTAATGCAGTCTAACCCCCCACAGTATGAAAATGAAGAGCACAGCGTTTTGATTTAATGATTGTGACATAAATTCATTGGATGCTTGGCATTCAACTGCAACAGTGCTTGTGACAGTAATATATGAATGTTATTATGGCCTTTCGAAGTCATATAAACTTTATTAAGATTTTCAGCATCATCAGTCAATATTTAGCAAACAGATCTTCCCTCTCAGGATCTATATCATCACCCTCATCCCAAATTTCATGAGAAACTCACCAGTCCATTCACATGCTCTTTCACTTTCTTAATCAGCCTGTTCTACCCTTTCCCCTTCTTTATTACACTCACCAGCCTCTTGCCTTGGTAACAACTAGAAAAGCGCCCAAAAACTTCTTATAAAGTTTCCCATCAAAAAGCTTCTGTTAATTCAGGCTTCACATTTGATAGATATGATTTCTTTTTTTCACCCATTTTAAATCCTAGAAATAAAAGAAATGGCAGGACCAAACATGTTCATGTTGTTCATGCTCCTTGCCTGGCTAGCAAAATCTGGCGAATCGGCATCCGGGAATAGGAATAACTTCGTCCGAGATGCATGTAGTGTGACAACATATCGAGATCTTTGTATCCACTCGCTAGCACCATTTTCTAAGAGTGCTAGGAATAGTCCTGGGAAGTGGGCGCGTGCTGGCGTCTCGGTGACAATAGGTGAGGTCAAGAACGTAACTCAATTCTTGTACAAATTGAAGAGAAGAAACTTAATGAGAGGGAGAAATCGATTGGCTCTTTTAGATTGCATCGAGTGCTTTCAAGAAACCATTGATGAACTTCACATGTCGCTTGGCATACTGAGGAGGCTAAGTGCAAGAGAGTTTGATAGACAAATGGATGATCTCACAACCTTTGTGAGCGCTGCACTGACTTATGAGGACACTTGCTTGGATGGTTTTGAAGGGCAAAAGGCAACGCAAGTAGATTTGCTTAAAAAACGAGTTTTGAAAACAACTTATTTAGCAAGCAATGCTCTGGCTCTTATTAACAAACTTGCAACCACGAGTTTGGAAAGCCTTGCCCTTGCCGATCCATAATATGTGTGTGTGTGTGTGTGTGTGTGTGTGTTTACATGATACGCTCTTCAATTAAGCTGCGTGCTGAGAGGCAGAGGTGATGGCATGAAACAATAAAACTAGTAGAGATCGGGCTACTTGTTTCTCTTTAGTGTGTACTCAACTAGCTTTAATTTAATCTTCCTATTGTGTATATCTGTTGTAAAACAAATAAATTTCAAGTTTCATGAACCCATGTGGATTTACTTCCCAGAAAATCCAACCCCAGCAGTAGCTCAACAACTGTAGATCATTAGAACTTTCTTCTTCCAAAATTCTGATCTTTTTTTCTTTTGGAGTGCGACTTATAATTGTCCTCGCTTTGGGTGCGTACATAAATCCATAAAAAGCTAAACCAGTAAGCATCGGGTTTGGGCCTGTATTTTAAACCGAAATTTGCTTGTTGAGGACCCAATTCGATTAAGTGATGATACGAGACAAACAAACACAAGCGATGCGCTAAAATAATATTCCCCAACAAGCTCTCATCTCATTTTTATTCTCATTTAAAACGCACTTCCCACGTCTGTTCTGAAAATGAATGGGACTTATCTGCACAAAAGCATAAATTCTGTTCCCACAAGACAACAGGTGGGAACTTCAACCCATTTCATTTATATTTAGGCTAATAATTAATGGAGAGATTTACTTGTAAAGAAAGATAAATTTTTATTCATCCCATATATATTAGGAGAAACGATCACTAAACCAATAAGTGGTTGTCAACACCCGACCCAATCTCAAATTTAAATGAGAATAAAAAATGCAGCAAATAAAATTTGAATCCAAGGACCTAACAGGCAATTCACGGTGTAAACTGATGATAGTGGCTAGGGAAACGACAATGCAAAACTGAAGGTTAGGCCGCTTCGTTGACTTTGGATCCAACTTGTTCAAATCTAGATCCATCTGAAAAGGCCTAATGATCCTTGAGCACTCGGCCACTTCTCTATCATTTTCTCATATTTGACTACTTAAAAAAAAAAAAAAAAATCAAATGCACCTTTAGTTGGCGGAGGTATATTTAATGTTTCACCATTTTGGTAGCATATGGTGCAGGCCGGGCAGTTCATTTGCTCCACACATTTTATCATCCTCGGCAGCGGATTAACAATAATAATTTCCACAATTTACAATGAAGGAATCACGTTTGCCCATGTTCTAGTTAATTTCGTCGTTCCTTTTTTTTATTCTTCTTTGTAAGCTATGTAATAGCAATTAGAAATATTTAGCACACTTTTTTCTTTGAAAAGAATAATGATAAGAGGTCAAGTTTCAAAGAAGTGGGAATCATTTTTATTTTAATCAAGAAAAGTCATCGGTGGATTAATCCGCTTTGCTCTTGCCATCTGTCACTGAACTTGACGATGCAAAAGTGTAAAAACAAAAACGCCATTTTTGGATCAATTTCAGAGAATGGGCTTTCGTCCTAGTCATTTTGTGATTGAGAAATTGACGGAACCATGCACGGATTGCTTTGCTCCTTCGTCAAGATTGACTCTTGCCGTTTTGAAAAACAAGTGTAATAAGCTTTGTCTACAAAACTTCTCGCCCGATCGCGGTCATTTGTTATTCGTGGAGAAATTATCATTGCACCATCTTTATTTTACTTTGTGTTTATTCAACCATTATAAAATTTTAATATATTTTTTGTACTATTTTTACACTAATATCATTAAATAATTTAAACAAAATGATAATTTTACCCCTAAATAAATTAAAATATCATTTTATCTTCTAAAAATTTTGAAAAATAAAAATTTATAATTAAAAAAATACCCCTAATTTTAATAAAAATAAATCCCAAAATTAGAATTTTTATTTTTAATAAAAATTATAATTATAAAAATAATTGTAAAATTTTGGGATTTAATAAAAATCTCCTAAATTATTAAAATTTTGGGATTATTTTCTAATAAATAAATTCAGTTATTTTAATAAAATTTTGTAAAATTATAATTTTTTAATAAATAAATTCAGTTATTTTAATAAAATTTTGTAAAATTATAATTTTTTAATAAATAAATTCAGTTATTTTTATTAAAATTTTGTAAAATTAGAAAAATTTTAATAAAAATAAGGAATTATTAAAATTTTACAAAATCTAAATTTAATAAAAATCAGCTGAGCACATCTATTTGTGATTTATTTATTTTATTAAATTTAGGAATATTTTTTTAATTATAATTTTCTTAGTTTTCAAAGTTTTAATAAAATAAAATGGTCATTTAATTTATTTAGGGGCTAAAATTATCATTTCGTTTAAATTATTTAACGGTAGTTGTTCAAACGTGACTAGTTGATATAAATTAAAAAAAAAATAATGTAAAAAATATATTAAAATTTTATAATAATTATATGAATATAAAATAAAATAGAGGTTGTACTATGATAATTTCCTTTACTTATACGTCGTTTATGTTGCATGTTCGCAATTTTTTTCTTTTTATTTTATAGCCGTTCAATTAGTTGAGACTTTGCCACCAAAAAGTAAACTTTTTTTTTTTTATTATTATTATTAGTGGAAGGGGGAAAAAATGCAGAAAACTCAATACTGTTTGTCCACAAAACTTGCAGGCTGATGAATCAAGATTCCAGACAGACCAATCACTGTTTACTGGGGACCATTTGCAGTGTAGAAAAACCCAACGCTGTTGTGTAGGGTAAATTACTCGTCAATTTATTGACCAAGGTAAAAAAAAAAAAAGCCTTTATCATGGTTTATCCGTAAATTTGTATTGTAATATTTAAAATAATGTTTGACATGAATGAGGCGTTTTAGCCCGGTGATATGCATATCTATATATATTTTTTGGTTTAACATAATCTTTCATTTGATAGCTTAAAAAATAAAGCGGGTTATCGTACTGTAATTTGGCGCAGGCATAGGGTAACACAGCAATGAAATTGCACCTTTTCATGTATACTTTTAGGTGGTGTTTGGTTTTAAGAGAGTGGAGGAGAGGAAAAGAGCATAGAGGAGTGGAAGAGAATAGTAAAATTAAATTTTATTGTTTAGTTTGAAATAAAATTTAATAGGAAAAGGAATTGTAATTTTTTTTGGACAAATTTATCCTTTGTCTTAAATACTAAATTACCTATATTAGTAATAAAATATTATTTAATATTAATACCAAATTTTTTAATTTTAAAAAATTCTAAAACAATTCATGATTTATATTTAATATAAAATATAAAATAATTTAATATAGTAAACTATTAAATATTAAATATTATTTAATATTATTAAAATCCAGTCAACGGAAGTCAACGCCGGTCAACGGTGGCAGGTGACTTTTGACAGAGGTCCAGCGAATTCCGGCGGAGGTCCGAGCAAGTTCCGGTGCCGGATGAAATTCCGGCAAAATCCGGTAGAGGTCCGGCGATAATCCGACGATAGTTAATTTATATTTACATATTAAATATTAAATAAATAAATAAGTTTATTTATTTATTAAATTTTTTAAATCATTCATTAAATTTAGTTAATATAAAATTATTTATAATATTAAATTGATAAAATAAAATTATAAATAATAATAATTAATAACATTAAACAAGTGAAAATATTGAAGAACAATTTTAGAAGTTTGTGTTTTCAACATAAGAGGAATTTAAATTCTCACTCTTTGGTGTGGAATTCAAATTCTACATTATAAGGAATATTAAATTTTAATAAAAATTAAATTCTTATATATTTTATGTAACTAAACAATAAAAATAAAAATAAAATTTGAATTAATTTTCTCTCCCCCATTCTCTCCTCCCAACCAAACATGCCCTTAAAAGAGAGAGGAGAGATTGGATAACGGTTAATAAAATGAAAAATACTCGAAGAAAAGCAAAAAGCACATTAGTAGTGACCCTGGCGCGTGTTGGTGTTATGCTTTCATCATGGCACAAATGGCGGTTGGTAACTAATCGAACACAGTCAAGGCTAAGTGAAGACTGGAGAAACGTGCAAAATCTTTGTAGACACCACGTGTAGGGAGAAGAGTCGATGTCGCTTCAGTACGAATCCTGCCACGACGTGCAATATAAGCCTTGTCCACGAGGACCCCCAGACTCTCAGATACCCCTCCCTGGGTTCGCCCCACTCATCGAGTCATCGTCTCCAAATTTTCTGTTCATTTTTTATTTTTATTTTTTGGTTACACACGAAGCGGACCCAACCCAAGCAAATCAAGATAATGATATTTTTAACAATAATTCCCGTAGTCAATTTTCGATTTTACTTACTGTAACGGAATAACTTTGTTGTTACACGTGTTACTACTAGTCTCACCAGGGGCATGTTTTGGATGTGTCACGGACTCATCGTTGATGTAGGAGTTATTAGAGGTGGTGAAATGGGCTGTAATATGACATGATTTTTTTTTTTTTTATATATGTTGATAAATTTGATACAACTAATAAGTATGTTGACGTATTCCAATTTAATAAATAATCGCTTCATATTTGTAGAGACTACTTCAATATGATTACACAATTATGATGCCAATATTAATTTATCAATTTATTATATTTTTTTAAATCTGTTACTATCTACTAATTATTGTGTTATCATAATATATCAAACATCTTATATTATTCGTATCAACCATTTATTAAGTGGAATGTATTCATATTTGAATTTTTTGACACGATTATTAAATGTGTCGCATATGTATTTACTTAAATTTGACATAACACGACATGAATACGACATAATTTTATGAATTGTCACCTCAAGAAGTAATTATGTTTCTATTGAAATGAGTCAAAAAAATATCAATGCTATGCTTACTTAAGTATGACACTTATTACGTGACAAACGATGTGTCATTATTTAATTGATTAAACAGATAATTAATTATTAAGTCTTACTATTTATAACCTAAATGATAAAAATATATCGGTGGCACATTAGTTGAAATATAAATTAAGTATTTTAAGAGAATAATCATATAAATAAATAGAAAGTGTCCGATTATTTAGTTCCTACCAATGAGAGTTTGATTCTAATCCAAAATCACTTGTACTATTCTAAAAAAAAAAAAATTATTAACATGAGAGTTGTAATCTCACTGAAAATTGTAAAATTAGACTAGGCAATTAAAAAGTCATACGAAACTTTAAACAATACTGCAGTAGCCATGTCGGTACCAAACACAATTGAGTTGTATGTAATCTAACATTTCGGAATTTTCAAAGTCCAAAAGGTGCGCCCCACCATTTTCTGTGTCGGGGTCCGGGGGTGTGATTTTCATGAGGTGACCTAAACGAGCGGCTAAATTTAACCCTACGGCCAATATAACAAGAAGAAATCTTTAACTGGAAAAAAAAGAAAAAAGGAAAAAAAGAGGAACGCCTGCTTACAAGTATCATTTCTTTACATGGGACTGGAAATAAGAAATGCATGTGTCCCCTCCCGTCGGTTACGTAAAGTAATAATCTTGGCTTAAAAAGAATAACGTAAATTCATTGAAGGCATAAAATAATGTTGCAAATGTTCAATTTAAAAAAAAAAAAAAAAAGAAAATGAAAACTCGATCTAATGAGCCCATGGATTGCTGCATTTAGGACAAAGGTTAGGTATTGGTTAGTGGAATAATTGAGCGACTAAAATCACCCAATAATGGAGTACCATTTTTGGGGGCAGCATTCGACATTCGCCTACCAAGGCAGAACTCACCTAATTATATTATTATTATTAATATTGAAAACATTTAAATCTCTGTCTTCCCTTTAAAGTTACCACCACGAACGGGTAATAAATTTGGACACGAAAGCCTTCGATAATCTCCAAACAATGAACTCTATTTCTTTCCTAGACCCAACCCACAAAAAAAGCCTTTTCCCCGCGAAGGATGGAATGGGCAACTTGGATTTGCATGGACTCTCTACCGGGACCACGTGATTTGTTCTAACC
The DNA here is from genome assembly GCF_000493195.1 of Citrus x clementina. Classification (NCBI taxonomy): domain Eukaryota; kingdom Viridiplantae; phylum Streptophyta; class Magnoliopsida; order Sapindales; family Rutaceae; genus Citrus; species Citrus x clementina. Next base: position 45,804,343 of record NW_006262339.1, read on the forward strand.
ATCGTAGGCTACGCGTAAAGTAGTATATCACAATGCACGAAATTAATACTCGATTTTGTGAATTATATGAGTTTTAATCATCGTATTAAGCAAAAAAACAAAATAAATTTAAAGCAAATTTTGCATTAACTGTAATCGGTAATTCCAGTGGAAGTAGTTTGTGGCGGGTAACGGAAATTGAAAAAGAAAATGTATAAAACCGCGCGTACAGAAAACGAAACAACAAAAAATATTATTAAACATTTTGGAAAACCAAAATTAAATATACGTAATTGACGTCTATACATTTTGGTAATCCAGTTCTTGTTTCATTTTGGTAATCCAGCGTGCGCCCCCCATATAATACTGTGTATATACATCTGTTACGGGCATTGAACCAATCATAATAATATTTAATTTATAAGTTCTGTTAATTTAAATATAAGATTATTGTTCTCTTAAACAAACCTGTGAAATTTGCAAATAAATTAACAACCGTCGAAATTTCTTAATTGACAATCAATTGTCGTTGGGTAATCTCAATTTATGGTGGTAAACGAGATAATTATGAACTTTCAGTTACGTTATATATATAACATAAAATAATGAGCATATCTCAACACAATGATAAGAGTTTTAATATCTAAAACAGCTGTTAATTACTTATGTCGTCAAATTTTCAAGAAAATAAAAAATAATTATACTACAGTATTAAAATTAAAAAGTCAATCACGCAACTACGAAATCAAAATTCGTAAAAATACCCCCACTAGAAGAAAGTTCACAAAGCATTAATTTAATTACGTAATAATTTCCTACTATTTGGAAATTCGAATCCCACCAAATGACGACAATCATTTACTCGACAAAGTCGTACCACAATGGCCTTTCCGCAATTTTCCACCAAACGGAGCCCTCATCTTTTCCCCTCCCCTTTTTATAAACCAAAACCCCACAACTCCAAAACGAAAATCGCACCAATCCTGCACAGCATAAAACACAAGCCGGTGACTGAGCTCTCCCGGCCTGTTCAACTCAGCTGTAGCTCGTGAAAAATTCACCTTCTCTTTTATATTTCTTCTCTCTTTGATCAGCTGATCTCGACATTGGAGCGAGGTGGGGTGTGATTAGAAATTCCCGAGGATGGGGTCTGAGCTCATATACAGAGGCCACGACAGTCAACTGGCGACGGATTCTTATTCCCCTAAACCCATCAAGCCATGGTTCGCCGTGACCCAACCGATTCGCTACATGCTCCGCGAGCAGCGACTCGTGTTCGTCCTCGTCGGCATTGCTATCGCCACCCTGTTTTTTACCGTCATTCCGACGTCGTATCCCGCCTCGTACGGTGGGGCCCGCGGCCACGTAGCGATCTCGGATTCGCTGTCGTATTACCCCGTCGAGACGTACCAAAGAGCCTACAACCCTCGCGTCGGGTTCGGGGCGGTGAATTCGGGCGGGAAGATTCCCCTGGGGCTGAAACGGAAGGGGCTTAGAATAGTCGTCACGGGTGGGGCGGGGTTCGTCGGGTCTCACCTCGTGGACCGTCTGATCGCGAGGGGCGACAGCGTGATCGTTGTAGATAATTTCTTCACGGGAAGGAAAGAAAACGTGATGCACCACTTTGGTAACCCGAATTTTGAGCTCATCAGACACGACGTCGTCGAGCCTCTCTTGCTTGAAGTCGACCAGATCTACCATCTCGCTTGTCCCGCATCTCCAGTTCATTACAAATTCAACCCCGTCAAGACTATTATATCCTTTTTTTCTTTCGAAAGGACAAAAATATTGTTGTTTTCAGAAAAAAAGTTTATTTTCAGCTCATATCTTTTGTTTTGTTTTTATTTTAAAAAAGAACTTGGTTGTTTTTTTTTTTTTTTTCCTTAATGAGAAATTTTACAAGACGAATGTGGTGGGAACATTGAACATGCTTGGATTGGCGAAGAGAGTGGGAGCGAGGTTCTTATTAACGAGTACCAGTGAAGTGTACGGTGACCCTCTTCAGCATCCACAGAAGGAGACTTACTGGGGCAACGTCAATCCTATCGGTACATATTTCTTCTCATTCTCTCTCATTTTTTAGTTTTCATTAGTCAATTTCGGCCATCACGCAAAGCATGTCGTTTCTTTATTTTACTGTATCGAAACGGCGCCCTTTAGCAGCCCGGGCAAAGCGGAGGCTGTTTATCATGACTTCAGATCTGATGATGGCCGCGTCTAGCGGTGCGCTAATCAAATGGTTCCAATTTCACCACGTATTTGTTATCGTAACTTCAACAAATCGGCGGATGTTTGTTTGAAGTTTGAACGGTGATAATGGTAACGTTGTTGTAGTGCGCGTGGTAGATTGTAAAAATGACAAACGTTGAGGGAGGGGTATTTTAGTAAACGGGATGGTTTGTGAAATATGAATGTTAGTGCGGCGCCTAGATCTGACGGGTACTGTATTCTCGGTTTTAAAATAAATCTGACAACGGGTTTGGGTTCGAATGTTGGAATGCATGACAGGTGTCCGAAGTTGTTACGATGAGGGAAAGCGAACTGCTGAAACGTTGACCATGGACTACCACAGAGGAGCTGGCGTGGAGGTTTGTTAAAGTTACCCATTGATTAATTTCAATTAACTGTTAGTTATAAAATTTTTCAGAGATGACAAATTGGACATTATTTATTCTTGTTTTAATTCTTTTTCAGGTTAGGATTGCTAGAATTTTCAACACTTATGGACCCCGTATGTGTATCGATGATGGTCGCGTTGTCAGTAATTTTGTTGCTCAGGTATTCTTTTGCGGTATTTTGTATTATATAATTACAAATGGTGGTGGCCCTAGTGGGTGTATTATTTAGTTAAAGATAATTTGTTGCAATGATGCAGGCTTTAAGGAAGGAGCCTTTGACTGTATATGGAGATGGGAAGCAGACTAGGAGTTTCCAATTTGTTTCTGATTTGGTAAGACTAACAGAAACCATTTGAGTATTTACAATATTATTATTATGTATTTTTACTATCTGATCAGTATTTTCGAAGTGCTAGTATGGTCACTGCTTATTCATTTTTTTGGGTAACTTTAAGATTCTTTGATGCTTCTACACTTGGATTAGCTTTCTAATAAAATAGATGGGTTGGGCATCTCTTGAGCAAGAGATTTGTCTTGTTTTAGGGAAGTTTGTTCTATAGATGTATTTGAATTCTAGCTCACTATGCATTGCACATGTTATTGTTAGAAAATACAAATTGGGATTACTTTTTCCATGCGGGCAGCACGTGTTTGGGGAAATTGGTTTTTTACTTCCTGGATTAGAATTTGCAGCATGGTGAACAGTTTGTGCAGTGCCAAAATGAGGCAGTTGATGTTATATGACCATAAATTTTTCTTTGGCAAGTTCTAACTAAAGAGGCAAAAACCATGTGACTAGGAGCCAATGAAGTCCTAAGTGGGCCAGGCGTATTAATAGTCCCCCTAGATATGTATAGCAGTATACCACGGTCTCTTTTGCATCATCAATTTACACTTAGTGGGACAAGAAAAGAAAAGAAAAGACCCTATCATTAAGTAGACAGTATCAATGACAAGATTCTCCGGTCCCTCTGACCTCTCTCCATTGAACTGATCATTTCTAAGTATTTTATATTAGGTTGAAAGTAAATTCATATCCTACTGGATTGGCAAGCTGATTTTATTAGAAGGTTAATAACTTAATATATAATTCTTCTTTATAGGGGTTACGTGGTACTAGGTAGGTTGTTGCCAATCCCGAGTAAGATTTCTCTGAATACTACTTTCTTTCAAGAATATCATAATAATAACAATTCCTCTTAAGTAATAATAGTAACAAAAGTCTCAGTAATATTTCAGGGGTATATTTACCATGGTTGTGGAACTGTCCTCTCCAGATGGTTATAGATTCAGTATGGTTGCTGCTTTTCAGTTTTTTTTTTAAAGATGATTTGTTGCAATGTGTGTCAAAATAGGTGGAGGGTCTGATGCGCCTCATGGAGGGAGAACATGTGGGTCCTTTTAATCTTGGAAATCCGGGTGAATTTACCATGCTTGAACTTGCTCAGGTATGTCTCATTTCATTGAAGAATATTCATAATTTTGATGGTTTCATTCTTTCACTTTGTGGCATTGTTGCTTCTTTAGTTATTCATTTCATTGTCTGTTGCCCACAACTGTTGCGATTTCAGAAGATCTCTGGTCACGAGTACAGTGAAACGGATACTATATAAGATAAACTTTGTTTAGACATATACAAATATGTCTAGTATGGCAACAGTGTCTTTATACGGCTTTTCTAATTTCATATATTTATTTTTTGGGTTCAATAGAAATAATCTGGTTTTACATCATTATGTATTTGTAGATCAATATGTTTATGATTATAGAAATTGCCTCAGTAACCAGATCACTCATTTAATGTCAGATCTAAATATATCAAGACAAATTCAATGACCTTCCAAGCCATAAAATCCAATGTGAAACATAAGAATGTATTTTTTTTTTATTCCATGAGACTATTACTCAGACTATAACTCATATTAGATGAGACTATAATTGATATTTATAAATCAGACTATTACTAGGACTAGTTTACATCAATTTTTTATGAAGCACTGTCCAGATTTTTAACCCTTACTAATATTCAAGAGATGTTTAACCCTTACTAATATTCAAGAGATGTTTACTGCACTCACACTTACTAAGGTGAAGACTGCCTGTACTCAATTATTTATTATAATTAAGGAAGGAATAACCTCTGGGTTTGTGGGGGTTCGAATTGTTGCCCTCACGTTTGGAGGGCAGCAGCCCTGACCATACAGCCAAAGGCCGAGTGGCAAAAGAATGTATTTTAATACCACAGATCTTGTTTTATCTGTTGTTTTTTTCCAGTTTGATTTTAGCAAGAGATAGTAATACCAGCAGGTTCTGTAAATTAATGTCTTGTACCTGGCATTTTTGCTTCCATAATAAATCTGAGTCTTCTCCTCCTCCTCGTTGTTTTGCTGCAGGTGGTCCAGGAAACAATTGACCCAAATGCAAAAATAGAGTTCAGGCCCAACACTGAAGATGATCCACACAAGAGGAAGCCTGATATCTCAAGGGCTAAAGAGCTTCTTGGTTGGGAACCAAAGGTATCATTGAGGAAGGGTCTCCCCAAGATGGTCAAAGATTTCCGGCAGCGTATCTTTGGTGACCACAAGGAAGGTGGTGCAGGTGCCACCCCCGACACCACGTCATCGGCGTAACTTGGCCCGTGTACTTCTTAGAGTGATCAAAGGAAGGGGAAATGTTTGGTTGAAAACAATTCCCCCTTTTTCCTCCTCGAGAACAACATATGGTAGCCACATTCAACAGCAGCAGCGGTAGCAGCAGATGAGCCCTTTGTTATCTATATCTGGCTTAGATTTCAAGGTGCCCTGATATAAATTCGTTTTCCTATTTTCTTGTAATTTTCTATGTTATCCTGATCCTGAGTTTGATAGACAGCAAGCATTACCGTTACAATTTATCCAGTTCTTATCTTCCGATTGTAGTAGAGGAGTTTGTTACTGAAAATAGGCAGTAGACCACATTTCTTTGTTCCTTTCGTTCTGTTTTTTGATAATGTACTTATTTTTGTTGTTTCATTTCGACCATAAAGACTCAAATCTTAATAATCGCCCACTACATGATACTAGTTGGCCGACAAACCACACACTGCTCGTCTTCTTGAGCTGGTGACAAACACCATTCAAACATTTGACTGTAAACGGAAATCCACAGAGAGCATCACCTATCTGAAGTCTGAACCATCATATATCCCTTGGTCAGGTAATATAATCACCTGACTACAAAAATCAACGGGCTAGTGGAGACAAATAAAAGTCACTGACTTTATAATAAACTTTCAGACCAAACATGTTAATCCCTAAAAATGTAAATGGATCTGTCACGCAACATAGTCCACAAATATCAAGACAACCGTTCTAACATCATCGAGAATGATTTCTAAAGACCGCTATATCACTTGGGATTTCTAAGGACAATGATTACAGAGTCCCCTCGAAGGAACATCTTGCTGATGAATCTGTCTTTGTTGACCGGAAGAGCTTTCTTCTTTCCTTTCCCAGTCTTGGGCAACTGAACCAAAAGTAAATACAGACATCAGGCATTGTAGCATCAGAATCAGGAAAAGAATAATAAATAAATAAATAAATAAATAAATAAAGATCGGTGGAAAATAACAAACCTCAGTCCACATCTCCCTGACATTTTCAAGGACCATGTTGCAGTGTCGATCAAATGCCCTCACACGGCCAAGAAGCTTCTTGTTGTTCCGGCAGTTGATTAGCACCTGAGTGAACAAGTGATTAAATGGCAACAAAAATATTGTAACAAAGCCATATCCATATGATAATTTACAAGCAGATCTCACAAGCCAATACCTGGAGAACTATAAACTCCAAGGCCCAAAAGCAGAAAAGCATAAGGGTTGTTTGGGAGTTTCGAAAACTGAACCGAATTTGGATAACAAGCATTATGCTACCTACTTCTGGTTAAAACCAACAGAACATTAATTTGGAAAAGCAGGCAGTGAAGCCTAATAAACAAAACAATTCTGTTACAGAGATCACCTTAAAATGTCAAACTTCACTTTAATCAGACCATTCCAGCAAACTGGTTTAGAGTTTCTCAAACAGCCCCTAGCTAAATAGTCACCTTATCAAACTACCAGCATCCTCAGCTTGCATTTGATTACATAAATAATTTAGAAACTTCCTACAAAAACTACGCAAGGCACTTGATAATCTTTTGCTCTTATTAAATGTAAATATAGTTGCATAATACCTGAGTGTTATTTTTAACACTCATCATCAGAACAGAAAGTGGCCCAGTGTTGAATTCCTCTTCCTCAGTCTTTCCACCCTGCCACAAACAGTATAAATAAGAGGTATATAAGCTAAGTTCAGCATAAAAGTAGGATAACGGCAATCCAGAGACAAAGCTGATAAAAATCTTAATAAACAGTAAGAAATGTTACAGTGGTATCCTCATCCATTGCTCTACTGCAAAAGAATCAAAAAGGAAGAGAAATAATGTTAGTTGGCACATTGTCAATATACAATGATGCAAAACAAGCCGACAAAGCAATTAAATCAGTGAAGCATACAAATACACTAAACTATCTAAGAGGACAAAACCAAAAAAAAAAATGAGGGACAGGACAGTGAGGGCATAGCAGTGCTGCATGCAAGATGTACTTCTGCTGTCAAACAAAAAATTCTAACAAAAAGGAATATATTGAGTGCTCATGCAAAGGTAAATCAGTTAAAGAATTAGAAACCTATTATCATGTCTTGAGATATATTAAAGATTTGAGCTCCTTTTCTACTTAACTGAAATTCCAAAGCTCCAACTCTAATACACACACACACACACACACACGCACGCACACAAACTTCAATTTCTGATAGAACCAACTGTTACTTTGTCCCCTGATTCCCACAAATAGACTAATGAACAGATTTTGTAAAATCCCCAACATGAGCATAATTTGAACCAAAAACGAGTCAATCCACACGTATAAATACCCCAGTTATTCAATAACCATACATTCAAAAAACTTTCCTCGCAAAGATAGACTAAAAGAAATTCAAAGAGTCAAGGATTAGAAGTCAAAAACACTGGCGAACAAGCAGCACACATAACAAACCCTAACTTGTTAAATTATAAAAGGAACAAAATAACCGACAAGAAAATAGAAACGCGAAAATGGAGTCGAGTACCTCATCTTCACTCGAGTCTCCCAAACCTGCAAAATAAATAAGTAATAAGCAAAGATAAAAAATGAAAATAAAAATAAAAAACGAACAAGCTGGCAATTATCTTAAAAAGGATAAAATGAGTAATAAATCCGCAAAAAAAGAAGAAGAAGAAGAAGAAGAAGAGGAAAACAGTATAAAAACGAAACAGAACGATAAAGAACTAGGGATCTAAGAGAACTCACGACGACAGGGTATAGACTTTAGAGAGAGCGAGAGGGTGAAGGGGATCTTGGGCAGAGAAGTGAGAGTTGAAGAGTGAGAGAGAGAGAGCGAAAAACGAATGTTGATAATTTAGAACAGTTGGGCTATTGCAGACGATTGATTCAGTCTGCAATTACGCTTTGGAACCAGCTGCCGAAACCACAAAGGCCCAGGCTCCTATTTAGACCGGGCTTTGATCTTTCACTTACACAAGCCCTTTCTTCTTTTTGTTTTTTTCAATATTAATAAAAAACATTGAGAGTTGCTTTAATATAAAAGACAAATTAGTAGAAAGTGAAAATAAATAAATAAATAAACAAACATTTCTCTATTTGCAAATTTATATATTTGTTTTGTGGAAGTATTGCAAACAAATAATGGAAGAAATAAAAATATATATATATAATACAGGCTTAGTGAGAGTGAGAGAAGACAATCAGAAGGAATAAATTTTCAGAAAAAGCCATAACCCCCTACATTATGAAATTTGATATTTTTCAAAATGCTCACACTTGCTCGCTTCCACCTTCACTTATATATACGATTATGTTAATGAAATTTATTGTCACAATAGTACAAAGTGAGTAGCATAGTGGAATCTAAATTTGAATGTTGGATTATGTGCAGTAGTGGATAAGGTAATGTGGGACGTGTATAATTCACAACATTCTCTATATTTAAAATTTTCTAAGATATGACACCAAAAGTTTCATGCAGTGGTTTTTAAACAATTTATTTTAATTGACTACTTGAGTTTGACAATAGAAGGTAAGGTCTAAAAAACTGATTTGATCTTTTTCTACATTACATATCTTTTAAATAATTATATTAATTAGTTTTCATACACTCAGAGACAGATGTAATATGTGATCAGTGGGGGCTGTAGCCCTGCTGACTAAAAAAAATTCTAAGAATAAAAGAAAAAATATGTAAGATTTTTAATTAGCTCCCCATTAAATCTATTAAAATTGACCTATAAATTTATAAATTCACAAAATTTAAACTTTGACTTTTAAAATTATAAAAGCATATACTATAATTAAAAATAATGATAGATCATCACCACAAATATTTTTTTATTCTTGAAAATACGTCGAGAACAATTATAAATGTATTAACAGATATTCTATACATTTAAAGTTTTTATTTTAAAATTTTATTAATATATAATCTAACCCCGATAAATTATTTTTCTAAATCCGCCGCTACATACACCATGCTTTTCTTTAAAAAAAAAACATAAAATGTAGACAAAGATTACAACTCTAGGCAATGTTTGCAGTTGTTATTTGTTAACAAGAAGTTTTGCAGGTTGAAATGGTATTGCTTTATTTTTTCCACCAAGAAAAGAGAGAGAGAGAGAGAGAGAGAGAGAGAGAGAGAGAGAGAGAGGGAGAAAAGTACGTTTACAGGCTTCATTTTCTATTAACTTTCCTCATAATTAATTCACAATGGTGGTTGTTGGGAATTTTCACATGAAATTTGGGATTCATTGGATAACATTTTCATTTCGCATATAGGAAGGAAAGAGCCTGAAAAACACTAAAGAGAGATTTCCGCAGCAATGGCTGATGCCATAATCAGGCTACATGGCAGAGTGGTGGAACATGCGACGGCCTTTCAACCCACACAAATAGCTCCGCTGTTGTTGGCGCTGATGTTGCCTGCCGCTGGGTGACTCAATGTCAGCAAGTTTTTCAATGCTATTTTTAAATGAAGGATGAATTGGTGTCACTGCAATTGCATTGGCATCACTCATGCGCTCATCAAGCCAAGCTATGATATCACCAAACACGATATCTATGTTCTCATCAGGTTCCCCCGACGTCAAAGCGTGCCACATTCCTGGGTACAATTTGATAGTCTTGTCTCTGCTGCTGGCTCTTTCATACAATGCCTTGCTCACTTCTGGGTCTGTCACTGTGTCTGCTTCCCCATGCAACACAAAGAATGGAATCATAACCTGTAAAACATACGCCATTAATTAGTGATACCCGTCATCGATACATATATATTACTAGAATGCTCTTGTTGTTGTATCTCAAGTTTTTGCGCATTAATTCATCATTCACATAGATAATAACCTTGCTTAAACTGTCTTCAAGGCTCATGCTGGTTCTGAGCATTTCCAATGCTGTTTTCAACCTTGGTTTGTCTTGGTATATCAATTTGTTGTTCCTAATCTGCAACAATGTAAAGTGGCCATATATTATTATTAAATCAGTAATTCAATTACTTGAGTCAGATAATAGCTACCATACAAAATAGAGATATAAAAAAAAAAAAAAAAAACTCATCACCTCTTCACGTTTAATGGAGTCCTTAAAAGCAGAGTCAATGACATCTTTAGTGGGCACTATCTTCCATTTAGGTATGATCTCTTCCACTCTAGTTAATATATTCACAAGTACTGGATGTGGCTTCACTTTCTCTGATATCTAACATTTCGTAACACCAATCAGATCAAATCAACAAATGCAATATTAACTCATCTCTTTATATATAACAATATCTAATTAATATTGATTTGTACCTTACACATTGGTGCAACAAGGACAGCACCATTCCAAAAAGAAGGGTCCTTTTTGTGAAGCAGAAGGGTAACTGCTCCTCCCATTGACTCCCCATACAAGAATCTGGCCTTATCCGTGTACTCTTCCTGTGCTGGAAAATCATTGTGATAAAAAGAAATATACATATTTAGTGATGGATTTGACTGTATGTCTCGAGCGAAACACAAGATGATTGCGGCACTGGCATGATTACATATTACATACCACAGACGGACTTGAAAAAATCATCACAGTCATTAACGATGTTCTCGAACTTCTTGATGTAACAACGAGCACCTCTGGATCGACCATGTCCTTCATAATCAATACCAAACACAGCATATCCAGCACTGGCTAGCCTGGTTCCACATTCTAATCATTCAAATCATGATGTCATTAAATCCAGCCTTCAGCTTATATATTTTAATTAATTCACACCATTTATTTAAAAACTCCCCATTATCTTTCTCATACTAAATCTCAAAATGGGTCAATAACTCTCTGCTTCCAAAAACAATACCTATATGGCCAAAAAAAAAAACACGGTGCCTGTATTTCCAAAATTTAACACAAATATAATATTACATATGTATTTCAACCTTTTGTTCGCTAGCTAATTCAACTTACATCCATATATTTATTCCCTTTAAGGCAAGTTTAGGCAGGTAACCAAATTTACAATAACACATATAACATTACCTTTTGAAAATCCAACAACAACATTATAAAGCAAAAATGTCAATGAATGTGTGGAAGGCATGAAATATATTAAAATAAATGCAGCTTTAAATTATTAGGGACCCTTTCTTGTGTGGAATAAATCTAACCTCTAATTAATAAATTTAATCGTCCTTTAATATGTAGGTTAGATGTATTTTGGTGGAGCTACGAGTAAAATTGGAAGTTGGAAAGCAACCCAACCAATGAAAATTGATGATGTTTGCCAACCAAACCAACTTAGCTGACCAACATATTCAATTTTCAATTTCAATTTTCAGGTCAGCATGATCCACAAGTATCCTTAAGGAAACTTGTTGCCCAGTAGCAATATGAGGTGTCACAGAGAGTACGAAAATTATTTTGCGGTGCACTTAATAAAGCAAACATCGTTTTCAAAAGAAAATGAAATTTGCACATGGTTTCTAATTAAATAATTAGCCAAACTTATGTTTAGTTATAACTATCTAGTATTTTATATGATTGTATTGTTTACCTACACAAGGCAACTGATGGGTGCCATTACCAAACCATGCCCAAAAAAATTAAAAATAAAAATAAAAATAAAAATAAAGAGGAAGCTCTTATAGAGGAAAAAGCTCGCGGGAACGGGAGGGATCAAGAAGACGATGATTAAAAACAGTGATAACTGATAATATTAATCAATTTGATCACAAATCAGTAGTGCGCAGAGGAAAGGAATCCGCCAGTCTTGTGACGTCAATATAGGAAGGATGAGACGACACGTTTCAAAGAGGGTATGGGCATACTTTGCAAATGGGTTATTTATGTATAAATTTTCAATCATTTTTGTCTTCATTATTTTCAATAATTGCGTATAGCCGTATAGGACATAAAGTGTGTTAGGATAAACTCGTTCAAGCCATGGCAACTATTGTCAGTGTTTATCCAGGTCACGGCAGCCATTAGGATGACTAATTCAGAAGGAATAGGAAGGAAAAAGAGAAGGGGAAAAAAAAAAAAAGAAAAAAAGAAGGGCCGCAGCAATGTTTTTTCAATAATTTTTTGCAACAGAGAAATTTGTTTTGTTATTTGTTTTTGGATGATGACCAAATTCTGACGATGGAGGTTTCAGGAGTTATCTAAGTGTAAAAATTTGGTCAGAATAACTCATTTTGTAGGCAGGCGAACGTACAATGCGAATTGGGCAAAGAAATTCGAGCGAACAAAATAATTATGCAGGTTAAAGTACTTTGCATTTGTTTCTGTAAATAATGTAACATCATGCAAAGTTTGTAAATGGAAATTGAGATATATAGAACTGAATTTGGAGGAGATTTTTTAATTTTAAGGAGGGAGAAGGCAACAGCAAAACAAACAAATAAATAGGTAAATAAAAGTAAAAAAATTGAAGTGAAGGAGAAAAGGGTAGTTGAATAAGCAAACGCAATAGAATTTATTACCTCTCATGAAACCACTGCATTCCATGCCATAACCTGCATCGCCATTAATGAATTAAATAATCACAACCAACCCCCGTAAAAGAGTACAAAGAGAGAAAGAGAGAGAGAGAGAGATATCGCCTACTCCTACCGTGGCAAAGAAAAACAACAGCCTTTGGAGTAGAGAAAGGCAACCATCTGCAAGTAAAAAGCTGCACCCCTCTTGCATTCCTTATATATTCCTATTTGTAACAACAAATTATGTAAAAGAAACCATCCATAAATGGATTAATACTTAGACATAAATAAATAAACAAGAAAATGAAAATGAAATGGGTTGAAGATGAAAAAAGAGAGAAAAAGAAAAGGATTAATATAATACATGTATACCTCTTGATACTCAACGACCGTCTTGTTATTGGGATGAATCTCAACTTCCATCTTCATGCAAAAATATACAGATAGATATATATGTCATCCACCACCAATCACAATATCTGCTGCTATCTCGCTCAAATTAAGAAGATGATGTGATCTTAAACCGTATATATATATATATATGTGTGTGTGTGTGTTGCAAGGTCAAAGGCAGAAATATTTGTTGCTCAGATAAAAAGCAGACAACTTTTTTAATTTCTTAGGAGAACGAGAGGATGACTGTAAAAAGAAAAAAAAACACGAGACTCAAGAGCAAGCTAGCGAAAAGGAATGGCTCAAACTTTCGCACATGAAGAGAGAGAGTTATACTCTTATTATATAACACAGAATGGAGATGGAAGCCAAGGATTGTTTCTTTACACGTATTCATTTGTTTATTTAATTGTTTTGGACACGTCGGAAAGTTCCGTACCTGATGACGTGGCGTCGTCAAAATTCAGAGCCCCATACCCCGTAACGTATGTGTAGCGGGAGCCGGAGAACTTCGAGATTATGAGTTAAAGAATGCTGCCTCCAGTGACCCAGTCTCCGCTCCGACCAAATATATCAATCATCCCATTCCCCATCCCAATCTTCTTATCTCACGGATTTCCATACATGTTCCTGACCGACTTTTTACATCATTATCTTCTTGTAGAGTACGAAGAAATCCTTGCGTTTTTTTTTTTTTTTTTTCGCGTGGGAATGGGATCTTATCGTTTTGTTTAAATATTAATGTTAAGGGGATTTGATTGGGTGCTGACTGGGGGATTCGTACCCCAGTCAAGGACGAGAATTTGCTCTGGCCCCTTCATTTCGGGGAGTGTGCCACTGCCACAATTGGAAGGAACAGCTCATTCTGCAGACTCTGACCACCACTTTCCAACGCTGACACAAATCCGGATATAAAAATTTCGCTTTCACTGGGATTTTGAACAGCATCATAAATACACTCCCCACAATCGGACACATCTTAAGCCTGTAAACCACTTCCAATGTGATAGCAACTGAACCAATTCTTATTATATCAGAGTTTAATTGAAAGCAATTTAAACAACACTTTCACAAACCAACCAACCCTCATAAATCGTATCAACTGTCTGCTAGAACATGTACTAGTAATAATAAGGCGAGGGTTACCTTGCAGCTGCTATAAGATGCAGTCTTCTCAGTACTCGATGTGGATCTAAATGAGACCCACGGTCAAATTTGTGAGAATTACACCTTACAACAGCTGTAAGGTAGAAAGTTATTGATAATAATAATAGTAATCCTCAATAAATTCTATCATTATCATATCAATAAGAAAAGTCAATAGGAAATTTGTATATATGCAGGCGGAGCGCCCGAATCTGACTTTTGAAGCAATTGGCAATTCTATTTACTTAAAAGAATTTCATCTTAAAGAATTATTCTATTTGGAACACCAGAGCCCCTCCACTTCCCATGGCAAACAGTACTGAAGGTTCCGGAACTCAATTCTCGCAGGCCTTGAAAGTTAATATTCTTTATAATCTGCCAAAGTGATGAAGTGATGGTGATGGTGAGGATGGATTTGGTGGTCACGAAGATCTATGGGTGGTGGTAAACTGGCAATGATATGTTGGTGATGGTCAGGGGTGGAGCACAACTGAAAATTCTAAAGGAGCCAATTTTTTTCTTTTGAGATATTGATTAGTTTTTATTGGTGTTCTCATTATTGTTGTGCTGAGACGGTCATAAATTTGGGATATTGGTTGCATAGCTTCCAATTCTTGGGATTTGTTACTTAGCATGGGCTTAGTGGAACTGAAAAATAACTTTATCATCCAATATATAACATTTGTAAATTAATTGTGCAGGACCGACTTTTTACACTAATTTTTCATATTTTATTTGAAAACTCCAAAAAATTTTAAAATTCTACAGGTGCCATGGTATCCTTACCTAACCTTATATACCCTTCGTCCTTGGTGATGTGATGCTTGAGAGAGAATAAAGAATTTTAAAAAAATATTTTTACTTCTTATTGAGGATAATTTTGGCTA
Source organism: Citrus x clementina (assembly GCF_000493195.1). Taxonomy (NCBI): domain Eukaryota; kingdom Viridiplantae; phylum Streptophyta; class Magnoliopsida; order Sapindales; family Rutaceae; genus Citrus; species Citrus x clementina. The sequence goes on from NW_006262339.1 coordinate 45,819,446, forward strand.
ATCCATGTGTGGCTGTAATTTTTGGACGGCAAATGCTAAGTTACAATAATTGTAACATACATCTCTCATGTGAACCACATAAATTGTGGGTCCTATAATTTTGTGTGGTTCACATGAGAGATGTATGGTACAATTATTGTAACTTAGAGGCTCCCTTTTTGGACGCATTGCATTGTATTAAACATATAGCTAATACAATAAAAAAGTGTATAAAATATACTCCTGAAAGTAAGGTTTAGATTGTATTATATTAAAATAAAGTTCATATTTAAAATATAATCATTTAATTTTTATTATTTAGTAAATTATAATAAATTTAAATTTATTAAATATTAATGTATATTTATATTTTAAATGAATAATTTAATAATTCAATTTCAATAATAATAATAATATAAGATAGTAATAAATCTAAATATTTAATAAATAAGCGATAATACCTTATTTTACTTTCATTATTTAAAATCATTTTAATTATTTTACTTTAAATATGTAAAAAGTATTTTATATTTAATGATTTATTATTTGTTAAACAATTATATTTGACATTAATAAATAAAAATAAAATTACAATTTTATATTATATTTTTACAATATAATATTAAATTATACTATATTATATTATAATAAATAATATATAGAAATAAATTAGACTATAATATAATATTATTAATAATATAACATAATATTGTAATATTTTGTTATCTACTAATTATAAATTATTAAATTTTTGCATTGAAAGTTTAATATATAAAAATAATTGTTTAATAATTAACTCAAAAATAATAATAAAACCCTAGAATATTAATAAATTTAAATGATATTAATTTGATTTCAACATTAATATAAAATAATATTATTTTACATAATAATAATAAAACCATAGATGTTTATAAGTCTAATTCAATCGATATAAGATATTTTCTCTTGTGACCGATTCTTGTCATGTGATAAGATAACGTGTCTCTTACAACTGGTCATTGTCATATGATAAGATAGTGTGTCCCTCACGATTGATCTTTATCACATGCTAAGATAGTGTGACCCGTGTATGAGTTTAGGTCAGATACCATATAGAAGTTTATAAATTTAACTCAACCCAAATGTTAACAGAAGAGTTGAGAGTTGTCAAAGTCTTACATGTTCAACCTAATTCACTCGGTTGATGTGGGACATTTTTCCTAACAAAAACAAACTAGAGTACCTAAAATGTCTAAAATACTCTAAAATGCCTAAAAGCGGATTGGAACAAGAAATTTTAATCTCTGGCGCAGAAAACAATATTATGGTTAGGAATCAATTTAAGGCTACTTGTCCGCGAGGCTTTATGGCGAATCCAGTTTTAAGGCTAGAATGGAGAAATATTTCTACAGAAAGTAATGGCAAACAAGCTGAATGGAAAATATAGCATAATCAATCAATCACGAAATGACATGCAAATGTTGCATTAAATAGTCAAATTGAGGGCAAAAGTGAGAAACACAAAATATAATGCAATGCTAGGTTGTAAAATGTAGAAATAGCAGTAGTTGATAATGTGTATATCTTGCTTTGCTTTGTCCCCAGGGATCTAACAGCGTTGTGATAAGAAGAATGACATAAGCTGAAGGAATTAAGAGAAGGAACTAAGAAGGGCAGAGAAAGCAAAATTATTCTATATGGAGATGATTGAACAACAATTGCATCAAAATTTCGGCTTACAAATCATGAGCAGTCTATAACTCTCATCCATCATGTGCTTTAAATTATTACGTTAAATGTTTCATTTCTAATTGTTCGTAAGAAAGAATACATGTTTTTAACTGTTGCAACTTCTCAAAGGCCAAAAAAACTATTTTCCCAGTCTCAAATGTGACGGCAACATTGCATATTTCAGATGACAATTTCCATATAGCCATCTGAGGGAAAAAAATAAAATAGGTGGCATGAAAATTAATGGTTGATCAAACAAAAGAACATGAGTGAGAATCATCTTGATCTACCCATCAGAATTTCATTAGGAAATACTCAGTTTGTTCTGGAGTAGTCAGCAGCAGCACTGAAGGCAGAGACTATGCCCGCCACACCAATGACCTGCGTCCATCTCCGTGTCCCAGCAGCAATAGCAGCGCCTGTCACAGCACCAGCAATGAGAGCATTTACCTGTAAGAAGGGAACAATGACAACTTCCATGAGTATATCATATGCAATGTCCACATCTCATGATTCTAATAAAGCATCAGAAAGATCATGTTGATCGAATCTTTCGCATTTCTGATTATATGATACATGAACTCCTGTTACGAACAAACACTCCTGTCCTACGCAATAAGTCAGGGACCAATGGTAATTGACTACTTTGTACATGTAGATTGTATGGACTTCAAATACAATCTTATTAAATTGCAAGCATTTAGCTGGCGGCAGAAAACAAATAATTCAACTGGAAAAATGAAAGAACCACAAATAAAAGGAGTCTTTCATCATCCCAGGGTGTACCATATTTTCTGCCACATCATTGAGGTAAAAGGCTTTGAATCTACATCACGGAATCCTCTCACAGAGAATTGACATGTATTATCCTTATGAACCACCTACAATTTGTTAGCAGACAATGTCCAAATTTCCACGTGCATCATAGTGCGTATAACCTAAAATTTATCATCTAAACAGCAACAAAGAATCAGTAACAAACACCTTGAGGACATCAAAACATTAGCTAGCACAGTTGAGAGAGAGAGAGAGAGGTTATAATAGTAACTGCCTTAACTTCTAAAGGAATTGGAAATAGCAGGTTGAGGAGAATTGCTACAGGAATCAACTAAATAATCTCTAATGGGACTCCGTGCTTGATGCTTTAAAAAATTTGTGCTCCATAAAAATTCATGCCAAAGTCAACCCATCTGGCATTCAAGAAGATTTAGGTATCAGACAAACAGATTTGAGGCACTTAAATGTCGATACTGATTGTACAATTTGACAAGCTAATATTTGTGTCTACACAAATACCCAAACATCAAAAGAAATCAAATTGAAAATAATGATGGTTGACTAACCCAATCATTCTGCTTCCTGTATCTCTGAATCCCACAGCGGGTACTAGAAAAAACACCAGCAACAAGTCCTGTGCAATAATAGAAAATGCAAATATGAAAAAATTGCTTAACAAGAAAGATATGGAATAAATTGCAAACAAGAAGCAATGAAAAAGGTGTTGACAAGTCCATTAAGACAAGAAAAATGCTCTATGAATGTGATGAAAGAGAGAGAGAGAGAGTAACCACAGAGACACTGGTGGCGGTGAAACATTAAGATGTGGGCAGAAAGAAAATGAGGTTAGGTTGCCTCCTGGTTACAACACGTGTTAATTCTGCGACATTGCTCAAATTATATAAATAGCTACCAAGTCAAAAAGCTCAGAAACTAATCTCTGACTGAAAATTGTGGCATGACATAGACTAGAATTACTGATTTCAGAGGATTTTTAAGATCCTGAGATATTGATACAGTCACAATGCTGAGAAAATCTCTAAAATACATAAGGAACGGACACTGATGTATTTTAGAAGGTGCTTACAATAAAATTTTGTAATGAACTTCATGACATGGCCTTAAAGCTAATTGAAAGTCATCCTGAAAGCTTGTTACCTTCCATTAAAAAATCAGTAACTACTACAAGTGAGCCTTAAACTCCAAGTTTAGATCGCAATAACACTAGGTGTATTCATGCAATAAACAATTAAACACAGTAACCACCATATGATTAAAAACACATTCACTTACCACACTGAAAGCCGTACTTACCAATTGATTTTGCCTGCACAGCAGATAATATATAAGGAATAAGCAGAGTAGCAATGGCGCATCATATAATTTTGAAACTAACTAAAATATATAGTACCACGAATGAAGCTCGAGTGATGCCGCTTAGACCTGTATTAGGAAGCAAACAAAGCACACAGCTAAAATCAACACACAGAATTGAATTCCTGAATCAACTGGAGAAAATAGCAAGGCGAGAACTTAGCTTAAAAAATTAAAGCGAGTGAAAAAGAGATTTAATTGATTTAATTTGGATTTTGTAAGCATTATTACCTCTTTTACGAGCTAGCTGTGGACCTGCACACAGTCCCCAAATTGCACCTGCCTAAAAATAGAATGCGATATTATATTCGAGTAAGCAAGCGTTTGGTGAAACTTTTATTGAATTTATATTACGAAATCGTAAATAGATTTTCGTTACCGTTCCGATACGGAGGATGGCATCAACAGCAAGTGACGAACACGGAACGGCGTCGATGAGCTCTTCTTCCATCTCTCATTTCCGATTTTATCTCTAATTTCCCAATTTCAGACGAAAGCCGGGCGGTTATTTTGGTGATGTGTCAGTAATTCTGTGTAAACGACGCCATTTTGACTGGGGTTGGTAAAATTCCGATCCGGGCCCGGATATTGCAATGCCCGGACCCGACCGGGATGTAATTTTCAAACACCCAGACCGAGTTTAAAAATTCCTGCATCCGGTCGGGTTTTTGTGCCCGAATTTTGTATTTTTTTTAAACTTTAATTTTGTAATTTTATGTGTGTGTATATATATACTTTTTTTATTTTTTTATAATTTTTAAATTTATTTCAATAAAATTAGACGAGAAAATATAAACTTTAAATATTTAAAAATTTACATATATGTAATACATGAATCAAATAAATATTAGTATTTTAAATAATATATATTTTATAATTTTTTTCATAAAATTTGGGTTTCAAACTTATAAATTGATGTTAAGGACCAACTCGGCTTCATACTCAAGTTAAAAATTATCCGACCCACATCACTTGGGTCCAATTTGGGTCTGGACTAGGCAAGTATTTTTGGCACTCCTAATTTTAACTGTTACAATCATAACAAAACGTCAATTTGCCGAAACGTCACCTTAAAAATGGATTTACTATATAATACAAGCTAACATAATATAATTTGCCAAATTGGCATGCTATATGTCAATAATTAATTGATAAATAAAGGCCAAACATGGCTCATATAATTGTTTCTGCTTTCGTTTTTTTTTTTTCCAAATGATTGAAGAGTTGAAGCCTATAAAAGGCAGACAAAACTATACACAAAATAATGAGGTTTTGAGTTTATTTAAAATACACATACGTATATATATATACATACATACATAAGTAGGTGCATTTTTAATTATAAAGTTTAATAATAAAACTGTGATGGATTATATGCTCAAAACATATTACTATTACATATTTGGGAATGATATATTTATTTTTTTTCGAGTAAATTTTTTTAATTTTGCTAAAACTATTGTTTTATTGAATAAATTATTTTGTACTATAATTCACTTTTAAATATTGCAATTTTAGACATTTAAAAGAATATGTGGTGGAGAGTTAAAAAGAAAAATAAAGAAAGAAAGAAAATAAAGAAGCGACATCGTTTGGTCCAATGCTGAAACCCTAGTTAGCCCACATAGCTAACCCTCCTTTTTATACGTTCGTTCTTGAGACAGCTCCAAGCTGCAGTGCTCTTCTCCTGTAAATTGTACAATTCGTAGTGCGGCGGAGCAGAGACGGGAAAATGAGTCGCGGAGCAGCAGCAGCAGGGGTGAAGGGGAAGAAAAAGGGAGCGACCTTCGTGATAGACTGCGGGAAGCCTGTGGAGGACAAAATCATGGACATTGCGTCCTTGGAAAAGTTCCTCCAGGAGCGGATCAAGGTCGGCGGCAAGGCTGGTGCCCTTGGGGATTCAGTTACCGTCACCCGTGAGAAGACCAAGATCACCGTCACTTCTGACAGCAACTTCTCTAAGAGGTACTTTATTTGTTTTTTTTTATGTGCTCTTTTTAATCTATTATCGTGTTGACGTTTAAATATTAGGATTTTATTTAGGGTTTAGGAAACTAGATCGCTTAAATGGTGATGGTGATGGTGATATGAACTCAGATGAATCCATGTATGTAGATAAACCCTGCTTTGTAAATCTTGCTGTTGTAAGAAGTTTTTATTTGATGCTAGTGGAACCGCTGGTGATTGGAAACTTGTGTACTGAAGTTAAAGTCAACCATATGCTTCAGTGATGGCAACTATGTAGTTAGGTGACGATTGATGTTATTTTGGAATTCAACATTTCTGATAAGCATCTTGGTTTTGTTGGCTTTCACATTGACACTCCTCGTACTCAAGTGGTTTTGTCTGGACATCTGTGTTGCAAATGACAGTTTTATTTGAGGATAGTTCTTTTCTAGCCATTTCAAGGAGACCTTCCATTAGCATTACAATGATGTTGTCATTTCATTAAGGGTTCCTTTTCTCGCTGGTCCATCCAATCTGGATAGATGTGTGATTGACTGATTGCATTGTGATGGGCCAGCTGCTTTATATTGTAGTTAGGGCATCATAACGTTATTTTGAATTTTCAATGATAGTTACAGTAATGGTATAGTTTCTCATAATTTTATTTCAATGGAGATTTTGAATTGTATTCCTTGAGAAGTTGCATTTCTTTTTCGTCTTCACGGTGCCACTCCATTGTCATGTTCACCATTCCTATATTCTAATTTCAGGTATCCTATGCCCGGTAAATTTTCATTTTTGTCATTAATTGTTTTCAGGTATCTTAAATATTTGACCAAGAAGTACTTGAAGAAACACAATGTAAGAGATTGGCTCCGAGTGATTGCTTCAAACAAGGACCGAAGTGTCTATGAGCTGCGATACTTCAACATTGCTGAGAATGAGGGAGAGGAGGAAGACTGAAGATCCATTTCAGTATTTCCTCATATTATATCTATTCTGATTACTTGTTCTAGCTCTTTTTTCTTTTTTTCTCCTGCGATCAAATCTGTGGACTTGTTTGAATTGTTTATGAGATCATTCTTAGTTTATGTTCTGTTGAAATTTTGTTTACTTTTTAGATATATGTTTTTTTTTTTTGGGTTGTATAAGATGCTTTAATACTATGCCAGTTTTTTCTCAAGTGGTTGGTTATTTAGTGGTGGATATTGTTATTCACTCGTAACTTTGTATGATCAAGCCCACCTGTGGTTGGGACTCTCAGTCATTTTGAGCTAGTAAGGCATTGTTTGTGCTGCTTTTCCCACAAATTTAGTTAATAGCTTGTTGCTCAGCTGCAAGAACAGCACTTGTGGTGATTGGTGATTGTTAAACTCATTTCCGTTTCTCAGTGAAATGGGAGAATTAATGTCAGAAGTACCATGCTGTAATGTATTATATAGTTGTTAGCTGGACATTGGCGTTGTCTTCAGAGTCAAATCTTGTGGGGGATTTGAATTGGATTGATGAATTAGGTAACCTTTGAATGGCTGATGTTTGGTTCTAGTTAATTACTATTTAGGATTTGCTGGGGCTAAAAGGTCAGTCTAACAACTCTTGAGGGTAGAGCTGATACTTACTGGCTAAATTTATGGATGCTGAATATCAAAGTCAAAGAAAAGTTTAACAGCACATAGTGCTGAAAACAGTCACAGTAAAGCGACGCTTGGTCACAAGTATGAGGAAGTGGCGCTACTTATGGCAACCCAGACTGGCAGTGGCAGTGATGATAAATAACTATGGCTGGAATGTTCGCTCTGGCCTCTGGGGGTGGAGGTGATACTTACTGGCTAAATTTCATTAAATAAAATTATTCAAATAATAAACTAATTAATATTTTTTAAGTAAATCATGAATAACAAAAAAATAAATTACTTGATTAAAAACAATGAATAAATCATTTTAAAGTTATAAATAAAAGTGGTGTAATAAATTATGGAAGGTATAACAAATGGAAAAATGTTTTTCTTCACATTATCTAATCTTTGCTAAACCCATATGAAAATTGGGATTAATAATTCCATGGATTTAGGATTAAAATTTAAATTTAGTCCATCAACCCAATTCATGTAGATTAATGTTTTATCTTAAAAATTAGTCCAACCTATACTTAATTTAAGCCCCCAAACATAATAAGATGGATAAGTGAAATTTCATCCGAAGAATTTCAATTGCTGTGTTGACGTGGCTTGTATTTAAGCAGCCGAATAATAAATATCGAGTTGGGTATGCTTTTGTTAATACTTAATAGCGTCACTCGGTATCTTTTTAATTTTTTCAATTTCCAGAACGTTGTCCATTCATATACAGGCTGCTTCATTTTTCTTTTTGGGCTTTTTCATTTCGGCCCAACAGTTGTTGAATGCTATATTTGTACGTAAGAGTGCGCTGTTAAGACCCATCGTTCATGGGCTTCGCTTTTTTTTTTTTTTGTTACCCCCTCTAAATCATCAATTTAAAATTTTAAATGTGCTCCATAAGTCGTAAAAATTTAAAATGTTCGATTGTTCCGTACAAACTCAGATAGATTTGTGTTCATGCATACGGCAACAGCTGTAAGAGTTTCCACGTGAGACTCAATATATTTTCTTTTCTAAATAGTGATAGGTAAAGATAGAATTTTTTTTTTAATTCGTGTGGATGGAATATGTATTTTTCATTCCCCAGTAAATATTTAATTATAATATACATATTTTAAAATAAATATAAATAAATTTTGGCACAATATATCAGTTTCTTAGTTGTCGGTTTGTGAAAATTACTTTTTGAGTACGAATTTTTGTATTTGTTATTCTGTCTGTTGCTTTGTTTCCTCATATCTCTTTCAAAAGTGGCTGAGTCTGTCAATGTCGTTTCCTTTCCTATTTCCTAGATAATTTACAAGTTTGTTCGCATTGGTGTGGAACATTATTGATTATTGATGAATGAAATTGGGATAAAATATAATAAATTCTTGATCCATTACTGAATGAAAAAAAGTACATAGAAAGAGTTGGCGTTACGACTTTCTAAGAACTTTCCATGTAATTTAATTTAATTTTATAATAAATTTAAAAATTAAAATAAAACTAACATCAAGGTGTTAAAAGATAAAAAGTGGGGACCGAATCTTCGATCCCTCTTATGGAAACAAGTTAATTTAACAACTTTGCTGACAATTATATATTTTGATTTGGTCAGAAGAGTCCTCCGAATATTCTGTTCTTAGATTAGAAGGAAGGCTAGAATGCCAACAGTTGTCTATTATTGAATTCACGATCTTTTTGTTTTGTTCTGACAATGTTAAGATAGTGGGTGCTACTTCATCAATCTTACTGATTAGTATACCCGTTGTATTTGCTTCTCTGGATAGTTGGTCTCTGCCATAATGTGATGTGTTTCTAATGCCAATAAAAAATACATGTGCGGCTTGGGGAAGGATTTTGTTTACCTATTTAACAAGAAAGTTTTCTACCTAATAAATAAAATACATTATATAGTCCATTTTAAGAATTGGCGACTTACCCGTCCAATGACCTTGGCACTGGGCGTTCCCTAGCTCCTTGATAGGGATGGCAATGGGCACCGCCCGCAGCGGGTTTGCCATTACCAAACCCAAACCCGCACAAAATTTAAATTACCAAACCCACCCGCAACCCGCAGCGGGTTTTAATTTTTTTTAAAAAACCCACCCGCAGCGGGTTTTAACAATTACCAAACCCGCAATGGTATCCGGCGGATTTTTTGCGGGTTTCCGTATTTAAAATCACAAATATTTAATATATAAATTTATAATAATAACCTCAAGTTCCATATAACATATTCAATTTTATATTTAAACAGTGTAAATGAAAAATTAAAATTTCCACATCAATTCAACACAAATTCTCAAATTTAAGTATAAATTATACAAATCTATTTAAAAAACACAAACTAATATCTAAAAATAATAATTACATTTCATATTATCATTTAAAACAAGATCAAAGAGAATATATTTATTTTATTCACCACCATAAGCACCCATCTAACACAATGCCTAAAATAATAATTAAGATTAATATTTTCAAATACTAATTCGAAGGGAAATGCTTTTAGTTTTCTTTAGGTTATGACTTTAGAATAAGAGATGAGCCATATACACACATACACAACTTTGAGCCTTTTGCTATTTGGTAATTTGATTAATTACATTATTTTCTTTATATATTTTTATATTTAAATTAAATTAAAAATATTTGAAAAAATTATTGCGGGTTTGGTGGATATCCATGCGGGTATCCACCGGGTATAAGGTTAATACCAAACCCACCCGCATCCATATGCGGGTTTTAATTTATAATACTAAATCCGCCCGCAACGGATAAAATTACCCGCAACGGGCGGGTTTTGGCGGGTGGGTTTGGGCGGGTTTGCGGGTTTGCGGGTACAATTGCCATCCCTACTCCTTGAGAACTGAGAAGCAAAAGGCATGAAGATATCTCTTCTATGACTATGGATCATTTTACCAGACTAGTAATACCGTAATGTGATTCAATAACGTGAAACATGCGTGAACGTGGGCCCATCTCTGTGGGGAAGTCGCCAATGTGATATTTTGAAAGTATCCTTTCCTACTTTTGTTTTTGTTAGAACGAAAATATTAATAAAATATAAAAAAATATAAATTTTAATATATTAATAAATAAAAACTTTTATAAAAAAATTATATATATATATATTTTTATCTTTTACTACATCCTCACTTTAACGTATTATTATTATTATTATTAATCAAATGATGCTCACTGTGCTGAAATATGAAGTAGAGATATTTACATTATTTAATTGTTTATCAGCAAAATATCTTCACAGTGTATAAGCTTCCGAAAAGTGGAATTACAAACTCGGAATACTTTGTGATTATTCATTCTCATGGAAAATTTAAGACTTATTTAGTAGTGAAGTTAGATAATTATAGTTTTAAAAATTATAGTATTAAAATATTAACTGTTGTGACTTAAAAATTATGTTGATTTGATTTACTATTTTTGTAATGAAAAATTTATAATTTTTTAATTATTTTTTAAAATTATTATTTAAAAATTATATTTACTACATACAATTAACTTTTATTTTATAAATACAGTTTTTTTAAATAAAAACTTTAACTTTTAAATTTAACAACGTCTTAAAATTGTTAGATATTTATATTGCTATCTTTATTAACCGAGTGTGAGGAGAGGGCTTCATTTTCATACATCGCTATGCAATCACAATACTTGCATTCTAGAATTGGTTGGATTCATTCAGCAAACGGATAATCTAATCTGATCACACATGAAATGAAATGAAATTAAAAGGTTAGATAGCTCGCGATGGGTAGCTTGTTTTGTATACTGATTGGGGAAAAACTGTGGTGCAATTCTGATATCGTATCATAGTTACATTCAGCCGTTGGATCTTAATAGACCTCACTCATCTAAGTAGATTCAACGTCTAAATGCTACGGTATCACAGTTGCACCGTAACCGAACCCGACTGATTGATACCTGTAATTTATTAATCACAATTTGTATTATTAAATAATTTATTAATCACAAAAAAATGTAAAACGACAACCACTAGAATTTAAATAGTGGAATTAGAATTGGTTACGAGTCCAATTGTCATGGACCCACAGCAGCAAGAGCTTTACAGCTGAATTGTGGTTATAAAATGAACCCCCATAGTGTAGGCAGCGGTGATTATATATGCATCTCCAATCGATTGGTTTGTTTCTTGAAAGATCAAACAGCATTTGATTATTTTTGTTATTATTATTTTTACATGCAGAATTTGTTGTAGTAACTCCATTACCATATCTATCCTTAAACCCGAGTCACCTGCTGTTTCTTTTACTTGCTGTTTTGTGTATTTGAACTAGATAAATCATTATTCGCCGTCGCCGGCGTTCAAGGGTGAGTCTCCGACGACCTTCTCCGTTTTCTGGTAAATTTTTTCTGAATTGATTCTATCTTACAACTTCAATTTGATAAATTTTGTTATATCTCATTTCTTTCCTATGTTTTTGGCAGCTTGAAGCTTCTGAGCTCCATGTTTGCATGTTTTCAATTTTTGTAACGATTTACTCTGTTTTTTGGCTTTAAATTATTCTTACTTTTATTATTTTTATCCTGTGCTGTTTCATTGATATTAATTTGTTTCACTCGTGTAGGACATGTATGGTAAGCTTTGTAGCGACAGATTGTCGAGGAACCAAAATTTGTTGAATTATTTTGTTCCTCTTATTCAGCTAATTGTGGGATTCTTGATCGGGACAACATCTGTATGAATTGTGAGTCCAATTCCTTAACGCTTAATGACTGAGTGGGTTTTGTTGGAGTGAAATGAATAATGAATGTGTGAAAACGGAAATTCAGATGCTAATTTTTAGTTGACCGAAGAAACTTTATCCCCCACTCTGGAAATGATACTGAACTAAGATGGAGAAACTCTCACTGAACTAACACTACTTATTGTGGGAATAAGATTATTAAGCTTAAATGTTTCAGTGCTTGGCATGTTCAACATAAGCATCAAATTTAATGCTTATTATGTAGCTATTTGATTTATACTCATATTTATTATTGAAATATCATCCGATTGCATTTAACTTTTCCATCATCTCAGGCTCCTTTATGCTGATGGAAGAATTTTTTATGTGATAAACGTGAACTGCAACTTGGGGTTGATATAAAGATGGCCTCTATACATACTCAAGCCATTGAGAGCATATCTAGAGCTTTCAATATTTTGCATTATGAAAAATGTGAAAGCTACTTGCTTTTCCGCGGGGAAACATCTCTTGGGGATGGGTTCCGGGCCTTTTTATACTTTCTTGGCCTTGCTTACTGTTTTATTGGATTGTCAGCAATAACTGCTCGGTTTTTTCGTTCTATGGAGAATGTTGTGAAACACTCGCGTAAGGTGGTAGAAATAGATCCAGTCACTAAAGCTGAAGTTGTTAGATATGAAAAGGTGTGGAATTACGCCATTGCAGATATTGCCCTGCTGGCCTTTGGGACTAGCTTCCCCCAGATATCATTGGCTACAATTGATGCCATCCGAAGCATTGGAAACCTGTATGCAGGAGGTTTGTTTCTTATGTAATGTTTTACATCCTATCTTTAACTATTTAAATTGGACTTGCATATTCCATCTCAATCTCTTTCTGAAGCATATCTAATGTCAGCTGGATTTGAAATTCAAGCTTACTATGTGCATGATCTTATCCATTTTGACTTTTCCCGCCTACCAATAAGGTGCAAAATATCTTCTCTGCTACACATATTATTGTACACTATAAATTCTACTTCATAATTAGGTTTGGGTCCTGGAACGCTCGTTGGTTCTGCTGCATTCGACCTGTTCCCCATCCATGCTGTTTGTGTTGTAGTTCCAAAAGCTGGAGAACTGAAAAAGATATCTGATATAGGAGTTTGGCTGGTAGAGCTTTTTTGGTCTTTCTGGGCTTATGTCTGGCTATACATAATTTTAGAGGTAACTTCAAGCAATGTCCTCTCACTTAAATGCTTCATAATTTGTGTAGTTTAAAATATTGAAACAAAAAGTACTAACTCTTATTTCTCTGTTGTGTCCATTACTTAATATTTAAATCAAAACCCCTTAGAGGATGAAATTAATCATGTTAACAAGAAGTTCTGACTTAATGCTTCAGGTATGGACCCCGAATGTGATTACATTTTGGGAGGCCTTACTGACGGTATTGCAATATGGATTGCTTCTGATACATGCTTATGCTCAAGACAAACGTTGGCCTTATTTATCACTTCCTATGTATGTTTTCAGTTTATCACTTCCTTTGTATGTTTTCAGTTTTTTTGTCTTTCTGGTCCGTTTATTTGTTTAGCAATTTAGTTTTTCTGTGCTTGCTGTTTTGCTCATCTCTTTTGCAATGTTTGCAGAGCAAGAACTGAAAGGCCAGAGGATTGGGTTCCACAAGAGACCACTTCATGTAAAGATGAGAACTGTGATTATGATGAGTGCTCTGAAATACTTCAACTTGGTGAAGATGAAAATAGGGGCGTTGTTGATATATTTTCCATTCATTCACCGAATGGGGCAGTTACCAGTATGATAAATCACATGTTTTTATGCCGTAGACTGAATATGGTTTTAGTGGTAACTATGCATTTCAGCATTCCAGCAGTCTATTTATATTTCTGTTAGTTGTCTTGAAGGAGCAATGACTCATGGCAATAAACACTGAAGCTCAGGTTATAGTTTTCTTTTAATCCATCTTATTTTATTATTTCTTTGATTCTTCGTATAAAGGTCCACTTGTTAGAAAGCCATCAAATATATATATTTTTTTTTCAAAAAACCCAGACTCCTGCTCTGACCCAGAACATGGGTCTGCACCGGCCAGGATCTAGACTGTGGGGTCAGTTGGGCCCCCCAACTCCATGACCCATGAGACAACAAAGGATGGAAATTTTAAGCTCACAGAAGTTATATCAGTGTCCTTAGTAGTGGCTATAGAAGATCAATAAGTCCTAGCAGAAAAGTGTATGTGGTGAGTTAAGTGGGTCTCAAGGTAGGGAGGATGAAGAATGATATATTACAATAGCTGTTATCATGTTGTGTCTAATTTGCATCATATTGGTATCCAATGTTTCTAGCCTCTTTCACCAAAGATCTTGATTAACCAATCTGGAAAATGCATCCTTGTAGGTCCACTGTATCAAAAAGTGCCTGGAAGTGAAGATGTTGCGGAAATTTCCAAGGAATCTTTCCGTGAGGAAATAAATTCAGAACTTCCTCATGTGCATGCACTGTGGAAACAGCAATTTGTGGATTCAATTGCGGTACCATAATTTTAGCTGTATTTTAGATTTCTTCAAAATCATATTTTGAGTTCAAGAGTCACTCCTCAATTCTCAAGAGTCACTCCTCAATTCTCAAGAATCACTCCTCAATTCTCATTCTTTCTCTCAACGCAATACCATTAAGAATGGATCAAATATTTTTCCTTCAAAACAAAAAAATGAAATCTTCTCAATTGACTCCGTACTGGAAGCATCCTAAAATTGTAGTTTGTTCAAAACTATTTCCAGTTGTATTTCAGAAAACATCAACCATTGCAGTCCCTGGAATGCAACTTTGACTGTTTAAAATGCAAGAGAAATATATTCTGGTTGGGGATTTTCGAAAGTTTAGACTCACGAGGCGGACATTTGAGTTCACCTCTTCATGCTTGTTCATATTGTTAAATTGAATTTATTGTTGATATGAAAATTTTATTAGAATAGGATTGTTGGGACTCCTTTGGTATGATTTATTAATGTCTACATTGTGTAGTTGCACACTAGTAAGTTTTAGTGGTTTTTCAGTATTAAATGGTTCCTCTTTTTCATTTTTTTCCAAGCATAGTAATAGATCCTCACAAATTATTTCTAATTTCTTAAACAGTTGGAAAGCCCAGAATCTAGGAAAATGAACAATATTTATCTACGGCTAGCCAGGATATTTTGGCAATCTCTCCTTGTGCCATGGAGAGTTCTATTTGCATTTGTGCCTCCTTATCATATTGCTCATGGCTGGATAGCCTTCATTTGCTCTCTAATTTTCATCAGTGGGATAGCTTACATTGTTACGAAGCTCACAGATATTATAAGCTGTGTCACAGGTATCTCTCCTCACCAGGAATGTCATTATCTACTTTCTTTAGTTGATGGCGAATATGGTTTTTCTTATAGTCTAGCTGCTGAAGATCCTCCCTTTATTATTTACCCTACTTTCTTGCAGGTATAAATGCTTATGTCATAGCATTTACAGCATTAGCAAGTGGAACTTCATGGCCAGATTTAGTGGCAAGTAAGATTGCTGCTGAACGGCAGATAACAGCAGACTCTGCTATTGCGAATATCACTTGCAGGTTTTGCTCTTAGAACCTTATGTCAGATCCTTGTTGCATATTAATTTCAAATAATGGTCAACAGACCTTACAGAATAACATAACCTGGCTGATGTTAGTATTTCCATGGCATATTGTATTGATTTTTCCTCATTTTCTTTGCAGCAATTCTGTGAATATTTATGTTGGCATTGGCATTCCGTGGTTGATTGACACTGCATACAATTTCATAGTCTACAAGGAACCCTTGCGGGTCCAGAATGCCGAGGGACTCAGCTTTTCATTGCTTGTATTCTTCTGTACTTCTGTGGGTTGCATTGCTGTTCTGGTGTTAAGGCGTCTAACGCTGGGTGCAGAGCTTGGTGGTCCAAAACTCTGGGCCTGGGTTACCTCTGTATATTTCATGCTGCTTTGGATTATTTTCGTTGTGCTCTCTTCCCTCAAAGTGTCTGGAATCATATGAAAAATGGAAAATATTCTCATTAAAATTTCCCCCATTTTTTATCCTTATTCCTTCCCGTATGTTTTGATTCCATACTATAGATTACAGATTCGTCATAGTTTTGCCTCAATCAGCGAGAGTTTTGATTTGGCTATTGCAAGATTGGGCCGAATAATGATGTTTATACAAAAAGTACTACCACAATATTAAATACAAAAGTACTTTTCTATTCTTCAGTGAAATATTTTTTATTTTGTAGTGTTTTTTTGTCTTTTACTATTTATATATATATATATATTTTTTGGGTACATATATCACTGCTTATTGAGACGGCTGTGGGAAAGAGTACAAGACACTTGCAATTGCTGTGGGGGTAGAAGGGTGGATTCCTCTTATTTCAACGTTAACTTACTCATTTAAGAATTAAAACGTTCCACTCTGGAGTGAGAAATGAAATTCTCACTTCCATGGAGAAATGGGAGTGGGGTAATTTTTAAAAACCACCTTAAGGTTTACCTTTGCTACACCTAGAGAGAATATATGCATATATTGACAATATCTCCTCTGGCCATGTATAAGAGTTAGGCACCCGTTAGGTAGTTGAGGGAATGTTAAAAAATGCCCTTCACAACACATTTCAAGGAATGACAAGATTATTTAGTATTGTAGATGATTTTTACATTTGGCGCCAAATGGGTTAGCGTAGTGAAAAGACTATTATACTTTTATGAATTTTTTTTCGACATTACACAATCATATAATTAAACAAAACTGAATTCAGTGTTAAAAAGACCAAAATGAGGCAAACCAACCACAAACACTTCACCATCAATTACTGCCTCAATATCAAACTAAGTTGCATAAGCATTAATATAAATAATTAGCCCAACCTGGTCAATATATTGCATCTTTTATACCAACAATCTTAAATGTAGCAATGTAAAATTAGATAAGTAATGGTATGAACTCTGACATTGCAGATTATGCATGAAGAAAGATAACACTAAATTTGGAAATATATATTTTGGCTGTAATGTTAATGTATGCTAGGAATCAGGAGTGTTGTATGGATAGGGTAAGTTTTGATTTCCCTAAATTCTCAACTTAATAAAATTCATTGTTAATATTAATTGTTACTAACTCTCAACTCACTGCCTACAAGCTTTGTGTAACCAATTTTCTCTTATATCTTAATGACAACCTCAAAAACCAACGGCCAAGCATCTTAGTTTTACCATGAAGTACAAACATTTACACTTGTATAATCAAATAAGCATCAATTTACCAACAAAATTCAGTTGTTGGAATCAGTCTATATAAAACATTAAAAAAAAAAAAACAACAACTAGCAAGCGGTTGAATTTTACATAGGCTACACATTTGTAAAATAATAAGTAAGAAAACCAAACATAAGCATTTTTCTCAACAAAAACTATGCATTCTCATAAAAAGCAATTGGAAAAATAGATCAAACAAATTTCAGTAAACATTCATATATCACGGTCCAAAATCATCAAGAATTAATCTGTTTTCATAGTTTACATAACATAACCAATGGTTATCAACGTAAAAATCAATTCATTTTCGGTCACTGCTTCAATTTGTGAAAACCCTAAAACAAAATCCAAGAAAATAATAAAACTCAACTTCAATTGTAAACTTCCATAAAAATACACATCTTTCACGTTTTCAATCAGTGACTGTTCAGATATCGGTCATCGTTAGAATTCAGTTCAAAACGTAGTTGATCTCATAGATTTGTTAGCTTAGTGTATCACAAAGTGCCTCAACTATTGCTAAATTCAGCGGGTATTAAGTTATGTTCAGAAAAAACAAGAAGAAATGAAGCTAAGCATTGTCCGTGGGTTTGAAAATGGGTTACTACCCCCCTCGGGTTTCACTAGCTTCAAAGCATCATGTGCATTCTCTAGTTGCTCTTGTCTAATCATTTACCGTATATCAGCTTTTGTAAGATTTAAAAATTAAAAAATGGGGCATTTACATTGTTGCCCTCAACTATCTAATGGGTGCCTAACTCTTATACACAGCCAGGGGGGATATTGTCAATATATGCATACATTCTATCTAGGTGTAGCAAATGCAAACTTCAAGGGTGGTTTTTAAAAATTACCCAATGGGAGTGAGATCCACTTCCACCTCTATTTTTTAACCTTTTATTAAATATAATATAATTATATTTATTAAAATAAATAAGTTATATTATTTGAAAATAAAATTACATTTATTAAAAATAATAATATCAAACTTATTTATACACAATATTATCATATTTAGTTAAAAATAATATTATTATATTCATAGATAATTAATAATATTACTATATACTATAGTTATTTAAAAATATAATATTATTTTATTTATTTAATACTAATAATTAGCTTATTCTAAGAAACATTAATTTTGTACTATATTCTTAATAACAATGTTTTATTTGTATTGCTTTTTAATTTACATAATTAAGAATATTGATAGTTATTATTATTAATTTATATAATTAAAATTAATAATTTATTTTACAAAGATATTTTTAATTCAATATGTAATTAAAAATTACAATTCTTTAAATAAGGGTAAAATTATTGTTTGAAATAATTCACTCCAATCTAAAATAAAGTAATATTACAAATATATTTACTTTGTAATTAAAAACTACAGCTCTTTAAATTAACGTAAAATACACTCAATTCAAGGCAAGCACATAAAATTATTTAAAAAAATATACACAAAATAAAATACTAATTCTTATTTTACACTCTCATAGTCACTCCCATTCTTACTTCACACTCTTAATTTTAGAATTCATATTCTAATTCCATAAGTAAACGCTACCGGAAACTATTGCTGTAAGAGTTCGATGCTGGCTTTTCATTTCAGCTAATGAAAATATAATCATCCACAAGCTTAATCTATATATCTGCCGAGTGAAAATATAATCATCCAACTGTCTGCTTTACAAAATAGGTTGTGGGTACTCTCTTATACGTGAATTTTATCTTTCCTGATGTTAAACTGTTCAAGAATTCCAGTCATGTTCATCACCAAGTCAAAAGTATATTTTAAAATTACAAGCTAGATGTGCTCAATTTTTTACTGAAATAAATAAGATAGCGAAAATCCCAAATAATTGGAAAGTCTCAACTAAACAAAGGATAAAAACAGATACCAGGGTTTTGTTACAAAGGGCAAATGAATTAATTGGCCACCAGATGGAAGAGACAGAAAGTCCCATAAGTAATCATTTTATATGGCAATGAAATAGAAGTTTGACAAGGGGGCACAAGTAACAAGTAAATTTTGGATTCTCATTAAGATACATGCAAGCAAACAACCGCTCTGAAACAATATCTTTTTGCCTCACAGTAGAAATTTCTTGATCTAAGCAAGGGCACCAGTGCAAGCTGTGGCTGGAACAGCTTCAACCACTTTCTTTGCAGAGCTGTATTTCTTGGTAATGAATCTACAAATAACAAGTGACAAGAACAATAAAGATGACCGCTCAGGAGAATTTGAAACAACCATGATACATTTGAATAACATTCACTGAAGCACCAGGTAAGGAGTAGGAGGGTTATGGTTAATTTAATCAAAGATGAGAAAAAGGAAACACAAATTCCAGTGTGAATTCAGCAAGTATGCTCAGTCAAATTACCTGAAGAAATCCCTCCACAGCAATTCAAACATCAACCAGTTTGATCCAGCACCCGATGAGCCACTTTCACCATCATTCCACTTTGAGGCAGCAGAAATACTGCACATAAAATTCCATTCAGAATGAGCAATCATGAAAATTTTGGAAAATAGAATATCAGTTCAATCTAAATTTGTTAAAAGAAAGCTATTAGTCTGAGGAATACCTTGTAGCAGTTTTCTTTAGCTCATCAAACATGGAACGAGGGGACAGGCATCCCATGGCAAGCCAAGGAGAAATCTTGCAAGAGAAGTTTGCACCATAAATGCTATCATGGTTGCCATCCTTGTTTCCCTTGGGTGGTTGTGCTTGGTACTCAGCTGCAAATTTTTTTAGCCTCTGCAGTGCTTCAGTCTCCCCTCCCTTCATAGAATTGGCAGCTGGCTTTCCACCCTATATGATGAACAAAGATGACATAGTTACAGCACAGCTTGGAGTAAAAAATTCCATGGAGTCTATTTCAAATGAATGATTATTGGGTACCACTGAAACTGATAAAAACAGTCAAATGTTCTAACATCAAGACCAAGTATGTCTTGCATAATAATTGGTCAACTGCAACATAAAAAGCAAAGCAACTTTCAACAAAATCTGAACGTAGAACACAAAATAAATAACGGTGCAAAAGCATTAATAAATCACATTAACAATTACAATGGAAAATGGTCCTTTTTCTGGCTAGTTCACACTCTTAATGCAATAATCTGGCTCAACGATACCATTTTCACTTTTGCCCAAGTAGTATTGGGGCAAAGCATGCGTATTTACCCAAGAAGAGAAGAAAAAGAATCAAAAGATCCACAATACTACCAGGAATTACTTCTTCATTGTACAGGTGTTCTCCTATAGGTCTTGAGGGAAAAACACTCCTATTATGAACTGCCATGTTTTAATTCATACTAAACTAGCTGCATAAAATTTTCTGTTTTCTGTTTAAAATTGCCCATCCTCTCCTTTAATCCTTCATTTCTCTTGGTCTCGAGATGAGAAAAGCATTAATTCAACAAATCTCAAGACATGCTAATTATAAAGCATCGCTATAGCAGAATTTCTAGCACAGCCACAAACAACAAATTCAAAATCTCACATGCCAAACCTGAGACATTGCAGCACTCTGGCTGAGACCTAGATCCAACAAGGAAGGAATATCACCAGGCTCAACATCTCCTCGAGACGGCAATCCCTTCAACTGATCCAATGCCTCAATCGTCTTCCGAATCTCCACGCCCTTAACCTTCTCTCTAAACCCACCATAATTAGTCGGCATTTCCCCCAACTTAAACGGCAAATCATCAAGATGGTACAAAGTGCTTCCCCAAAAGTACTTCACTTCAATTCCCTCGTCTTTCATCGCTGCCTCAATCTTCTCCTCCGATTTAACCTCATCATGTGACACCTCTCTGTGCGCGTACACTGCATCAGCTCCAATGGCTTTAGCCAACTCGACCAGAACAGTCTCCGGCTTTCCCACTCTCACCACGAGATCAGACCCACGTGCCTGCAAGTTCTTGCGAAGGTCAGAAACTGACTCAATCAAAAACGATGCCCGATACGGCCCCGTTTTGTCAAAGCCAGAAGAGGATTTGCCGTAATCCCTCGGGTCGAAACAATAAACAGGCAAAACAGAGACGCTCTCGTTATTGGCGGTGTTGAGAGATTCGTTATCATGGACCCGCAAGTCGTTGCGGAACCAAACAATGGAAGCTCGACGAATTGCGGCCCCATTGTTCGGGTCCAAGGGGCGGTGGGGCCCTAAAGAGAGAGGGCTCTGAAGAGGGTTTGCGGAGAGTGTGGACTTGAATGAAATTTTGGAAGGAGAGAGAGTGGAGGAGGCGGAGAGAGAGATGTGGGTAAGCGTAGAGGCTTGTGTGGGGGCTTTGACCTTGTTTGGTTGGTGGGAAAATAAGGTGGAAATTTTGGGTTGAATGAAGAAAGTGTTGGCTGGGAGGACTTGGGGGAGAGAAAATGAGAGGGAAAGAGTGGCAAATGGTGATTGAGAAGGGATAGTCGCAAGTGGGTTTTGTTCCTCATTGGAATGGTTTTCTGGGTTTTCAAGATTTTGCTTATTGGGATCCATTTCAACCCTGAAGATGGAAGATGAAAATTGTGTTGCAGCTGAACTGGATGGAGATAAGCTGCCGTTAGTGTTTGGTGTTGGGAATTTTTTTTTTTTTTAAAATTTATATATATATATATATATATATATATATATATATACATACACCTACCCTGTATCGCGTTTGGTTGGTGAGTGATTTTCGTGGCTCTTTGGAATTTCCGGGAATTCAAACAAAGCACGTGTAGTTTGTATTATTTGCATTTCTGCCCCTCCTCCCAGCGACCGTCCGCAGACCTGCACCTAACATTTTTTCGCTAAGTTTCATTCAACTTTGAAACCCTCTTCATTTTTTAACGATTTAATTTAATTTCCAGCTCCTACTTTAACTAACGGTGTTTTCGCAGATGCGTTCAATTTTCTTCCACTTCACCTTCTGACGCCGCCATCATCTGATATACGAATAGGAGTGAGTGAGTGGAATTATTAACACCTTTCTAAATTTTAAAATTTTTACGATACCTCTTTGAAATTTTATTTTATTTTATTTTAAATACTCTCAGTTTTATTTATAAAATATAAATTTATATATTAAAATTAATTATTTTGCTATAAATTTTTTATCCTAAAAAATATAATATATTTTAATTTTTTTGTTTATGGAATACATATAAATCTTAAAATATTTTATTTTTATTATATAATTTATATTTTCATTACTCTAAACTCTTATGATTTTTTAACAAATATTTTTTATTAAAATACAAATATAAGCTATGAAATGGGTGAGTGTAAATTTTTGTTAAAAGAATAATTTATTTAAGTGTTTAATTAAATTTTTATTAAAAATAGAAAATAAATTAAATTGCCTTTCGTTGATTAAATAATTTTAATGAGCTTTTAGACGTGTCGATACGGGTTTCATGCAAGCAAAACCCAATCCACAATGGGTTCTGGCCCAACCAGGTCATGGCTGGCCACTGGCCAATGTTGTTTCGGCCTTTCGAGGAGGCACAGTTGTTAGCTGTGAGTGATAATCAGCTCCAGAACATTATTAGTTGCTCTATTTAATTATTTCATGACCGATTTTCTGTTTCTTACTTTTGATTGCTGAATTATTATATTTTTTTTATATGATCTTACCCACATGCAGATTGAATTTTTTTTTTTTTAAAAAAATAAGTCTCACATGCAAGTACTCCAAAGACCTAAATGATTAATTTTGGGGCGCTGGCCCTGCTAAAGTTCTAAGTTATCTTAATTTTGGAATATCGCAGTATATTATTGTGCCCGATCAATTTTTTTTTTTTTTAAATTTTAAATCACCTTAAATGAAATAGAGGGGATAGAGAGAGAGAGAGAGAGAGAAACAACTTTGAGCTCAGAACTCCGAGACCGAGATGGATCCCAAGATGCTAATTGCTAGCCCAGTCAGCGCAACGCTTGTAGGCCTGCAACTTTCTATAACTTTCAATGCCACGTGTACGGGTCTTTGGAACAGACGTCAGAAATAACAAAACCTCAGTGGTCCTGCTGCCAGCTAAAGTACTACACTTTTACTTCTGTAAGGACGATTCCAATCCAATACAGCGACCAATGAAGGAGCAGTGAAAAGTTTGATCATCCCGGCCGTTAATCGTCGGTGAATGATCAGTCTCAATCAATGGAATGCTTATTAAGATTTGCAAATGCGCCTGCCGTTGCTACCATCTCTACTCTACGCTTCAACGACAAGTCGAAGACTAAGAAACATGGGGTTCTGTTGAGAGCTAAACTGGACGGCGAAAATGACCCATTACTCCAGTCCGCTGTGAATGCAGCTTCGCTTCGTTTTCAGGAGACCCATCGACCAGGCATGTCAAAAACCCCCTTACTTACCTGTTTGTACTAAAAAATCTTATCTCTCAAAACTGATTAATTGATCTCTTGCTTTCATGATAAAAATCTTTGAGAACTTAAACTTTCTTGTTCTCTATATATATGTGTAATGCATATGCAGAGCCTCTGTTTGTTGATCCTTATGCTGGTTGCTTGGTTCCTCCTGATGTTCAAATGGATTTAAAGAAGTACTCACACCACTATTGTCTCACAACTAAGTTCATTGATGATAAGTTACTTCGTACAGTGAATCACATGGATGGACTTAAGCAGGTAGTGTTGCTAAACTTATGGTATAAATTGAATTATTAGTTTTGATCTTGATGAAATGGGAAGTTGGTTTTAGCTATCTACTTGTGCTCTGCAGGTTGTTTTGTTGACTGATGGCATGGACACTCGGCCTTATAGGCTTAACTGGCCCACTTCGACCATAATATTTGATATTTCACCAGAAAGGATCTTCAAAATATCAGCTGAAAAGCTTGAAGGTCGGTGTCGTTTGACTCATTTTAAGTCATTGATGAACATAATTTACTGATATATATAATTAATTTCAAAAAACATACATCATCTTGATAACTTTAGGTGTTGGGCGTTTGCAAGTACTTTTGAGAAATGTAGATATCAGAAAGATTTGGTTTTTGATACTATAAATTGAAACTCATTATGGTTTTGTACTGAATAAATCACAAGATGCACCGATGAAGACTCACTTTCTGGATATCATCAATATGTAAACTTGAATAGACTTTTTTACGTACAATAAATTGTATACTAGGCTTCTGTGTCTTGCATGTGTTTCTTCATTTCATTGTAAAATCTTAAAGAGCTTTGACTACTCAAATCTCTATCATGCGCTCACTTTTCTACGTAGATTGGACTGCAAGTCTGCAATATGTTCTGAAAGTCCATTCTTGAATTATTAGGTGTAGGGGCTAAGATTCCAAGAAGCTGTTTATTTCTTCATGTTCCATTAGAATCATCAAATATTCAACAAGCTCTGCGTGCAAAGGGCTTTAATGGAAATCGGCCAAGTGTCTGGGCCATCCAGGTGATAAAGCTTCAACTTATCACTTAAAATTTGTCAATTCAATGATGACTTTCTTGATGTAATTATTTTCTGTGATCCTTTAGGGGCTTCCAGTGATGACTTTGGCAAGTTTTGAAGATGTTTTGTTGTTAGTTGGCAGTTTGGCTATGAATAAATGTCTCTTCTTGGGAGAATTACCTGCATGGTTGGCTGAAACTGAATTTGGGAACAAGGTCAGTTTGGTTTATTTTCTGAATGGTATTGATTCCGACTTAATTCCCTGCTAAAGACATCATTTGGTGTCTGGTCTTGTGTGTAGTCCACTACTGAAAAATGGATGGACAAACTGTTCATGAGCAATGGTTTTGGAGTGGGCATGGTTAGCTACAAGGAAGTTGCCAGCAGTTTAGGCAAGGAATTAGCCCCAGGATACTACAAGAATATCCTATTTCTTGCAGAACAACTACGGTTTTCTGATGATCAGGTGCAAAACTTATATCTAGCCTGGATTTAATTATAATGATGTATTTTAGTTTGCTTTATAATTAAGAGTCAATTCCTCGACGCATCCTCCCACATAAAAGTTGTGCACATAGCATTCTCTCTGCAGTTTCTTTTGTCCTTGGTGTGTGAGGCATGAAAATAGATTGATTCCATTAATCTGTTGCTTTCAAGTAATATTAATGTTTTTATTTAATGTACATCTTGGAGAAATATTCTGTTATATGTTTATGTATTTGGTTTTAAGCTTTTTGTGTGTGCGTGTGCATTAATGACAGATGGACACATGGAGAAGAGAATTGCAGAGGGTAGAGGAAGAAGGGGATGAAGAAGGATTTGAAGAGCTCTGAATTTATGTAGATATTTTGTGTCTCTTGGTGCTGGTGGAGGCTATAATGATGTAATTTTGTGATTTTTTTTTATATTCCTTTTTGCGATTTAGCAGCGCATCGTAAATATACAGAAAATAATGCACATAGAAGTAAGGTTTATTCTTCTGCTTCTTTCTTTTGGTTATACTTTATATTTAATGGTTATAATAATTTACACATAAAAAACTGGAGTTTATTGGGATCTTTTACACACACACACACACACACACAGTAGAACCCAAAAATTTACTTGAGACCATCTCAAAAAACTATTCTCACTACCAATCTTTTTTTGGGGGGGGTGGGTGGGGGGAGAAAAAAGTCTTACCTTAATTTTATAATTTTATAAAAAAGCCAAAAAAAAACCTCTTGAAGATTCAAAGCGTCTTCAAATCGTTGTTGAGTGCCCTAACCCACCATTAGACTTGTAGTCCTATGACTTCTGGCCTTAGCTTCTTATGAGTCACTATAACGGCATATGTTCGGAGTACGATCTAAACGATTGGGATAATTCTTTGTGGAAAAGAATTGCTTCTTCATATCAGCTTTTTGGCACGTGCTTTGAAAATATTAGATACTTTCATCATCAGAGTGAATCTGAAATATCAATTACGTGCAATCATCACGCAGATGAGAACTGAGAAGCACAAAAGACAAGCGCTTAGCTGCCCCCGCCATTTTTGCATCGATGAAGTCTTTGTATGTAATATGTTCTCACATACTTGAATCTACATCACAATCACCGAAACCACTTCATAAATACAGGATGACAATTTTACAAACAAAAATCTTGTTGCGAAGACAGCGTATACATGCCAGCCTCAGCTACCATAGCGCCTGCCGTAATCTGCCAAAGTATTATCATTACTCATGAAAAGAGAAGTGCATCCCCAGTGGAAAGCACTAGCTAACCACCAGGGATGGCTCAACGCCAGGTCAACAAGCTGAGAACAAACCGCAGCCTTAAATCTCAGCTACCCAAATCAGACTAACTTTCAAGCAAACCACAAGCACAACTCCAAATCACCACCTAACAATGATGACGGTGAAGTGACCATCTACTTCTCAAAATCTCTCAAAATCGATGGCCGCTTCAGAGCATATTTTTGAACCAGCCTTCAAATAAATACTCCCTCACTTCCACCAAACAAACATTAATGAATACAACACTATACATATCAAATTGCTACAGAAATCTTAATCTACTCTGAGACTTCCAAGCAATTTAATGGTTCTTGTTGATTTAAAACAGTAATAGCCGGACGTTGTCTAACAACATTCAGCACGCCTCTTGCAGTCATCTGTTGATTGAGGAAAGCAAACACCTGTTAGAAATCTGTAGGGCTGAATTAAGAGGAAGTATCTAAAGGACCCTCATTTATGGGTTTACCTCAAAGAAGGAATTAAAGTTTAGACGCAAAAGAAATCGCCTCAAAAATGGGGCTCTCTGACTCCCAGCAAGCCTGGTACTCCGCAGTATGGTGTATAAGGAGTTTGATTTCTTGTTAAATTCCTGAAAGACATCAATCAAGGATGACTAACTTATGCTGCAACATCAACTCAATTGGGTTAAGGAACTCGAAATGTTCAAAGAATGACCAACTTGAAAATTCCTAAATAGTAACATTACAAGCACAATCTTACAATAGAAAGTGCTAAATATAGGTACCTCTGTTATATGTTCCAGTTCAGGTGTATTTTCACTGCTTTCTTGATTCTCAATGGCCCAGCAGAATTGGATGCACAGTTTCATTATGCCGTCCAGTATTCTTGATACTGAGCCAAGGTCCAAGAAAGACTGTGAAATTAAAGCTGACAAATACCTGTAGGGAACAATAAAAATATAAGCAAAATGTTGCAATTACCATCAGGAAGAGCATATGAATCATTTATTCCATATTACAATAAAAACTGAAAATTGCTCAATTCTATTAAGCCAGCTTCAGGAATTATTATTGTGACTGAGTCTTCTATTTCACGGAATAGCACTTTCCAGTTGGAATGACCACTGAATTGCATCTGAGCATTGTATGCAAATCTAATATGGCTACCCCAAATAGATGGAGTCCAAATTTTAAAAACATGATGTCAACAAGGTTGTTACCAATACTTCATATTATTAATGTAGCCAGCCCTACCTAATATGAGATTGAGGCTCAATTGAGTTGAGATTAGTTGTGACTGAAAAGAATCACAAATGTAGGTGAAACTAAACCAGGTACTAAGATTCACAAGATTTTAAGGCTTTTTAAATATAAACTTAGTTTTGCAGTTGAAAGAAAAGATCAATCTTTCAATAAAAAACTAGTATTTGAGATAAGCACTTAGAGATCAGGATTTTGAAATCAGAGAGCAGTACTACCTTTATTAAAAATAAATAAATAAATAAGGAACCACATTTAGGTACCACTTTATTTCTTTGCTAGCTAATCAACTAATATGATTCAAATTTCAGCGAGTTCCTTTATTTGATAGCAACAAAAGCAATCAGTTCTGTACAATATTTCAGTATTGCTGCAAAGTGTACTACCCATTATTCCCAGATGAACATCAGTGCTACTTACTCTTGATGGAAGCCTACAAGTTCAGTGAAATCATGAGATTCTTGAATGTGAGCTTGCAGGATATTCCACTGAGTTTCTATCACATCAACCTAATGCAGGAAAGATGAGAAACATAACTAAAAAATGATGAATAAAATTAAGAGTTGGCATTCACAAGATTCATATGAGAAATAATAGATAATCAAAAACAACTTTTGGCTCATTTATTGAATAAAAAGTGGATTGCTCCAACGGATATGGACACTTAAATCTGAATATCATTCTGTGAGCATCTGTTGCTAAACTAAGAAAGAAATAATACATCAAATTATCACCCTACATATGATTCATAACCCTTATTACTTGAAATATTTTGCTCAATGACAAAATGGGATTCAAGAGACCAAAAGATTTTTATCAACACTGGAGATTGCCACATTGAACACAAAAATGCAATGCCTGCCAATGGATTTCCTTAGAACATAATCCCTATTGGATCATGAAATTTGCTGACTACAAGGCATTTCCCTAGTTTAAATATTCACAGAACTGCATGGCACTCAGAAAAATTAAAAAGTAAATTCATATGGTACTAATACCTGGATATAAAATTGAAGATTTCTGATCAAAAATGCCATATGTTCTCTAACACGCCACATTGGTCTACAGGTCTGCCGTCGCTGTTGAGATTTTGAGTAGTTTATTCGATCATTTCGATGTTTGGCAAAATATGTGTGATCTTGATGCATCACAGAGGCCCAGGATTTTTCCAATTCCATTTGAGTTCGCTTGAGCCGCAGCAAATACTGGAAGACCTTACAGTACCTGGTGTGCACTCATGTTAGCATGTATATGGCAAAGGTGAAGCTTGTTCAGTCAACCACCAACACAAGTCTGGCTGTGGTTCTTGTTTGAAAAGCCTTTTCAGTTTTCATGCACTTACAGACAAAAGACAGAGGAAGTTTTGTGGACGAGTATCAACATTATTTTTTGGGTGCGGAATGCAATCACACATAACAAGAATCATAAAAGCTTACTTGGAAAGTACTTCTTGGGTAAAGAACAGCTGTAAGGGCCAATCGACAGAATATTCAAGAGCAATTCCATCCCAGCCATCAAGGGAAATATCTGAATTACCACTTGATAGTGCAGCACCTGAGGTTCCATCAGCATAAGCTTTTGCCTTCAATAAATCTACGTGGGGGGATTTAACTGTGATTCCAAATGAAGGCATCCTAGAATATGTAGAAAGACAATTTAGCTCAAATTCTTTCCATAACATGACTCATGCAAAATGGGCAGATAGTGCAACTTGAAGAAGTAACAGGATACTGCACGTGAGCTCTTACCGCAAGGATACTCTAGAAAAGTATTTGTCTTCCTCACTGATGGTCTTTATTGCTGCCTGCATTGCAGGTAGCAGGAATCAATTCATTGACAAATACTTAGCAAACCAAGAAGTTTCATGAGGTACCATGATCAAACTATTAATTACATGGAATGGTTGCCAGAAAATCAAACTATTAACATACAAGCTGGAAAGGGACCATAAGATCAGCTTCAGCAGTTGATTGGCGAGGTGGTAAACGCATCAACTGGCGGCTCTCTTCAAGAAAGCACTGGCATTCAACAATAAAGTCTTATTACAATATGCTGAATGTTAGCAAGAATTCAAATAATGAAACCAGCAATTCAATGGGATTAGGGATATATCCAAAAATCTGAAGGGAACCTCACTTTCATAGAAGAAATTAAACCCCACCATCAGAAAAGAACAACAAAAGCCGTATAATAAGCTTTCGTTCCCTAAAGGACATAAAGAAGTAGTACATTCTCCATCCTTTACCTGGAAGAAATCACCTTTTTCTAAAAGAAAATAGTCTTTTAAGGCCTTGAGGTGGCCATTCAAGTTGGCACGTACTACAACAAGCTGCAAAAATAGAGAAACTGTGGTAAATAAAAGATTTAATAAATATAAAAAACAATCACATTCAGCACCTGCCAAAGATGACTGGCCGCAATAGCCCGTATGGAGTCAACAGCACATTCAAATGATCTTTTGTGAAACTCGGATGGCTCCTACATGTAATAAATTCAACGGTTTAGCCTTAAAATTCATGAATGGGACTAAAAGGGGTAAAAGAATGTTTTCTTTTATCTTGAAAAATAAATATGCCTGCCAAGTTAGAGTAAGACGAATATTTAAGTACATTTATGGTATCTATCAGAAAAGGACTAACAACCAAGAGTTATCTACAATACGAAGGAGGAAGAAAACCTTAAGGCCTTGAAGCATAGCTTCAATCTTATCAGCGTCAGACTGTGGAAGCAATTCTTCTCCAATCAGTTTCATATCCAGAAGAGGCTCCTTCTGAATAGAAAAGCGCCCTGTAACTCCTTGAATTTTCTGAGAACTTCTTGTTATCAGCTGATCCTGAAACCGAAATGCAGAGCTTGGATTCCGGAGAACCCTGACTGCTTTACCAGCAAAAAGAATTGATTCTCCAATGCGCATATGGATATATTCAGGCAGCATATCCTGCACAATCATAACCAAGAAAAATAAGGGTGAGAGAAACTAAACTTTTTCTACCAGGCACCACAACCACCCTTCCCCAAATGCAACACATAAAGCACAAGCAGTTCAAAAGGCAGATCCAAGATACCAAAAAAATATGAAATCCCAAGTGCCAGTCTGTTACAGAAGTATAATCCGTTGACAAGCGTGCCAACTTTTCAGAAACATCTGAGTGAGATGAACACTGCTCTGTATCTCTATCTTCCTGCCTGAAAATTATAAACCAGAGAACCAGTTTCAGGTGTGTGTATATATATATTTCTGAGTAAATGGAGAAGATAAAAAATTCAAGCATAATGAAATTATTGTCCCTATGTTAACCGCATATATATTTCCTAGAGGATCAGAAAACATATTACAATCAAAACCACTTTTATCGAACATAAAAGAATGCTTTTGGTCAATACCTTCTGATGAAAAATTCTCCATGCTGATCCTGAAGAATCCCATAAACCATCCATGAGGCAAGTTGGTTGTACATGACTTGATGCCCATGCCAAAGAAGCCTATGCTTTAATATGATGTCACAGTGCATAATCAGGTATTGATGGAATAGCCAGCAGTTAATTATATGGAAATAAAAAAATTGTATACCTCTGAATGCATGCCTGCAGTTCAGGCATACCACAGTGGCACCGCTTATGTAAAAGGTTGAGAAGTTGTCCTCCACGAATATCATCACGCTCAATCTCTAGAACAAGCTCATACAGAGGTGGAAAAAGGACAAAAAACTGGAAATACCATCCACTTATAAGAAGCAAATAAAATAATAAAGTTTTACAAAATATTTAAAAAAAAAAGAAAAAGAAGGTCAGGGTTTGAATCAAAACAACCAATTTTTCAGTAAAATTAGTTAACAAACATATAGCATAGTGCATAGAACCACCAACCTTGTTGAGACCTTGCGTTACAGTTGCCAAGATAGGCATGGTTTCAGACAACAATTTCTGCTCAATGAGGAGAACAGCAGACCTGTACACTGAGAGTATCTCAACAATGCCATTAGCAATAGCCCTTCGGTACACGCTTGGCCTTTCTGTTTTGCTTTTTGACAACTCAGCAGCCCTTTCCAAGGGAGACGCATTCGCAGACCTTATCCAACTTAAATTCCGAGCCTTGCTGGCAAATCGATCAATTTCTCTGTAGTAAAATCCTAAAGTAATGATTTTCTCTAAAAGATCCCTGCAGCAGCCACAGCAATTCGATTCATACAAATAATTAAGACAGTCATTTTCAATAAAATTTCGCGCCATTTGGCTAGGCAGCGAAGGAAACCCTAGCAAAAGAAAATAAAATAAATAAATGGCGGCATTTATTTTGTTTATCATGAATGTACCGTTCGCTGGGTTCGATGAAGGAGATATCGGGAGCAAGCTTAAAGGAGCACTCCTCGGAGATTGGAGCGTCGCCGGATAATGGAGTGGCGGCAGAGTTTTGGTGCTCGCGCTCGTCGATTATTAGATCTCCGGTGTATCCTAATAGAGCCAGCAGCAGCTCGTGTAACATTTTTCTCGCGCCGTTGCGGGAATTGAGAGTTGTGTCAGTGTGACTGTCTAGAGTGATTCGATTCAACTGGGAATTCAATTTGAATCCTTTAAAAAAAATTAAAAAAAAAAACAATTTGAATTCATTTAGCTTCCGAATTGCGCCTTTTTTTTATTTTTTTCCTTCGTCCTTTAATTACGTTTATTTATATTTTCACATATCGATTAATTTTTTTTTGACGTTATATTTTCTAACTGTTGTTTTATTTTTTAATTGTTTTTATACAAGAATTTTAAATGTAATTTATCGTAAAAAATTGATTAAAAGTTTCACGAGTGATTAATTATTCATTTCAAGAGTAGGGAAAGGAAAACTTGTATCCGGTAATTTATTTATTATTTTACGTTGGTTTTAAAACTAAAAATAATAACAATAATAAACGTTGGTTTTAAGAAATGAATATCAATTTCGTTGTAGCAGGCCGATTTCAGGAACAGAGAGATTCTCCAGAATCTGATCTTTGAGCACAAATTTAAGGTGATGCTGCGTGTTTCGCTTTCATTTCCCTTTCGCTTTCTCGGTGTATGGCGCTTTGTAAAGTGTTGTCTTACCAAAGTACAACCGACAAAACCAATGGCAGCGTTGAAAACGGACACACTTTTTAGTTTGCTCTAATTAATAAATAGTTATTAGATTATTTATTTTGTACGATTTCTTGGATTATTTATAAATATCATATCAATTATATGATCCAAGAAATTGATGAAGATAGTGTGTGTGGTATAATAGTCACAATGAAGCAACACCGCATGAAGTGCAATGCATCAAAACTAACGGTACTAATAGCACCCTTTTGGAATTGTTTTTGATACACTTAAAAGTGATTTTTGAAAAAAAAATTAAAAGTTAATTTTTGTATTTGATAAAATTTTTAGAAATTATTTTGACAAAATCATTTCATACTACAGTACATTTTGAAAAGTATAAAAAGAGTAGTTTTTTTTAAAACTTGATTTTAAAAATCAATTTTATGCTTGATATAATTCTGTATATATTCTCATGTATATTATAAAAATCTAAAATCATCCTTAATAATTATAAAATAAAATAATAATCATAAAATAAAATCATTAAAATTAAAGAGATTATTATTATTGCCAATTATATTGAGATAATAAGATAAAAGATAAAATTAAAAACATAAATATTTATTTTAGTTGTTTATTATTACATTTACACAATAAAAAAAATTATATATACATATTTTTATTAATGTGTAAACAAATTTGATTCATCGTTGTGTCTAATTCAATCATTTATATTATTACAAGAGTTTAATAATAATATTAACAAAATACAAATGACTGCTTTTAAAATTAATTTATTAAACATTTAATTAATTCTCTTTACAACAGTTACTTTCAAAACTATAGTATACGAAACCAGCCCTTATTAGCATTGTCCAAACAAAAGTTATATCATACCAATTACCAGAGTAATGCTACACATTCTAAATTATTTATCCCAAAAGAACTATTTCAAATGACGTGGCATTCATCAATTGGTTAGTAAGGTTAATACAATTAATTTACAAAATCATTTACCTCGCGGTGAAAATGATAATAATTAATGTTAACTACCCAATTAAGCTCGGAACTTTTTGCATTTTCCTTGCATTTGCTTGTTTCTCGTGACATTGCACAAAAGTGATGTAAAAATCACGTGTGCGTTAATGAGGATTATCTTATAATTTATAAGTGCTTAAAATTCTCTTATAAGTTTGTTTTGATGTTGGTAGCTTCAAATGTTGCAGATGAAGTATCAAAATTCCCATTACTGACGATTGTTGATACAGAAAATGAAATGAGTTAGAAGTACTCGGTAAGCTTTTGCTCTTTGCAGTATTCTAAGTGAATGTAAAAAAATTAAAAAGGAAACACAAGTACTAAATATTAAATAACGAATGAAAGAGACATAGGTTTTGACATGAAGCTGAAGCAGAACCACATACCTTACCTCCAAGGCAGAAGCTCATTCTTTCAGGAGTTAAGAGTGAGAGATCAGGAAAGGTGAGGAACCCATGTTGGAGAAGGGGAGCGCGTGCAAAGGATTTAGTGGCAATTCTGAAACCGAAAGGAGCCAAAGTGGTGTTTGCACGTGCCCTGCTTCTCCAGCAAGGAGCTACTCACCCAATAGAACAATACAAAGTTACTTGCCATATGTGAGTTTAAAAGACGGTGAAGAAGCTTGTGTATTTATAGGCGAAAAAAGAGAGGGAGAGTGCGTGTGTGTTTGTTTAAATTTTCCAAGTATTGGCCTATTGGGTGTCGATAAAAATTTATTTTGAAAAAAAAAAAAAAAAAACTCCGGTGGTAGAGCCATAAAGCCATGCCATGCCATGCAATCATGGTGGCACGCAATAGAAAATTCAAAGTAAAGATTTCTAAGGAAGACCAAACAGAGCCTTGTCTGCCTTAAATTCACAAACGCCTTAAATTTGATTTGGAAACCTGTGTAACAAGATAACCCTTCTGTTGCACACACACCGTTTTCTAGCCTTTGGATCAAGAATCTCTTGACCTAATGTCTTGATCCTGGGTCCCACTCTATTATATTGGGTCCACTATGTGGGTCACTTTTTAAATTTTCTTTGGGGAGGAACCTGTTGGTGCAATTAGTAAAAGAGAATAATGTAAGAGTGCACGTAGGCTTTGCGTGTTGAGCGGAAGCTTTTGAGTGTGGTGTGGTGAGAGAGATGAGTTATATAATGAGAGAGAGAGAGAGAGAGCAAAATGAAGCAGAAGCTCCCTAGGAAAGATATGATTCCCGTCTATGGAATCAGGGGACCGGCTTTTCCCCCCCAAAATTTATGGTAGTTTTGTTGCATCAAAGACTTTAAAGACTCCTACGTTCTTCAAAGACATGGATGAGCATAAAGTACTAAATGGAGAAGCAACATTGGCTGTTGAAGGCATGTGCAAGTTACATCACCTTTGTTGTTAAGTCTCAGCTTTGGTGGTCTAATGAATGGTACCATTAAAATGGTGTTGTCACTGTGAAATCACCATTTTTTGTCTTGTAGAAGAAGAACATAGATTTGGCATGAAGTCATCATCAAATCGAGGGAAATAAATGCTAGCGTGTGCACCTTGCTCTTCGGTGCTCTTTGTAGTAAATGCTTTATTTGGTCACACACTCCTACTGGATTCAAATGCACTCATGCTTCCAAGAAGCTAAATTCCACTGTGCTTGCTGCATATGTTTGACTTTGCCTCAGCAAAGGAACAGCAACCAAACGCAAAAAAATAAATAAATAAATAAATACACACACACACACACACACACACACACAATTGTGATGCAATATAAATTAAAAAAAAAAGGGACAGATTATTTCCTCATTTCTTTTAAGTTTATCATCAGTGTCAGCCCGTGCCTCCGTAAATTTCCCAATATACACAACATCGATGGATGCGGTAAAAGTTACAAAATTGGCCCATTGATTTTCCCTCCTAATTGCCCAACCAAGCATGAGTACATAGGAGGTATCATATTCCAATACTTTGAAAAGATCATTTCTACCCATTAGATAATAAATTACAGAGCAAGAAAATTGCTATCAAAATTGGAAAATTACGTACTGACGCAAGTCTATTTATATTTGAAATTCACTTGAACCACATAGCGCATCCTAATCTGATCCACACTGTAGACTATGTACTCATTGTACAACAAATGACCCTGCAAGAAGGATAAACATTAACATTATACAATATATATAAGAAATGGACTATTGTGTCGCACCTTGGAGTTCAGTTGCTCTTTTGGCTTTCCAAGAGGAACAATGACCCCATCTTCAAGTGTCTCCGCTTCCAATGGATCTGGGGCAGTTTGACCAACTCCTTTTGTGCTGCACAGTGCAAATAAACCACATTCAATCTGTATAACAATTGTTCATAGCACTTTGACAATATGGCAGAAAGAGAACAGAATAAATAGTTCCACCTCTCCTAATTGAAACTAAAGTCTAGATTCAAATTTCACTTGCCCCCGAAAAATTTGCCTTACAAACAAAAATGTTATAGACCAGTGATGGCAGGTGTGAAATATACAGAATGTGCATATCCATATCGTCAGAATCATTCATGGATTGCCTATGACATCCATAACTAAAAAATAGTAATGATAGATTCAATTCAATAAGCAATGACATGAGAAAATCTTCTACCTCAATTCTTGCATTCAGAAATTCTATCTGGTCAGCAATTTGATAAGCTTGATACCAACATTTAATTTAAAAACAGGGACACAAACCTTAGCTTCCCATCTGGCAACTTATCAGCATCATAATTTGCATACAGGAGCTCAGACATGTCACCAAGTGCAACCTAGAATGCATGTGGTTCAAAAATATTATGAGAGCATTCAACTATAGGGGAGACATGAAGATATTACATGCTGGGGCAGAAGTGGATTAAACAAAATTTTCTGCCACAAGAGAGAATGGGAAAAAAGAAATTTTTCCGGGGAAAACAAAACCTGGCACTGAAGTAAATCACAAATAATTAAGACAAAATTGTTGTG
Source organism: Citrus x clementina (assembly GCF_000493195.1). Classification (NCBI taxonomy): domain Eukaryota; kingdom Viridiplantae; phylum Streptophyta; class Magnoliopsida; order Sapindales; family Rutaceae; genus Citrus; species Citrus x clementina. Next base: position 45,856,329 of record NW_006262339.1, read on the forward strand.
TTATGAGAAATATCAAGATTGTTGTGTGATGAGAAATGTCCATTCATGATCTTGTTTCTACATATACCCATCAATGCCAATTGATGTGCAACATATTGCTTTATATTCCATGTATATGTCCATTCTCAGTTAACATACACTTAGTTTCCACATTCTACAGGACAAACAAAAACAAACCTCACACAAAAGCAGCACACCAGCTGTAGCAGAAGGAGAAGCATAACAGTAATTTGCACTTTTGGAGAACATATCAGCAAAATAAACCCCCTTTCCAAACATGTAACCAGTTGCAGGCGCTTCAGGTGGAGCAATTCGTAGACCTGGCAGTTTTACATGGCATAGGTTGCATTCAGATATATGCAGTCATTATAGAAAACACATAAATGGACAGTTTGGTATATAAAAAGATAAGTTGATAAAAATAATGACCTTGAGATAAAATGCCAGTCCAGTTTGTAAGCCGAGAACCATGCCATAAAAGCATTCTATTTTTTGAATTGGAGAACTGCTGACAAGAGCAAAAGACAGCAAAATTAGATTATGTTTACCATAATCTATAGATAGCAAAATCTATAGAAAATTTACAATCAAGAAAGCATCCACAAATAGATGATATATTTCACACGTGACACTTCATAACTACAAATGATGAACTATCACCTTTCTGAAGCGCTCAGTTTCACCTTCTCTTTCTACCCTAAATATTTGAACAATATCAACACTGTAAGCGGAATGTGTTTTCGCATGAGTGTTCAGCAGATAATTGGCAATCTGTACACAGCCGAAATGAAAGAAGTATCAACATAAAGACCAAATCAAGTAAAAGTAAGAGAACTATGCCAAACCATGACACCCAGCCCCAGCCACTAACAAAACAAGCTCTCTGCTATTTGAACTTATAGGCTGCAGAATTTAAATACCAAAGAGAATTCCAACGAATCAACTTCAAGCGGAGTCAGTTGACAATGAAGACGCTGGTAATGAGAATACAATGGATCTGCCTGCAATGATTTATTCTTAAATTAGAGTGCCTCAGGAAGTGGTCTAAGGAACTCAACAAGCAATTATGAAGAAAATTGAAAAGCAATTTTCCAACATGCAAGCACCTAGGTAACTTCTGAAAAAGAAGGAACAAAAGATAGAGAAGAAATTTTTCACCTCAAAAGGGGTTCCCTTATATTGGTTAATTTCATAACCTAGCTAATTACGAAGTGCTAAAGAACAACTCTTCAAATGGGCATGGCCTATTCTTTTTCCAAATTTTTGCTATTTGGGGAAAAGAAAAGGAAAGCCAATTAGAATGTAGGAAATTATATGGAAACAACAGGAATGTGTATAGATTACGATTTACAAAGCATGAATTAACCTCAATGGCATTGATCTTATTAGAAGTCAAGACAGTTCAAACTTTATATTTCTAGAAAATCTACTCCCAGCCTCTCAAACCAAGGATAACGAAAGCAATAAAAGATGTTTTTCCAATAATAAAATGCTATTTGGACATAAGTACTAAAAATGGTGAGAAACAAAAAGGTTGATTTTAAGAGCACATGTTCAGTCATGAAATCCGATATATCATAAACTAGTAAAGTTGATTTGAGTTTTACAACTGAATTATAACAATAAAAGACTGGTTACTCTTTTGCATCAATCTATTGTTTATATTGGCATGTTAGACTAGCAAAGATGGCTTTCTGAATCCATAAACTGATGGGCACTGACAACAAAGAAGAGTAAATAGGAATACCTGTATCTCTGTATCATCCTCCAACAACTTTGTTGCAACTTCAATTTCACCCAGTGCTTCGACCTTCAAGTATATACAAGGAGATGAGAACAGAAACCCAAGTAAATTTCCACATGCAAAATGAAAATACCGATAGACTAAAAGAGTAAGTTATGTAGATGGACAATACATAAAGATACTATAATTTTAAAGGTCAATCTATTGAAGTTGTTAGGAGAATAATTGAAACTCAAAAGTAGAGGTTCTGAACAGCAACAAAGCCAGATGTGTAATATGAACATGAAAAATAATCACCATTTCCAATTTCAATTTCAACTTTTGAGGGGTGTCAATGACGAAGTCACCTGCCACAAGTCATATTCTCAAACTAGTTAGGCTACCATTTTGATACAGTAAAAACAAGCAACTAAGCTAGCCATATCCCAAGTTTCTCTGTGGTTCAACAAGCATGCCAGGAACTTTGGAAGAGAGAAAGGACTCACGCATTTTTTTAAATCCAAAGTCATGAGGTATAACAGTGTAGAATTCTCTGCAACAAAAATGCTGATTAAAAATTGAGTTCCCCCAACTTCTTTGAAGTTAAAATTAAGAATTCTAAAGGAAAATGAACAAATAATCAACAATATTTATCAAGTATCTCGCATCAGACATTCCTTGTGAGATTCAAGCACCTTTAATCAACCACCAATAGTGTCCGTTGACAGAAACAAATTCTTACCCACTTAATTCCTCCAGTTTCCTTCTATCTGGCAGGTGAATAACATCAGCTATCCTCTTCAACACATCATAACCCTACATAAACAAGAGAAAAATAGTTTATTAGTTAACCCTAGGAGTAGTGCTAAAAGAAGAAGACTAGTATTATGCAAATTGCAACCCATAAAGACACATTCACAAGTAATCAATTTGTGGTTATCCTTTTTTGGTTAAAATTTAAAGCTCATACATATTTACAATAATGTTGTTAACAAAATGATTCAACATCTTGTTAGTTAGATTAACTAATTAGATGATCTTCAATATTCTTTCCCCTGAAATAATGAGAAGAAATATCTGCAGTATGGAAACAGTATTCCATATGACAATAGATGTTTGAAATCTGCAAATGTGACAATATCATCACAGCATGATTATATGCAGAAGTAACTATTTGTTTGACTAATGCTACCAATCCAGCATATTATCTCTAGAAGAATTATAATGATGCTAGAGATTTGCTAAGGTTGTAGATATCACATCTATCATCCAAGAAGAAAATTTTGTACTAAAAGCAAGATTTATGTCCAATACGATATCCTAATGGAGCAATTAAACCAAATCTTCCAAGCTAATCCATTGTAAACTTAACCATGAAATTTTTTGGCATTTGTGTAATGCAAAATAACTAACTTACAGTGCTTGTATTTCAAACACTTACCTTCAAAATTGTGGATTTGCTAAGCTTACCGAGCGGCAACTTATTAGCATTGTATCCTAAAAGAGAGCAGATATAAAAGAAAAAAAAAACATTGGTGACAATGTAACTCAGGGTACCAAAAGAAGCGGTTATAAAATTGACTAAACTCCAACAAAATTACTTTCACAATCCAAACAACCAATAATATAATAATGCTCTTTGCTTATATATCATGTATCCTCCAGTAGAATGTTGAAACTAAATCATTGATGCTAACCTATCTCCATCATTAGCTGCTTCATCATGCTGATATTGCATATAAGAGAGATAAATTTTGCAACACATGGCTCAAGTTTTGTATTCCGAGGTTGAATATTTATAGTGGAGTTAGGCTTCTCGTGGACCTGATAACCACTATAGAAAACTCAGAAGTAGACCACATAATTTGCAGAAGTTCATAAAGAATTTAAATTATTGCATTAAATGGAACAAATTCAGAACTATTGCCTTCATATAATTATGATTATCTGTTGCCTATTCTTTTCTCTGGAAGGAGGAACATAACCATTTTCCAAAAGATAATTTCATAACAAAATAACATTTTGAGAATTCTGTTTTACGAAAAACAAAAGAATTTAAAATTTTGGTAATGAAAGAACTCACAACTGATTCCTCTTTTTGATTTGCACTATAGTCCATTTCCAACCAGGTGTAACACTTTGGGTAAGAAGTGAACTGCCGCCTGTTGGACCAGTGGTTCTTGGTCTTGGCAAAGAACTTCTGCTCAAACTCATTAATTGCAGTATCCTGCAAATTATAGGGGCCAAATATCTTATCTTGACCCTTCATGCCAACTCTACCCCATCTATTGTAGACCATGTACTCTCCACCACCATCAGATTCTGCAAACACATTTGTAATAAAAAGGAGAGTATAGTTTTAACAAAACTAGTGAAATGCGATTGCCTACATTATGTGTTTGTGTCTGAATTAGCACAAATAATTTTCCGTTACATTTCCCGATATTGTAATAACCATCACCTCAAAACAAGTTCATAAGCTGAACTTTGAAAGTTGGACCCTTACCATATTCACCTAAAGCCCTGTTCTGGTAGTACATATGTCACCAAATGTATGATGTTTCTCGCATACAATAAATAGAGAACAATGACAGCATACAAATATCACATAAACAGTGTTGAGAGATTACCTAGGAGTTGGATCACGTAGAACTTATTATTGTTGTCCCCAACATTAGTCTGATTCAACATGGCATCATAGATATCATTATCCTGCATCGTACAAATCAAATTCAGACTAAATTATCGAGAGAAGAAACTTTAAAGAAAAAAAAAAGCTCAATGTTATCAGCTACAAGCTGCTATTGCAACTACAAATAAGACTTGCCTTCTGAAAGACATGATAACTAATCTTTATATGTTCTGGAAGCCATGGATCCAATACAGCAGCACCCTTCTTTGTTGCCTTAACAATTTTCTCGTCCTTGCATTCATTCACCTCTTCTTTAAGTACCAAAACAACAATATAAATAAATTTCGAAGAAATACCAATAACAAGAATCAAATGAAGTCAATTGATCAAGTATTACTTACTGATAAAAATAAATACCTTGAAGAAGAGTATCCTTAGAGTCACTCTGCTCCGCGTGGTTACAAAGTCTCTCAAGAAGTTCTTTCTTGGTTCCAGCTTTGGATAATCCCCGAAGATCGGCTTGTTCACGCAATTGCTTAACACCCATTTGACCAAAACTCTCAATGGATTTCACCTTCTGCGAACCATTTGAATCAGTCTCATCACACTCCCTTCCTCTCTTCTTGCTACCCACTGACTTCTTGTTTTCTTCTTCCACAGCCTCTTCTAGTCTTTGTACCTATAACAATTCACAGAAAACAGTTAACACTTAACTGTGATGTAGAAATAGTATAGCAAAATTGACCGGCAAAAGAAAATGACCAATATGGCCTTGGTTCCGGCGGTGCTGAGCCCACGTTGGGCAAGCTTGGCTCGCAATTGGTCTACTTTGAGGTTACTTGCCATTCTTCAGATTATTGACACTCAGAAGCGATGATGTCTGAAGCTTTCGCGGGAAGAAGATTAAGATTGGGAGCTTTGAAAAATGGAGGGAGATGGGGGGGTTTTATAGAACCCGCACTGGTCATTGTTGGGTTCTGACTAAGAAAATAAAAATTGTCGAGCAAGCTTTCGGTGAGAAACTTCTGTGATAAATTATATATATATAATTACATTATTTAATTTGATTCTCACTCATAAATCATAATAATTATAAGGATAATTATTTACTGGCCACTTATTTTTTTATATTTTTAAAAATATATAATTTTTAAATTTTTTTACTGAATTCCATTTGAAATTATATTATTTTACAGCATACTCTCGTCTTCAAACCGTTAAGGGAACTAACGAATTATTGTATAAATAATTTTTTTATCCCTAAATATAAAAGAGTAATTATCCACCGATCATTTTTTTTTGTATTTTTTTAAAAAATACATAATTTTTTTTATCTGAACTATACTTAAAGTTATATTATTTTGCACATGTCTACTTCTGTCTTCAAACAATATAGTTGTAAAATAATAATTTTATCCTTATAATGTCAGTAAAGTTCTAACAGTTATAACGCGAGTTGACCAGTGAAAAAAATGTTAACTTCAGATGGAATGCTGTAAAAAAAAAAAAATTGTGTATTTTTGAAAAAAAAAAAACAGGTGATCGGTGAATAATTATCCTAATTATAAAATGACATGTTTTTACTAGGTTGAGGTAGTGTACTTGTTCCGCTTAAATTTTACTTGTACCACTAGATTTTCTCAAATTTTTGAAGAGTTTTTTTTTTGTATTATATTGTATTATTTATGTTTAGTTTAATAAATGAATAACACTTAGTTTAAATTTTAGAATAGCATTTCATCTAATAACTTCATTTAATTCAAAATTCTTTTAATTTTATAGATTAATAGAAGTTCAGTCTAAGATTCTCTGCTCTGGTAATCTAAGTTTTTTTATGAATGAAAATATAAGAACAATGATATTTGTATTTAAAAAGGTCAAAAAAAATACGTATATTTATATGTTAACATGTGTGTACGTACGATATTAATAAAATTTTTAAAATTTAAAGAGAACTCAAGGCCACATCAAAAGAGAGCATTAAAACTCTATTTTAAGGACTCGACTAGCTTACAGAATCTGTAAGCTACAGACTGCAGCATCAGCCGTTGGATGTGGTTGGATGTGGAGTGAGAAATTAAACAATAGAAAATGGGATGGTGGGATGATGGGCGCTGTTAGGTACAGAATCTGTACCGTAGGCAGGTCCCTATTTTAATTGTGAGCAAGGAAAAAATATGGCACATCGGCATTACTGTCTCTTCATCAATACACTCGTGTGGTAAAAGGACAAGACTAGACCTTTTGACATTCCTCAAATTCTCTCTTAAGCCTTTTTTTTTTAAATTAAAATTACTTAAATAACTTGACACAATAAAAAAAATTATTGTTTTGAATGAAAATTCAATTAACAACTTAGATAAATGTAATACATTTAGGATATATATATATATATATATATATATAGTAGTTTTCTAATTAGAAATCCCTGACTTTATTAAAGTCAGAGATTAGTTAAAAAAAAATTAATTTTAATACACTACATAATAAAATACAGTGCATTGAAATCTATGTTTATTTTATTTTTTAATTAATCCATAATTTTATTAAAGTCAGAGATCCTTAATTAGAAAACTACTATATATATATATATTGGTTAAAGTTTATGGAAAGATGATTAATTTCGGAGTGATACAGCTACAAATTCTTGTATAAATTTATTTTGTACAAACTGATGTGACATTAATTCATTGGTTGAATGAAAATATAAAATAATAAAAATAAATCATATGTGCCAAAAGAAATTTAATTCAACTAATAAATTAATGTCATATCAATTTGTACAAAAATTTATAGCTATATCACTACTCTTAATTTTAATATATCAATTTATATTTTACCAATTAACCTGAGGGTATTTTAGGAAATAAAATTTAAAATTTAGAATTTAGAAAGGTGGTAAATGCTTTATTTGGTCACACACTCCTACTGGATTCAAATGCACTCATGCTTCCAAGAAGCTAAATTCCACTGTGCTTGCTGCATATGTTTGACTTTGCCTCAGCAAAGGAACAGCAACCAAACGCAAAAAAATAAATAAATAAATAAATACACACACACACACAATTGTGATGCAATATAAATTAAAAAAAAAAAAAGGGACAGATTATTTCCTCATTTCTTTTAAGTTTATCATCAGTGTCAGCCCGTGCCTCCGTAAATTTCCCAATATACACAACATCGATGGATGCGGTAAAAGTTACAAAATTGGCCCATTGATTTTCCCTCCTAATTGCCCAACCAAGCATGAGTACAAAGGAGGTATCATATTCCAATACTTTGAAAAGATCATTTCTACCCATTAGATAATAAATTACAGAGCAAGAAAATTGCTATCAAAATTGGAAAATTACGTACTGACGCAAGTCTATTTATATTTGAAATTCACTTGAACCACATAGCGCATCCTAATCTGATCCACACTGTAGACTATGTACTCATTGTACAACAAATGACCCTGCAAGAAGGATAAACATTAACATTATACAATATATATAAGAAATGGACTATTGTGTCGCACCTTGGAGCTCAGTTGCTCTTTTGGCTTTCCAAGAGGAACGGTGACCCCATCTTCAAGTGTCTCGGCTTCCAATGGATCTGGGGCAGTTTGACCAACTCCTTTTGTGCTGCACAGTGCAAATAAACCACATTCAATCTGTATAACAATTGTTCATAGCACTTTGACAAGATGGCAGAAAGAGAACAGAATAAATAGTTCCACCTCTCCTAATCGAAACCAAAGTCTAGATTCAAATTTCACTTGCCCCCGAAAAATTTGCCTTACAAACAAAAATGTTATAGACCAGTGATGGCAGGTGTGAAATATACAGAATGTGCATATCCATATCGTCAGAATCATTCATGGATTGCCTATGACATCCACGACTAAAAAATGGTAATGACAGATTCAATTCAATAAGCAATGACATGAGAAAATCTTCTACCTCAATTCTTGCATTGAGAAATTCTCTCTGGTCAGCAATTTGATAAGCTTGATACCAACATTTAATTTAAAAACAGGGAAACAAACATTAGCTTCCCATCTGGTAACTTATCAGCATCAGAATTTGCAGACAGAAGCTCAGACATGTCACCAAGCGCAACCTAGAATGCATGTGGTTCAAAAATATTACGAGAACATTCAACTATAGGGGAGACATGAAGATGTTACATGCTGGGCAGAAGTGGGTTAAATACAATTTTCTGCCACAAGAGAGGAAAAAAAAAAAGAAGAAGAAAGAGAAATTTTCCGGGGAAAACAAAACCTGGCACTGAAGTAAATCACAGATAATTAAGACAAACTTCTTGTGTTATAAGAACTGCCAAGATTGTTGTGTAATGAGAACTGTCCATTCATGATCTTTTTTCTACATATACCCATCAATGCTAATTGATGTGCAACATATTGTTTTATATTCCATGTATCTGTCCATTCTCAGTTAACATACACTTAGGTTATGTTTGGTTTGAAGAAAAGGGAGGAGAGGAAAAGAGTGGAATGGAGAGAAAGGGAGAAGAAAGGAATGAAGAAGAATAGTGAAATTAGATTTTGTTGTTTGGTTTGATAGAAAATTTAATAAGAAAATTAATTATAATTTTTTCATTTAGATAAATTTATCATTTACCTTAATATATTAAACTATTTATATTAACCATAAAATATATATAAAATAAAATGGTGGTTTGGTGGCTGGCGGCGGAGGTCCGGCGACTTTTGGCGAAGTCCGGCGACTTTCCGACAAAATCCGGCGGTAGTCCAGTGAGGTCCGACGGTGGTCCCGCGACTTTCCGGTGGAGGTCCATTTATAATAATAAATTAATAAAAAATAATAAATAATTATTATTAATGACATTAAATAAATTAAAAAGTTGAAGAGTAATTTTGGAAACCTTAATTTCTAATATAAGAGGAATTTAAATTCCTCACTACTTAGTGTGGAATTCAAATTCTACATTATGATGGATATTAAATTCTAATGGAAATTAAATTCTCATATATTTTGTCAAACTAAACAATGAAAATAAAAAGGAAATTTAAATTACTTTCCTCTCCTACATTCTCTCCTCCCAACCAAACACCACCTTAGTTTCTACATTCTGCAGGACAAACAAAAACAAACCTCACACAAAAGCAGCACACCAGCTGTAGCAGCAGGAGAAGCATTACAGTAATCCGCACTATTGGAGAACATATCAGCAAAATAAACACCCTTTCCAAACATGTAACCCGTTGCAGGTGCTTCAGGTGGAGCAATACGTAGACCTGGCAGATTTACATGGCATAGGTTGCATTCAGATACTTCTAGTCGCCATGGAAAACACATAAATGGAAAGTTTAGTATATAAAAAGATAAGTTGATAAAAATAATGACCTTGAGATAAAATGCCAGTCCAGTTTGTAAGCCGAGAACCATGCCATAAAAGCATTCTATTTTTTGAATTGGATAACTGCTGACAAGAGCAAAAGACAGCAAAATTAGATTATGGTTACCATAACCTATAGATAGCAAAATCTATAGAAAATTTGCAATCAAGAAAGCATCCACAAATAGATGATATATTTCACTGGTGACACTTCATAACTACAAATGATAAACTATCACCTTTTTGAAGCGCTCAGTTTCACCCTCTCTTTCTACCCTGAATATTTGAACAATATCAACACTGTAAGAGGAATGTGTTTTCGCATGAGTATTGAGCAGATACTTGGCAATCTGAACACAGGCGAAATGGAAGAAGTATCAACATAAAGACCAAATCAAGTAAAAGTAACAGAACTAAGCCAAACCATGACACGCAGCCCCGGACACTAACAAAACAAGCTCTCTGCTATTTGAACTTATAGGGCTGCATAAATTTAAATACCAAAGAGAATTCCAAGGAATCAACTTCAAGCGGACAGTGGCAGATCTAGAAAAATAAGTTACCGGGGGCTAAATTAGATAATAGTAAAATATGAAAAATTAAAATTTTGAATATATAAAATATTTACTAATACATTTATAATTATTCTCTACGCATTTTTATATTTTAAAAATATTATACAATAGACTCATTATCAATATTATTAAATTTATTGTTTCGTATACAAACAATCAAACTATCATTTATCCCATATGATTCCAAAGATGATTTTTCATGAGTTTCATTACTGAAAACGTTTGCTCTAGTATTATTATAGAGACTGGAAGAATTAATCCTATTTTTGAGAATTGAAAATATTTTGAGTGGTGGGCTATCATTATTTTTAATTAAAATATAAGTTTTTATAATTCTTAAAAGTTAAATTTTAAATTTTATCGGGGTTTATAATTTATAGTGATTATTTTAATAAATTTTTTATGGAGGCTAATTAAAAAACTAAAATATTTTTCTTTTTTAATTTTAAAATTTTTTTTTTGGCCAGTGGGGGCTCAAGCCCCCACTAGTCACATGCTAGATCCGCCCCTGCAAGCGGAGTCAGTTGACAATGAAGACGCTGGTAATAAGCATACAATGGATCTGCCTGCAATGACATATTCTTAAATTAGAGTGCTTGAGGAAGTGGTCTTAGTAACTCAACAAGCAATTATGAAGAAAATTAACAAGCAATTTTCCAACATGCAAGCACCAATGTAACTTCTGAAAAGAAGGAAGAAAAGACAGAGAAGGAAATTTTTACCTCAAAAGGGGTTCACTTATATTGGTTAATTTCATAACCTAGCTAATTACAAAGTGCTAAAGAACAACTCTTCAAATGGGCATGGCCTATTCTTTTTCTAAACTTTTGCTATTAGGGGAAAAGATAAGTAAAGCCAATTAGAATGTAGGAAATTATATGGAAACAACAGGAATGTGTATAGATTATGATTTACAAAGCATGAATTAACCTCAATGGCATTGATCTTATAAGAAGTCGAGACAGTTCAAATTTTATACTCAAAATTGTTATTTCGGGAAAATCTACTCCCAGCCTCTCAAGCCAAGGATAATGAAAGCAATAAAGCATAAGGAGTTTTCCATAATACTATTTGGACACAAGTATTAAAAATGGTGAGAAACAAAAGGGTTGTTTTTAAGAGGACATGTTCTGTCGTGAAATCCAATATATCATAGACTATTAAAATTCATTTGAGTTTTACGATAAAAGACTGGTTACTCTTTTACATCTATCTATTGTTTGTATTGGCGTATTAGACTAGCAAAGATGGCTTTTTGAATCCGTAAACTGACAGGCACTAACAATGAAGAAGAATAAATAGGAATACCTGTATCTGTGTATCATCCTCCAACAAATTTGTTGCAACTTCAATTTCACCCAGCGCTTTAACCTTCAAGAAAATACAAGGAGATGAGAACAGCAACCCAAGTAAATTTCCACATGCAAAATAAAAGTGCTGAGAGACTACAAGAGTAAGTTATATAGATGGACAATACATAAAGACACTATAATTTTAAAGGTCAGTCTATTGAAGTTGATAGGAGAATAATTGAAACTCAAAAGTAGAGGTTCTAAACAGCAACAAAGCCAAATGTGTTATATGAACGTGAAAAATAATCACCATTTCCAATTTCAATTTCAACTTTTGAGGTGTGTCAATGACCAAGTCCCCTGCCACAAGTCATTCTCAAACTAGTTAGGCTGCCGTTTTGATACAGTAAAAACAAACAACTAAAGTAGCCATATCCCAAGTTTCTATGTGGTTCAACAAGCATGCCAGGTGTTTTGGAAGAGACAAGGGACTCACCCATTTTTTGAAATCCAAAGTCATGAGGTATAACGGTGTAGAATTCTCTGCAACAAAAAATGCTGATTAAAAAAGAGTTCCCCCAACTTCTTTCAAGTTATAATTAAGCATTCTAAAGGAAAATGAAATTTACATCAAGTATATCGTATCAGACATTCCTTGTGGGATTCAAGCACCTTTAATCAACCACCAATAGTGTATGTTGACACAAACAAATTCTTACCCACTTAGTTGCTCCAGTTTCCTTCTATCTGGCAGGTGAATAACATCAGCTATCCTCTTCAACACATCATAACCCTACATAAACAACAGAAAAATAGTTTATTAGTTAACCCTTGGAGTAGTGCTAAAACAGAGAAGACTAGTATTATGCAAAATTGCAACCCATAAAGACACATTCATAAGTAATCACATTGTGGTTATCCTTTTTGTTTAAAATTTAAAACTCATACATATTTACAATAATGTTATTAACGATAATGTTGATCTTCAATATTCTTTCTCCTGAAATAATGGGAAGAAATATCTGCAGTATGGAAACAGTATTCCATATGACAATAGATGTTTGTAATTTGCAAAGGTGACAATATCACCACAGCATGCTTATATGTAGAAGTAACTATTAGTTTGACTAATGCCACCGATCCACTATATTATCTCTAGAAAAAGTATAATCATGCTAGAAACTGCATTTGTCTTTCCTTCCACGAGATTAGCTAAGGTTGTAGATATCACATCTATCATCCAAGAAGAAAATTTTGTACTGAGACGATGATTTGTATCGAATACTGTAGCAATTAAACTAAATCTTCCAAGCTAATCTGCTGTAGGCTTAACCATGAAATTTTGACATTTGTATACTGCAAAATAACTAACTTACAGTGCTCGTATTCAAATAATCACCAAGATAACGTACTATAGCACACAATAACAAGTCTATCTTATCAAACCCTTACAACTAATTAAGAGTACTGGGCAAATTGCATAGCTCAAACACTAACCTTCAAAATTGTGGATTTGCTAAGCGTACCAAGCGGCAACTTATTAGCATTGTATCCTAAAAGAGGGCAGATTAAAAAAAAAAATTTGTTGGTGACAATGTAACTCAGAGTACCAAAAGAAGAGGTTATATAATTGATTAAACTCCAACAAAATTACTTTGACCATCCAAACAACCAAGAATATAATAATGCTTTTTGCTTATATATCCTGTATCCTCCAGTAGAATGTTGAAACTAAATCATTGATACTAACCTATTTCCATCATTACTTGCTTCATCATGCTGATATTGCATATAAGAGAGAGAAATTTTGCAACACGTGGCTCAAGTTTTGTATTCTGAGGTTGAATATTTATAGTGGAATCAGGCTTCTCGTGGACCTGATAATCAATAAAGAAAACCCAGAAGTAGACCACATAATTTGCAGAAGTTCATAAAGGATTTAAATTATTGCATATATGGCACAAATTCAGAACTATTGCCTTCATACACTTATGGTTATCCATTACATATTCTTTTCTCTGAAAGGAGGAACATAACCATTTTCCAAAAGATAATTTCATGACAAAATAACATTTTGAGAATTCTGTTTTATGAAAAACAAAAGAATAAAAAAGGTCAAAATTTTGGGTAATAAAAGAACTCACTACTGATTCCTCTGTTTGATTTGCACTATAGTCCCTTTCCAACCAGGTGTAACACTTTGGGTAAGAAGTGAACTGCCACCTGTTGGACCAGTGGTTCTTGGTCTTGGCAACTTCTGCTCAAACTCATTAATTGCAGTATCCTGCAAATTATAGGGGCCAAATATTGTATCTTGACCCTTCACGCCAACTCTACCCCATCTATCGTAGACCATGCACTCTCCCCCACCATCAGATTCTGCAAACAGATTTGTAATAAAAAGGAGAGTCTAGTTTTAGCTAAACTAGTGAAATGTGATTGCCTAAATTGTGCGCGTGACTGAATTAGCACAAATAATTTTCCATTGCATTTCCCATTAATGCAACAATCATCACCTCAAAACAAGTTCATAGGCTAAACTTTGAAAATAGACCCTTACCATATTCACCTAAAGCCCTGTTCTGGTAGTTCATCTTTCACCAAATATATGATGTTTCTCACATACAATAAATAGAGAACAATGACAGCATACAAATATCACGTAAACAGTGTTGAAAAATTACCTAGGAGTTGGATCACATAGAAGTCATTACTGTTGTCCTCAATATTAGTCTGATTCAACCTAGCATCATAAATATCATTACCCTGCGTTGTACAAATCAAATTCCAACTAAATTATCAAGAGAAAAAATATTAACGGTGCGTTTGGCACACTGTATTGTATTATGTTGTATTACATTATTTTAATATTGATGTATTGTATTATGTTGTATTTCATTAGCACTGTATTATAATAATGTTGTACAATATTTGACCCTACACTGTACTGTATTAATTTTTTGTGATTAATGTAAATTATATATTTAGAAAATAATATTTATTACTACTTAAAAAATAATAAATATAATATTCTTAAATTTTAGAAATTTAACATTTTTATTAAAAAATATTAAAATGTCATAATTCTTCCGAAACTTATAGTCTTAAATTTTTGGAATTGTGTATTTCAGTATTTTCTAAATATATAACTTGTGAAATAAAGATCGAAGTAAATAATTTAATAAAATAATCTATAAATAATTTAAGAACATAAATAAATATTTAAAATCTTCAAGATTAGTTCAAAAATTATCTTAGGATGATAGAATAAAAGTTTATACATATTACAAGATAATTATAAAATAATAAAGTGATATAATTATTATGACATAGTCACTAAGAAAATAAATTGAGCTAAATAATCTAGTAATTATTTATATTATTAATTTTCAATTAATATTATTCAAATTTAAATATTTATTATTAATTATATTAAATTATTTAAAAATAACTAATTTAATTATTCTAATATAATTAATAATGTAATAATATATTATATTATTTAAGTATTTATTACTAGTTATATTAACTTATTAAAGATTAATTAATATAATTTTACATATTAAATAATATAATATAATTAAATAATACATTACTTAGTTATATATTTAAAATAATAAAAATTAAAACATAATATAATATTATTAAATACAAATTTATTAATTTATATTAAAATTATAATTAAAAAATAAAAATTATATAATATAATATTAAATTAAAAAATTATATTAATTTTTTTTATTATTACAAAGTAAAAAAATTAAATTAAAAAAAAAAAAAAACCTAAGCTAATGCAGCAGTTTGGTGCCCCAAACATGGGGTTGCATTGCTAATGCAATGCAATCCCATGTAATGAGGGGTACCAAACACCCGCTAAAGGAAGGGAAAAAAAAAAAAAAAAAAGGAAAAGAGCTCAATGTTATCAGCTACAAGCTGCTATCACAACTACAAACAAGACTTGCCTTTTGAAAGACATGATAACTAATCTTTATATGTTCCGGAAGCATTTGAATCAGTCTCATCACACTCCCTTCCTCTCTTCTTGCTACCCACTGACTTCTTGTTTTCTTCTTCCACAGCCTCTTCTAGTCTTTGTACCTGTAACAATTCACAGCAAACAGTTAACACTTAACTGTGATGTAGTAATAGTATAGCAAAATTGACCGGAAAAAGAAAATGACCAATGTGGCGTCGGTTCCGGCGGTGCTGAGCCCACATTGGGCAAGCTTGGCTCGCAATTGGTCTACTTTGAGGTTACTTGCCATTCTTCAGATTATTGACACTTCAGAAGCAACGATGTCTGAAAGATTAAGATTGGGGGCATTGGAAAATGGTGGGAGATGGGGGGGAGTTTTATAGAACCCACACTGGTCATTGTTGGGTGAGTGCAGCAAAACGACATCCAAGTCGTCTTGACGTCCGACTGAGAAAATAAAAGCTGTCAAGCAAGCCCTCAGTGAGAGCTGAGAAACTTCTGTGATAGAACCCGCACTGGTCATTGTTGGGTGAGTGCAGCAAAACGACATCCAAGTCGTCTTGACGTCCGACTGAGAAAATAAAAGTTGTCGAGCAAGCCTTCGGTGAGAGCTGAGAAACTTTTGTGATAGATATATATATATAATTACATTATTTAATTTGATTCTCACTCGTAAATCATAATAATTATAAAATAACAGGTTTTTAATGGGTTGAGGTGGTGTACTTTAGGGATGGTAATTTTTCTTAGTGGGATGTAATTGAGACATATTTGGGATGTGATTAAAATATATTTTTGTCTCGTATAAAGATATAGGAATGGGAGTGATATTTTTTTTTTATCTTACTTGTATGTACGGGATGAGAATGAGATTGACAAATCTCGTCCCATCCCATTTCATTGCCAGCTAAATATGAGAATTTTTTCAATTGGGATGGAATCTCACATGATCCCATCTCTTTTAGGACGAGATTGTAACATATTTTTGTCCCAAAAAAATATAGAGATTGGAGTGAGACTTTTTTTATCCCACTTAAATGTACGGGACGGGACTGAGATTGCTAAATTTCATCCCATCCCGTCTCATTGCCGACCTTACTTGTACCCGTAAATTTTACTTATACCACATAAATTTTATCAAATTTTTGAAGAGTTTTTTTAATATTATATTATATTATGTTTGGTTTAATAAAATAATAACACCTAGTTTAAATTTAGAATAGCATTTCATCTAATAACTTCATTTAATTCAATTTTTTTTATAATCTTAATTAATTATAAAGTGAATTTAAGGAAGATACCAAGTCTTTGTAATACTTTTAGAATTTGCGCAGCAAGTCTTATTGCTTAGCCTTATGATCTAGTTTTGGAATCTATTGGACAGCTGTTTTATGTTTTCCACAGCCATGAAACTTATGGGAAGGATCAAAAAGTGAAAGAGTTGCAAACATGCAACGTTATATCAAAGCATAAACATTGATAGATTATGTTTGTATTTTAAGTGTTTCCTTTCTTGGCATCTATAGTAGATTTCGATTATTCAAAGCATCATTTTCTAGCTTTTTCAATTTCCACCGACCAGTCGAAATTAAAGTTGAAATGATATATATCAGAGAAGGAAAATGCTTGGTGAAGAGAAGCATGAGAGAAAAATAAGAGAAATAAAGAAGAAAATAGTAGAGAAAGAGTGAGTGAGTAGAGAGAGAGATGACAAAATTCTTTCATCTTTTTCTCGTGCTTCTCTACACCTACAGCTACTCATCAGAGAAATGTTAGTTGTCTTTCATATATAGTGACGTGGCAGCCACCTAGACTCCAATTATTATTATTATTAGAACTCGGCTATGTTGGGGATGATCCAACTTGGAGTCAACCAACGTGACCCGTTGGATCCCTACACTATTTTTCAACCGTTAAGATCAGTGACACAAATATTAGGTGACCGGGTAAAATGGTTTAAAATATTTAGGATAACACGCTGTCATTTTAAGGGAAAAATTTTACTCTCACACAAATTGTAAGCCATTCTTTCTCTCCTGATTCAGAGAAGCAACTAAAATCACAAAAAAGAGGACGATTTGAAGACAATATGTATTGAAATAGGCGAGAGTCCTTAAATGACTTAAATTGGGGTTTCCTTCGTGGGATTGATAGGCCGTTGAGTCTTTAATGATACGGTGATGAAAATAGATGATATTTTGTTCCTGTTGCAAGGTTGTACAGTGGCAGCGACGATTATTACGATTATCAGAATAATTATTTGGTTTTTGTGTCTTATTACGTTTATCAAGTTTGGTCATCATAAATCTGTGTAGCCGTGAAGTTTTAGTGAAATTGTAATATGGACGGTTGATTCGAAGATGAAGATTTGCATGTAGTGTTTTAATTTTTTTTTTTTAAATTAAATTTATGACATGGGCAAGTTTAGGGTTGTGACAGTGATTCCATAATTGGGAAATAATAAAAAGATAACGAAGGCTTAGTGCTATTTGTCACTTGTCATTCTAATTGCAGATTGCTTTTGGTGACGAAGATGAAGATTTTAACGCGAAGATGAAGTTTAGGGTTGTGATAGCGATTCCATAATTGGGAAATAATAAAAAGAGAACGAAGGCTTAGTGCTATTTGTCACTTGATTGTCACTTGTCATTCTAATTGCAGATTGCTTCTGGTGACGATGATGAAGATTTAACACGAAGTCCTGTTTATCGAAATGGAACCGGTAATCTTTGTAGCTGTGTCACGTTCCCATTGGATGTAAATTTCCTAAATATTTAATCTTCACCATTGCTTTAAAAGCAACTATCCAACGATTGAGATTAGTTGGCTCCAAGTTGGATCATCTCCAACTCCAACATAGCTGAACCCTTATTATTGTTGTTATATAAAAGGTAGAGGAATACACCGTGTCCATATATATCTTATAACACATACCTCCCTTATGATCGAATGGCGAATCAAATAAAGTTATTTGAGAGTTAATTGACTAAGTCCGTAGAGTTCGAACTCCAATTACATATACATAGACACATTGTTCATTTTCCCTCCTCTATTTTGATTTTGTTTTAGTTTATTAAGTAAGCTGACTGAGAACAGACCTTCCATTTACTTTGTAGTCTACTATAAATATGTGTAATCTATATGCTGAACTTGTAAGCTTAGATCAATTAGTATGTTGAAGAATGATCAGATGCGCATCATCTGCATGTTATTGTGCATGATAGGCCACGTGTTACTTGATAATTGGCCAAACTATTAAACATCAATCTATAATTAGGTGACATTTGGCTTATCGCATCTGATTGGGTCTCTCAAGATCCAATACTCAATAAAAACACTCTCAAAGAAAGATAGTAAATAGGTTTGCATACGATTCAAACAGGTGCAAGGTCATTTCATATATTATTGCTTAGGGGAAAAGGTCACCCACGTGGTCACGCCCCTAAAGTTTATTTAAATGGTCACATAGACCCCCTTAATATTATAAGAAACTATTATATTATTTGATTGTAATAACCTAAGTAAATATAAATATAGTAATAAGATACAAATAATAAATAAATAGCATATGATATAAATAAAATATTTCAAGAAGTATAATTAATAAAATTACATATATAATGAAAATTGTTTTTAGTATTAAGTTAGTATTAGTCTATCCCAAAGGACTTTATTAATACTAAAATCTATTAATCCAAACCTTGAGTTTAAAAATTATACTAATATAGATATAATTATAAACAATATTGTAAATAAAATAATATAAATTTTATAAATTAGTGTGAATGTTAGGCATAATTATTGTACTATTATTAATATGTCAAATAGATTTTATTACTATTAAAAGAATACGAAAAATTAATAATATTAAAATAACTTTTCTAATATTCAAAATATTTTTTAAATTTTATCTTATTTATATATTATATTATTTAGAGTTTAATTTATATTGATTACGTATAGAAGTTTAATTAAAGTCAATTATTCGGTTGTTTTAATCAAGGGTATAATAGTAAAAAAAAGAATCCACGTGATCATTTAAGTAAACTTTGGGTGTGTGAATGACCTTTCCCCTATTGCTTATTATCAAATATTTTCAGGCACAACTATCTCACAAGAACAAAAGCCAACAATTTCATCTTTTGTGTTTGAGAGCAAAAACATTTTCATTTGGCTGAACTTTTTTTTTTTTTAAACATAGAAGGATTTGAATTATAAACTTCTTTTTTACACTCAAGAAATTTTACCAATTGAATTAGTTAGTAAAAAAAACAACGTGTTAAACAGGCAAATTCATTTTAAGACAAAACAATGCGTCCCACTTTTAATACAAGAAGACATTGGAATTTGGCAAAAAGTCTCGCATACATCAACGAGAAGGAAAAGATTAAGAGCCAAGCTTATTTGATTTTCCCATTGGTTCATGCAAAGAACAATTTGTTAAACGGGCAAATTCGTTGGGCTTATAAATATTTCTAAAGTGAGACTAAAAGGAGAAATAAAGTCTCGAAGGGTTCAGCTATGTTGCTACAGAAGTATGGTACAATTTTGTTTTGTCTTTTTGTGACTTAACCGTTAGATCCAACAAAAGAATTCCAAAAGTAATCGCAACGGCAGGATGTATTTACTCAGGTAACTAACATTGTAATCCCTCTAGTTTTTTTAAATGTCAGAAAGAATATAATTATTATTATTTTACTCTCCCACCCCCATCAATAGTCATTCTCCTTTCTCCTCATGCAACCCGTGAGTATTATTTAGATTTTTTTTATGTTTTAGTTGTTTATTTTATTTTTTTAATAAATATTTTTATTTATTGACTAAGTTATTAAATAATATGAATAAGGAAGATGCAGGGAATTTTGAGAAGATTTTTATTATTGATATTAAGTAATTATAATGCATGATTCAGTTGTGCATCTATGGGAGTCAGAACCACATAAATACAATAAAGCCTATGAACTTTAGGAAGACAAATCCTTGATTTATTCTAAAAATACATCAATATTTTATAATTCTCCAATGATTGCTATTATTTTCATATCTACTTCTATAATTAATTATCCATAGTATTGAGAAAGTACATACCATTAAAAATGAATTAACAAAAATGAAGAGGAGTTACTGTTTCTTCTGTTTTTATTTCTCTAGTTTTTTATGGGAACATAATGTAGTTGAGTATTGGTAGAGTAGTATTTTCCTTATCGTTTTATGTATATTTGGTAAAATTTGTAGAGACTTATAATGAGTTTAATAATAATAAAATTCATGTAAAGATTTCTAATAGCTTTGTCGATTTGATTTTTATGAATCAAAATGAAAATTGAAAAAGTTTTTTTTTTTTGGGTAACATATATAGAAACAAATAAAGTAAAGCTTGTCTGATTAGTCAAAACTTAAAAGAGTTACTCAGTGTTTAGTTGAATTTCTTTCATATTAGGCCAAAAATTTATGGTTTAAGCTTTTAATAATAATAATACAAGTTGAGATGGGTAAGTTGTTTTAGTGCTTGCATGTATTCAATCAAATTCAAATAAAGGTAGTTAAATCCTAATAAATTTTTAACAAGATTTTCTTTCTAACGTTAATGATTGAAACTTCGAGATTTAAGGTAGTTAAATCAGGATTCTCTCATGGTCTAATATTTTTTAAAAAAAATCACTAAGTAATTGGTAGTTAATGAATTAAAAAATAAAGATAATTATATCCTAATAATTTATTAACACTAAAGGACAAGTGTCACAAGATTTTCAAAATTCTAGGACAACTCATATTTAGTTGGCAAAATTTGATCATTAAACCAATTGATTGTATAAAAAATTAGCCAAATAAGCTTATTATCTTTGAGAGACCAGCAGCCAATAACTATAATAAAATCAACTTAAAAACAAGAGACCAAACATAACTAATATTAGATCAAATCTAATTGATTATTTACTAAAAACTCTTATTTTTTTCTTTTTTTAATAAATACTCTTATGTCTTTGAAAATTCAAAAATAAAAAAATTATCTACGAAATTATAAAAAAAAAAAAAGAAGGAGAAGAAGAAGAAATCAGATCAAAAAAGAAAAAGAAGCGTGGAGGAGAAAAAAAATAACCAGGATTAATATTAAACCATGGAAAACAAAGAGAGAAAATAATAAATAATTTTTAAATTAGGGCTTATATTAAAATTTCAAAACCTTCAATTTTTATTATTTGCAGAAAACAAGGACTATTGTGTAATAGAGCATTATTGTGGTACGGTGCAATAATAGTTTTGTCCTCGAAATAAAATGTGTAATTGATAAAAATTTAACCTTGAGGTTTTATAATCTTTTAAATCCTAGTCTATGAACACAACAGATTCTGCCCATTATTAGAAAAATACTAGAAATTAAAGTAAGAAAAAGACAAAAAAAAAATTGAAGTAACAAATGTGTTTGGGGAATGAAATAGGGTGACCAAGATAAAGATGTTTGCTCATACATTATCGTGCTCTCCTCCAGAGTAAAAGCGAGCAAATGGTTGAGCAGATCACCTCGACCAGGATATTATTGGTCACTTTGAGTAGATCACCTCGATTAGGATATTATTGGTCACCTCGACCAGAATAATATGTGGTGACCTCGAGCACATCACATCGACCAGGATATTATTGGTCACCTCGACCAGGAAGTTACCAGAAAGCACGATTCAGTCAAAATATTTTCTCCGAAATATTAGGGACCAGATTCTTAGTGAGCTGAAAATTAGTAGTTTTCTTGAGAATCCTAGGGGAGAGGATAAAAATCGCTATAGTTTCCTATAAAAACCCTAAGGGGGGATTCTTCTAGCTCTCTCTCTCTCTCTCTCTCTCTCTCTCTCTCTCTCTCTCTCTCTCTCTAAGCAACTGAACCCATTGGACATTTTTCTCTCTCTACCACTGAGAAATTTCTCTTTCGCCTGTGATTTCTTTAAGATTGATTATTTCAAATTCTTTTCCTTTAAATTTACTTAAAAGCTTTTTGTTTAAAGCAATCATAGTTAAGCCACATGAACTGTGGTATGGGTTTTTCCAGGTAAGACCCGAATCGCTGACTTGAGCGTCGGAGGGTTCTCGCCGGAAAAACTTCCAGCACCTCCTGACTATTGGTTGTGTTCACAGGCTCACAGGTTATCTGCTCATGGGTTGTCTGCTCATGGATTGTCTGCTCATGGATTATCTGCTCATGGATCGTCTGCTCATGGATTGTCTGCTCATGGGTCATCTGCTCATGGGTTATCTGCTCATGGATCGTCTGCTCATGGGTTCTTTGCTCGTGAATCGTCTGCTCATGGATTATCTGCTCATGGGTTGTCTGCTCACAGAACATCTGCTCATAAAAAATCTGCTCATGGTACTAACTAATCAGTAGTTTCCCACCAAACAAATTTAATGATGATACAGGGATCTGAGATTTAATCAACTTATCCGGATTTTGGCATCAACAAAATGAATCTCTTATAAAAAATAATAATAATAAAAATCAGAGAAGATTCATAAAGTGCTGAAAATTAAGTAACTTGAAATGCGACATTCGGTCCAAAAACATTGAAATTTGGCAATAATCTCATGGTTAACAAGGCAAGGGGAATGACAATGAATGCTGTTCGTCTTGTCACAGGCTTCCGTCCAAACAGTATAATATACGTCCAAAATTCAACATTCATAGCCGTTAGCCCACGCCATCTCCCGCATCAATAATTTTTCAAATAATTTTTTCTCTCAGCATTTTTATAAATTTAATTACCAATAAAATATAAGTAGTAAAATATTCTAAAGGCATTCTAAGCATGTCGTCACTCTCGAGGGTAAAAAAAAAAATTTATTTTGGCACAAAAAAGATTTGACGACATGATACTTGTATTAAAATTAAAAAGAATATTTAAAATTTCTTAAATAACTTGGCCCAAAAAAAATTTATTTATTGTTTTGAATGAAAATTCTATTAAAAACTTAGATAAAGGTAATACATTTAGGATTCTTATGCGGTTTTAAAAGGAATATATATATATGTTTTTGGTTAAAATTTATGGGAAGATGATTAATTTAATATATCGATTTATATTTTACCGATTAACTTGAGGGTATTTTAGGAAATAAAATTTAAAGAGGATTAAAAGCTCCACTCAGAAAAGAAAGGTTAGAATGGGCTCGGCGGACTGTAGCCTGAAATCTTCGAGCCGGGTTCTAAACCCAACCCGATCAGGAAGTAAAGTGAAACTAAAGGCCCCAGGGTCCAGACCCAGTTGCTACATCAAACGCAAATCGTCGAAAGGCTTAGGCTTGTCTCCGGTCTCAGCGTAAGTCAGCACAGAAGTTCGCACGTTCAGCGAGCTGGAAGAGAACCGTCTGCGGTACAGCCCCCTTTCTCTTTGTCTCTTGTCCAATTCTGTCCTTCACAGTTTAACAAAAAAAAAAAAAGTTCTGTAAGACTTGTGGGGCTTTTTTTTTGGTTGGGCTTTTTCGTTAACATTTAATTGTTACATAGAAACGCGATGGCTCAACAAGCAGCAGCAGATCATCAACAGCTGGATTCACCGCTCCAATCGCCACAGCCGTCTAGAGACGACATGAATATGATATCGTGTGTGACAGCATTAGAGGCTGCCCTGCTTCCATGCTTGCCCGCCAGAGAGCTTCAAGCCATTGACCGTTCTCCACATCCCTCTCATCAAAGTTAGTTACTTCTTCTTCTAATTTTTAATTATTGTTTTTTATCAATCAATATTCAACTTCAACCCTCCAGCAGTTTACTTTAATCATGTGATTTGGCTGCCAATAAACATCAAATGTTGCAAGTTTTTAGTGCTAGTCAGAGTCAATCTTTGTTTATGGCTAATCTTAGGATAGGGTATATAATTTGTAATATATTATTTTCCGAGATGGCCTGCATGCTTGTTTCGGATAAATTAAAAATATATATCCCTTCAATTCTTACAAAATGCTTATCCATATATTTTTAGTATTACAGAATTATCATCTTAAGGAAATCTTGCCAAGTAAAAATATGAGATAGAATTGTTGTTGATCATAAGAGGAATATTTTTTAGTGAAGTTTTGAGAAAACGAATGAAGTTTGAAATACCAATTAATTGATGAGTGGATATTCGATGGTTCTTTCAATCAGTGCTGATAGTGTAATCTTAGTGTTCTTCCATTGTGCAACAATGATTCCGTGGCCCATAAAACATTAGGATTATAGTATAAAAAAGATACTACTGGTAAATTGTAATTCTTCTAATTTGAGAAACCTGTATGCTATTTCATACCTTGAAACAATGAATACCCGTACGAGCTTTAAGATTGGCTAATAGATTTCAGAACAAATTTAAAATATTTCTAGCAAATGTCACAAACGACTGAACATTAGCAATCCAGATAAAGAGAGAATAGAATCGTGATTTTGATCTGTGTGGAAGAAACACAGAAAAGGTATCCAGATCATTAAGGGAAAAGAGTGATGAGATAGTTATGAAATGATACGGAATGCCTCTCAGAGGTGATGACCTTTTGCTTCGTAAACAATAATGCTCGTCAATACTTTGACATTATTTGAAAGTTTTAAAGATTGAAAGCTATTATACACAAGAGATTGTGAGGATTTGGATTTGGATCCATATACAGATTCTTGTAACCTCTGAGTTCTCTTTTTTGTTGTACGTTTCCATAGTTGCGGTTGAAGTTCCTTTTGAGTTTGATCCCGAAATAAGCTTTTAAAGTGGATGCACTATGGATCATCCACTCACTTGAATTAATAAATGGAGCACTAGGGAGAGAGAGTGTTAGATTCACTCAATGGACAGGACTCTCTCTGTCCCCCTCCCTCCCTTCCATAAACAACACAAACAGGCACAACAAGTGGCTGCTGGTGTTGGTAAGTTTATGAGTGAATTGCAGGCATGTTGTTTATCGGTCTTCATTGATTTGTTCTCTATCTTCGCCAAGTTAATTAAATTAGCTTTTTGTCTACCGTCTACAAATGCAGTTGCCATTTTGTCTTTAGTCTATTTATACACGGTCGAGATGAAGTATGTTGCCCATTTCTGCCAAAGTACGCAGTCTTAGCCAATTTCGTAGTTCGGGGTGTGAACAATGCAGGTAGGTGGTTGGGCATTTAGCACTGACCCAGGCTGCTATGAATATTTATATTTCTATGAAATGATGTCCTTCTTTAAGACTTTGCCTGGGAGTAGAGATGAAATGTATATGATAATATTTTGTGGCACCTCATGCTAATGTAATATATTGTTGCTACAGCCATCAGCTGTAATTGTATAATACATGGTTGATTATATCATCTCATTTACTCGTTGAATTTACTCAACCAGCATTTAAAAAACAAAAAAAAAGAACATCCAATAGTTTACTTATTCATCTCCTTTTCAGGCTGGTAGGACAGTAGATTCATTATGAGTTATAGATGGACATTACCATTTATCCGCCTCTCTCATATCTCTGATTATGGAGGTGATTGTGGAATTAGCATAAAAAAAATGCCCTTTCAGCATTCCTCTTTTTAAACATTGTTCCGCTTATTTAGCGTACCTGAGGTAATCCCATTCTTTCTATTGTTCTTCCTGACAGTTTATCATATTTCTTTCATGAATCTTATATGGCTCTATGAGAATGCTCTTGATTTGTATTGGCTGATATACCTGCAAATGCTTTACTTATATATTCGCAAGTTATTGGACCTTATGATTTAGGTTTTAACCACTACGAAATTTGTTAATGGGATAAAATTTCATTGGGCTCATTCTTCTAATGGAGCTGCAATTTTGTCCTTGGGCTGAAGAAATCCTTTTCCTTATTGTTTCAGTTGATGTGGAGAGGCATGCTAGAGATTTTATGGAGGCTGCCAAAAAGCTTCAACTGTACTTTATTAGTCTGCAAAGGGAGGATCAGCCAACGGAGGTGGAAATGCTTAGAAAGGTAATCTATTCACCACGCGGCATTTGATACAATCTATAATTGGGGATTATTGATTGGGGACATTTATGCATCCGCCATGCTTTAACAGGACATTGCAATCATGGAAGAAGAACTGAAGGCTAAAAAGGAGCTTATAAAAAAACAGGAGAGACTCATACAACGGTGGAGGAATGATTTGAAAGGTCAATTGGATAAACATATCACTGAGCTGGAGAGGGTCTAACAGTGGAAAAAATCTTTATTTACAATGCCTTTTATGTAACTCTCTAGAAAGTGCCATTGCATTGTACCTATGCTTGAGGTAGTTTAACCATGTATGCCCCTGTGGATTGTCAGAGGCTTGCTTTGAAAGCACCTTATGGGAACACCCTTGAGATAACATTTGTCTCTTTTATTGCCTTGGTTCGCAAGTTTGTCAACATGTCACTTGAATTTAAAGCTGCTAAAATTACAACATTTTCATTCTAAGCTGTATGCTTGTAAGGAGAGATATAAAAGTTGGTTTCTTGATTTGATAAGAGTGATGGTGGGCAATGATTCTGTCCTCGACAGAATAAACGAGGGCAAGCTAAAAGTTACTGTTGTATAACTAACGTCACACTAGCATATTGCATCTTGATGCTATCCAGATGAACATATGTAAAACCAAATTTGTCGAACACAGAGATTACCAAGTAACCGATGACAAATACATACACTGACCTTCATGTAGTTCAAAGACCCAGTAAGTCGCCAACCAGATAAACTAGTGTAATTCAGCTAAACTAGTTAATCAATTTTCAACATAAAGAAAGCAAGAACTTGTGCAGCCATTTTCATACATATAAGCACAGAGGCTCCTGTGAAACATAGCATGCAACAGGAAACCACAAATTAGCAAACATGACATCTAACTAGATTGACAATGTATGAAGTTAAATATTTGCCTGCAATGATAATCAAAAATTGCGAAAGGTAATCAACAGAGATTGCATCTATTTCTTGGCATAAGTGATCAACAACTGTTGCTGGCCAATCTTTAAACTTTGGAGTGACTGCATTGCAACTGTTGCTTGCATTTCATCTCCATACTCCACAAAGGCAATCCCGGGTTTTGCCTCCACCATCCTAACCTCCTTAAAACCAGGGAACTGGGAGAAGAACATTTGCAGCGCCATTGGAGTTGTATCATGGGGAACATTCTGAACAAATAGGATGTTATTAGGTGGAGCTGGAGCCTCGGGGATCACAGATTTTGCACCACCTGGATAGGGTATTTGTGATAGCTGCACCATTTTGAAAAGACAGAGATGGTAAGAATCATACAGAGGACTATTAGATATTAATCAAAAGAAACAAGGATTTCAACTGTGCTTTTGTTAAATGGCTAATGAGAAATGAGAATGAGATACTGTATCAGACAACACCATCAACCTAAACAGCCAAGACACTTACAGGAGGT
Source organism: Citrus x clementina (assembly GCF_000493195.1). Classification (NCBI taxonomy): domain Eukaryota; kingdom Viridiplantae; phylum Streptophyta; class Magnoliopsida; order Sapindales; family Rutaceae; genus Citrus; species Citrus x clementina. The sequence goes on from NW_006262339.1 coordinate 45,884,270, forward strand.
GTTGCACCGTAGGCACCAGCATATGCAGGATTCAGACCCATTCCTGCTTGATTAGCATCATGTTGGTCTTTCCGCTTTTTACCTGCCGCATAAGACAACAATTAAAATAAATCCACTCCATACATTGCACAATGTTAATATGATACAGTATAATAACATTTTGGTGTTATTTTTTGTTCCTAAACAAAATAAAGGGGGGGGGGGGGAGTCAAAGCACGACATGGATTAACACCTAACATACATTGTGCTTTCTATCAAAATATGCACCTAGGTGATGGTAGTGTTCACTTTCACTTCCATTTTATACCACACACGGCAAAACAAAGTAATATAAGCACTTCCCAGAGGACGGCTGATACTGTATGAGAGAGGCTTACCCTTTTCCTCGTGCCGTTTTCGTCTTTCACGTGGAACAAAGGTACCATCTGCTTTGGCTATTATATCTGATTTTGTTTTTGCATATTGTATTCTCTGCATTGAAAAAATGGATTTATCATAAAGAGATATAAACAAAATCTCCTGGTCTATAGCCAAACAGAAAAATGATTGCCAACAACTAAAACAATGCAAAGAATAACTAAATGAATAGACTTGGCCAAAGAAAAAAAATTTCTGGAACCTAAAATACCAAGATTACTTGCCTCTACTCGATTACCAACATAACTCTATGTTACAATCCACACAGAAATGCAAGATGTAACCAAAGGACATAGCATTATCACATAATTGACAATAAAATCAAAATCCAAAATGATCTTTGGGCGAAGGGATTAGAACATAGAGTAAACATTTTTCCCGGGATATATTTGAACTTTCCTCCGATTGATAATGCATATACAACTTTATTCACTCAAATTAAAACAGAATATCCAGGCCTGAATGATCAACCACCAAAAAACACGCTGGAATTTGGTGAAATCTAGGTTTAGCTTTGCCTTTCAGGAAAAATCAAATTCATTTCGAAGAAATTCAAAAGACTCAGTCAATGGGTCACCACCAAGCTGCAGTAAAACCCCCTACAAAATCAAAACACCAAAGCGCACATTCAAGCACAAAAGTTCATATAGAGCCATCCAGGCACTCCAAATGACAGTAGCCACGACTTGTTGATTAAGATAACTATCCATGCAAGACAAGTATTCCTAAGGTGCTCCAGGGTCCATGATGCGCAATATTTGCTGTACGAAAAGCTAATCTAAGAATATCAATACCCCCACAGAATGCAAGAAGACTAGCAAGAGACAAATGAAAACGAAACCCTAATTTCTACAATTACCCAAAAGGGAAAAAAAATCAAATTCCAGTTGCATCAACGACAAAAAAGACCACAACTGTAGCATAACTCACAAATACATTACTTTTGACTAAACTCTCAGAGTCTCCACTTTGCATCAACTACAAAACAGACCACAACAGTAACATAAACAACAAATGGATTACTCTTAACTAAACTCTCAGTCTCTCAACTCTCAAACATGTTGTTGACACACAGACAAAAATAATTAATTACAGCAATAACATCATTTAAATAATCTCAAAATTGCAAAGATGAAATTGTAAAACGGCGTCGCACCATAGGCTTGTCGTAAAATGGGAAGCCCTGCATCTTCTCAACAGCTGCAGTGGCGGATGCGACATCTTTGAAAACGAGCCAAGCTTGGCCTTTGTGTTTCAGCGTCTTGAATGCTAAAATCTCCAATATCGTCCCGAATTGCTTGAAAACTGCGTGCAGCGACTGCTTCAACTCTGCATAATTACCGACCAAACAATTCCACTACATCAATACAAAGATTATTACAGTAAAGTAATCGCGTGAGATTATTAAAAAAAAAGGGGTAAAAATCGCGAAACTTAACGGTCGATTTTGACTTTCTCGTTGAGATTGTTGATGTATATAGTATTGTTTGGAGAAATTTCGTTGCCTTGATTTGCCACCTCCGGCTCCATCTTGTCGGTTGCCGTTCGCAGTAGGTACCCGTCTGGGGATTTCAAAAGGGTTTTGTCATTTGTGAGCCAATGCAACTGCGGTATGCCGGTGTGGGATTTGCCCGAATAGGCCGACAGGTTGAACCTGATTGATCATTTTGGGCCTTGTCTCTTCACTTTAGCGCTTAGGTGTGTCCCTAAATAACCTTGTTGTATTTCTAAGAACACACCCATCTCTATAGTCCAAATTAGTGCCTTCGTCTCCATGCCATCCGCACTAGTGTCCCAGGCATTGGAGTTAAAGAAAAAGTAAAATGGATTAACTAATCGATTAGGTGCATATAATATTTCCTGCGCGGCGGTTTCAAAATTAAAGGAAAAATATTCAACTGACCATCTAAAGTTTTACACTTTATCAAAGATTTTTTTTTTTGGTTTTTTTTTTTGTTTTCTTTTTCACTTGAAGTTTATAAAGTGTATCAATGTTACACTTGAGAAATGTGCCTCATTTTCCACAACAATGGATTCTTCACTATCAAAATTATCAAACCCAACAGTCACCAGCCATTCAATCTTGTATTTCAGATTTTTAATTATTTAATAGAGCAATATATATATATATATAGAGAGAGAGAGAGGGTGTTTATGTTAGATTAGAGTTTTACTTTGATTTGTGAATTTATGGAGTTAAGAGTTTGTATGACTTGAATTTAGGATTTTGATTTTCACCCACTTGAAGTTTTATCGTGAAGATTTTTCTTTTTTATTTTATAATCGAGAAGTAATTTTAAAACATTTAAGAATTCTATAAATTGAAAATTATGTAATTTTAAATTTTTAAAATTCTAAAAAATAGAAATTTTTTTAATGTTAAAGTCAAATGATAATTTATTTCTATGATGTCAGTAAATTTCTAATGGTGTTGTGATGGAAGTGGAGCATTGACGCCCTTGCTAAACTTCAAGTAAACAACTAAAAAAAATATTATGTATTCTTGATAAATTGTAAGACTTTAGGTGGTTGGTAAATATTTGTCTAAAATTAAATTAATCTTAATACAATAATATTATTTGTAGGTTTGAATATATTCCAATACAATTTATTTGAATCAAAGTGAACCATGTACAAGTTAATTTTTAGGGTTATTATCATTTTACTACTTAAAAAATTATCAAATATCAAATTACTACAACAAGTATTGTCTCCTATCACTTTCCTACTATATCTTTATAAAAATATCATTTTACTACTTTTCTGCTACAACCGTTAGTTGACTAACAAAATACCAATTTCACCCTTTATGATTAAAAAAAATTACTTGAAACTTATTTACAAAATAAATTTGTAATATATTTATTAAAATGGATATAAAATACCAACATGATTTTTTTTGTTGGAATTATGAAAATGAAGTTTATTTACAAAATAATTTTGTATTATTATTATTTTTTAATGAAACTTATTTTTTTAATCATGAATGGTAAAATTGGTATTTTGTTAGTCAACTAACTGGTCAACTAACGAGTCAACTAACGGTTGTAATGGAAAAGTAGTAAAATGATATTTGTTATAACGGAAAAGTAGCAAAATGATATTTTTATAAAGATATAGTAGGAAAATGATATGAGACAATACTTGTTGTAATTATTTGATATTTGGTAATTTTTGAAGTAGTAAAATGATAATAACCCTAATTTTTATCTCTTAATTTTGAAGATTAAGGTTAATAGTGTTTTTTTTAATTAAAAAAAAAAAAGCTGTGGGTCAACAACTATCAAGTCTATCACTAAGTCTAGCAGAGATAAAAAATGGCCCCTTGAATCAACAAAGAGAAGAAGTGAAGGTGTGGTATACGACCCCGCGACCCTTGTGATAAAAACAAAGACAGATTCGGTGATAATATATAACAGAGAATAACAATAACAAAGAGGAGAATATGTCATCATCAACTACGAGGGTTCCAGGATAAGGATGGAGCAAATTGAATTTTGTTACCACATAAATGGATAGGCCCTCTTGCCAATTTTAATTGTAATAGGAGATACTTTTATTTGTACACAATTCATTCTTATATGAATCCCAAAATCAACTTCATTTTTTAAATTTAATTTTTGGATGGGTTGACTTTAACTTTAAAAAAAAAAAGGGATTTAGAAATTATTTGACTAAAATATTTTAGTTAAATTGTCGCAACACCAACAGCAGACCATCACTTTTCACATTTACTATCAATTGGATGTGTTATTCAAACCTCCAACAAAAAAAAAAAAAAAAAAAACCCTTTGGATGAAGACATGAAGGTTACTGGGAAAAAAATACTAATAATAGTAGTCTAATATTTTATGTTTTTGACCAAAAGTCAAGAATTTTATTGATATCGAATCACTTTCGTAGTTCTTCAAAATGTGTAGTTTTTGGGTAAAAGCTCAGAGAAAACTGAATATTAATTAGAACGTCAAACCTCCAGCATTTTATCGAGCAGAAAATTCAAGTGTAACGATCGCACAATATAATTATGGTATCAGTAAATAATAGAATCAAAACAATTATTGCAACATGTACATTAAAATAAATAAAAGAAAATTCAAATCAAGAAAAATAAAATGAATCAGTGAGTGCAGCGTATATATTTTTTTTTAAGAAAAAGAAATTAAGATTCAATTCAACAAAAATAAAATGAATCAGTGAGTTCAGCAATTTAGCTTGGTCAGTGATCCAAAGTGGGTAGGCGGGTGATTTTGGTTTTTACTCTCTATTCATGCCCCTTTATATTTACCTCTTTTTTTCATTTTTTTTTTTTTGGGGTCAAATATACGCAAACATTTGCTCCAATTATATAAATGTTCAATTAACAGTATGTTCTGAATGGGGCCCATGCGTTCAATAAGAAGCTTCTATAGAAACTTGCCGTCTTTTTAACATGTCAACATTTGACTATCACACGCATTTAAAATTTTTTTGCCTAATTGAATATTTAATACATTTCTTCTACAAAACAATACATACATATCTATTTCGTCTCAGAGTCAGACGACGTACATATCCTCCCCCCCCCCCCCCCCCCCCCTCCAAAAAAAGAAAAGAAAAGAAAAGAATTTCGTTCGTTACGTGTGGTGACTTGTGAGCTCCCTGGCCGGCGTTGTAGGTTTTAACCCCAATTCACGGGGCCTCTAGAGTGGGTCACAACTCACAACCTCTCTTTTTCTTTTTCTCTCTCTCGAGTTTTTCTTTTCTCTCTCACTCTCATTCTCTGTTCACTGCAACAGAGAAATAAAAGCTAAGGGAACCCTTCACATGCATCAAATGCTCATTAATAAGTTTTGAGGAAGTAAATCCAAAAGCACATTAGTATTTTCATCTTTTACAGGGCTTTAATTAAATGTATTATCATCTTTTATTCAGTTAATACTTTGCCAATTACTAATATCTTCGCTCAAATTCACTTTTTTTTTTCTTGTGCCAAGTTTATTGAGAGTACAATTTTGAACTTGAACTAACTTTTTCTATTTACCATTTGTAAACAATTAATGACACACAATTATTCAAGAAAACTGTAAATTAACTTTTCTTAAAACTAATATTTTTCTTCTATCAAATAGAGTAATCAGGCACACAATTGTTCCTAAAAACAAGTTACGAACATAATTTTAGATAGACTATCAAATTATACTTTGTCATTTGTGCTACAAAAGGTTGTGGCCCACTATTGATATTTAATTTTAAGTTACGCACCATGTCTAATTTTGTTTAATTGTATTGCTGCCCCATCACTTGTCACTTGATGCATCAAACTTGCACTCCAGTCCAGGTCCAGGTTCAGCCCTGCCGCCCTTAAGAGCCTATGCTGGCAGGAGCAAAGCCGTCGCTAGCTATATACCAGCCAGCAGAAAGTTCAACTTATAGGGCCCATTTTCTTATGACGTATCCAACTTGAGCATGATTTCTGGGACTCGGACGATCACAATATCACATAAATATCTAAGAGCATCTCCAAATAGGAAACAGATCCGGTGCTCAGCTGAGTTTGTGCTGAGCACCGGATCCTAGTCCCTCCAAATATCAATTTAAAGAGTATTTTCAAATATCTAAGAGCATCTTCAAATATCCAATTTTTTAGATTTTATTTTTCAAATATTAATTTACTTACTGATGTAGTAAATAAGTGGATGAAAAAATACAATCTTTTTCAAAAGGCTCATCAAATAAGAATAAGTTAACATTATTTTAATTAAAATTTTTCACTATTAAATTGAATTGCTGTTATGTTTTTTAAAGAAAACATAAATAATAATTATTACAGTCTTATTTTTTTAATAAATAATAATAAAATATTAATAGAAGAAGGAGAAACTCACTCGACAATATTAAAGAGTGAAAAATAAATCTTATTTGAAGAATATAAATTAACGTGTTTTTTTAGAGTATTTAATATTGTAATGACTTTTTAAATAAGAAGTAAAATTTTATTTAAAAGAATTTTTTGAAAATGCTCTTAGGTAAGTGCAGACGTGCAGTTACTATAACATGCAACCAGATGCGGCGCCTCTGCTTTAGGAGCAGAGCTCTGCCATAGTTTTGCTGCCTTGCTATGGGCTAACTAAATGCAGAGGATTCTTGATGTGGCCTTGTGGCTGGCCTCAACTACGTATGTTGAAGCCACACGTACGAGAATCAAATATTTGTCTCTCATAAATGCCGATGGGTAAATATCTTTTTAAATATTAGTAAGTGAAGATATTAGTATCGATAGGCCCCTGAACTACACACGAACGTATGTATTCAAGTTTCAAATACACAGATTATAACCAATTGAAAAAATGCAAAGTATCTTTTTCAAATCCCATATTTTAAATTGGGAAAAGTCACCCATATTCCCTAAATTTACTTAGATGATCACATAAACTACCATAAGTGGTCACACGAATCCCTTTTTAATGATTATGCCATTAAATTATAACACAAAAATTGACTTTAAATAAATTATTATGACAAACGCAAATATAATATTACCATAATATAATACATATAAATATTATAAACTATTTTGAATATTAAGCAAAATTATTTTTAATATTATTGATAATATTTTTATATCATGTCTATATCAGCATAAGTCCAACGTTAATTTTTAAATTAATAGATTTAAGTAATAATAAAGTCTATCAAGACATAATGGTAATAGCTTAATATTAAAAACAATTTACATCATATATATATATATATATATATTGTTTTATTAATTATATTTTATTTGTATTTATGTGTTATTTTATTTATTTTTATTAACTCAGTATTGTACTTAATATTTATTATAAAAACTTTCTCCATAATCTAAGGATATACTTGTTAAAAAGAAATTTATATGGCTATTTATGAAAATAAAAGAATATACGTGATCATATGACCTTTTTCCTTTCAAATTTAAAGGGATAAATTTACACAAGGGAACATCTAACATGACCTTGCCCACCGATCTCGGATATTTAATTGACCAATAATACATTTATGCAGTTTTGTTGAAGGACACCATTCCGAGCTCCATAAAGTTTTTGGATCTCCAAAAGTTACAGATGGATGAATGGATGGATACGTATAAAGCCACTCACAATTTTTTAAAACAAAAATGTAGAGGCAGAGAGAAAAAGAGAGAAGCAGAAAGCCATCACGAGGAATTCGGGTAAATGATTACATCAACGGGGCGCTGCCTGAATCTGTGAGTAGACAGCGAAGCATAACAGCCTGTTGTTCACGTTATAAATGGTTGCAGCCACTTAATTTTATAATTAATTCGTATCTTAAAATAAAATAAACCAAAAATTAGTTAGAACCACAAAAGTGGGAAATCTTAAAGCTGATGCCCGTGTCATCACGGATCAACATTTTCTACAAGAAGTAATAATGTTTATGAATGAATCTTAAATCATATTTTAATTGATGTAATATTTATTTATTTTTTATAAAATTTATCATGTGATAAATAAGTGAGTTGAAATATAAATTAGAATTTAAATGTTATTAAAAAATTAATTTATTTTAAAAATATCACCAAATATAGTGACGTAGCAATGATTGCACCATGGGCGTCTAAAACTTCGCTCTCTCTGGGAGGAAGCGGACCTTTCGCGGGGCGAGCGGTCAAAACGCAAAACTTGGAAGAAACGAAGCCGCCTCTTTCCTTCAACGATCCGTCCACACCTTGGACGGTCTGGATTATTTAGTTGCCGCGTGAATCAGCGGGTGATGGTTACTTAACTCCCCGCACTCACGGCGGCCTTTCCTCGCATGTGATTGTCGTTGTTGATTGAATGAAAGTGCCCCCCCCAATCAATCAGACGCTATCATTGATCTCACAAAGAAAATTCTAGAAGCAAACCACCAACGTAGTAATTAAAATATAAATGAGGGGTAATCAAGGAAGTGGTGGGTTTCAAAGAAGAACTTAAACGGCTCCTTGTAATAACGACCATGTGGCAAGCCACGAAGGGTCCTTTGCGTGTCTCTAGAAACCACCTTTGACCGAGTCGGTTTAAAATTAAAATTAAACACTGGTGGCTGGCACTTGCTCCTTCGAGGCTCTATATAAAGCACGTAGCTCCTCCTCTCTCCAAGAACCCATAAACACAAACGCTTTGAGGGGATTTTCGCGCTACGAAGAGGGAAGTTTCTTTAGCTGCTGTTGAAGGCTTTTCGATAGAAAGAATAGAAGGAAATTGCTTTCTGCAGCAGCGTTAAGATCTCTTATCATCATCATCATCCCACATAACTAAGAAAAATGGCTCGCTCTTTCTCAAACGCTAAGCTTTTCTCTGCTTTCGTCGCTGACGGAATCTCTAACGCCATCTACAAAAGAGGATACTCGGCGGCATCACAAGGCGCTGTGTCGCGGGCAACAGGGGGAGCTAGGAGTGCTGCTGCGATGTTGAAGAAACCAGCAGAAGAGATGACAGGATCCAGTGAGAAGGTCTCGTGGGTCCCAGACCCAGTCACTGGTGTCTACAGGCCGGAGAATCTCGCCAACGAGCTCGATGGGGCCGACCTCAGAGCCATGTTCTTGAAGCACAACAACTGATCATCAAAATTAATAAGTATTATTATTAATATATATTAATTCGGACATGGAAACTGAGGAAGGACGAAAGAAAAATTAAAAAAAGATTAAAAAGGGATTTGTTCTGATGTGGTCAGCCGCATGAGCTCTCGAGGAATTCCGGGAAATTGGCGTAGCAGCTGCAGCTCCCCTGTTCTCTCTGTTTTGACTTGGGGATCCAAACTAGATTTTGTATTGCATGTAACATTCCTGTTTTTTTGTTGCCATTTTTCGGAAATAAAGATGATTTATTATTTACAATTCTGATATATGCAATTGGCGTTGTATCTTTCTTTCATCTAATCGCTTTCGCTTCCATACCATCCTAAAAGTATTAATGTATCATGATGACTCTCCCAATCAGCAGGAGTTGCCAAGAGTCCAAGACGCTGCATGTTACTTGTTCGTTTTCTGCTTTGTACTAGGCAAATGTTTACAATTTCTATTATTCATCGAGCCGCTCACATCGCTAAAGATCGCTTCCGTTGTCATACAAGTGAAAAAAAAAAAGGCTCCGGTGGCTATCGTATTCGTAGATGCATAATATTTTACGCTTGATAAATAATCCCCAATTATTTAATAGAATTGTAGCTAATTATTGGATGGAATTTGGTTTAATGATACATTGAGACCGTGGAAAGCTTTCTGTGATTATCTTCAGATTCGTTAGTCGAACGCTTGGGGACCTCTAATATTCTTATTCTTGATAATCACATATTCTCCATCATTGTGAATAAATAATTAAGTGGATACGACGAATGCGATACAATCGTCTTCGTCTTCTTTTAAACAATTATTAGGCTCCAATTTATTTATTTGGTCTGAATTCTGTGGTGGGGTCGATCCTGCTAATTTTGTGATGCAGGCGAAGACACGGGTGAATGGTCGGTCTACTTTTGAGTTGTGATGATCAAGAGTATAAAACTAAGCTATTTTCTGATCAACAATTGTATGCGCAACTTTTCTGCACTGAGAAGAGTCAACTATCAACAGAACTCATTGTGGTAGAAAGAAGTTTCTGATGCACGCATGTGTTTGAGTCGATGTCAAGACAAAGTAAGCGACGCTGAGTTGACCCGGCACTTGTGGTTTACTGACTTGCAACAGGAGCTACAAAGAAAAAAATCGGTTTCTTTTAGACTTTAGTTGCTTGCTTCATACATACTACAAGCTAGGTTGCTTCGTAATGCAAGCCAGACGACCGACGACTTGATTCTGAAATGACAGATGCCACTTTGCTTGGCTGAGTTTTTGTCTTGTTAAGCAATTCCAGAAACCAATAACTTGAGGCTTAATTGGTTGGACCAACAGAGGACGTCCTGGTTTGGCAACCCCGGGATTGATGAACGGTTAACATTTCAAGCCAGGAGATTTTTTAAGTTCAGAACATAACAAAAATGAATAAGTGGAAGGCTGGTCACCAGACGTGCTGTACTAAAAAGAAGAGTGACAGTCTGAGCTAAAGGGACGTTTATCTCTACAGGATTCTGTCATTCTGTGTCCACCAAAATCACAAATAGGGAATTATCTTGAAAACCCAGAGGACTTTTCTCTTAACTGATTTATGTCCACAGCAAAGATGCGGTGATCCTACATTGTCGACTATGATTCTCAACCAAAAGCGACTCAGAACTCTCTAGAGCAACAGAACCAACCAGATAATATTTGAGCTTTAATCCTTAAATTTTGCCTGCCGTAGCTATAAGATATGCAAAGACAGCTGAATTTAGGATATCTGCTGGATATGTCGATCAGAATCAGAGTCGCAGTCACTCCACCCAACAGAATGGCCAACACAGGCCAGCCTGTAGCTTTCAAGAAAGAGTAACCATGAAGATAGCAAACCTATGACTCCCTCATTGCAATATATAGAGGTAGATTATCATTCTCTCCTAAAATTTAGGTTTGGGGCTTTCAATTGTTGCTGGGACAAAATAAAATAATGAGAACAAGGAAAGCCAGAATAACATGATTAGAAAATAGTATATATAATTATTATGGCGGATTTGTGGTGTTACAATGACCTGGCCAAATTAACATCTTCAAAAGTATAAAGCAAGTTAAAGAACGGTGAACAATAGCAATTTTAAGGCATCTTAGATTGATTGATTCTGAGAGAATCTGATAGCCTCTTTGAATTTTGTCATAAATGGTATCGGTCCTCCAATCATAAACAAAAGTTTGTTATCCAGTTGGAGGTCCTAAGAATCACCAAATCGGTGGTTAAAATACATCCAAAAAGCCTAAAGGAAATATACATTATTTGTAGGGATGGCAAGAATCCCCACGGGGACGGGTACCTTCGGGGATTTTTTTCATTCGGGGAGGGTATATGGATAATTTCATACCCAATTCCTTATTCGGAGAGGGGACGGGAAAATTTTTTTACCCAATTTTTTATTCGGGGAGGAAACGGGGATGAGGTGGAATCCCCATCCCCTACCCATTTCCCCATTTTAAATTTTAATTTTATTTTAATTTTTTAAAATTACTAGTAAATAAATTATAAAATTATAAATATTGGTAAAAATGAAAAAATATCAAAATATTTATATTATTAAACTTTTAGGCCTAATTAGCTAATTAAAGTTCTAAATTTTTATTTAGGACATTAAAAAGACCGAGTAGATTCTATTAGCCAAATTTTTTTTTAATTTTAATATTCTTTAAATATTTTAAACTTAAATCTATTTTTTATTTAATTTTAGATGTCATAATTGCCCACAGCAAATTACAATTTTAATATCTAATCTAATATAATCTAATATTTGCTTTTGATTTGCTCCGATTTAACTATTGTGTTGTAAAGGGAATAGTCCACATTTATAAAGTGCCCACGCCACCATTGAAAAAGTTAATTTTGAATCTAAATTCGATTTTATTTGTAACAATTTTGTATTAGACTATTAATTTGTTCATGATAGTTTGTAAAAGAAGTTTGTATCCCTTGCATATTGCGTTACTTACTAATTTAATGTATGTGACTTTTGTAATAAATATTAATGTAAGATATATTTCGAACTTTACTTTTATTTGAATTTTTTATTTTAATATGATTAACTCAAAATCGAAAAAAAAATGTATTAGTTATTCGGGAATCGGGGATCCTCGGAGATCCCCTGTTATTATTCGGGGAGGGGATGGGGATTCTCTCAAGTAATTCTGACGGGGATGGGGACATACGCAAAATATCGGGATGGGTACGGGGAGATCGGTCCCCTCCCCTCCCCTCCCCATTGCCATCCCTAATTATTTGTAGTAGTCGTATATAAGTCATCCGAGGGTAGCTATTGCACAGAACTTAAGGTTTGCAGTAGGACAACCACATTTCAAGTCCAATAAGAAAGCAGCAAAACTCTGATGATAATTGGTAAATTATCACCATGGAGCAGGCACAGGTGGTGTATATTCCATCACTGAAGAAAGGGAACGGAGGGGAACTGACAACATAGTCAGATTATAACATAAGTGGTAATATAGTCAGATTATAACATAAGTGGTAATAACCATCTAAATCATGTAATCAATCCCATGAGAAAGAACTATTTACCAAAACCATGAACAACATATCAGCCGCTTATTCTGGGCCTCATATCATCACCAGATCTCTTTCCAGAATAAGGTTATTGGTTGTAAGGCATGATTCCTCTGATTTAACATCTTTTCACATTAAAATGTGTAAGCAAGCACAAATGTTGGTTGTTTCTTGGCATATGTATATAAGAAACCCATGTAAGGTTAATTAACTGTCTCCTTCCGACAAACGTCATCCAGGGTCAAGTTCTGGCTAGGTTTACTTATTCTAGAGAAACTTAAAAACCTTCCTACCTTTCTATAAAGTAGCTCAAACAATCCTTCCAATGATAAAACCTTGTTAACTTGACATCTTAAATCTAGAAGAGTACATTATTTCAACAAATAGCTCTGCGCCCCTTCCCCATCCCCCTAACCCCCAATTGAAAAACACAATGGAACGTAGACCATATCTGTACAGCCACAATATGACATTTTGCAGAACTCTATGTTGATACTTAAGTATATAACCTAAGAGGGTTGCACTTTTCAGTATGAAGTCTACAAGGCCTCCCTCAAGACTCATGGATAGTGGTATCAACATCATAGACCAAATTCTATTGAGTCACAATAAGACCATCTCTATCTCGCCACATTGAACTTAGTGAAGACAATTGACAATGACAACGAAACATGGTTGGGGGTCTGTAGCCTTTGAGGATAGTCAACGACCTTCAACCACATCATCTCATCCTGCTCTCTTAAACTTGAATGGTGACCATACGGACAAATTCAAACAGCATACACGCTCTGAGCTTCCCTACAACAGTAAGATTCACCAAGCGCAAGTCCAGATGTACGAAATTGAATTCTAGATTTCTACCACATCCTAGGGTGCATGTGCAGGGTGTCTGAAACTAGAATAAGCCTTTGGACCATATAATCTCCAAACTGTAAGAACTCTAAAAAACATCTCCATTAATTACAAATTACAGGTGGCATTGGGCTTTTTATTCAAGCCACAAAGGAATTGGTTCATACATGTAATTGACTTAAACTGATGTTGATGGTATACCTCCTTTTGTAAAATTCCTATGAAATTACTCTAAGGCAATTTACCAACTAGACAACTTTTTCTCAGAACAAGATTGCAATTGAATAGCAGGGCCAAAGAAAACTATGGGCTCTTTTGCACATTTTCATTAATTATCGCTAAAAACGCTTTCATTATAACCCATCCCCTACAGCCACCAAAATACAAAATTTTGCTTTCCTAAAACCTATAATCACAAACGTCATTATTCATTCATTCATTTATCATTATTATTATATTTTTAATAAATTGATTTAAAACCATGACTGTAATCCAAGGCAAGTAAAAGATTACACAGATAGAATACATATAGAACCGATCCCAATTTTGACTGTATAAAGTTCAACATTTTCAATTTTTTTGTCATTAAAAGAAAAACTACATGTGCCGATTTGCAATCATCGCAAGAAAAACACAATCGACCACAGAAAATTCAAGCCTAGATGGAAGAAACGAGAGATTTAACTCTAAGCTTGCTTACTTGTCCGCTAACGCAATCCAATCCACATCCACACTGAGGACACTCGTAAAAATTATCAATTGCAAACGACGCCGAAGCAATCCCAACAGAAAAATCAATATCATCTCCGTTCCTAGTAACCTCCACAATGTTGAGCCACAAGAACAACACTTTGACGCTGACCCCGGTCAAGCTCGTGAGTTTGTTTTCGGATATGTAGCCGCTGATCTTGGATTTGTATTTGAGCTGGTACGATCCTTCGAGGGAGAAACTGCACGTGCCGTCCAAGTAAGCGTGGAACTGGCCGGTCTCTCTGTCTATATCGTACTGCGTGATGCCCTTTGGGAGGAGACCCGCTGGGAAGTTGTACGACTGGAGGATGTCGTAGGCTGATAGTTGGTCCGAATTTGCGGATAGCGATGACGTGGCGACGGCAGATTGGTGGAGGAAGATGAAGAGCAGGGAGAGGAGGAGAGTGGAAATGGGTGTCAGCGACATCATGGTACGATCTCTTGTTTTTGCCTTTTTCTTTTTCTTTTGTTTTTTTTTTGGCGGGGGGGCGGCGGGGGTGGAGGAGTTTTCTTTCTATATTTTTCTGGGGGAAATTTTGGAAGGAAACAGTTCAGAATTCAGATACGATGATGATGAATGATTTGTTTGCAGTAGATGATGAAAGGCAGTCAAGCAAATGGCGTACGTAATTTTCATTTATTCCAATTACACGACGTCGTTGCTGTGTTTTAATTGCTATTGGCTGTTCGCGTCCCACTTGGTGCTCATTGCTTAAGTGGACACAGAGAGAGAGAGAGAGAGAGAGAGAGAGAGAGCACGTGGCGGTGATTTAATCAATATAAAAGACAAGCGAAATCAGTCAGGTCAGGGGTAGTATTGAAAGCTTTTGAAAAGTTCAAAGTTGCTTGGGTAGATGGATGTTGATTTAATCACGAGTAAACTATAATAAAACAGAGTGCAAGGGGTTCAACGAAATGTTACAATACAGAAAGTTTCACAATATTTTTTTATAAATTATAAATAATATAAAGTAAAAGGGTCGCCAAGATATTTTACAGCAACAATTCAGAAAAGACAAAAGCAGCTTCAAGTTACGTTAACTGTAACTTAGGGGATCCTATTGCTAAATTAATAGTTGATAAAATGATAATTATAATTAAATAATTATTAAATTAATATTTGATAAATTAATCATTTTTATTATATATAATAATTAATAGTTTCATAAATATATTATATATAGTAAATATTTAAAAAAATTATTTTTATTTAGAACCCAATTAATATATAAATTACTAAATAACCAATTTAAATCTAACTATATATGATATAATTATGGTTTTTTTTTGTTGTACGAGCATAATATCTTATGAATTTCATTAATTGATATTGCTTTCTTCACAACTTTCAGATGTGAGACTACTATTGTATTTTATGTCCTATATCAAGAGAAATAAGAGACATAGAGATCAACTGAATATATTACATCTAAAAAGTTTTTCCTCGTGAGTTACTATATAATCGTGAACCAATCATGCAATCTAGTCAAAAGATTATCAAGTGATTAATTCACTCAATCAAGATCAAATAAAATCATATCACACAACTTAATAGGATCACTACATTCTCAAATTATAATACCTTTATACATCATAAAAACTCTTATTATGAACTTGATATTATCTTTATAAATTAATGAATTATTAATTATTAGTTTATCATTCTATTAATATTCACTAAATTAATAAATTTTTTATGGTCTCAATGCTATTAGTTTATCGTGATTCTACTTGTATGAGGGTAGCATAGGGTCGGGTTAGTTGGATCTATTATGAATTCAACTAAACCGATATATTTTTGTCCATTGTTGGTTCGCTTGGTTTTTCAATATTAAACCATTAATTCCTTTGTAGTTTGTATTTTTTTTTTTTTTGTACAAACTGATTGGTTAATTTCTAAAAATTGGACCTAATTATTAGATTAATTGGATTTTTTTATGGTGTTGATTTTTAACCCACCCCTACCTAGTACTAGGAATGACAAAATTCTCCACGGATTTGGAACCTCACAAAAAATGGGGGTGGATTTTGAATAATTTTTAGAAAATAAGATGAGGAATGGAAGAAAAATAATTATCAAATTCTCAATGGAGTAGAGTTTGGTTTTGCATTCTCCACATCACTCCTAACGTAACCCCATTATATATAATTTTTCTAAATTTTTATTTTATCAATTTCAATGTTGGTTAATAAATTTTCTTTTTATTTTTAAATAATATAAGTAGGATATAACTAAAAGAAAACCTTACAAAATAATTATTATTTAACCTAAAACACTGTTATGTTTTATTTTCTCACTTAAGGTGTTGTTCTCTTCAAATATTTTTCAGTTTTGATATCATTTCAATATATTATTTCAATTTTTTGGAGATCTTTTCAAATAATATAAATACTTTATAATACGATGATGATTTTATTTAAGTATCTAATTTTTTAATTTATTGTATTCATGTATTTCTACCTATTATAAAATAAGTAAATAAAAAATAAGGTAGAGATGGAGAAATCATTCTCCACATGAGGATTCTCATTCTCACCTCACTAAATTTATTGGAGAATGAGATGAGAAATGAAGGTGAAATTTTTAATGGGGGTAGGAAATGGGGTATGTCTCATCACTTTCATCCCACTCTATTGCCATCGCTACCCAGTACCAATAGGAAACTTTACTTATTTCATCCTTGAATATTTTTTAGTACTAGTATATTATTATCACAAATCTACAGATATTTAACAAATAAAAATCTATTGAGGTTAACCTATATAAATTTTTTTATGGCGCATGATTTTTGTTTGTTCTCAAGTTAAGATATATAAACCCCATAAATATTAGAGGACATATATTACCTTCATTTATGAAAAAAAAAAAAAACCTATTGCAACCTAATTATATATAATGAGGAGGGAAAATTAGAGTCCCAATATTAGAGCCGAGACTTAAATTTCTATCAGTACGAGCCCAATTAAGATTAATGCACGTTACATAAGTCATCTTAATTAAAATTTCATGTTAGTCAATCTCGTCCTGATTAAACATATACGATTGTGATGAGTGATTATATGTGTATAGTAGCCACACACATACTAAAAAAATTCATTCACAGTCACATCAACGCAGATCAAATTTGATATGTAGGGTATGAATCTAGGACTCGCCTATCGTGCAACAGTGGCACCATGACATCGCTTTTGTCTTTTCTGTGTAAAATTTCATGAAGCCCTTTTACTTATTCTTATTTGAACTTTGCTTTAAAAATATTAAGTTCATTTCTCCCAAACCCGTGAATCCTTCAACGGTCGATCAACGGCAAATCGGCTCTTCCGATGGCTGTGGTTGGTTAGAAAAGACAGAGGAAACTGTGGAGAATAAAACCCAAGTGGTGGCGTCACCGGAAACTGGAGAAACAGCGGCGAATTGAAGCGGGGATTCTGTGACTTTTCACGGCTTATCGACAGCTTTCTGAATGTTTTACGGCGATAAGGATGTCATAGAGATGACCGACGTCACACGAGCTTCTGATCGGTACCAACCTTAGCTGGTGGTACAGTACAATGGTGGTACCGTAGCTGGATCCATGAATCTAATATGGGGTGCGGGAGACAAAATGAGTCTTCATCGCCTTTAATATAGTAGTACTGGCTTTTGTTTTGTCCCCAAAAAAACAAAAGCACCGGCTTTTGTCATTGACTTTGTTGATATGGAAGATTATAGGAAGAAGTACTGCTCAAGCAAGGCAATACCTAAGTTACGTGTTTGATTCTTATGCAACTTCTTTTTTTTCGATCCAAAAACAAGTAGCAGTCTAAATTCTAAAACTACAATCTCAAGCAGAGAAATTACTCAAGGATTTATTAATTTCGAGTTTCCCTTGGCATTGGCAGTGCCGCAGTGACAGTGACACAACGACTGTCGCAATCCAAGCCGCACCCACAAGTTGGACACTTTGGTTTTCTCAAATCGAACCAAAATTTTTTTGGTTCGGTTCAGAGAGTAAAACTCGAAATTTGAAAATAAGCGAACAACCTTTAAAAACAAGCGAGTCGATTGGTTCTGCTCGGTTCGGTTCAATTAAATAAAAAATTATTTAACTTAAAAGTGTAAATTTAAAAATTAATTTGAATTCCTAAATCCAACCCTAGATCGGCATGGGAGCAAACGGCCATCTCTCACAAAGCTTCATGCACAGCAATCTCTCTCTCCCGCGGCCTCTGACGGTCAGCCTCTCACGTACTCATCCCTCACGCACGGTCAGCCTCTCACGGTCACGGACTCATCACTCACGGTCTCACTCTCACCGTCAGCCACCGTTCATCTCGCCAGCTGTTGCAGCCTCTCTCCGTCGTTGCTCTCGTGCCGGTGAAGGTGAGCAGCCTGAGTTGAGTTCAGTTTCACTCGCCGACTCACCGTTAGCAGCAACTAGTTCAATTTAATTTCACTTCGTTTATTCTTTGATTAATTTAATTTTTGTAAATAAAAAAATGAGTTGATCTGTTTTGTTTTTAATTTGAGGCATACGAGTTTGATTTGATTTTTGTTATATTATGATCTGTTTGTTTTGATTTGATCACGCACTGGTTGGTTTGATTTTTGTAATTTGTAATTTGTAATTGATATTTGATTGGGAAAACTGTAAAAATCATGCACTCACTTTCTCTATACACACAGATTACAGTAAATTAAAAGAAAAAGTTTTTTGAATTGTGTGATTGAATTTGAGGCGCAATAGCTTCAATGGGAAATACGAGCAACTGTCTACTTTCATTTCATACTTTGTATGCTGCTAGTTTCTGCCATGGCTTCTGGAAGCAGAGTAATTCATCAAACAACAGAAGCAGTTGTAGATAGAGTGGGAGACTTGCCGTGTCAACCCGAAGTTGAGTTCAAACACTATTCCGGGAACGTGAAGGTCCGGCCCAACGACCAAAAAGCTCAGTTCCCTACTTTCTTTGAAGCCCAAAATGGAGTTTCTAACTTTTCTTCTCTCACTTAATTTATTTCCTGTTGCATTCCCGTGTTGTTTCTATTTTTGTTTCGTCCTGGAGTTTTTACATTCATATTTAAATAAATAAATAAAAAAAGCGTCTTGCAAATTGGTACAATATCCAAATTCAGTAACTGAAATTTTCGAACCGAAGCGAAATATCCTCAATTCTGTTTGGTTCGATTCTGAAATTTGGTTTATATTCGGTCTATTTTATGGAGAATCGTTCAGTTTTTGGTTCGGATCTGCTGCCTAAAAACTGCAAAATAATCCAGCATTGATGAGGCAGGATTATAGGAGCATGCTGAAAACGAAACTTTAAGGTATTTAGGGCACATTATTATATATATGTTGATAAAAGAGATATCCTAGTTGAAGCTCCAGAGCATTTTTTGTCCCCTCATAATCTCCAATGTGATCATAGTGGTTTAACTGATATTGCAACGTATCTATATGTCGATCCTCTGTGATGAATGCACAGTTCTGTAAATATAGTTGGAATGAAAATACTTGCTAGGTGTAGAGACGAACAGCTGGGAGTTATAATTATGGATGCATAAACTACGAAGTGACACTAATGGCTCTCTTTACATGGCATTTTGAGAAAGGTCACTAGGCCTGTACATGTAACGCGGTAGTATAACTCACTCAATCTCCAAGTATGTTGAGGGAGGAGGGAGCGAGTAAGATTGCGGCGCTCTCATTTCTTCTGATCCTAGAATTAAATGTGTGGGTGTGGGTGGGTGAGGTAAATATACCCAAATAATACCCCATGATGTACTATTATAAAATGATTTCGATTGTTTTCTGCTTTCTTCTTTAAAATTAAATGGAGATAGATGCATCACGATACAAGAGTAACTTGGACTATGGCCCGGTAGAAATGAAAGACAGTAAATAAAAATAAATAATTCCTTATTTTTAACAAAATACGTTAAGAGAGAGAGAGAGACAGAAAATCTTAAATAATGGAACCATGTGTTCCGTGTATCCATCCAATAAATTTCTACCGCATCCACAAATGAAAAGAAAAAAGGTTGATAGTTTCAATACAAGTTGTAAAAATTGGTTTGGCTCATAGTCAGACTCAGCAATACAACAAAACAAGCTTTTATTGGATCCAAATTAAAAAAAAAAAAAACTAAAGAAACTACAATCGGAAGCAGATTAAGAAATTAGATGCGTAGATAATGATATAATTAAGATTTAAGAAATCGACGACAGTACATTAGGAGTAAAGCGGAGGTTATTGGCGGTGGCAGTGAAACAGTCAAAGCCACACCCACAAGTCGGACGCTCGGCAAAGCTGCTGACAGGAAAATCAGCAGAAGCGATTCCAACAGAGAGCATCAGCTCATCACCCTGACGAGTCACTTCCACAATGTTCAGCCAAAGAATAAGCACTTTCACACTGATCCCACTTAAATCAGAAATCTTGCCTTTGGTTATAACGCCCGTAATCGTGGGCTTGTACTTGAGGTCATATGATTCGATTGAGAAACTACAGGTGTCTTCCAAGTATACCGAAAACTTACCCGTGGTACGGTCAATTGTGTAGCCCAAGACGCTTTTTGGGAGGAGGCCGATCGGGAAGTCGTATTCTTGAAGAACTTCGTATGCGGTTTCCGAATTGTCGCCGCGGGCGCCGGACGAGACCAGCAAGAGGAAAATTATGCAGAGAAACCCCATTGACGTTGAGGATACTGGTCGCATGCGGTCTGGTTTGGTACATATATTTTGTTTGCTTTTAAAACCCCAGGGGCCACAACGGGGTTTGTGCTGAGGTTGGTTGTTGGATCAATGAATGGGTAGATAGAATTTACGGACAGGATCTTTACACGTAGTATTCCTACCCTTTTTCCAAAAAGACAATTTCGTTCTCCAGACTGTTGTCATAACTAATAAGCAAGTCGCTTCAATTAATGTGAACAATTCTGTGTCGCTGTTTTTAGCCTTTGAAAAAACAACTACAAAATATTTGACAAAAGTACAAAAAAAATTAATTACCATAGCAGTCATAAAATAATTTAATTTTATTAAATATATATTAATCTTTTTTATCAAAATTTTATAACTCAATAATATTTTCCTTCAAAATATTTAATTTCTATAAATGAACACGAAAGATTAAACTTTTATTTACACTAGTATATGGGGAGAACTAAATTTTGGACCTTAAAATAAGTGATTCATGTAATTTTACATAAATTACCACCAATGTAGTAAATGACACTACTTGCCCTTTTTCATGATATTTAGTGCAAGAAAATGTTAAATGGAACATGTGTTCCACCTTACTGTCATCTCTCCTTTGCCCATTCTATTAAATTATACCACCCATGCTATTTCAGAAAACCAAAAAAAAAAAAAAAAAAAAAATCTTCTTGTTTTCTTTAAGTGTGTTAGGATCATGAAAAAGGCAAGTACTTTTTTTTTGTGTGTGTGTGTATTTTGTATGTAATACAAAATCAAAGGATTTAGAGAAGAAAAAAAAAAGGACGAATGTTTTGATGCATCAGCAATCAGCCACCAAGGTTCATTTTAAAAACGATCATGCAGATTAGAGATATTTCTTTTTCTTTTTCTTTTAGGTAATTACAATTTATCTAGAAATGCAACCCACCTCCCCTCAAAATTTTCGATCGAATTGATTCCATTATCAAATTATTTCATTCATTAAACGTCCCAAGAAAACCAATGCCCATTTTCATGGCTGTAAAACCCACAAATTAATTTATGCTTTTCCACCCTAAAAAATTTCTAACAAAAAGCGACATCCAACTCACATGAAACTTTTCTGCAATTAAGATGAAAACACTCTTAGTCACACATTATTATTATTCGGCAGAAATAAATTAAAAGACCATTTAACTAGTTACAATCAAATCCACAGCCACATTGAGGATACTGATCAAAGTTATCAATCGGGAAAACAGCACAATCGATTCCCACAAAGAGTGCAAGGTCACAGCCTTAATGGATGACTTCCACGATGTTAAGCCAAAGAATCAGGACCTTGACGCTAGCACCCTTCAAATTCGTGAGTTTGTCTTTTGATGTAACCCCTGAGATGGTGGACTCATACTTGAGCTCGTAAGATTCAATGGTGAAGCTGCAACTGTTGTTCATATGTACCGAAAATTAATTCGCCTGTTTCTGCGTTGAGTGCATAGCGGGTTACTCCTTTTGGAAGAATGCCAACTGGGAAGTCGTATTCCTGAAGAACGTCGTATGCAGACGGCTCACTGTCGGCTGAAGCAAATGGGCTGGTGATTCTGGTGATGTTGAATGTGCAGCCAGCAGATGTTCAAAATGACGACGGCTAACGAACCCATTTTGTTTTTACTGTTTCTCTGAGTTAAAAAGATGGATGTTGGTATTGCGGAACCTTGAAAGTTAATAATTTTAGTATGCGTTTATACCTGTTGATCTTGATGGTGCCCATTTTGTCACAATTCTCATTAAAGTACAGAGTTTTAAGTGCATAGACAGAGAAGCTGATAATTGTTTCTGGGTCACGGTGGCAGTGATGTGTCTACATATTGGAGCAGGTGTTCATCTTTTTGGCTACTTGTAAAGTAAAGATGGTTCCACGTGGCGGCTGCTAGCCAACTGTGCAGAAGACCACCAATTATGGAATGATTACACGGATGGCCCAAATTAGTTTCCATGCATGAACGCACTCTAAATCTGCAAATGATCAAAGTAAAATTATTTTTCAGTCCCCAAATTCTAATCTAATAATCAGAAAAACAGAAAAGAAGTGAAATGCGGCGGAAGTGGGACTGGGAGGTGGCAACGTTTCGTGCTGACGCATGCACTGTTGTAAGCGGGAGGGCGACATGATACCTCCCCACCAGACAACACGTGTCAAATCTCTGATAAAACAGATCGTCCGAGGTAGACAAATTCGTCTTGGAATCGAAGACATAAACGGACTTATTTGACTTTGTCACCTCGGGGAGAAAACGGAATTTGCTCATCCTATCCCACTAAAAAAATATCGGCCGAAATTTTCGTCCACACGGGTAAATGGAAAATTTACAAAAATAATCATAAAATTTTTTAATTTTTTATTTTAAATTTAATCCTTTTCAGTTTTTTCTTGTCATAATTAGTTAAATATTAATTTTTTAGACTAAATAATCCTTATTACTTTCAACAAATTTATAAACAATGACAGACATTATTTATAAACATTATTTATAAATATATTGAAAGTAATAAGGATAATTTGATCCAAAAAAACAACATTTAATTAGTAATGATTAAAAATACTTAAGGGTCAAATTTTAAAAACTGAAAAATTTTATGATTATTTTCATAAATTTCCACGGTCAAACACCGTGAGATCACTCATGCCAGTACACTATCTCGACACTACGTGACAAAGCAATGCCTTCTTGGGCTTCCCCGAGTGATTTTGGATTTAGTTTTAATTCTTTTAACTGTTTCAGACTTTTAGTTACTAAACACATAATAGGGACAAAAGAAGTATCATTTATTCTAGCTTTAGCAATGACTTCATCTTCCAGATATTTTTGGTTTTCCTGAAAGATGCATATTGACGATACTGGTTTACAAAAATATGTGAAACCAAACTCTACCAGCGTCCAATTTGCTCTTTTCCTTATAATTGGCTTCGCCCAGAATCAACATTTCCTTTGCAAAAATTGTAAAAACTTCAAATCGAGGCAAAATATTTCTTTTAATGCCCAAAAAGCCGATAGAAAGGACACTCTTTCTGCAACGAAACTGCTGTAACAATCATTGACAACAAATATGACATAACCATTGGGACCAACCAACCACTCCTACAATCTCTTTAACGTATATCCTACCTGCTCCACTCACCTCTGGATAGCCCGCTGGAATAGAATCAAACCGTAAAAAATACTTTTAATTTTTGAACTTTTTGATTTCTGCTTTGTTTCACTAATTTCATCAATTTGAACTACTTACATCAGATTAGGACGAGCATAGCACAAGTTGGACTTGTGTTGAATTCAGACAACCGTTGATTTCAAGACAGTTCAAAAACTAAGACCGACAATTTATCAAATCCCAATACTTACCCAATGATGTTCTTCTGCCGTCTCTCCCTCTCCCTCTCCTGAGTATCGATCCCATCCCCTTTGGTGCCTGCATGAATATGAGGGCATGATAGAAATTAGAAACAATACACACGCACATATTGACAAATTGATGAACAGAAACGGACTAGACTCAGGAATCAGAAAGTAATTAAGCACTGCACACCTTTGAAGAGATACAGGAATTAGTTCTTGAAGATTAAACAAACACATCCTTTGCTGTGAAAATAGAAACAAGCACAAAAACAAATAGAAAGCTTTTTCCTCGTGCTTAATTCTCGTCAGCCAATCATGAGACAATAAAGCCCACCACATTATTGAGGGGCAACATTATCATCTCCCCTCACTGTAGGAAAAGGAATTTGGAAACAATTCTGCCAGCTATGTTTCCATATACAAATCAGTTGTTTTTGCTGTCCATAAATTAACGTGTACTTTTTAACTATGAGCATGCAGCTATATCAAAGATGTTCTGACAGTTCTGCATTATTTCTCTCCTATTAACATCTTAAACCTCTCACAGAACAAATGGTTTCCTATTTAAACAGCACTCTCTCTATTAATTACCCCATTTTTAAAGTTGTATCATATGTCTTTATGTAGGAATTGTTGTCTTGCCATCCGATCTAGGTTTGTCCTTGATTTTCTCATCTCATAAGAGGATTCTATTCCAATAATAATATTAAGTATACATTTCTTCTTTAAACTCCCACTCAGTCTAGATGCAGCATCTTTATCTCTTCCCAGAAAAATATGCATCATTTGAAAGTGCGGTCTAGTAAATAAGTATGTGTTATTTTCAAATCCATTTGTAATCAAAAGTTTGCAACACACCAAAGTCAAAAGAATGGAACAATATACTGGTTAAAAAAGCAAACTACAGGTTTGTTGAGGTGGTTTGTTCATGAAAGGTGAAACATGAACCAGTAAAGGAATGCAAGAACCCTGTTCCTGAGGAACCATCCCAATACAAAGAGAATCAGATAAGGGCTGAAGAATTACCCATTAGATGTATCCAGAAAAGTCAAAGAAAGAAGAAGCAGCAAATTCACTAATGTAGCTTGAAAGAATTAAGAGTACAACAACCAATGCCTACGTATGAGAATTTTACAAACAAAAATTTCCACAGCTATCAATACAATCAAATGAGAACAGTAGGCAGGAGTGGTCCACAGCCAAATAAAGTCAGCAATGGACCTCTAACAAATATGCAATCACAATCAACAGGGGCAAGGAAAAAAAATACCAGGATCCTACGTTTTAGCTGCCCCTGACTTAGCTCACATCCCTTAGTCTTTTTATCAAAGCATCCAGTGATTTCTTTTTTGGATTCTGTTTGGCTCCCCTGCTTCCAAAAGTTCCAAAAAGCCGATCTGAAGGATCTCTTAACTTCTCTGAAATTGTCACTACTTTCCTGTGGTCCAAAGCATTGTAACTCCTTTCCCTAATCACTGGATTCAGAAAATTCTCAGGATGATTGCTCAACAGCAAATTCACCAACTGTCTTGACTCAGCAAGCGCTGTCTTCAACTGATTAGCATCCCCATCTGTGAATAGGGGAGCCAAATTATCAGCAAATGACTCCAAAAGCCGAATATCTACATCAATTCCCATAATAGCATTGATATTAAACCTCTTCACAGAATCCCCATATACAGCGCCTACAATTGTCTCTGATATGTGAGAAAGGACATCTTGCAAAACCCTTCTAAGAACCTGAGCAGGCAAAATCTGTTGAGCAGTAGAAACCAGGGTCTCCAAATATATTATCACCTCATTCACATATTCATTCCCATTCTGTAAGGGCTCATCAGCCATCCAGTTCACATTCTCTATCAATGACATGAAACCATCAACCTTATTCTTAAGCAACCCAGATAGCATTTCCTCTGCAGCATCACGGGCTTTGGTTAGAGGAAATTGCCTCCTACTTCTCTCTGCCATTCTCAATGGAATACCCGAAAGCTGTGCAGCATGACGGAAGAAAAAATCACAAGCACGCTCTAAAACGGCCATATTAGCAGCCACCTGCATTGCCTGAGAAACCCCATGGACAGATGAATTGATAAGCTTCAACAAAGCCTCATCCAAAACCTCGCCCAAAAGCCTATCCAAATACTTTTTCACAACATCAAAGAACTCCAGATGCCCACCGTATGACATAAAGCTCACTGAATCCTCAATAAATGACCGAACAATCCTACAGCAATCAGGCACTGTAGAAGAAAATGGTGCAACGTAAGGAAATGCAGGTACAATATCGGACGTCTGAATCTGAAATGAAAGCACATTCATCGAATACTCATACTCCTTCTTCATGAGCATCTGCTCAAACTTATCAGCAGCAAGTGCTTCAGTAATCTGTTTACGACAATCTGACAACAGCAATTCATGATATTTGTCCCTATGTTTGCTCAAAACATCAAGCAAAGCATCTATGGGATACCCATACCTCCGCAATGTAACACCTAACAAACTCACATAGTCCTTAATCAACAACAAGTGATTAGCAGTTTGCATCCTAGAAAACTGATCCTCTAATACTGAACACATTTTACTAACAGCAGCATCCCACAGATTCTCAACTTCAATTTTAGATATCAAACCACCACCAGTCCTCAAAATTCGATCTTCAACAATGAAAAAGCCCGCAATTTGGGCAAAAAATGTTTGATGAGATTCTAGAAACGGAGTCATTGAAGATACCTGAAAATCAGACGTCAATTGAAGCTTCCTGTTTTCGAAATAATACTGCTTAAATCGATCCTCAAGACCTAATGTTTGGTGAATATGATAAGCTCTATAAAGCGGCGTCAAATCAAACCCTAACAGACCAGCACCACCGTTACTATCACTTTCGACGCCGTTACTAAGCCCGTTCTCATCATCATCTTCCTCCTGCAAGGCGTAAACGCAGTCACGCAAACTGAGACGGCTTTGTTCTTCGGCTTGCCTCTGCTTGATTCGTAAGTCCTCTTCCCGTTGCCGAGCCGAAGAAGCTTGGCCTATCGCTAATTGGCCTAAATTTCGACTCACTACACGGATCTCAACTAGCCAATCACCGAACTCCTTGTTTACTTTTCTTTCGATGTATGATCTAATCGATGGAGTTTTCTTCTCTAACATTCGCTTCAAAGTAGACGACGGCGCTTTATCTGAAAACTCACTTTCCAGTGCATCCGTACACTTCAAAGCCATGTAAAAATTGTTATTCGAAAGATGATGATTTGCTCTGGAACACAGCTCCATCAATTTGACACAAGACACGATTGATTTCAACGCTAAGTCAATGTTTTTTGAAATAGTTTGCGCTTCCACGTAAGAATCGAGTGAAGCGAGCAGTGGACCGGCAACGGACTGGAGCTTGGAGTTGGAATCGGAGAGAGCAGATTTGAGCGAATCGACGTCTGAGAGGAGAGATCGAAGATCATCAACGGCTAGGATGAAGTCCTGGTAGTGAGCTTTGCAGACTTCCTCGATTTCAGATTCTTTGGATCGGGAGAACTGGCGTAGGTGTTGAAGGAGTGTCTCCGGCTTCCCCGATGCGAAGGCTTTCCGTACGAACGGGCCCAAGTCTTCGCCGTTGCCTATGGCGGAAGACAGGAGTAGCTGATCGAGTTTATCGGCGGAGTCTCCGCCGTTTGCAGTGGCAGGAACCACCTTGCGGCGGGTCCTTGCTGACAGCTGCATCCTTTTGAACAAGTGGCGAAAAGAAACGGAGGGTGTACTTGGAAAGAATGAAGAGGAGTTATTGCCGAGAGATAGGGGAAAGGCGGGGACTTGGGAGGCTATAAGTATTTATTTTGTGCTTCGACGAAAATGCCCACTTAATGTTGGGATATTATGTAGGTTGATTGTGGAATTTTGTAGGTGAGGTATGAGTCGTTCGGTAATTTGGTGACTTGTTTGACCTCCTATTACCTCTTAATTAATTCGACGGCGGTCAAGCCGGAATGATGTCCGACGTTGATTTGGTGATTAACCAAGGCGGAGACTGTATCACAGTATCAGCATGAATCATACAAAGCGTGAAATTTAGTCGCTGTCTGAAAATAATTGCGGGTATTTTTCTTTTCTCTTTTTTTTTTTTTTTTTTTTTTCCAATTGGGGGTTCGTTGGCAAGTAACAATCATTTTTTCCACTTCAACAAAACAAAAAGTAGAAGGTAATTAATAAACATTCCTATCAACCCCTTTCTTCAATAATTGCATGTACAGTATAAAGAAGAAAACATATAAACCTAACTCGTGTGTACAATTAGGTCAACTAAAAGATATATGATGGCTTGTAATTATAAAACAAAGATATATAATTTTCGTAAGTCGTCAATATGAGTTTTTGGACGTCTTTCATAATATACTAATACAGTAATGCGCACAAATACAGAGAAGAATAGGATCTATTTTGCATAAATTTTGGGTTATTAAATCATAATCAATCGAATAATTGAAAATAATAATAATATGAATTTCTTTTAAAATAAAAGATAATAAAATTTGGGTCCCATTAAATATTGTTAATTCCTTTTATTATCTTTTTCTCTCTTTACGGCGTGATTACCTTCTTCCTCCATGATTTCTTCAATGGCAATAAATTATAAGGAAAAAAAAAAAAACACCGACGACCTAATGTTCCAATTTCAAGTTCCAAGAGATGATTCAGCTCTGTTAATGTAGCCATACAACACTTTGCATTAACTTGATTTTTCTTTTTCTTCATTGTTGATAATAAGAATTAGATAATGGAGCTATCACTCCACAAATAGATGGACACGACAGCAAACTTTTCCATATGGGTAAGTTTTTTAGAAGAAATAAAAAGAAAATTATAGAGTATAACGGAGCTTTTCTTCGCCTTATATAATGTGAACAACACTTTTTTCTTTTGTGTACTTTTAATTCTTTCTTACTCTTTAATATATGATATAACACTGTAATTATTTTTTTCTCCCTTTGTTGATAGAGAAGAATATGTAGAAAATAGAGAAATAAAAATATATTAAAATATGTTAAAATAAGAGAGAAAAGGATAATAGAACGAATATATAATATTTCGTGAGGCCAAATTTTTTTTTTTTTTTTAAAGAAGAAATCCACTTCACCACTAATTTCAACCATTTGATTGATTAGTATTAAAGGGCTGAGATTTTGTGTAAAATAAGCATGGGCTACCTCCTATCCCGTAAATATATTAACAGGAGAGAGAGCATTTGTTTCTAACAATTTCTTGATGATTGATGATATCTGTGAAACTTTTTGATTGATGGAAGGGAATGGTTCGGTACATTCTGTTATGCCCGGGCCTTCTGCTGTAAGATACTAATATACACACAATTATTGTTATTATTATTATTATTATTATAGGAGTCACATGTCCATTTTAAAAAGAGAGAACCATGAAAATAGAAAAAAAAACAAATAATGGGTTGTAGTAATGCTTTTCACACACCGTTAATATCGTTATAAATTCTCATTTTTGTTATTTATATTACCACTATATTTTCACATGATGGTTTGCTTCATTTTTATTATATACGCCTATACGGTCAATGTGCATATTTACATCAGTCGTAGCATCGTGCGATTTGAGCAAAAGTATACATGATTGTTAACTCAATTACAGTGTATAACGAGATTTCCCTCTTAATTTCACAAAATATAATTTCTAATGCGGAAACGACGTCGTTAAAGCGCTAATTTCCATCGACCTAGTTAACCATTTAACGGTCCAGATCAATTAACAAAAGCCAACGTGTACCGTTCAGGATGACGAATCGTCAAAAGCGATGGACCTCAGCACTACAGTGTACTTACCATTCACAACCTTCGTCTAGAAAATAAAACGCGAACACTAAACCCTAGTCTCCTTTGAATAGCATTTGCTGTTTAGGGAAGCAGTCGCAGGGAGCAGCAGCAGCAACAACAACAATGGTGCATTATAGTCCTTCCTTTCAAACCCTAACCTATGAACAATTCACTTATATCTGTTTAACTAGTTAATTTTCGTTCTATAAAAAAATAATAATTTAATTTTCGTGCTTTTGGTTTTGGAAGGGTATCGATTTGATAGCCGGTGGTAAGAGCAAGAAGTCCAAGAGGACTGCCCCGAAATCGAACGATATCTATCTCAAGCTTCTCGTCAAGGTAACTCTTGTCCATGTTTATTTGAATTTTGTATTTGATTATGTCATGTATTTCATTAGATTTACGCCTGATTGATCCATTATGACCAGCTGTACCGATTTCTCGTGAGGAGGACTGATAGCAATTTCGATAAGGTGATATTGAAGAGGCTCTTCATGAGCAAAGTCAACAAGCCTCCTATGTCTCTCTCTCGTTTGACTAAATTCATGAAGGGCAAGGTCCGTGTCTCTATTTATTTTCTTTTGGATAATAATGTTACATTAATTCAAAATGTGTTAAAGTCTTACTTAGCTTCTTGTATTAGTTCATATAAATGCAGGATTGAAAACATCAATGCCTTTGGTTATTTGTTAGGATCTGTCAAAGTTGTTCCGAATGATTTATGTAGCTGTATTATTATATGGATTGCTAGTTGAACTTATTTGTGTTGTGCGTTTCTAAAAAGATGAAAAATAATGAAAGTTTATTATTTATATTTGCTTTTATCTATGCCTGTATCAACCATTCTGTAGGAGCTTTGGTTGAAGTCGAGTACTAACTGTTTCTTGGTTTGATTCTCCAGGAGGACAAGATTGCTGTGGTTGTTGGAACAGTCACTGATGATATTCGTGTGTATGAAGTTCCTGCACTCAAGGTTACTGCACTGAGGTTCACAGAGACAGCAAGGGCAAGAATTGAGAAGGCAGGGGGAGAATGCTTGACATTTGACCAACTGGCTCTTCGTGCTCCTTTGGGTCAGAACACGGTATGCATTTGACTCAGATTCTTTTCTATTGTAGTTTGATTTCATAATTTAGCATGCACGCTGCCTACTTTTGAGCTTAGCTTATTATATTATTATTCTATGATTTAATTGGAACAGTCAGGTTAACTTGGGCTGTTTTGTTCTCAATAGTGAAGTTGCACCATCTAGTTTTGGAATGTTTATTTTATGTCAGTAAAAATATTATAGTGTACTTTCTACCTGTTTTATTTGGATTTTATTTTTCTGTGAAATTTTGAAACTTGTGGGTACAGATTGGGACTTAGATTGCAATAGAGGTTTAGGTTGTTGAGCATTAATTGTTTACAAGTAAAAAGGGACTGCAGTAATTATTTTACTCAGTTTATAGTTATTATATCTGTGGTTTTAGAAAACTATTCCCTCTTTAAAGATTTAGCAGCATAAGCTATTATGTAACATTTTCTTCTGTAGATGTTTTATTCTAATCATATGAATCCCTTTATTCTCTGTGTGTGTGTGCGTGTGTTTATATATATTGTTGGTATATCTTCACAACTCCAATTCTGGTAACAGTGATTAATTTTTTTAGGAGTTCTCCTGATGCCATACTTTGAATGCAACATCATTTGCTTTGGTACACAAATTAGTTGGGAAAATTTAGATTGCTGTATAATTGTTTAAAGTTATGGATTAATAATCTTAATAAGGTGAATTTTATGGCCAAATTCAGGTTCTCCTGAGAGGTCCGAAGAATGCTCGTGAGGCTGTCAAGCACTTTGGACCTGCTCCTGGTGTACCACACAGCCACACCAAACCCTATGTGCGATCTAAGGGAAGAAAATTTGAGAGGGCTAGAGGAAAAAGGAACAGCAGAGGCTTCAGGGTTTGAGATGCAGAACTCATTCATAAGGATACAGAGCAGCCGACCACCTTATGCAAATGTTGTGTTTTCTTTTTTTCTCCTTGCTATTTTAAATCTCTTGGGACAATATCTTAGCAAGTTATATTTGGATTTTTGGATTTTTTTTTTGTTTGAGACAGATCTTGGATGTCCTTCGGGGCTTGATGTTTAGAAGTGAAGACAGGATGCCTCATTTAAAAGTTGCCCAAGTTCTACACACATACATGCATGCCTAGTTGAATTAAAATGAACCATGAGAACTGGTTTTAGTTTTGTTGTGGATGTTGCTTTGTGCTAAATACTGCCACATTTGTCGTAAAAATGGCTTTTATAAATGATTGTCCAATCCTGCAGAATGAGTTTCATTTCAATCTTCTAATTGAAGAAGCCTGCCATTTCCATTAAATTCAATTTTTAGGGTACATTCATTGGATATGGCATGTTGTCTCATAATGCATGCTATATTTGTAAGCAGACTTTTTGGACAATATATTTATATGCAGATTTGCTACTTAGCTCTTTTTATGTTTGAAAATGCAATTCATAAACGGCGAGATCCGGATTGGAATTATAGGAGAGACGGGCCAACGCGGTTAGAAATTTCTGATGACGTAGTAGATGCGTGCACTGGTTTCGTCTGGCTTTTCTTGGTTGAGAAAATGACAGCACAACTTGCGGCAAATCGGGATTCGGGTGCATCTTTCTTGAAGCTACCTGGTCCGATAAACGTAGCATCCAGATCCCCCACGATTGGGTACTTCGATCTGAAAACCCAGTTCATGGAGCTGTTTGCTCCCGGTTTCTACAAGAACAGAAAATTAAGCCTTGTCTCACATGGTGAAATGTGGATCATATTCTCATTATGACATTCCTGTCCAATTGTCTCGTATGGTGAAATATAAATAATAGTCTCATTAGTCACATTCCTCTGCAAGAAGACATCCTTCTTTAACAAAATATTGAAAAAGGCAACATGTTAGATAACTTGCAGTCTGTTTATTGGCGATAAGTTAATAACCAATTCCGACAGATAAAACTGTAAGAAAAAGATTTACTTACGACCAACATTTCAGTCTCGATGTTTGGTTAGACCGAAGCCACACTCTGTTAATGGTATTATACATCTTCCATATATTCTCATTCGAGTCCAAACGGACATATTCTTCATTTGTCTTAGATATGGCAAGTCCTACAACTACAACACATTTATTCAGAGACAAACAGAACAATACAAGATACATAGGCTGGAGTAGGCCTAGACTGTTGGTATGGTGGAATTAATGAAACTTTAGATTGTAACTCTTATGGAGATGCATGGCATGCTGAGATGGTCAATGCCAAAGCTCCATCAGAACTTCTTGATGAACTCATAGATGTGTGCACCAACTTCTTCTGCCTTTTCTTGGTTGATAAAGTGAGCTACCCCTTCCATGACAACTACATCCTGCAGATATGGTACATATTTCTTGAAGCCACCATTGTGTATATATTCCTTCGTACCTTTGTTGTTATAGACAAGATCCTGGTCACCCACGATATACTTGACTGGTACTTTGATTTGTACCCCAGTCCATGGCGCCATCAGCTCCCAATTTCTATAAGAAAGAGAAAATTTACTTAAATATACCGTACTCCACAATAGGCAGCATATTGTTTTCACATAAAGTATCCAATCACTACACTAGTATTAGTAAAATTATGTGCCACCTAGATACCAAAACAAGATTTGAAAAAGGGGCATCCATAACCTGTCCTAGTACTTCCAGCCATGAAAGTAGTCACGAATGTGTAAGTTCGGTGTTTCATATCAGTCTCAGACATGGATCAAAGATTACCAATTGTATGTAGATGAAATAACAAATTTCTAGAACATAACAGTAAGGTACGTGATGAAAGGCAAGATTGGCCCGACATAAAATGTATTCATCGACTACTAGAAAATATCGCCAAAAAGATTAATCGCCAATTTGGCCAGATAAAAGATTGATAACTAGCTCTTTAATTTATGAAAGCCACGGTATAAGTTTTTGGAACATACAGATCCCAACATCGATAATAATTCACTGGTCCAGTGAAGCCTTTCTGGTTAAATTTGGAGGCATAATAATTGACATCTTCTTCTGACAGCCAAGAGGGCAACGCTGAAGGATCCGGTAGAGTACTGAGTCCTGTATCTTTGGGTATACAAAGTGGTTTTGGAATGCGCAAACACAGAAATTTCTTCATAAGTCTTGCAGTATCAATCTGAGCAAACTCTTCTTCAATCTCTCCAGGTTCCTACAGCATAAGTTAGAAATGTTTTGAACGAGAGTCAGCTCATGAGATTTACGAATGATGCACTTAAATAGATGCTTCTAGAGTAAGAATACTGAAGATTAGATCAACATGTGGGAACTATTCTAGAACCAAAATCAAATTAAAATCTACTTCAGTGTCATTGCTTCCAAGTATAGTGGTTTTGCTCACAATTTTAACACTGATCAAGAGAATACAACCACTGTTTTCATGACTAGAGGAAATCAGCAATATATTGCAAAACATAACCATGGCACACATTTTGCAATGCTTGTATGTTTAATCTTTTTGGACTTAACTTTAGGAATATCACTCGTCAGTCGCATAAAACAAATTGACCTTCACTGTTACTACCACACCTATCTAATTGAAAGAATGATCTATTTGAGGGAATATCTAATTGGAATAGGGAAGGGATCTCTCACATATGCCACCAGTAGCTTATTTGTTTCAAGATTTCTGACAAACTTCTGACATTATTTAGTGTTTTGGATAGATTAATGAGAATAAAGGAATAATGCCAAGTCATTCCTTGGTACCGACTGACGAGAGAGAATTTAGGTGATCCATCAATAACCAATTTTCCGTCACTAAAGCACACTTAATGAGAATTTGGCATGTAGGACTTGTGAGGAATAACACTCCTGTTCATCTATTTTGGACACTCACAAGGACAAATATAGAAGAACGCATCTATCTACCTAAAGTATGTAAAATACAAATTTGTAATTTCACAAACCTGCAAAGCAGATAATAGTTTTCCATGCTTCTAAAAGCAAATGCATACAGCAGTTTAGAATATGTCTAAATTACTTGTCTACATTAACATAGTGCCATTGTGTCTTCTTTATGGGTTTGGCGCTGAAAGCCAGTTTTTGTGTGAAAACACCATACTCAAGTCCATGCTTACAGCAAATAATTAATGATAAACAATCCCAAAACATTGTACATATTGAATAATCATCACAAACAATTGGGTTCTTCCCAATTTCTCTTGCTCTTCGTAACTCCAGTGAAATTATGTCCAAAATTATTGACGCAAATCAGTAACCAATGTATAAAACTGAAACATTTCGTAGGCTAAAAAGATGAATTTAAGCAAAATTATACCACAATTGTCAACGAAACCAAATTCAATGCATTACTTTAAAGTTATTTCTTAATACATGAACGGAAATGTTGTTAAAAAGAAGGAAAAAAATCACCTGAAATCTGCAGATATAATAATCATCACCATAGACAGCCCTGAAGTTATTAAGAGGTCTCACAGCCGGGTTTCTGGGAGGAAAGGGGACGCTCATGTTGACTAAGGCCTTGACTCTGTCCGGCCTAAACAAACAAAAATACCAAGCAATCAAAGCACCCCAGTCATGACCCACTAGGAAAACTTGATGGATACCCAATTTATCAAGGAGGCCGATGAGGTCACCGACAAGATGGAGTGCCGTGTACGACGTGACCGAGGGTGGGGCGTCGGTGTCGCCGTATCCACGAAGGTCTGGGGCAATGGCACGGTAGCCGCGGGAAGAGAGATAGAGGAGCTGGTTGCGCCAGGAATACCAGAGTTCAGGGAAGCCGTGAATGAAGAGAACTGCTGGGCCTGTCCCTATTGATGCCACGTGCATGTTTATGCCGTTAGTGGCTACTGTTGTGTGCTCTATTTTCTCCATTGTTTGTTTGTTTTTCCTTTTGGTGCAACTCTGAAATCTGAAGGTTTCAGGATTAGGCTCTGTTTAAGTTGAATGAAAGGAACGTGAAACAGGACGGCTCCTGCCGGTTGATGATTGAGCTAAATATCAAATGGATAAGAAGAATAGGACGGACAAATGTCATCCGACTAAATGAGCATGCATAAGAGAGCTGTATTTAAAATTAAAATTTAAATGAATGAGAGTTAAGGGCAGGTTTGGAACTGCGGTAACTCATTAAATAAGTTATTTTTGTTGTGAGGATAAAATAAGTTGGTAATTAAAAAAGTAATTTAGTATTTGATAAATTATACTGTTATGATTGTTGTGAGTTTAAAAAATAATGTATATGTATTTGATAAATTTTTTTTATGAAAATATTATTTTATTATATTTATGACCAAAATAGACATAATTTTAAATTACTTTTTATTTTTTAGAGCATGTTTAATAATGTTTAGACATGCATTTTTCTTTTTAAAATACATAAAATTACATAAAGTGAAAAAAAACTCAATTATATAAAATCTAATGAACTTCATTATCTATTACATAAAATATGATAAAAATTCAGACTAATACATAATTCAAATAAAATAAAAAAGTAATATGCATTGCATTTATATTAAATTTATCGCCATAAAACACCTTGTATATAGAAAAATATATATATGATTGAATGTTAAAATCAATAGTTATGAAATTAATTTTAGAAGTCATGGTTAAATTTCGTTTGAAATTGTTCATAGTTCAAAGAAAATTTACGTAATCATATGCAAGTCTTATTAAATCTTATAATAAAAAATAAAAGTAAAATATCAAAAATATAAATTTATTGGATCAAAGCTTTATAATGTAAGGGTAATTCGATTATGTTGGTAATGTGATATTTAATGGTTATATATTAGGTGTATGGAAAAATAAGACATAATTATCTTTTTGTTAAAATATTAAAATTATAATAGGAATTTAAAAAATGGATACTGATTTATTTAATAAGCTGCTTATGAAAAGCAACTCCCTACCTGGCTTTTAAAAGTTGCTGTCAAAATAGAAAAAATTATAAAATAAGCAGATTTTACAAAGTTTACCAAACACTATTTTTATCAAAAATTATAAAATAAACAACTTATTAAATTTTAACTTCAATCTCAAACGAGTCATAAGTAATCCAAATTTCCTAATGTTGCTTATCCCAGTATTGGTGGCTTGGGTGAGTTCTGTCTCTGCACTAGACCGGATGAAACTAATTAACTCATTATTAGTTTTCGTTACTAGATAAAAACATTGCATTGGAGATTATAGAACTGATAAAATTAAATATGATCCAACTATCTAATATGAATACAATATATGAGTATGAGCCATTAAATTTGATATGATAATTAAATAGGTCAAATATGGATCGATACGTTTTGTTTCATATTAAATTAGAACTAAAATTCTTTACTCATTTATTCGATTAATAATACGATTATATTTTATATTCTAAATTAATTCTAAATTCTTTTAACAAAACTCAAATATTGACCATAATTTTCTTTTTTATTTTTTATTTTTAAAATGAACATATGAACATTGTTTTATTTATAAAATTGTATATAAATTTAGAACTTCAATAGTATAAATATCTAATATTGTGATAATATTTTAATATATATGTAAAACAATATGTAAATGTTTTACATAAATTTTATTAAATACATAGATATTAAGCGAGTTATTAGATAATCCAGTAATTTTTTGTGACAAATTCTCGTCTCAATATTTTAACACGATTATTAAACAGATCATGTTTGGATCGACTTAAATTTAACACGACACGAAACTCAGAAACTGACACGTCCTATAATGACCCAAACATGATCTAATGACCTGTTTGGATCGCCTTGAAAGGGTAAACATGAGTCATAACGGAGGTTCCACTGACAAAAGCAAAATATGTAGACCCCCCAAGAAGTAAGAAGAACACTCTTTGCCACCCTACCAATGGGATCATGATAGAAGAGATGAAACTAGAGATCGACCATCAATCACAACTCAAAGTATCATCGCATTCTGAGATTCCCAATGGCAATGCTCAATCAGAACTGCTTGATGAAATCATAAATGTGTGAGCTGACTTCGTCAGCCTTTTCTTGGTTAATAAAATGGGCAACTCCTTCCATTACTATTACTTCCTGCAAACCTGGTACATCTTTCTTGAACCCACCATTTTGTATATATTCCCTGATACCAGGGATGTGATATGTGATATCCAAGTCACCCACCATAAACTTAACTGGTATTTTAATTTGTGCACCTGTCCATGGAGCCAGGAGCTCCCAGTTTCTGCAACAAATCAAAACAAACTTTATTTTGGGTAACAATAGAACATACCCCGTCCTAAACATGAAACTTACTTTGGGGCTCTGGTAACATTGATATACATATGCAAGTTGTAAAGTCAAATTGCCTGTTTCATACAAAGATTACAAAATTACTTAAATAGATGTGACAATTCTTCATGTGCATTGATATCAACTAGGGACCACGAATGTCTAAGTTAAGTGCTTCATATCAGTCTCAGGCTTCAAATGAAAGGCAAGAATTATGGACTTTCTATGAATATTACTGCAAAATTTCGGCAAAAAGATCATTTTTCAAAGACTAATTTGCCTGATATCTGATTTAACTCTTTAATTTATCATAGCTGGTACAGTGGTTGTATGGGAACTTACAGGTCTAAACATCGATAATAGTTCAATCCTCCAGTGAAGCCTTTCTGGCTAAATTTTGAGGCATAATAGTTGACATCTTCTTCTGACAGCCAAGAAGGCAAGGTTCGAAGATCCGGTAGACCTCTAAATCCTATTTCTTTAGGTACACATGGTGGCTTCGGACTGCGACCTCCCAAAAATTTCTTTATCAGTCTTGCAGTATCAATCTGAGCAAAATCTTCTTCAGCCACTCCAGGTTCCTACAGCATATCTCAGTTTTGAGAGAGTCAATTCAAGAGATTTGAGAACAACACAACAAAAATAAGCATTTAGAATAAGGAATCACATAATGAACTTGATAGAGCATTATGGGATTGGAACCCAGAAATCGTGTCAAACAATGACAGACTCAAGACTGTGTTAGTGATAATAACACTCCGACAATATGCTGAATAATGAAAGACAATAAACCAGAGAATATTAAAATATTCTTATTTCCTTTTTACTGTAGATTATATTTAGCAATAAAGAAAACCTTATTTTATTAACAAAATTCAACGAGATATACAAATTTTCTTGTACTTGAATACCACAATGAAATCATGTTAAGAATTATTAATGGAAATATAAAAATGCCAACAACTGGAACTTTACTATATGGCAAATTTGATACTGATGTATTTTGATAAGAAGACTAAAAGATAAAATTTAAGCCCAACCATTGTATAAATCTAACCAAAGCCAAAATGAAGCTACAACAAAGAGCCACAGACTGTCAGTCAAAATAAACAATACATCAAGAGTTATGTCATTTGAGAGCCCTGCTCTGATCTAAAAATGGCTAAGAGATCTAATTAAATTTCCGAGTAAAGATGTAGCCAAATGCAATAGCTATAAACTTGTTTAAGCTTGTGATATCAGATTCTGGGGCGGTAATTTTGTTACATCAAAGTCCTACTTTACCGAATAAATAAATGCAACAATAAAATTAATTAAACATATGCATATAACTGCTATTGATTGACATTTGACCCAAGAAAATACAGTTGGATACATACAAATGTTCCCAGCCTAAGGAAGAATATTGGCAACATAACAGCCGGCGCCATTGCCATTTTCCCAACACAACACAATTGTCCTAATTCAGAAATATATTAAATGCATAACATCCGAGCACCCAATTCAGATCCATTTGTTCATTTAACACTCCTACTTAAAAAGCAAAACAAGTTTCTTAATTTGACAGGAAACGAAAACAGAAAGGTTCTCAAATCAACAGGGCGATTATTGTTTTTTTTTTTTTTAAATTTAATTACGGTACTAAATTAAAACAAAACAAAAGAAAAGAGGTAAAACAAAAAAAAAAAAAAAACAAACACCTGAAACCTGCAAATATAGAAGTCATCACCAAACAAAGCCCTGTATTGATCGACAGGTTTCGTCGCAGGGTTTCTGGAACGAAACACAACGCTTAAGTTGACCAAAGCTTTGACTCGGTCAGGACGAAGCAAACAAAAATACCAAGCAATCAAAGCACCCCAGTCATGGCCCACCAAAAAGACCTGTTCGATACCGAATTCATCGAGGAGACCGACAAGGTCACCGACGACGTGGAGTGCCGTGTAGGACGTGATGGAGGGCGGGGCGTCGGTGTCGCCGTAGCCACGAAGGTCAGGGGCAATAGCGCGGTAGCCGCGGGAAGAGAGGTAGAGGAGCTGCTTGCGCCAGGAGTACCAGAGTTCAGGGAAGCCGTGAAGGAAAAGGACGGCTGGGCCGGTCCCTATCGATGCCACGTGCATGTTTATGCCGTTCGTGGCCACTGTTGTGTGCTTTATTTTCTCCATTTTTCTGAAACTCTTACTGTTGTTTGTTTGATTCTTGGTCTTATTGGGGTTGGGTGGGTGTTTTTGAGCTTTTATTTACTATCTACGTTTTGGAAGTGAACGAACCATTCTTATTAATTTCTCGGGGAATGAAGTAAGCTGTTGCTGCGAATGCGATGCGGCTTCATCGATGATTATAAAATTCAGAGCGCCATAAACATAATATAACCAGAAAATAGAATTGCGTTTCAGGCTGTTTTGAAAAAAAAATTTTGTAATATCATTTTTTCTTAGTTTATATTTGATAAAATTGATAAAAAATATGAATTAATTTTTTTTTTTTAAGATGAGGCAGCCTTATAAAAAATAAAAAAAATTATTAGCTAACAATACAAATAAAGAAGTAACGCAAGATAAAGAATAAAATGAGAGAATATATTATAAAGTGATTTTATTAATTTCAATTGTGTGTGTACAAAATAAAAAGATGAGTTCTCCTTTTATAGTTGCATAATAACTCTATGAAATTAATAAAAAAATTATGGATTATAATTCCTTATGAGATAATGGGAGTTATAGGGAAGTTAAAAGTTACTAATGAGAGATAGTGGAGAGACTAAGAGATATATGTTATAAACATCTATTTACATAATTGTTATTGTGTAATAACAATCAAATTAATTGTGAGAAGATGAAAAGCTAAATGTAAAAGAAAATTTCTCTATTTATTAGATAATAGAGAATATACAAAGATGAGAAATGGTGATGCCACATTACCTCCTTAAGTCCTAGCTTTATATATATATATAGATAATTCATTTTAATATTACGAATTAAACGGAAAATTATCATTTTACTCCTAAAATTATTCTGATATTCTATGTCAATACTATAATTTATCGAAAAATATATTTTATTACTGAACATTTACGCTGTTATCAATTTATTATTATTCCGTTAAGAAAACGTTAATGTTTAACAGAAATTGAGTTAAAATTCGATTTTAACCTCAAGAGTTTAAAAGATAATTTTATATGTTGTAATTTAAGCATTATATGTTAGAATAACTTTGGTAGTATAATGATAATTCTCCTAAAAACTTAGTAAAAAAATGATAATTTATCTATTAAATTAACATATAATTTTACTATTACAGTTAAAAATATCTTTGATACCCTTATAACATCAACAAAATTTTAACGTTCTTAACGA
The DNA here is from genome assembly GCF_000493195.1 of Citrus x clementina. Classification (NCBI taxonomy): domain Eukaryota; kingdom Viridiplantae; phylum Streptophyta; class Magnoliopsida; order Sapindales; family Rutaceae; genus Citrus; species Citrus x clementina. The sequence continues at coordinate 45,925,980 of NW_006262339.1, forward strand.
AACAATAATAAATTGGTAACGGTGCAAACGATTGATAATAAAATATATTTTTCGATAAATTATGATATTGATATGATATGTAAGAATAATTTTATTAATAAAATAACAATATTCTTAAAGAAAAAGATGGGTTTAAAGTTGGCGCGCATCGTCATCATCATCTTCAAGAAAGAATAAAAATAAAGTTGGTGAACATCGAGGCAGTAGATTGTGCTTACTTGTAGCACATCAGAAATGAGGCCTTCTAAGTGCATCCCGGCAACAAGTAGCCCACGTTCAGCAGCTGGCCCTGCTCCATGTTGGGAATGGACTTCCCAATGAATTGCGTGCAGAAACGTTTAATGAGTAGCTCCCTCTTCAAAACATTGACGGGCGATTGATTGCACCCGATTTTCTGGACCCAATTCCCAAATTATCAATTTTCTATTTGATGATTCTATTCTATCGGTAGGTTTGGATTGGAGAGAATATGATATGAGCCTCTGGGACAAGCAACTGTTAACAAATGGTCCAGGTATCGTGAATGATATTGTACGATCTCCAGTGATCCCTTATCCTCAGTCTCACCACCATTTCATAGAGATATTTTATAGTATCTTATTCGATTCACTTTCTATCAGTCGCTTTTTGTTTATGATTTAATCAGTTAGCTACAAACAAAATGGGGTTGATAGTTGCTCAAGAATCTGTTATCATCTTGAAGTTTTCATCCCGAATTGCTTGCAAATTAACTTCATTTGGTTTATGATACAACTTGTACCCATCAAATAGGTGAACCCTTAATACTATATATTTATATAGTTGACGAACATAATTTTCATTGCAACTGATGTGTCTGCCACTCATTATTATTACCTGCTTCTCATGTCTTATGTGTCCATTGATTTAATTTTACAGTATACTAATGTCTTAATTTTATACTTACTATTCATCAGTCTCGAATTAAGAGAAGAGTTTCAATCTTCACGAGTAGTAAATTATGAATAAATTTATTCTTTACTCACAGCAACTCCAAAAATATCTTGTGTAAGTTCTCCTGATTTCTAATTGTAATAATATTAATAATATACTTGTGAAATAATTTTTTTTCCTCCAAAAAAAAAAAAAGAAGCTTGGCTTTTATTAGACAAACTTTCACTAGATATTTTTGGTTTTTGGAAGTACTGATAAGTTCACACGCCATGCCCACGTGACATCTTGAAGCAACTTGCGATCTTTCTCCATCGAAAGCGCATACAAAGATTCAAAGCAAAAGCAAGAGAATATCTATTTTATTTTTGCTTCTATATATAAAACTAAAAAGATAATAAAATTATAAATACCAATCAATTTGATTTAACAAATAGAAAAAAAGGACATGAAGCCGCGAACTCAAGAACAATCGGTTGGATAGTTTATCGATCAAAATACCGGTTGAACTTTTGATATATATATTATGAAGCAGACGGTTAACAATCCTCTAATCTAAACACATTACTGATTGGGATCTTCTGCTAATATAATCTTTTCTAAGCTTTCTACAAGATCATGACGCATACATATCATTTAAGTCTTTTTAAGGCTAATGTTGGCTGAAAGGTGAATTCAAACACCTTTGCCAGCAAACGACAGCGTTTCCAGTAGTGTTTAGAAGCTTTAAGTGATCACGTGAGAAGCACAGCCAATCCTTGTTCCGAAACGGCAACACATGAGTTCGTTTTGGATATGCTCAACTTAAGTGAAGTCACGGGTTCTTCACGTGATGGTTAGCTAAAGCTGAGTTCGTTAAATAACAGACTCATAGTACACGTGTCAAGGAGCTGTGCAATCTGGGTTGTTAGAGCTGTTACAAGACTGGTATATAAGCAACAGTCTTCTGGTGTGGAGATCATCGTGCGAGATAGAGATTGAGGGAAGTCTGAGAGGAAGTGTCTTACTTGTTCTTGTTCTTAGAATCTCTGTAACAAACTTCTTGAATCATTCAATAAAGCTGTTTGAGGAATTCACTCGTGGATGTAAGCCATTAATGGCTGAACCACGTTAAAGCTTGTGCTCTGCTTTGTGTGATTGGTTTTCTTGCTATTTTTGGTTTCTAAGTTTGTAATCAATCCATTTTGTTACGAGTCTAATTGGGTTTAGTTGATTCTCTTAAGTTGATCTAAGCTGATATTGCATCTTGATTAATCTTGGCTGAGAATCTTGGGAGGATCTGGTTCTTCATCAAAGCAAAGCTAACGAACCAGATTCAACAATTGGTATCAGAGCTTGGTTCTTAACCAAGATTCAGGTATGGCTACTCAGAAGGTAGATTTGGAGAAGTTTAATGGCAGAAACGACTTCAACATGTGGAAGGTTAAAATCGAGGCTCTCTTGGTTACTCAAGGTCTTGGTGATGCACTTGAAGCTTCAACCAAGATCGAAGGGAAGGGAACATCATCTTCCAAGACTCCAGAGCAGATGGCTGAAATTGACAAGAAGGCAAAATGTACCATAATCCTTAGCCTTGCTGATTCTGTAATTAGAGAAGTTGCCAAGGAGACATTTGTTGCTGGTTTGATGGAGAAATTGGAAAGCCTGTACATGAAGAAATCCTTGGCCAACAGGCTGTATATCAAGAAAAAGATGTTCACTCTAAAGATGACAGAAAGCTCATCACTGGATAAGCACATTGATGAATTCAATCAAGTGTGTGACACACTTGCAACAATTGATGAAGCTTTAGATGATGAGGGAAAAGCTTTGCTACTGGTTAGCTCTCTTCCAGGGTCTTACAAGAACTTTGTTGATGCACTCATGTATGGGAGACAAACTCTCTCATTGGATGAAATTAAGTTAGCTCTAAACACAAGGGAGCTGCAAGAAAAGAGACAGAATCTTGATCAAGAAACTGGGGAAGGGTTAACTGCAAAGGGTCAGCATTACAAGAACCAGAAAAAGAAGCAAGGGAAGGCCAAAGACAAGAATAAGACTCTTAAGTGCTTCCAGTGCCATAAGGAAGGTCACTTTAAGAGAGATTGTCCAGAAAGGAAGAACAAACAGCACAAAGAGCAAAGAAGTGAAAATGGTGATGCAGCAGTAGTTGAAGAAGAAGGTTATGAGTCAGTTGGAGTCCTAATTGCCTCTGATGTTGATCAGGAAGGTAAGTGGGTGCTTGACTTAGGGTGTTCTTTTCATATGTACCCTTTTAAACATCATTTCTTTGAGTATCAAGAATATGATGGTGGTAGGGTGATGATGGGGAATAATGCAATCTGTAGAGTTATAGGGATTGGGGTTATTAAACTGAAATTACATGATAACTCAATTCTTGAACTCAAACAAGTGAGGCATGTACCTGATTTAAAAAGGAATTTGATCTCACTGGGGATGTTGGATCAGATAGGTTGTGTTGTTAAGGTCCAGCAGGGTATAATGAGTGTTGTAAAGGGGTCATTGGTTCTGTTAAAAGGAATCAAGAAGAATGGTCTCTATGTGTTAGAAGGGACAACTGTGACAAGGATGGTGTCAGTGTCATCTAGCTTTAGTGTTGACAAAACTAGGCTATGGCACTTAAGGCTTGGACATATGAGTCTGAGAGGCCTTAAAGAGTTGTCAAAACAGGGGTTGTTAGGCAGTGATACAATTGGTGAGATGATGTTTTGTGAAGATTGTGTCCTAGGGAAATCTACAAGAACCAGTTTCAAGTCATCAGTTCACACTACTAGAAGCATTCTGGATTACATACACTCAGACTTGTAGGGACCTGCACAAGTAGCATCACTGGGAGGTGCAAGATATTTTTTGTCTATAATTGATGATTTTTCAAGAAGAGTCTGGATTTATGTGCTTAAGAGTAAATAACAGGTGTTTGAAAAATTCAAGAATTGGAAGGTCTTGGTTGAAAAACAGACTGGAAAAACAGTGAAAAAGTTGAGGACTGATAATGGATTGGAGTTTTGCAACCAGGTGTTTGATGAATTTTGTGCAAAGGAAGGTATTGCAAGGCATAAAACTGTAAGAATGACACCTCAGCAGAATGGCTTAGCTGAGAGGATGAATATGACTCTCATGGATAAGGTGAGGTGCATGATGATTCAAGCCAAGCTACCTAAGAATTTGTGGGCTGAGATTCTCAACACAGCTTGCTACCTGGTGAATTTGAGCCCCTCCACTGCCATTGAATTCAAGACACCTTTTGAGCTTTGGTATGGTAAACAAGCCAGTTATAAAGACCTTAAGGTGTTTGATTGTCTGAGTTATGCTCACATAAGCCAAGGAAAACTAGCACCCAGAGCACTGAAATGTGTGTTCATTGGGTATCCAGAGGGAACCAAAGGATATAAGCTTTGGTGTACTGATCTCTCTCCACCCAGGTGCATAGTAAGCAGAGATGTCAAGTTCAATGAAGAAGCAGCAGTGGATAGTATTCAAAGAAACAGTGTGAGAGCTGATTAAGTTCATGAGAAACATTTTGAGGTGGAGTCACCTGGCAACCTGAATCATAATGATGATACAGAATCAGCTGAAAGTGCTGATGATATTGGAAGACGGGAGTCACTTCAAGAAGCTGGATCAACTCAATCACAAGTAATGGATTATCAGTTGACAAGAGATAGACATAAGAGACAAAGCAAAGCACCTAAGAGGTATGGCTATGCTGATCTGATTGCTTTTGCATTACATTCTGCTCATGAGATAAATGCTGAAGAACTACAGAATTTCAAAGAAGCCATTAACTGTCAGTATGCAAAAGAATGGAAGAAATCTATGGATGAAGAAATGACCTCACTGTACAAGAATTGTACCTGGGAACTGGTTAAAAGACCTAAGAATAAGAGGATTGTTGGTTGCAAGTAGATATACATAATCAAAGAGGGTATAACTGCAGCTGAACCAAGGAGGTTTAAGGCTAAGTTAGTTGCAAAGGGGTACACTCAGATGGAGGGTATTGATTTTAAGGAAGTTTTCTCCCCTGTAGTAAGGCATGCTTCCATAAGAGTACTGATGGCTATAACAGCAACACAGAATCTGGAGCTGGAACAGCTTGATGTTAAGACTGCTTTTTTGCATGGAAATCTTCAGGAAGAAATTTTCATGAGTCAACCAGAAGGATATGAAGCTCCTGACAGAAGAGATTATGTATGCTTGCTAAAGAAATCCCTCTATGGCCTGAAGCAATCTCCCAAGCAATGGTACCTCAAATTTGATGAGTTTATAACCACTCATGGATTTCAGAGGTGTAATTATGATTGCTGTGTCTACCTTAAACAGCTAAGTCATGAAAAACATATCTATCTACTGCTATATGTAAATGATATGTTGATTGCTTGTGAAGAAAGGTCTGAAATAGATGCTTTGAAGACATTGCTTGGCACTACATTTGACATGAATGATTTAGGAAGTGTTAAAAGGATATTAGGAGTTGATATAAGAAGGAATAGAAGTGAAGGGCTGGTATTTTTATCTCAAGAGAAATACTTGAAGAAAATACTGGAAACCTTTGATATGGAGGATTCTAAACCTGTACAAGGCCCCTTAGCAGCACACTTCAAACTTTGCAACCTATATTGTCCAAAGTCTGAAGAAGAAAGACTTGAGATGACCAATATTCCATATGCAAAGGCAGTAGGATGCCTTATGTATGCCATGGTGCTGACTAGGCCTGACATCTCACATGCTGTGAGTGTTGTCAGCAGATACATGGCATCTCCAGGCAAAGAACACTGGAAAAGGGGTGAAATGGATACTAAGGTATCTAAAGGGTACTTTGAATGTTGGTCTGGTATATGGAAAGAACTCTGGAACAGAAGAAATGTTGTGGGGCTATGTAGATTCTGACTATGCAGGAGATCTGGACAGAAGAAGATCACTCACATGATACTTGTTTATGTTAAAAGGCTGCCTGATTAATTGGAAGGCAAACTTGCAGCATGTAGTGGCACTTTCCACAACAGAAGCAGAATTTACAGCTGCCACTGAAGCTGCAAAGGAGGCCATTTGGCTCAAGGGCTTAATCACTAAGCTCGGTTTAAAACAAGAGTCTGTACCAATTTTCTGTGACAGCTCCAGTGCACTGCATTTGTGTAAGAATCCAGCTCACCATGAGAAGATCAAACATATTGATATTAAACTTCACTTCATAAGAAATGAAGTCTCCAGGGGAGTTATCAAGATGGTTAAAATACATACTGATGACAACCCCTCTGACATGCTCACTAAGGTGGTTCCTGCAACTAAGTTCAAGAAATGTTTGGACTTAGTTGGTATCTGCAAAACCTGATATGAATCAGTTGGTGAATGTATCAGTTACAGGGTGTTTGATTCAAGGTGGAGTATTGTTGGCTGAAAGGTGAATTCAAACACCTTTGCCAGCAAACGACAGCGTTTCCAGTAGTGTTTAGAAGCTTTAAGTGATCACGTGAGAAGCACATCCAATCCTTGTTCCGAAACGGCAACACATGAGTTCGTTTTGGATATGCTCAACTTAAGTGAAGTCACGGGTTCTTCACGTGATGGTTAACTGAAGCTGAGTTCGTTAAATAACAGACTCATAGTACACGTGTCAAGGAGCTGTGCAATCTGGGTTGTTAGAGCTGTTACAAGACTGGTATATAAGCAACAGTCTTCTGGTGCGGAGATCATCGTGCGAGATAGAGATTGAGGGAAGTCTGAGAGGAAGTGTCTTACTTGTTCTTGTTCTTAGAATCTCTATAACAAACTTCTTGAATCATTCAATAAAGCTGTCTGAGGAATTCACTCGTGGATGTAAGCCATTAATGGCTGAACCACGTTAAAGCTTGTGCTCTGCTTTGTGTGATTGGTTTTCTTGCTGTTTTTTGGTTTCTAAGTTTGTAATCAATCCATTTTGTTACGAGTCTAATTGGGTTTAGTTGATTCTCTTAAGTTGATCTAAGCTGATATTGCATCTTGATTAATCTTGGCTGAGAATCTTGGGAGGATCTGGTTCTTCATCAAAGCAAAGCTAACGAACCAGATTCAACAGCTAAGATTTAGCTTCAACTCCACTTCTATTTTGTTTAGTATAGTATTTTTTTAAAAAAAATTTTTTTTTATCTATTCCCCTTTCTTGTTCACTGGATAATCAATCAAGGAGGTTAGATACTTTTTTTTTCTTTTTTTCTTTTTAATTGTATTTTTAGTCAATGGAGAATGAGAAAGATGGAACTATATTCATGTATGTAAAATAGAGTTAAATTAATTGCGGACGATCACAATAGAACTTGTCTTCAGTGGTATTTTTCTGTTTCAAGTGTCATTGTCGTTGCAGGCTACCAATAACAATAATGCATTCAATGACATAAATTCTTAAAAGAATTACGAATTAATTGTTAACGTTTTCTTCTTTGCTCAGGTTTATAAGTTTGTGATATGAGAAGCGAGAAAGGAGCGGCAGTTTGATCGCGTCGGTTAAGTTTCAGACGCTTATTTAGTCAAGAAACGATGCGTTTTGATTTTAATGAGAAAAGTCTAAAATAAATTAAATCCTAACCTTAAACATGCATCATGATCTAATAAAAAAATTTAAGAAAAATTAAATTAAGAGAGGATTTAAATCGTCTACATCTAATATTGATGCTGTAATATAAGGGATGACAAGTGATCTTATATAAAACTTAAAAAGAAATTAAATTAAGAGAGGATTTAAAATTCCAAATTCGTTTACATCGATTAAAAATAAAACACCCCTTAGATTACTGTAATGTAAGGAATGAGCCTACACCAAACAAAACTGCAAATTGCTACTGTAAATTATAAAAAACTCAAGAACGCCATTCACATATTTTAATTATTTATGATGTTACGAATTTAAATATTTAAGTTTTATTCTAAGTCTTAATATAAATTCAACATCAGTTATGAGTGAATTAAACATTTAGATATTGAAATATCCTGTATAGCTTTTCAATTATTCAATTTAGTATTTATTCACACTCGCATTCACACAAGAGGATAAGGAACCCTCCCTTTCCCTTCCCCTTCCGCTTTAATTACTACCCCAAATAAAACCTCCCCACTGTCCGACAACTAGCTATGCAAAAAATATCCTTTTATATTTATGTGTATATATACAGACGCGCGCGCGCGCCCCCATTCACTCTCCAATCTCTTTGTCTCATCCGATGATGGATTCTAACTCGACAACGTTAACAGCACCAAGTGGTCTCGATCAGATTCAGAATCCCAGCGCCAGCAGCTACGTTCTTAATGGAAAGATCATGTTTTGTTCTGTGATTCTTCTCTTTGTTGTTGTTTTCATCTTAGTCTGCTTTCACAGTTATGCCAGTTGGCTCCGTTACCGCCACCGCCACCGTTACCGTTACCGTCACCGTCACCGTCACCGCCGTGCCCATCGGCTCTTCTTTCTCTCTAGCGGTGCTAATACCATGAACACAGCTCCTCCTCACGCTCATCAAGCTTTGGACCTCTCTATTCTCAAAAGGATACCCGCTTTTGTCTACTCACCAAACATAGAAGACCCCAAGGAGCCGCTAGACTGCGCCGTTTGCTTGTCGGAATTTGAAGACAACGAAAATGGCCGTGTCTTGCCCAAGTGTAGACATGTATTCCATGTTGATTGCATCGACATGTGGTTTCAATCTCACTCTAATTGTCCACTCTGTAGAGCCCCGGTTCAACTTGACATCACTCTGGTCCATCCACTGGTCCAAGTCGAAGAGGTTGTCTCCGTTATCGAACCTACTGAGAGGGACTTAGGTGTTGTTCATCAGATGGGTTGCTCGTCTTCTTCTTCTTCATCATCTTCTTTGCCGCAATTGGAGAGTGTGTCGGTGGAGATACCTCGAGCTCGAGAGAACTTCAGAGGTTTGGATGATATGGGTTTGAGTTTAACTAATGAACGCAACGGGTTCAAGTCTCCGGGTAATCGGGTTCTAACTTTGAAGAGGATTTGGAGCATATGACTGCTTTGCTGTTCAACTGACGAGAAAAGATAAAATTGAATCACCACAAGAGGACGGACCATTCTGTCTGTTGCCAACATGTGGTGGATATTTTGCAGAAGTGGCAAATTAATGCAACACCTATGTACAAATAATGTATAGCACAGATAAGTACTAAATACAGTTTTGATATCGTGCTACTGAAATCAATTTTGTTTTTACCTCGTTAAAATTGTGTCAGAGGCACTAACAACCAATGATTCGAGCGACACAAATTATTATTGTTGGGATGCATCAAAGGAATTAAATATTAATTTTTTAGGGTGAAAACTAAACCATGATTAATAACTATTTATTGATGTATTAATATTTAATTTGACCGAACATTCATGTTTTGATTCTACTAATGTTAAGTCAATCATACAACAAGTGAATAATATTATAATATATGTATATTTCTTTCTTTTATTTTTCTTAATACATAAAGGATCTAGTTAAAAGTAGGCAACAACCAAGCATGGGTGCGTAGACCCGGAAACATCATGCAACATCCATCATTCGGTTTCGGTTACAGGAATTGGAAAAACATTGATCCCAAGAGGTAAAATGATAGCTTGGTTGACGAGGTAGTTTTTTTTTTTTTTTGGAATACTGTCATACAGGACTGTTACTGATATTACATCAGGTATTATAATTAATATTTACAAACAGATTGTACAATTGAGACTTTCTTCGTGGCATGTACTCCTTTGAAGCGTTGCTCAGATTCTTTTAAACTCTCTCAAATATTCGAGGGTTGTCCACTCCACTCACATTTCGTGAAGGATAGACGGGCTCCACTCAATTATTTTGATAATTGAGGGAGGATTGTAAATAACCCTCATAAATAGTTTTATGGAGGATCAAACCATTGCACTCAACATTGTAAGTGTAAGGGTTCTCCCACTGGACCAAAGACCCATTAGTGGTTGACGAGGTAGTTAGCTGTGAAATTGATTTCCCGATAGCTATATGATAGAGATACCTACCAATTTCTCTTGAGGAGTCTTTTAATTCCCCGAATAAGAGGGGAATAAGCATTAGGATGACTGTTATTTGTGGTTAGGATATAAGTGATGCACCGACTATCCACTTCAATTTGAAGCTATCGAATCCCAATATTCCACGCAAGTTGCAAACCTCGAAATAAGCCCCAAAGCTCCACTTCAGTAATAGTGCAATGGTCAATATTCGTACCAAAACCGCGAACCCATTCTCTGTAGTAATTTCTAATGAAACCACCTGCCCTTGCATGGCCTGAAATTTGTCTACACCATCTGTATTTAATTTAAAGAAAGGCCAAGCTAGGGGCATCCATTCGAACCATATGGTGATCCTTTCATGGCCTGTTCTAATGCGATTCTCCATTGAAGATTTAAATTTAAAAGACCACCATGTAAACGGTGGCTACATTAAATACAATTATAAATATAATACATGTATCAATTAATATGTATTTTAAAATTCCTCTTAATCTGAACACGTCCCCCTACTAGCTTGAACACATTACCCTTAACTGCAGAATAAAACAAGCAAAACAATTAATTTCCGTTTAATAGGAGGGACCCGTATACATCAATGGATGGCCGAACAAATTTTTCTTGCTTCAATGATGATTCTTAAATCGCGCTCCAACAGACTGTAGTTCACAGAATATTACCGGCTATATATATGTTTATTGTCTCAACAAATTAACCAACAACGAATTCTCTTATTTAATTTGTTCTCCTTTAAATTAAACTGGAAGCATCACAAATTAATATTTCTTCAATCAAGAAAATGAAGTCTACAACAAGTTTTATATTTCTCATTGGCCTTCAGCTTTGTGCAATTAGTGGCACCAGTAATTTGATAGAAAGAGTTTGCCAAAGTTCGGAAGACAAGAATCTATGTTACAGCACTTATAACAATGCCCAAAAAGCCGATCTAAATGGCCTTGCAATGATCGGGCTCAATCAGGCATCTGGAAATGCAACAGCTATATTGAAGTACGTCCAAGAAAGGATGGGTCAGCCAAATTTGGAACCTCTAGTGCAGCAGGGGCTGATAGATTGCGCGAACTTGTATCAAGACGCTGTTGATCAGGTTGATGATTCGATTGCTGCTCTGGAAGCAGATGCATTCAAAGATGTTCGTGCTTGGGTTGAAGCTGCCCTTTCTGATGCAGTAGCATGCCAAGAAGCTTTCACACAACATCCAAATGTTGATGCCAAGCTCACTTGGAACAATGGAATCTTTATCAGACTATGCAAAAATGTTTTGGCTGCCAACAAGCAATTGGCTGGAATGCCGCGGTGATCTTATTTTGTATCTCATGATTTTTTTTTTTTTTTGGTCAATTATATGCCTTAAGTCTTTGTAATCTTCCAAACTTTAATTATCATAATGTTCATCAAAGCTGAACATCATTATCGCTTAATTATTATAAATTTGATTAAGAGTATACAATTAACATAACAAGACAAAAGCCCCCCCACTACAACAAAAGACAAACATGGGTTGAAGCTGCCCTTTCTGATGCAGTAGCATGCCAAGAAGCTTTCACACAACATCCAAATGTTGATGCCAAGCTCACTTGGAACAATGGAATCTTTATCAGACTATGCAAAAATGTTTTGGCTGCCAACAAGCAATTGGCTGGAATGCCGCGGTGATCTTATTTTGTATCTCATGATTTTATTTTATTTTTTGTCAATTATATGCCTTAAGTCTTTGTAATCTTCCAAACTTTAATTATCATAATGTTCATCAAGCTGAACATCATTATCGCTTAATTATTATAAATTTGATTAAGAGTATACAATTAACATAACAAGACAAAAGCCCCCAACCCCAACTACAAAAAAAGACAAACATGTGGTTGACTGACTATGGGTAAGTTTGGAAATGTAGTGGTCTTTAAAAATAATTATTGTATAATCAGTTGTAAAAATAATCAGTTAAACGTTTCGTAAAATTTACAAATTCTCAAAAGTGCTGTGAAATTTAAAAGCTATAATATGTGCTTGTTTAATCTTTTTGTTAAATTGCTATACGAATATAAATAACTGAATTTGACATAATATTAAATAAAATTTATTTACATATTTATAAACGTGTATATAAAATATATATATATATAACAATTGATAACTAAAATAAATATTTTATTTTCTTAATTTTATATCTTTATGTTGTTATCTCATTAGAATTGGTAATATTAATAATAATCTCTTGAAAATTAATTATTTAATTTCTTAATTAATAAGGATAATTTTGTATATATATATGAAATTGTAGTAAGTACAAAACTGATTTACAAAATCAGACTTTGAAAAGTTATTTTTTTGCTACTTTTTAAAATCTAAAAGATGGGATGATTTTACCAAAAGTAATCTTTTAAAAAATTTACCAAACACCAAAATTAATTTTTAACTTTTCAAAATCAATTTTAAACTTCTTCAAAACAATTTCAAACGACCTTATATGCCGAATTTCCTAATCCAAATTTTAGGTGTCATAACTTGTGGGCGGATTTTTTAGGAAAAAAATCCTGTGTGAGGAGGACATTGATTTAGAAGAAAACGGTACAAAAATTTGAAACTCTTCTGCGTAACATTCATTAATTTACCAGATAATGTTTTATTGCGAATTGCGAAACTATGATTAATTAACTTAGATAAGTAATCTAGCCTTTTTTATTTTTTATTTTTTTGTAAATAATTTATGATCCCGTTTCTATCTAAAAATTCTCATCATAATCGCATGATTAAAAGATTATACTTTATGGATATTCTTAGGAAAAAAATGATTAGTCATTCGCTAAAGCATGTTGTTTTCTTAATTATAAACAAGCTGAATTCATTTAATTATATCTATTTTCTTAACAGTGATGTGTATGTTGCAATAAAAAAATATGGTAATTGTTTTAAATAAAGTTTATTATAGCTTATTCTAGATTTTTATCCTCATCCTATAGAATTAGCAGGGAAATAGAGTCTCAGTACATGAACATGTGCTTGATAATTTTTGCAGTTTTTGTTTGTTCAAAGTGTACCTTTATATATAACTCCTAAATTTTCTTTTATTATATATATATATATATATATATATTTCTGTCTAGAATGTTTGTGGCATGTTTTGTACGTTGAAATTAACATCATTTGGTGAAAAAGAATTAAAATTATAAACGTCAACTAAAAAAAATTAAAAAAATGCGCGTCAGTTGCTCAAATTAACAAATTTAATAAATAAATCCAATTAAAGTGAAATACCACCGAGTTGCACATTTGGGTAGCTTGGGTAAAACATGCATGATCAAACACAAACAGTTTAAGAAAGTGGAAAAAGGGAAAAAAAAGTAACAAATACACCCGCATCAAGTAATCATCAGCTTATTAAGCCACCAGTATAAGGCACCCCTGTTCGTGGTAGCCATTGATCTCCCAACAGGAAATTAGACACGGTGAAATTAGCGGCATCAGTTGCATTAATCGCATGGTAACCAGGCCACGTAACTCGATTGGCGGTGTTAGATCCAGGTCCCCTGTTATCGTACTCAGCATAATATAATGTACTCAGCGCGAAATCTCCAGTCCAAATCTGCCAGCCTGCAGGATTTATCAAACCATCCAGGAAAGATTGCATAACAACAGTCCTCGAGTACTCTTTCCATGGCCTCCCAAGATATGTTGGTAATGTTCGATTGCTCGATGCGAGTTCATCAGCAGCTCTAAAAGTGCAATTATGAATGGATATGCCGGTGTTTTGGTTAGGGTCTGTTCGACCTTGTGCAGTGATGACATTATATTGTCCAATCATTGGTAGCCGTGCATGGATATTACAATTTTGGAGAACAACAGCGGCGTTTCCAAGTATGAAATCAATTGTACCATAGATATCGCATTCTCTGTAGAATTGCCTTAGAGAATGTGTATATAATGTATCTTGGTACCCTTCGAAGCTGCAGCTATAAAATGTAGACAAATCCCCCCCACTGCGTAGTGCCACAGCCTGGAACTTGCTTGGACCGGCTGTATTTCGAAAAGTAATGTCCACCGCGACAAAATTTGGTGCCACCACAGCTGCGCATGTAATATTTATGCATTTTGCAAATAGTGAATGAACTCATTAGAATACGTATCCAATATAAGTTTACACTGGGGACAGTAGTAGAACACACACACGCACGCACACATGTAAAATTAATTAATTAATTACCAAAGGTAGCAGAATTGAACGTAGTCCATCCATCTACAGCGCTTCTGTTGCCAGTGATTATTGTCTGATTGATGCCGTCTCCTATCATCATTAGATTTATCTTGTTCTTAGCAATGGATACGTATTCTTGATAGACCCCGTCCTTGATATATATCAAGAAGTATCCATTGCTAACATCAGTATCGTTTGGAGCTGCATTAATAGCATCATTGATGGTGGAGAACATTCCCCTCCCGTCCTGACTCACCGTCACTATTTTGCTCACCAACACTCCACGTCCATCACCACTGTTGAGTTTTCTTTTGCATACTTTCTCGTAAATTGCCCGATTTTCATCAGACATTATCAATGGCAAGCGTCCGTCTTTGCCGAACAGACGTTGCGTTCCTGTAGGCATCTGCCATATGGTTCCTTTCCTCTTCTGACCAACCCAACCCTTTTTGAAAAGAGCAAGCAAGACGCTGCTGAGTTTTGTGTCGTCTAAGAGAGGAACAGAGAGGCCATTCGCTGTGCTCCAGGCCGAGACAGCGGCTTGAAGGCCATCTAAACAGGTTTGTTGGTTTGTTAAGATCGCACTAAGCCGAGTTTGCACGTCATCCGCTTGCTTGGCAGGCAGAATTTGACTAGTGTTGTTCACAGTTTGGAAGGACCTTGAAAAATAGTCCATGTTAAGATCAGCTAGTAAATAGCAGTCTTCCAGAGCACGTATAGCAGCGGTCGATAAAGTGGACGGCCGTTTAAGATAATTGTCAATCAAGTCCAAGAATTTTCGAGATTGCGAAAAAGCCTTGCGGAAGGAGAATCGGCCATAGGTGTAGATATCAGTGGTTTGCTTAGCATTAGCAAGCATAGATTTGCAATAGGATTGATTTGGGGTGTACTTGCAAATAGTTTCTGGTGTGACGCGACTTTTTCGAGCAAAATTTGCCGCACAAGTTGGATTGGAAAAGAAAGGAATGGAAATGAGAATAGGCAATGTTATTAGGAGGAGGAGATTTGAACCCATTTGTTTTAGATTAAGGGTTGAAAGAGAAGAGACAAGAGTTTGAATGATTTGTGCCAGTAATGGGGTGTATTTACAGGAGGTGAATGGTAGCTTCGCTTCATATTATGATGCATTTCTTTAATTTGTGTCAGAAGGAGAAATATGGAAGTCAACTAATTGTAAGGCTTTATCAAAGAACGCGTTCGTTTTGAGATTGATATTCTTATGCATCATGCATGCAACCAAATTTGGAATAAAAGCATTAATCTATTTATCTGTCTACTGATAGAACGTGGTATGAACATTTCTTGATTTGGCAATCTTCCTTTGCCTTCCCCAATTAGATTTTCAACTGTGTCATAAGTCATAACATGCAAGCTTCCAATCATTCTCCAACTTGAGTTTGGTTTATGAAAATTTTTATCCAATCTCTTTGTTTATTATTATTATTTCTCACGTAACCAACATTCAAATCTTTGAACCTTAAGGAACAGAATAGGAAATACAACATTAATGATATTGGTTAAAAAAAAAAATGATGACCATTGATATGTTGTCAAGACTCGAGTTATGTTAAAGTATGTCATAAGATTACAATGTTAAGATCTGCGACATTAAAGTTTATGAATAATTCAGAAACATTACTCTACATTACTCTTTCTGGATGCAAGCGAATAGACATTTTTCCAAGGTCAACCTGTACCGAATCCATAGTTGTATGGTACGTTTGTTCTTGTGTGCTTGTTGATCAAGGTTCGGTTGGGAAGTGAGTTTTTATATGTGCCTGGAATAAATCCTTTATACTGGTCACACTCAACGCACCCAATAGACGTGGCACGCACCAACGAACCTCTCACTTATGATAGATTACATTAATAGCAATAATAATAAAAGTCAATGTAATGCTCGGTGATTGGATAATATAGAATTTACTCTGTTTCAGTTAAGAATGTCAAGCAAAAATTGGCAGAGCCATAGTTGATCGGCGACAATGACCGAACCGTAGTCGGGAGTATTTTACAGAATTTGATATTATAGATAAAAATGAGCAAATGTTTGAAATATTCACTAATTACTTCGATTTTTGTTTGAAATTTTCTTGCTTTAATTTATCTTTTTCCAACAAAAACATAAAAGGAGAGAATCGGGTTTTATTTATTTTTTCAACCATCTGCGTTAATTACCGCCTATTCCTCTCGACTCTCGAGTCTCTTCCAGCCATCCAGGCCGCATGGCATACGCTTGATGCTGATGCATGCTTTGAGTTTGAGATGCCGATGGCGCTAGCTGACCAGCACCGCCCACATCATGAGAATTTCACAACTTTTTTTTTTAAACAAATAAAGAATATTATGAATTAAGAGAGGATTTTATGCGAAATTAGCTAACTTCTACTACCTTGGCTTACTATTACTACGACTCTGTTGGTGAAGCTAATTAGTTGCAAACGTTCTACAAAATAAATATATAAGTAGATTTTAGATTTTTCTATCCATCCAACAATTGTAACATTATTAGAAAAATAGTCCATATTGGTGTGAAAACTCCACCCAAAAGGTGATGCTGCCGTCACTTTGCCATTTGGAGATGATTTCGTCAATCTCATCGGCTACTGAAGACAAGAAATTAGATGACAATTCAGCTAGAAGAGCCGTCATTATATGGTAGTGTTCCAACGTCGCTACTTCGTTTTGGTGGTTTTTGCACCACCAAACACATCAATGTTGACGAAATTAGTTTGGTTATGTATATCATCAAAATTTGAATTCGCTGGTACCAAATTTGCCTTTGAATTCATTGATAGACGCCATTGAAGGCACCATCATTGTTGTCAAAACTGTGAATGCCAATGTTTTATTTTAGACCAATGCTAGCCATCACATCTAAGTCCGAATTTGAGTCCTAATTGATGTGGCATTCATCCATTAGATGGTGATTAACTAATTTTACAAGTTATTAAATCCATCATTTAATACAACATATTTCCTAATAATCTTCACTTTGACGAGTTTTTAAATTATGTCACAAAACATGATCCACGTGTATCCACACAATTGTGTCGTCTCCACCTTCTTTACTCTACCTAAAACTACACTCACATAGTGTTTGTTAGAATCACTTTATGATGGGTAAAAGGAGGCACACCACGGACTGACTTTATCAGTATTTCCATCTAATGATTTAGAACTACTAGCCAAACTTGCTCTATTCCGACAATATTCGTTAAGGTGCCCAGATTGTCTACACACTTCCATGGGTTTCCACCAATAGGATCATGGTTTATATCACCTTGCTTTTCTTGTGTAGCTAGATTGAATCAATATATCCTTGACTTGAACTTACCATAAGTCAAAATTAATTCTTCCATCAAAATTTTCAACTTCAATCCTCACAAGATTTGAAAATTTATACGCATATATTATTGCTTTACATAACAACCTTTAGTTCTAATACCACTTAATAGAAAATTTTAATCCCACTCAAGATCGTGCAAGCAAAAATATCAAACAAATAATAAATGAAAAAGAGATGGAGAATATAGTCAATCACGTAATATAAGAATTTACATGGAAAATTCGTATATAAAAAAAAACAAGGCCGCCAAGGACAACGAGAGAAAAATTTACTATGTAAAAAATTATGACAATCATTTTAGTATTTTTTTTCCCACACTCAAAACCCTAATAACATCTAATCTCTTAATAGACCTATCATTTCTCTCACACTAAATATTGTCTACTTGCAAAGAACTTAATATTTTTTTCTCACACTCAAAACCCTAATAACACCTAATCTCTTAATAGACCTATCATTTCTCTTACACTAAATATTGTCCACTTGTAAAGAACTGATTGATGTGTTATACCAACAAGACGCGAAATTAGTTATTCCTTAAATAGAAATCCTACTAAATAAGAAAATATTATAGGAAATCCTAATTGAAAAATAAGACATATTTATTAACAAAATAGTTGTGAAAGAAAGAAAAGAAATTAAAGAAAGAAAATTTAATTTCTTATTGCGAGTTTTCTCTCTAAACATGTGCCATGTTTTGTTCAGGACTACAGGATCAGTGCGTGTGATATAGTTTATACAAAATAATACTATTTGGTAAAAAAGAATTGATACTGGACGCCATCAATTAGGATAATAATAAAAGTTAGAAAAATAACAATCATTTGCTGGAATTAACGAATAAATAAATCCATTTGAAGTGAATACCAGGCTGAACATTTGGGTAGATTGGGTACAACATGCATCATCAAAACAATTGAAAAAGGGGGCAAAAAAAAAAAAGCATCACGTGATAATTAGCTTATTAGGCCCCCTGTGTAAGGCACCCCGGTTTGTGGTAGCCATACATCACCCAGCAGAAAATTAGAGACAGTGAAATTAGCGGCATCGGTTGCATTAATCACATGGTAACCAGGCCACGTAACTCGATTGGCACTGTTAGATCCAGGTCCCCTGTTGTCGTACTCAGCATAATATAATGTACTCAGCGCGAAATCTCCAGTCCAAATCTGCCAGCCTGAAGGATTTATCAAACTATCCATGAAAGACTGCATAATAACAGTCCTCGAGTACTCTTTCCATGGCCTTCCTAGGTATGTCTGTACGGTTTGATTGCTTAAAGCAAGTTCATCGGCAGCTCTAAAAGTGCAATTATGAATGGATATGCCAGTGTTTTGGTTAGGGTCTGTCCGACCCTGTGCGGTGATAACATTATATTGTCCACTCATAGGTAGCCGCAGATAGATATTGCAGTTTTGGAGAACAACGGCAGCGTTTCCGAATATGAAATCGATTGTACCATAGATATCGCATTCTCTGTAGAATTGCCTTTGAGAGTGTGTATATAAACTATCTTGGTACCCTTCAAAGCTGCAGCTATAAAATGTAGACAAATCTGCCCCGCTGCGGAGAGCGACAGCCTGGTGCTTGCTTGGCCCAGCTGTGTTCCGGAAACTTATGTCCACGGCAACAAAATTTGGTGCCATAACAGCTGCAATTATCATAATGTACATATATATTCATTAAGTAGAATAGTAATAAGTTGATCATTAATATTTGCGGCAGTACTAGAACACACACATATATATAGAAGCTAGCTTTACGCCATATATATATATATATAGATAGATATAGATATAGATATAGATACAGATATAGATATAGATAGATAGATAGATAGCTTAATTACCAAAAGTAGCAGAATTGAAAGTAGTCCATCCATCAACAAAGTTTCTGTCACCGGTGATTATTGTCTTACCAATGCCGTCTCCAATCATCATCAAAATTTTCTTGTTCTTAGCAATGGAGATGTATTCTTGATAGACACCCTCCTTGATATAAATCAAGAAGTATCCATCGGTAACATCTGTATTGTTTGGAGCTGCCGTAATAGCATCATTGATGGTCGAGAACTTTGCTTTCCCATCCTGACTCACCGTCACTATTTTGGTCACCAAGACTCCTCCGTCGTCACTTTTGAGTTTTCTTCCGCTTAAAGACTCGTAAATTGCACGATTTTCGTCGGACATTATCAATGGCAAATGTCCATGTCTATCTTTGCCGAACAGACGCTGCGTCCTTGTGGGATGCCTTGTGATGGTTACTTTCTTCTTCCTACCAACCCAACCTTTTCTGACAAGAGCAAGCAAGACGCTGCTAAGTTTTGTATCCTCAAAGAGAGGGACAGAGACACCATTCTTTATGCTCTCAGCTGAATTAGCAGCGGCTTGCAGCCCATCTAAACAAGTTTGCTGGTTTGTTAACACAGCACTAAGCCGAGTTTGCACGTCATCAGCTTGCATGGCAGGTAGAATTTCTCTAGTAGTATTGAGAGTTTGAAAGCAGCTTGAAAGATAGTCCACGTTGAGATCAGTTAGTGAATTGCAATCTTCCAGAGCCCGAATAGCGGCGGTTGATAATGTGGACCGCCGTTTAAGATATGTGTCAATTAAGTGCAGGAATTTACGAGATTGCGAAAAGGCTTTGCGGATGGAGAAGCGACCATAGGTGTAGACATCTGCGGTTGGGTTAGCATTAGCGAGCATAGATTTGCAATAAGAACGATTTTTGGAGTGTACTTGCAAATGGTTTCTGGTGTGAAGCGAGTTGTTGGAGCATTATCTAACCTTAGTGCACAAGATGGATAGGCAAAGAAAGGAAGGGCAAGGAGAATTGGAAATGCTCTGATCAGAAAGAAGAGTTTGGAAGCCATAATCTTTTTAGACCATGAAACAGATTGAACTACGCTGGAATGATTTGTATTAGGATTTAGGTGAATTTATAGGAGGGACAGGGAGCTTTTACAAATATGGAAGTCAGCTTATGAGACTATCAAGCACGCAGTCTCAACATAATATCCTAATGTATGCAACCAAATTTGGAATTAAAATGTTTGTTAAATTTATCTACTTATACAACGTGCCTGCTGTATTCATTCTTTGACAATCTTTGCGTTGTATATTAATGTCTGAACATATCTTTCTTGTGGGACGACAATGTGTGAGTAAGGATGGGTGAGTAAATTAAGATTTGTTTGGTAATGAGATTTGACAGTTATAACTTAAAAGTTTTGCAATTAAAGTATTTAATAAACACTAGATATAATGGCTTAGAAGATAAATTGAGTTAATCTCACACTTGTATGATAAAAAATTTATAATATCTTTATATTTTTCCTCAAAATTATTATTTAAAAGTCATGTCTCTACATGACCTTTAATTTATTTCATAATTTCATTTTTTTTCCCACAGCATCTCATCAAACATGGTCTAAGTTCCTTGTGGGCGTACCCACCAAGATTATCTGCAGTGACATACACATTACTAATTTTCAGCCAGCTTAAGCAATTAGGTTTGAACTAAATTGAAATTGAAATAAAATACCGAAAATTTAATCCAACATCTTTCTGATTATTATGTTGGAATATCTCATTTACATGCAGAATAAATTTCTAGAAGTTATAACATATAATTGTTGATTAGTTTGGCAGGTAAAATCTCTAAAATTATACAAGATGTCTGGCATTTGAACTTACTCAAATATGGAGATGAGATATAATTTCTAGTCATATGCTCACAAAATTAATAATCGCCAATAATCAATTAAAATCCTAAGAGCATAGATGTGTGTGATATTAATTAAAAGTTTATAGTCGGTAGGGGACAAAATTTTAATGGGTTCTGATGTGCCAATACTATTTAAAAAAGAAAGGGTGCAAATGTCAATGCGATAAACGTAACATATGGAATGTACTAGACTGTTTACTAAATAGAAGAAACTTATTGCCAGAAAACCAAATAACTTTAAGGCAATTATTTTAAAACAATGTTATATGATTTTTGGCTAAACCCACTTTGATTAAACTATATCACTAGATCTCGTCTACTCTTGTGACTTCTTACTTATCATCACACTATCAACTTGTACAAAGCATTAGAGAACGCAATACAAGAAATACGTATGCCTTACAACAACTACAATATTGTCTCAAGCGCTGAAACACTTCTAATACCAAGCTTTTGGCTTCTAGCCTAAATGATTTTACATCTTGATCAAATAGAATAATCAGACATTAAATTAAGCTTCAGGTTTTTTCCAGTGTCCGCGATTATAAAAAAATTATCCATCTCCACAAATAAATTGAATAAATGTGCCTGGAATACAGATTAAAGTATATGGTCAACAGACCTAATAGTTGTGACGCTTACGTAGGTCTCACTTTGGTTGAATAATCAAACAAATTAAGTTCATAGTGTTGGTTCCACAACTGTGATAACTAGAGGACAAAATCAAAGCGAAGGAATTAATCTGCATCAACTTAGGTTGAGGTTGAATCAAATTAAAACACTCATACATCGGATCAATTAGAAAAATGTGGGACTATTTGAACCCACAAAATTTCTCTCTACATCTATTTTAAAAAATAAAATTGTTACTTAAATTTAAATTTAAAATTACCCTTCGTTAATCACTTTTTGTCTCTACTTTACAATTTTATTTTTTTTTTAAATTTATTTTTTAAGCTTTTCTTAGTATATCATGACCTATATTTCATACTTCCTATATATAAGGAATTTTTTATCTTGATACTCATTAGCTTTTGTGTTTAGTAAAAATTAATTTCTTTATATTCAATAACTTTCATGGTTGATAAATATTTACTGATGTTCATTTTAAAATAGTGGTTTTTGTTCCTTTTAGTTAATATTACCAATTATGTGCAGCTAAAAAAATAAATTTAAATGAATTGATGAGAATTTGTTAAATTGAGAAGAGAAAAAGAAGAAAGGGTTTCTTAAGTAATTTTTTCAAAAAATTATTTAAACAATAAAATTCTTAACTAAAAAGAGGGTGTAGAAAGAAATTTGGTGGGATTCAAACAATCTCACCCATTAAAAACTTTACTTTTTATTTAACAACATTTTATAAACCAAAAACATCAGTTTCTAAAGAGGGTGAGATTATTTGCACTCTAAAAATTAATTTTTATACTCTAATTTCAATAAAAATATATATTAAAAAACACCCATTATGTGAATTATTGTTAAGAATAATATATTATAAGTTAATATTATATAATTATTTTTGAACACCCATATACCACACTCATTATTCAATTTACAATTCTTATACTTTAAACCTTAAAACTTTTATTTTCAACCTTTTTAAACCTTTGGCCCTTCTTCTTCATTTTATTCATCTCTTCATCTTCTTCTTCTCCTTTTTTTTTCTTTTTTTCTTTTTAAAGTATTTATGGAACTTTTTATTATTATGTTCTCAATACAAGTTATTTGGGATGTAAATTTCAATATTGAACATATTTTAATAGTTATAATTATGTCAAATAATTTATTTACAAGTTGACTTATTATACTGTTGTAACTATTTCTATCTAATTTATTTATTTTCATCCTTAACTAAATAAAATTTACTAATTATCATTATTATTCATCTTCATAACTTGTGATATGTAAATGTAATAATAAATCATTGTTTTAATTTTTTTAAAATTAGCATTATTTATCTTTATAATTTTTTATGAATATTTTGTGTATAACACATTGTAAACAACAATAAAATTGATTCACATGTTCTAATTTAGAATATTGAAGATTGTATTGACTTGAACATGATTGATTTATGTTCTTATAAAATACTATCTTATTAATGTTCGTTGAAATGTTTATTACTTATTTAACATTTTAAATTTGTAAGAGTATAAATGGAAAAATAATAGTTTTCAAACTTTTAAGTTGAGAAAAATAAACAAATTAATAGAAATATGTCATGTAAATTCAGACATTTAGCTTTATTGAAAAATCAAAATTTAAACCCATTCGTCTACTCCGATTTTATTTAAAAAAATAACACACACACAATCTAAATATTAGCAATAAGTTACAAATTGGTCTCTGATTTTCAGCAAAATTGCGCTTTACTTGAAGTGGGTGTGACATAAAGTAAATTTCATAGAACCCTCGTTTAGTTGCATTGACCTTTCCTTAAGTCCCATATGCATGCGTTGACATTTTTTTTTTCTTTTTAAATTGTTTGCAAAAATTGCAATGACGGAAAACAACTAAAACACTCCTTATTTGGTGAAATTAAATATTTTTCAACCAGCATATTTTTTATGTCAATAATATTTTGTTAATTGTCAACTTTAATTTTTTACATTAAAATAAGTGTTAAAATTGTTATATACATGTATCTCAACAGTTGGATTTGTATGATACAAAAAAGATCTTAAATTGTCCTCTAAAAATTAAGTATTTTAGATTATTTAACATTAGACCATTAAGGGCCAGTTTGGAAAATACTGTAACTTTTAAAATAATTGATGTTAATTGTGTTGTAGAAATAATCAGCTGTGAAAAAAATCAGTTAAGTGTTTGATAAATTTTGTTTTCAGAAGTACTATGACTTTTGAAAGCAATTATGGACGTTCGGTAAATTTTACTATTAAACTGCTGAGAGAAAACAAATGTCTAAAATGTACATAATGTATGATAAAATTTACTTATACATATAAAAACATGTACATATAATATTTTTAATTGTGTATTATAATAATTTTAACTAAAAATAAAATTTATAATATATTGATTTTATTTTTTATCTTAAAACAATTGATAATTAAATTTATAATATAGTGAAACAAATTTAATAATAATTCGACCAACAAATTGATATTAATAAATTGATATTTATAAATTATATTAAAAATTTATTAAAATATTGATTTTGTTTTCAATTTGAATAAGGATAATTTTGGGTTTAAGTAATAATTTTAAGGATATTTATGAAATTGTATTAAAGGATAACTCAAAATCAGAATCTAAAAGATACTCCTTCCATTTTTTTCAAAATCAACTGTAAGAGTGGTTGATTTTGACAAAAGTGATTTTGATTTTTTTTAACACTAAAATTACCTTTTAAAATTTTAAAATCGCTTTTAAATCTTCCAAAAGCAATCCCAAACGGATCCTAAGAGGTTTCAGTAGATTTTAAAACACAAGAGAAAAAATGGTTTACTTCACATATAGTATTTTTAAAGAAGAATGTTGGAATTAAAGGATTTTGTTTTAGAAAAGTCTAGCTAGCTAATAGAATTTTTGACTTATTAAATCTCGAGAGCCAAAAATTTCTTCTTCAAATGGGCTATTTGCGCATATGTGTTAACAATAAAACGTTAACAGAATTAGGATTAATTGTTGACAAACTTTAATATTTGTTACCAGAATGATAGAGTTGTGCAAAATTTAGGAAATAAGTAGCATAATAAAAAGCAGTAGGGACGATTCACTGTTGCGGATATTTCATCATCAATTTCGATAACAACATTATTTAAACATCTTAGTCATTGGAGTACTTCTACTGCAAAAAAGTTAAAAATAAAAAAAATACAATAGCAGTTCAAATATTAAATTTATTGTCAATACAATTGTACATTTGAATAGCTTGTGTATCACACATGATTATTGAGTTTGCAAAGCAATTTCCCAAAAAAAAAAAATCGACGAACAGGAAGCTTCACAAGATGAGTAGCTTAATTAAAAAAATTAACTAATGAAACCACCGTTGTAAGGCACTCCAGTTTGCGGTAACCAATTGTCCCCAGACAAGAAATTAGAAACGGTGAAATTAGCGGCTTCTGTGGCATCGATGATATGGTAACCCGGCCAAGTCACCCTATTGGTGGTGTCTGACCCTGGGCCGGTATTATTGTACTCGGCATAATACAATGTAGATAGTGCAAAATCGCCGCTCCAATCGTGCCAACCAGCAGGGTTTATCAAACTATCCATGAAAGTTTGCATGTAAACAGTTCTAGAGTACTCCTTCCATGGCCTCCCCAGATATGTCTGCACCGTTTGACTGCCCGACGCCAGATCATTGGATGCTCTAATTGTGCAATTATGGATGGACGTGCCGGTATTCTGGTTAGGATCGGTCCTACCTTGTGCTGTAATGGCGTTGAATTGTCCACTCATCGGCAGCCGGGGATAAATGTTGCAGTTTTGGAGAACAACGGCTGCGTTTCCGAATATGAAATCAACTGTACCATATATATCGCATTCTCTGTAGAACTGCCTTAGAGAATGCGTATATAATGTATCTTGGTACCCTTCAAAGCTGCAGCTATAAAATGTAGACAAATCAGCCGCACTACGCAGTGCCACAGCCTGGTGCTTGACTGCTCCAGCCGTATTGCGGATAGTTATGTCCGATGCAACAAAGTTTGGTGCCACCACGACTGCAATATATTTAATTTATTGACAATAAAGTCAATATTAGAATAATCGAGTTTATTAATATATTTTTGGCACTAGAACATAAAAAAGACTAATTGTGCATGTATAGGTAGGTAGGTAGCTTACTGAAGGTTGCAGAATTGGAAGTAGTCCATCCATCAACAACGTTTCTGTTGCCGGTGATTATTGTCTGATTGATGCCGTCTCCGATCATCATCAAATTTTTCTTATTCTTAGGAATGGAGATGTATTCTTGATAGACGCCCGCGGTGACATAAATCAAAAAGTATCCATTGTCAGGATTTGTATTGTTTGGAGCTACATTAATAGCATCAGTGATTGTGGAGAAATTTCCAGTGCCATCTAGAGCAACAGTCACAATATCGATCACCAGGACTCCTTCATCACCACCTGTGAGTTTTCTTCCTCTTACGGAGTCATAGATTGCTCGAATTCGGTCAGACATAATCAGCGGTAAACGTCCATTGTGGCCGAACATACTTTGTGTCTTTGAAGGCTGCCATGAGGTGACTATCTTCTTCTCACCAACCCAACCCTTTCTGAAAAGAGCAAGCAAGACACTGCTAAGTTTTATGTCCTCAAGTAACGGAACAGAGAGGCCATTCTTTACGCTCTCGGACAAAGCAGAGTCTTGAATGTCATCTAAACAGGTATTTTGGTTCGTTAAGATGGCACTAAGCTGAGCTTGCACGTCATCAGCTTGGATGGTTTTCAGAATTCGGCTAGTGGTGTTGGCAGCTTGATAAGAGCTTGAAAGATAGTCCAAGTTGAGACCAGCTAGTAAACGGCAATCATCTAGAGTGCGGATTGCACTGAGTGGTAATGTGGATCCGGATTTAAGATAATTGTCAACTAAGTTGAAGAATTTTTGAGTTTGCGATAAAGCTTTGCGGATGGATAATCGACAATATGTGTAGGTATCTGCGGTTTGGTTAGGGGTAGCAGGGAGCACCGATTTGCAATCTTTAGGTTTTGGAGTGTACATGCAAATAGTTTCTGGTGGGACAGGAGTTGTTGGTGGATCAACATTATCTGCTGCATAAGATGGATAGGCAAAAAAAGGAAGGGCAATGAGAATAGGTATTGTTATGAGAAAAAAGAGCTTTGAAGCCATAATTGTTCTAGACTGGCTAGGGAATTGAAGAGATCGAATTCGAATGATTTGGGTGTTGTTAATGTGATGTATTTATAGGAGGCAAGTGTAGCTTTAATTGCTTCATATTTGTGATGGGCTTAAAAATATGGAAGTCAACTGTAAGAATTTATTAAACAAAGAAAACTTGTTTGTCTCGATAATTGATAATCTAATGCATGCAACCAAATCTGAAAATAAAATTGTTATTCCTTTTTTCCCTTGATGGAAGTACTTGCATTTTTATATTCATTTTTCGGAATACTTTGCTTTATATTGCCCACTATTATTGTCAACGGCGACATAAATTCCCCCACCACCGGTGATCCACTATTACTAATTTTGGTTAATTAATCCAGCAAAGCATATGATCCGCGGTTTCAAATTTTGACCAGTTATTCCGAGCACGAGGCCATATGAGTTCCGACTACGTTACAGATTCTGCAAGTGACAGCTAGTGATTTGACATGATCATCACTCAAATATTGGCACTTGGTCAATTAATCAAAGTCCTAAGACATGATGACCGGCAAAAGGTGGTACATTGTAGTATGGTTTGTCTTTACTATTACTGCTACAGCTATTATTATTAGTATAGCTAACACTACCAGTACTAATTTTTTTCACTATTATAAAAATTTTTATTAACTATCACGCGTTCAGGACTCTTAAGTTATGAATTATAAAATATATTCGTCATCATCAATTTTCACTACTAAAATAAGTCATAAAAAATGTATCGTCGTGATGTTGAATACTTAGAATTAAACTGTGATAAATAGGGTGCAAATTGTGCTATGAAGCAGTGTTAGTTGGAATACTAAAAAAGGGAAAGGAGCACATGTTAAACTAATTAATTTTCTAACTTTGAATTGCGGGTGAAATACGAAGTTGAGGGTCAAAGACGGAGCCAAAATTGACATTCTTTGGGGCCAAACTGTCAAAGGTGTTAAGTTTAAGTGCCATATTCTGAAAAATACTTCATAAAACTGAGGGTAAATGATTAAGTGTATAACATTTAACTTGACTGGGGCCAAAATACAAGATTCTCAATATCTTAAGCTCAAATTATAATATGCAGCTTATATAAATATATATCTTTTTTGGGGTCTGCAGGGACCGCAGGTCACAGAGTGATAATATGAATTTCAATATATTAGCAGGTTACCCTCCTCCTCAATTAAATTCTTACATTTTTCTTCCGCACCATCTGGCATTAGATTTATGTCGTCTAATCCAACAAATCAGAACAGCTTTGCTGGTAGTTACAAAATCTTTAACGTAGTTGGAGCCTAACTTTTGAGCTATTATGAAATAAAAACTAACTTCATAAGTTTTCGGTGATACATTACGTAAGGCTCAAGGATAAACGAAATTGAAAAAAAATAAGAGAGAGAGAGGGAAAACCTGCCACAGTCCAATTGTGACGGTTACCAAACACCGCCGTGGCAGCAACCCGGCTGCCGGGCAACATAAATAAACCGGGACTTAGACTTTAATGATCACAACTTGATAAGGTAGCTAGTTGCGGATGTGATATTGAGAATATATGAAAAGGGCAAAATTTCAATGGTTTGTTATGACTTGAAATGAAAAGAATATATATGAACCCACGTACCCAAATATCATTACTCCTTCTTAGTAGTTAGCGTATTTACTGGGTTAAAAGAATACATGTACATTTTCTCACAGAATTAATACAACTTTCATTGGGCGCAGAATGAATTTTGAGATCCTGATTCGTCTTCTAAGTGGGTATTAATTTACTTTGGTGATCTTTCGATGAGCTTGGTAGCTCCTAAAGTAGATATAGACGGGCAAGAAGTTCTACAACAAACGATAGTATGAAACCTCAGCAACACTAACACATCAATTATTCTTAGTGAAGATGCAATGGTTTCAAAGTCACACGTACGTGTCTAGCTGCAAGTACTTCTGAAGTCTGAACCCAACCAATCCGAAGACGTATTGAAATTCTTATTCTTGTCTGCTTGTCGATCGACCAAGGTTCGGTGGGTACGTGTGTTTTTAGATAAGGCGTGGAATAAAGACAATACATGGTCAAAACGCCCAATTGTTGTGATGCTCACGTCCCACTTATGTTGTAATAAAATAATATCAAAGAATGTGAAGGCAACTTATGCTTGGTGATTGATTCCTTGTTTAATAAGAAGTGAACGTAACCAAAGAGAAATCAATTGGGCCCATTTAACATTGAGGTGTCTTGATTGTAGTAAAATAAAAACTACAATTATGAAATAAAAATTTATAATGTGTGGTAAATATGATTTTTAAATAATAATTTTAATAAAAATAGTAAAAATATTATAAAATTTTTATCATACAAGTATATGATCAAATCAACCTCACCTGCAAATCACAGCAGGATAAACATTTTAATGCTCTAATTTTTAAGCTTGAGCTGCCGAACACGCTACCAAACAAACCTTTAGTTAACATCATCTAACTATATAAACTAATGGAATTTTTTTTTTAATAGCTGAATTGCAACATAATTTCTTTCCACCCATGTAGTGAAGTTCAAATATCTAAATCCTATTTCTAGTTAAGAACTTTCACCAACGGACAAGTGGCACCGATTTTCATTGAATAGAGTTTTATATATAGAGAGAGAAAGAGGGTTGAATAAAGATACAATTGGATTTTAGCAATGATCTATATAATTGAAACGTTTAGGGTCTTATCCAAAAAAATGTTTAGGGTTATTTTTTAGACAAACACGTACGTGGGCGTGGATCAATGGTGAAGTAGAATGTTGCTTAAGCCCTTAAACAAGAGAAGAATAACAATTTTTTTTTAATTTATATGGTGATTTCAACCCACCAATTTTATTATATTACATCAATTTAAATAAGAAAAAAAAAAAGAAGAAGCTAAAACTATAACTAGCGTTATGATCAGAATTTATATCGGAATGTACTTTTAACCTGTTTAGTTTTAGTACTTGGTATTTTGTTAATGAAAGTATGAAACCTTTCCCCCAACTTCCTTTCTTCATTGAGTCCTTTCAGAATTTTGGGACAAGCTTAGGAGAGGCCTATTGAATGAAGATTGGGCCTGGCCCCGGTATACCGGCCCAATCGGAAGACGGCATGTTCTTTTTCCTTGCTTGTAGGTCAAACAAACAAATTAGCTCCTTTTGATATTTGAACTATGCATTTCTCTCGCTTCATCAAAGACGTGCCATCTTGGATTTCAATGATCTCACCTCAGAATCATCAAGGATTTTGTCATTCGAGTCTCACTCACTCCATTGAATAAATAATACAACGAGCCGCCCCCGTTTTGCACGACGGTCACGTATATTGCATGATTATTTCACTTCCCAAGGTAATATATTTTGAAATACCGTTATAAATACATATAGACAACACGTGCACACGCACACTTGGCTGAATGATTCACAAGGGTGCAAGCGCGTAAAATATGTACTGATTTTCGTAGTACATTAGTCAGACGAAACATACGCCATATCCATCCAACTTGATCATTGGAGATTGGAACCAGAGTTTTAATGTGTAACTTACAACTAATTGTATTAATTATTGTAATTTCAACATGGAAACTGTGTGACGACGAAACAGTGAAGCTTCCTTAGACTATTTTAAAATTATCTCACAGTTTTCTTTATTAAAAAAAAGAAAGAAGTAGTAATAACATTTGAGCCATGAGTTTTTATGTTTATTCGAGTAAACATATAACTTGTTAATTTTGTATAAAATTGGTCCCTGACCTAGTGACCTTTATTGGAATAATAAGCATAATTGGAATACATGTACCTTTGGATTTCAGTTGTTATCTAAATGTTAGTATTCCTATCATTATTGATATTAAGGGTTGGATATTTGAACCTATAAAAAGTACACTCCACACCTTCTTGTTTATAGTTAATTGCATTGTGTTTAATCTCAAGTTTTACTAGCAAAATCCAAAAACGAATATTCAAGCCGGGTCATCCCAGATCACGTCAGGCCTCATAGCAAATTATAATGCAAATCACAGGGTCTAAGTAGATTGCTAACAAAGAGGCTATAGAATTTAATTTATAAGAGTAAAAATTTCAACCTGTGATTTATATCTTAGTTGGGCAAGGAAATTGATAGGGAAACTGAGAAAGGACAACTGAAAGATTAAACACAAATATAAATTAAAGCATAATTTATTAATTCGTCTATTCATTTTAATCGCATACTTTTTTTTTTCTTAATCAAAACGTTTTCAGTTTACTAGAGCTGAAAATTTTAGGATTAATTGGTTGGCTGCAATTGAATTTTTGTTATTCTCATTGGTTTAATATTGCTTATCAATAGTTGTGTAAATAGTTTTGGTGGGTTTTATTTTCCAAACAATATCTAAAAGAATTTAATTATATGAGGGTATTTTTTAGTATTTAAGTAGTTGTATTTGTATAGAGCGTAGTTTCAAATTTTAAATCTTAGTAGAATGTTTATTGAATAAATGGGTTTAATGAGTATTTTGTTAACTCTTCTCATTTAAATGTGGTTGGTCGAAATTAACCAAAATACAAGGGTCTTTCGTGGTTTTACAAAGCAGTTATGCTGTCGTGGATCTATTTATCTAAAATAGATCGAACTACGTCCTTCTTTGGGTAAAAGTAAAATAATTCGTGGCCCACCTACTATTATTCCATGTTCAAATCCATTGTATAATGTCTCGAAACTATTTGAAACCATGAGCTATTGCCTATTGGTTCAGGAAGGTCGCCAGTATCCCCAATGAAGTGTCAAAATCTCACATGATCGACCAATGAAAAGAGTTCTGGATCTGTCCTTATCTATAACAAATCAGAACAAATCAATGAAGAAAAACAATAATAATGATATTATTTTAGTACTACTGCTGAGAAAGAAGAAAATGAGATCACTTTGCTCGAATTGACAAATCAATTATTGCATAGAATCAATTAATACCACGCTGTACATGAGAATAGCTGGCAGTTTACAACGAATGGCTTTTACAAAACAATTACTCTCTGAAATAAAAATAAAAGAAGAACCAGAACGGATATTGAATGAGTACTGTGTGGTAGCTTTAAATTAAGGCACCAGTGTACGACACTCCGGTTTGTGGTATCCAGTCGTCTCCCAACAGGAAGTTAGACACAGTAAAATTAGCGGCATCGGTTGCATTGATGGTCACATGGTAACCAGGCCACGTAACCCTATTGGCAGTGTTTGACCCAGGTCCGGTGTTATTGTACTCGGCATAATATAATGTACTTAGCGCGAAATCTCCACTCCAAATCTGCCAACCGGCAGGGTTTATCGAACTATCCATGAAAGATTGCATATAAACGGTTCTAGAGTACTCCTTCCATGGCCTCCCCAGATATGTCTGCACCGTTTGACTGCCCGACGCCAGATCACTGGATGCTCTAATTGTGCAATTATGGATGGACGTGCCGGTATTCTGGTTAGGATCGGTCCGACCTTGTGCTGTAATGGCGTTGAATTGTCCACTCATCGGCAGCCGGGGATAAATGTTGCAGTTTTGGAGAACAACGGCTGCGTTTCCGAATATGAAATCAACTGTACCATATATGTCACATTCCCTGTAGAACTGCCTTAGAGAATGTGTATATAATGTATCTTGGTACGCTTCAAAGCTGCAGCTATAAAATGTAGACAAATCTGCCCCATTGCGTAGTGCCACAGCCTGATGCTTGATTGCTCCAGCCGTATTGCGGATGGTTATATTCACTGCGACAAAGTTCGGTGCCACCACGGCTGCAATTTTTATCACCAAAAGAAAATCATTAGAATGACATAATCATCTTCCAATACTACAATTAACAAAATTTAAAATCAAAAAAATAAAATAGAAGTGTGTGTGTGTATATATGTATGTATGATTATTACCAAAAGTCGCAGAATTGAACGTAGTCCATCCATCAACAACGCTTCTGTTGCCAGTGATTACTGTCTGGTTGATGCCGTCTCCAATGATCATCAAATTTTTCTTGTTCTTAGAAATGGATATATATTCCTCGTAAACACCCGCCGTGATATAAATCAAGAAGTATCCATTGGTAACATCTGTATTGTTTGGAGCAACATTAATAGCATCAGTGATGGTAGTGAAATTCCCGCTCCCGTCTTGACTCACCGTGACAATATCGCTCACCAAGACTTCATCATCCGGAGCAGCTTGGAGAAGTTTTCTTCTGCTTACAGTCTCATAAACTACACGTGTTTTTTCAGACATTTTCAACGGTAGCCGTCCGTTCCGGAACAGACGTTGCTTCCTTGTGGGCTGCCATGCGGTTGCTTTCTTCTTCTTAGGGACCCAAGCTTTTGTGAAAAGAGCAAGAGACACACTGTAGAGTTTTGTGTCGTTGGAAAGAGGGAGTGAGAGACCATTCTTGACGCTCCAAGCGGAAGCCGTGTCTTGTAAGCCATCAAAACAGGTTTGCTGGTTTGTTAGAATGGCACTAAGGAAAGTCTGCACGTCATCCGCTTGCATGGTGGGTAAAGTTTTACTAGTAGAATTGACAGTTTCAAAGGAGCTTAAAAGAAAGTCCATGTTGAAACCAGCTAGTAAACGGCAATCCTCTAGAGCACGTATGGCAGTAGTTGATAATGTGGCGCGGCGGGTGAGATATTTGTCAACTAGGTTCAAGAATTTACGAGATTGCCATAAAGCTTTGCGAATGGAGAATCGGCCGTAGGTGTAGACATTTGCAGTTTGGTTAGGGAGCACGGATTTGCAAAAGGATGGGTCCGGAGTGGATTTGCAAACCGATCCAGCTGAAACAGGAGTCGTTGGAGCGACATCTGTTGCATGTGATGGACGAGCAAAGACAGGAAGAAGTGCAATAAGAATAGGTATTGTTATGACAAAGAAGAGCTTTGAAGCCATTAATTAATTTTGGAGTAGACTGGAGATTGAATAAGAGATGGAGTTATTTTGAATGGCTTTAATTTGTACTTTGATGTATTTATAGGAAAGACGGGTACTTAGCTTTGCTTCATAGTTCATACTGTGATGCATTAATTAATTATGGAGAAGTATGCATGGAAGTCAACATCTTGGACTTTTAGGTAGAAAACGCGTTTGTATGGCTTGATTTATATTTATCTATATATCTTCCCTTCTAATAATACATGTAACTTTTGATTGAACGTAGTTATACATTCATGCTTTCGCAATTGATCACATTTGGATTGTCAAAACTCAAAGGTGAAACATGCATGTCGAATTACTCACCGTCTTTGGTTATGCTTATTAATTAAATCTATTAAGGTAAGTTACGACCAATTAATTCCATTATTACACAAATACTTAACTTTGGAGACCATCATGAGAGAGTGTGAAGTGCTTAGAGTATCTCCAAAAACATATATAAATTTTACTCTTCAAATACTTATTTACTTACCTATGTGGCAAATAGAAAGGTGAAAAAATATGATATTCTCCAAAAGACTCTTCAAATATAAATAAATTAATATTGTTTTAATCAAATAATTATTTTTTTAAAGGAAAAGTCAATAGCAATTAAAACACTTCTCTCTCTTTCTTCAATGAAAAGTAATAAAATATAAATTGAAAAGTGAGAAATTAACTCTCCAAATTTGAAGAGAGAGAATCAATTCTTATTTGAAGAATCTTAATTGGAGTGTCTTTTAGAGCTTTAAATATTGATGTGACTCTTCAAATAAGTAATAAAATCTTATTTGAAGAGTCTTTTGGTGATGCTCTTAGAAGCTCTCCTATACAGTAGATGCATTATGCATGGTGTTTCGACCCATTTTTCGCTCATCTGAGTGGTACGAGCTGATAGACATTAAAGATTTGTTTGATTAGAGATGGTGAAGTGATGCCTTGGATCGGTTAAAAAGTTGTGTCTAGAGGAGCCTGGGGGATTCTATAGGACTTAGTGAGCCTTAAAAGGCTTACGAGGCACACAGCGAACAAAATCAAGTAAAAAATGATGGACAATACCTCAATGGGGTAGAAGTAAAATTTTTTCAGACAGTGCCAAATGTTTTAGGCCATTTTTTTTTTTTCATCTTAGCGATGCAAGCCAAGGGACATCAAGATTTGTTTGATTGGGGAGGGTGAAGTGTTGCTCTAGATCAGTTAAAAAGTTGAGTCTAGAGGAGCCTGAGAGACTCTATGGGCCTCAGTGAGCCAAAGGAGCCTTAGAAGACTTATAGGGTTCCTTTAAAGAGTCTTGAGAAAACTCTAAAGATGCTTTGGGGGGCTCGAGGAGATCCGAGGATGCCCTAGAAAAAGCATAAGGCATACATAAGCATAAATATAACACATAAGATTTACGTGGTTTGACATATATCTTATAAGGGCAATGTCTTGTTAACCTATCTATTATGTTAAATATGATATTACAAGGGATTCTTTACAATATAATTGATAAATAACATAAAAGGAATTTTCCTAGTGCTTTTTCCTCTTAGGATCCTTAAGGGAGCTCTGTGTTTCTCTGCGAAGACACTTTCGAAGAGTATCATTGAGTGTGGAGGATAATATGGAGGATGGTTATGTTGTGTCAACCACAAAGAAGCATACAAGTAGCACTAGCCTCTTAGAAAGATGAGGCCCGAGATAAAGATTAAGGGAAAAAATGGCTTTATGGAGAGATGAGTAGTGAAAATAAGGACTTGTATGGTGCATGATGTTCAGATGTGAAAGCTCTAAGAATGGAAGAAGTGAAGAGTTTTTGGAGAAGTTGGAAAAGTAAAAGACCTATATTTTTACATACAATGAAGAAAGAGAAAAAGATAAAGAAAAGAATTAAAAAAGGAAGGAGACCCTTCCTAGGATAAGCTTAATTTATATAATAAGGTTACTAAGGGCATCATCAAGTCTCTCTAAACACATAACGGAACTCGATTAACGGGTCCTCTTTATACCCTTGCATTTGTATAATTTTTAGTCGAAGTTCAAATATTTAAAGTCCTTTGAATTCATCTTGTATTACACGTGACAATTTCTCATTAAAGGATTTTTTTTTACCTAAGAACCCTGTAGTCCTTTTTGACGTAGCGCATTTTGATTTGCCCTGACATTTGGCAAGTGTATTAGGCACCTCATGAGCTTCTTGATAGCGGCACGCCTATTTGTTCCCTAGGGATCACTATTTTGTATGATAGCGAATAAGAGCCTTAAGATAAACTTGAGACACAAGATAAGGTCTGTAGATCCCTCCTTCTAAATTGGCGATCATTTTAACACTTGAGGTTCCTTTGAGTTGGGCGATTCTAATTGGAGATGGTTTCATGTCCTTTGGAGTCCTAATGTTTGACTTTTGAAA
Organism: Citrus x clementina; assembly: GCF_000493195.1. Lineage (NCBI taxonomy): Eukaryota > Viridiplantae > Streptophyta > Magnoliopsida > Sapindales > Rutaceae > Citrus > Citrus x clementina. The sequence continues at coordinate 45,962,318 of NW_006262339.1, forward strand.
ATGAAAAAGTAGCTTTTGAATCATAAGTAGGGATGGCAAAATCTAGGTGTGGGTCCAGGTTTGGCCTTCCAGGTTCCAGACCAAGATGCCAATTTTACTTTACCGGACCTAAATATATACCCGATTTTTTTGACTCCGGGTTCGATACGGGTTGAACCCGGAAAAATCAGATTTCTGGATTCTAGGTTTCGAACTCGAATTTGATTTTAGCTGTGGAAAACAATCATCTTCGATTATTTTTTACAACTCTGAATTTCTAGCTGCAAACAGATGAACACACAACGACAATAGACATATGAATACTCACACCCAAATCTGTCTATAGTTCTCCTTAAGCTCCACCCGCAAGTTGTCACAAAGATAAACTTTTGGTGTAAAAGGAATCTTTGGGCCTTACCATTCCACACAGCCAAAGCTCCCAACAACACCTAAAAAAATATAATAATAATAATAAATAATCCTCCAAAGCATCTGACCCAACGTTTCCTCCCATGATATACGTGCAACTTCAACCCATATCACAATCGTCGCCAATCGCGACATAAAAGACTAGAGAGGTGGCTGATGACGATGATGATAGTGAACACAACTGTGAAGGACAAGGTGGCGAAGCGATGAGAGTAACGACAATAAAGATTTGATGAAAGGAAGAGGAAACATGCGATGCGGCTATGAATTGCAATTTGCAAATTAGGGCACATGATTTTTTTTTTTTACTTCTCTATTTATAACTTAAAATAGTTTTATAACTTAATATAAAAATAAAGAAATACGAGTCCAGGTTTCGAATTTTTAGGTTCAAATAAAACCGGATCTGGACCCGGATATATACGGGTTCATAAAATTACATCCAGATTCCGGATAAAATTAAATCTGGTACGAAGTAAACCCGGTCCGGATTATCTGGATTCGTCCGGATCTGAATCGGGTCCAAAAAATATTATCATCCCTAATCATAAGGCACCTATGCAGGCTTTGGCATTCCTCCATTTGCTTTATTCCCTTTGTATCTTACTCTTCGTCTGTTGATTGCGTTCCTACAGGATCCTTTGTGGAACCTAGGGCCCTTTTGAAGCCTAGCGATTCTACCTACCTGATGCTTCCCTCACATATCCTTCTCATCATTAATATGTTTTCTTCCATTGTTGGCCTAAAATTAACCATTTACAATATCACCCTAGTCTCCTTTAGTGAAGAGTGAGGTGAAGGAGAAAATTCTCTCTAAGAACACGTGTCGTTGTTCTATTTTCTTTCCTTTAATCCACATGATGCTCTTAAACTGGGTTAACCAAATTTATCCACGAACAAATGAGACAATTAACAAAACTTTGAAAATTAAAAATAAAAAGCAAGCAGAATTGATACACACACACACACACCACAAACCTCATTACTATTGTAGCTTTTTTTTTTTTTTTTGGCAACTATTTTAGCTGAAAGTTTAGTTAAGACGAGGTTATTTATTTATTATTATTTTTTTTCAATTGGAAAGATGTGTCTAGAAAGTCAAGCTAACGCTGAGCCCAACCACTCCACTATTAGTTTAATTATATGTATTGAATTTTTAGTTCTTGTTTGCTTCTTGGCCGATCGGGTTTCGGTTGGTAAGGTTGTATTTTGATTGAGTTAGATTTGCCATGGAATAAAACCAGCATATAGTCAACCAGCCCGTTCACTTCTAATATTTGTTAGATGATTGGTTCTTTGTCTGATAATACGACAACACAAACAAATATATAAATATTAGGAAATGATTTAAATGATCGAAGATTAATATGAATCGAATCTCACTCAATGTATATTAACTCCGACACAAGGCCGCTTTCGTTTTGCTTCAATTATTATTGATTTCAAGATTACCTCCCCCAAGTTGACATATTTAGAAATACACGTCATATATTCTGCATATTTTGATTCAATGACACACGTTCCACAAGCGCGTGAAATTTTTTTTCCATTTTGCAGTTTTCGGGAACCGATTTCGATCAAACAGACTGGTAAGTAAAATTATTTAAAGCTTTTTTTGTTTTTTTTCTAATGCTAATATGCATTGTTACAATAAAAAATACTATTAATATTTACAATCATAAAATATATTCTTAAATCAAAACTATAAAGTATAGTCTAAAATTTTAACGTTATTAATATTTTAGATATTTATTTCACTCATATGAATAAAGTAGATATCTATTTCTATCTTAATATTTAATTAATAAAAAAGTATATTATAAAGACTTCAATCATTACTGTCACAAAAAGGTAGTAATTAGAAATTACTAATACAATCGGTGCTTACGAAACTATGAAGAAGATTCTTGGAACGATTTACTCTCTCTTCGTTCAACACTTCCAACTTGTTTTAGAATATATAATATTGCAGTATTGCCCTTATAATGTCTCCTGCATCTGATCTGCATGCTCATAATTTAATTACTAAACAACTATCGATACTTTGGTTATTGTTGACTAAAAATTTTTAATATGTTCCTATTAGTTGAAGAAACTATAAATTCGCCTAACAAAGTCAAACGTCTCGACTATTATATATATTCTTAGCTGCCAAAATTTTGAAAGAATTCAAAGGGAAGGCGTATAAGGATTTAAACGATTAGACAATATTAATCATAAGAAAATTTGGTATGTGAAACTTTGAAAAACAGCTACGAACAGGCTGGCGAGCCGATTCTATTTCTTTTGCTGGTGGTTTTCAGCAGGCAGCACCGGGCCTAGTTGTTAACATTTTGACACCGACGACGCGTATGACTCGTGCAATTTCTAATTTACTATTTCGTTTACTTTTCCACGTATTGGCGGCTTTCTCAAAAGACCAAATTGCTTAATTTTTTTGAGTAATCAAGTTGATGCGTTGCTATGCTATCCTGCCCACTTAGCAAGATAGCATTCTCCTCCCGTAATTCTCCCTCTATTAATTTGTGGATTAATATAAAGTTAGGCATTGGTTTGTTCTCATCTGATTATTTTGTTTTTGTTTGTGTGCACACAATTCTTAATCCCCTTTCTAAATACTAATCTAGCTAAATAGAAAACAAGCGCAAGGGTTTATAGAAGAAAAAGACGAGCATTTCTGGGTAATCATGTGCGATTTGGTGCATATTAGTAAAAAATTACGAGCATTTTGCTTTGAAATAAGTAGGGCCGCATTTTATTAAGATGGGAACCTTTGCCGCGATGGTCCTTATTTGATAAATGCTACAAAAATTCACAGCAAAGATACAACAACACGCATGGTTCTTAGATGTAATTAATCTGAAAGCCAATCCGTACAACTTGTTATTCAAAATTGCGAGTTTCAATTGGTACTGTTTGTACATGTTTTGAATTTGATGCCATTGTTTTTTCCTTTGCCGTCGTACATCTGTTGGATTTCCTATTAAGACGGTAAATCAACTGTCGCTTAGTTCCTCTCTGCATCTGCATGTAGAATGTAATTACTAATTACCAATCATGTTTCCTTCTTGCAGAGAAATTTGTTTCAATTGATGTCGTGTCCGTTGTTTCTGTGCGGTGGGGTTGGAAAAGAACTGGAAAACAAGAATACCGCAGGTAATATATATTTTGGATTTTGGAAGCTTTCAAGAGCTTGGGCTCTAGAAACTTCAGGCCCATTGGTTTCACAGTGGCCATTGCAGAGATGTAGTGTTGACCGCAACTGGCATATGTGGTCCAAGGCTCTTCAGGAACTCAAAATATGCAGTCCCCAGTAATAAGGGCAGTACTATTACCAGACCTCTTAAACCCCTCCGTTCTCCTTCTCACATAACTCTTACCGTCCACGTCTAAGCCCACCCACGAGCGTAATATACGTCTTTTACTTCTTGCAAACTCTTTACATTTGTTAGTGAAAAGTGAAAAACACAGGAGATTTGGTTGAGGGGACTGATAAGAAAATATTACCAATATCAAGTTTATATTTTAGAGAATTATATATGAAAACAGCTAGTATGTAAATTGTGTATTATTTAAGAAAATAATACCGCAGCTAATATATATAAGAAAATAGGATGGATTCACCTACCTTGCAACTGTTGCAAGGTACCACCAATTTGAACTTTTTCTAATTTCAATCCGTCACCATCGGGTCCACCAAAAAAATAGTTAAAACGGATGAATTGTATTAGTTTGAATTTTAACATTATACTCCCTACTGCTTATGAAAATTCTTAAAAGTTAAAGAGATAAATTTCTAACATATAAGTCTGGATTTTTTAAAATTATAAACAATTAGACAATTAAAAATCATTAACTTGCTTTTTTTTAACCTTATTTGATTAGAGATAATCAAACACGCTGGTACCATTAGAAAGTCATTATTACCAACCACATCAACGGTCGGCTGCCACTAGATTGCAAAACCATGCCGCACGCGCACCTGCTGCTACAATGTCAAACCACGCTGCAAAGTCAGCTGTTTGTCACGGGGTGATAGTTTTGCGCAGCAAGTTCCCGTGCGACACTTGAGCGACCTTAGCGTGTGAGTCGCCAAGTAAGCATAGATTACTCCCTAAACAAGCCAAGCACACACACTTGGAGAAAATGTTAAGGGTAGTAAGAGTGGAATGGCCAAAGATGATTGTATTGCACTTTGAATAATTACAAGAGTGTTTGTACAAGAGAGCTTGAGAGCTAGTGTGCTAGGTGTGTTGTGTGGGTGTGTTGGTGGTTGTGTGAATGATGGGTGTTCACCCATATTTATAGGGGGTGGAATGCCTAATTCTAGAGAATTCTATTACAAGTGGCAAAACACTAAGGGACCCAAGTGGTGAGTCCTAGAAAGTTCTAGTGAATGGATAATATGTAGAGAGTTCTAGACCCTTGGGCCTTGGTGGGGGTTTTGCTAAGTGCACCCCAGCTAGTTAGTTGTCTTGGTGGCCCAATTTCTAAGTTAACCCCCACTTCTAAGTGTATCCACCTTGAGTGCCAAGCGAGCCCGTGACATGTTGCAGAGCAGCCATGAAGCGGGACAACCATTGCTTCTCCAAATTATTGTTGCTGCTGCTATTAAAATGATGATGTTAGTGTTTGGATATTTGAAACCAATTCGGTCTTGGGTTAGGGTTTGGTAGATTGAGATCAATTTGAGTTAGATTTTGGGAAATTAATGTTCATTCGGTTAGCTCTTAATAATTTGATGATTTTTTTTATTGCAATTTGATGCTAATTCGCGTAAGAGTTTTATAATTTCTCTCAAAATTTTAGCTTTTATCTTATTGGAGGATCATGATTTTCTCTTGATCTGATCTCCTCCTGAGCAAACATACACGTGGTAATTGATAGTTAATAAAATAAATAAAATAAAAAAAGTTAAATTCTATCAATACACTATCACTTAAAGACATATGTTACAAGATTTTTAAAAATTCATAAGAGCTCATATCAAGAGAGGATTTTTTTTTTTTCCTTATTGGAAGGGTTATTTGACGTTGTGACAATGGCAAAGGGCATTGGAAATAGCATTCCCCTTGGTGCGCATTAGTAACTACTCCAGAGGTTGCAGAGGCCTTGACTCGTGGCAGTTACTTCAACGCCTTTGGTGGGAATCCCGTATGTACAGCTACGGGGCACGCTGTTTTGAAAGATAAGCTTCAGCATAATGCCCATGTTGTTGGATCCTATTTGAAAGAAAGACTCACTGCACTTAAGGATAAATATGGAACTATTGGAGATGCGAGGGGATGGGGATTTATGCTTGGAGTTGAATTTGTCACGGATAGCCAATTGAGAAAGGCTGAAACTCTAGATGTAATGGACAAAATGAAACGTATATGTGTTTTCTTCTTCTCTCAGCAATAATCCAGCCATATTGCTTTAAGATTCTAGCTACATAGAGACCTCTTTGTTATAGAAATGGGAGTATTGATCGGCAAAGGTGGATTTTATGGAAATGTTTTCAGAATTGCTCCTCCTCTTTGCTTCACAAAAGAAGATGCTAGTAGGTCTTTTTATACCCATATTGTTGCCTCGTATCATTTACTGCCCAATGTGAATATATCATGTGTTTCTTTGGTTTCAGATTACCTTGTAGATGTCATGGACTGCTCAATGACGAAGAAGTGAAGCCTTCGAAGTAAGTGTGGATAAAAGAGTGTATCTGATCATTCACAACTTGGTCTAAATTAAAACTGTATTAAAATTGTATTACTTAATATCTGTTGTGAGTAAAAGTATTAGTACGCATAGGTTACTGCTTGAATATCTAGCTTGTTGCTACGATACTAAAAAGCGATGAGTCAACAACACTCTGTCTCTCGCTCTCAAACTCTCTTGGTTTTACTTGAATTAGCTTCTGAACATTGTCTCTCTTGCTTCTCGCTTGTTGAACTCATATTTCTTTTGCATTTGGTTGAGAATATCGGGATGGAAAGTGAGCACTGTAAAATAATTAGCACATGAAAGCATCAATGCAGAAGATAATAAAAAGGGAAAAAAACTCATTCTAATTTTTTATTTCTAAAATGTCTACAGACTAAATTATAATAATGGACAAATGAATTACTCATTAAAACTCTCTTATTTCCTAGCTCAAACCCAGTACAAGATTATCATCAACCGAATATATTCAGTTACTTTTGAATATTTACAAAACATGTGTAACCACCATGCATCAGTTACAAAAGAAACATTGATGCCAAAATAATTAATTCACCATTCCAATTTATATTTTATTAAGATACAATTAATTAAAAAAAGGAGAAGAAATTTTATCATTTTAGAAAACAAAGTACATAAAATATATTTATTCAGGAAAAATAGTCTTGTAATCATAAGTTTATTAAGGGTTTATTTGGTATCTAGATAGGTTTGTAGAGTAAAATATGAATTTTCAAATTGTTATGGTGGATTTTTTAATTAATGAGTTTAATAAGTATTTTAGTGAATTCAAATAACCTCATTCTTTATTATTTCTACTACTATTGTATTTTTAAATTTCTATTTATAAAATTACATTTTCATACCAATGATAATGATATAATCTGAATTTTTTTAAGAAGAAATAGGCAAATGAAATTATGGTAATACTTATAAATGAATTGTAAATACAAAAGGAAGCAAGGGGTCAAGTGAAATTTAGCGTCGCAAAAGACAAAAATATGCGGAACTTACCACGGTGCTTGCGTTACCGATGACAAGAAAATTGGATTTTCTTGTCATTCCAATTTCATATTTAGCGGAGTGTCGTGTTTTCTTTTGGTGCAACTCTGAAGTCTGAAGGTTTCAGGATTCGGCTCTGTTTTACTTGAATGAAAGGAACGTGAAAGAGGACGGCTCTTGTTTGATGATTCAGCTAAATATGAAATGGATAAGATGAATTAGACGGACAGATGTCACCCGACTAAATGAGTAAGCACAAGAGAGCTGTATTTAAAATTTTAATGAATGACTCGGCAACTAAGTAAATAACTAACTAACCAACCAACCAACTCATTAGGGACCTGTCTATGGTACAGATTCTGTAACAAACATCTCCCGTCATCCCACCATCCGATTTTCTATTGTTTAGTTTCTCACTCCACATCCAACGGCTGATGCTGCAGTCTGTAGCTTACAGATTCTGTAAGCTAGTCAAGTCCACTCATTAGTCGCTAACTTGCTGGCACCACTTGGCAAGAACATTGAGGCGGAGCATGCGTTGCTGAGTTTTCACAATATACTTCAACAAGTTAATCTTCTTATCGGTATCGGACTCCTCGCCGGTCTTCGATTTCTCCACCAGCTCTTTGAGCGACGCAAATGAATCCTCCGCCGCACGACTCCCCAGAGACGAAAACGGCACCGTTTGCTGCCCTAACTCCCCCATTTTTAGGAAATTCCCAAAAATTTTGGCTTTTTTTTATATTACCTTTTAACTAAATATTTACAATTCTCTAATGGTGTGTTTACTTGTGGGTTTAGGGAATGAGAATGAAGGAATGAGAATTAACTTGATAAAATATATTTTGAGAATGAAAATAAAATATATGGGTCTTACATAATTTAAGAATAAAGAATTAGAATCTCATTTCCATGAGGGATTGAAAATAAAAATGTGAGAATGAGAATGAAATATAAATTTATTTTTCTATTATTCTAATTTTTTTATATTTCCTAAATTACCATTGTTTAAATCATAAATAATTTTATTATTTTAAATGTCATTAATAATAATAATAATTATTATTAAATTTTATTATTTTAGTTATTATTAATTATTAGTATTATTTTCATTAATATTATCATTATTAACAATAAAAATGATAATAAAAATAATTAATTTATCATTATTAACAATATTATCCTTATTGTTATTATTGTTGTTGTTATTATTATTATTATTATTATTATTATTATCATTAATTTTATAATTATTATTAAATTTTATTAACTTTATTATTTTAGTTATTATTAATTATTGTTATTATTATTTTTATTAATATTATCATTATTAACATTTATTATTATTATTATTATTATTAAAATTAGATATTTTATTAATATTTATTTTTATTAAGATTTTGTTAATATTTATTTTTATTAAGATTTTATTATTAATATTTTATTATTGTTATTTTTATTTTTATTAACATTTTATTATTTTTAAATTTAATAATAATAAATATTAATAATGATAATATTAATAAAAATAATAATAACAATAATTAATAATAACTAAAATAATAAAGTTAATAAAATTTAATAATAATAATAATAATAGGGTCAGGCTACAGTGCAACTGTGGCACCGTGCCATAGTTGCACCAGCCGTTGGATCCACTCAAATGAGTGGGGTCCACTTAAATAAGTGAAAATTCAACAGTTGGGTGTAATTATGACACGGTACCACAGTTGCACCACAATTTTATCCATAATAATAATAATAATAATAATAATAATAATAAAAGTTAATAAATGTCAAACAAGAGCCGTCCTCTTTCACGTTCCTTTCATTCAAGTAAAACAGAGCCGAATCCTGAAACCTTCAGACTTCAGAGTTGCACCAAAAGAAAACACAAACAAACAATGGAGAAAATAGAGCATACAACAGTGGGCACTAACGGCATAAACATGCACGTGGCATCAATAGGGACCGGCCCAGTAGTTCTCTTCATTCACGGCTTCCCTGAACTCTGGTATTCCTGGCGCAACCAGCTCCTCTATCTCTCTTCCCGCGGCTACCGCGCCATTGCCCCAGACCTTCGCGGCTACGGCGACACCGACGCCCCGCCCTCGGTCACGTCGTACACGGCACTCCACCTCGTCGGTGACCTCATCGGCCTTCTTGATAAATTGGGTATCCATCAAGTTTTCCTAGTGGGTCATGACTGGGGTGCTTTGATTGCTTGGTATTTTTGTTTGTTTAGGCCGGACAGAGTCAAGGCCTTAGTCAACATGAGCGTCCCCTTTCCTCCCAGAAACCCGGCTGTCAGACCTCTCAATAACTTCAGGGCTGTCTATGGTGATGATTATTATATCTGCAGATTTCAGGTATTTTTTCCTTTTTTTCTTTAACAACATTTCTGTGCATGTATTAAGAAATAACTCTTATTGTTGCTCTAGTAATTCCTTAAAAGTAATGCACTTGAATTTAGTTTCATTGACAATTGTGCTATAATTTTGCTTAAATTCATCTTTTTAGCCTATGAAATGTTTCAGTTTTATGCATTTGTTAATGATTTGCGTCAATAATTTTGGACATAATTTCACTGGAGTTACGAAGAGCAAGAGAAATTGGGAAGAACCCATTTTCTAGCTGTTCACTTGGTTATTGTTTGTGATGATTATTCAATATGTACAATGTTTTGGGATTGTTTACCATTAACTATTTGCTGTAAGCATGGACTTGAATATGGTGTTTTCACACAAAAACTGGCTTTCGGGGCCAAACCCCGTAAAGAAGACACAATGGCACTATGTTACTGTAGGCAAGTTATTTAGACATATTCTAAACTGCTGTATGCATTTGCTTTTCGAAGCATGGAAAACTATTATCTGCTTTGCGGGTTTGTGAAATTACAAATTTGTACCTTGCATACTTTAGGTAGATGGATGCGTTCTTCTATATTTGTCTTTGTGAGTGTCCAAAATAGATGAACAAGAGTGTTATTCCTCACAAGTCCTACATGCCAAATTCTCATTAAGTGTGCTTTAGTGACAGATAATTGATTATTGATGGATCACCTAAATTCTCTCTCGTCAGTCGGTACCAAGGAATGACTTGGCATTATTCCTTTATTCTCATTAATCTATCCAAAACACTAAATTATGTCAGAAGTTTGTCAGAAATCTTGAACCAAATAACCTACTGGTGGCACATGTGAGAGATCCCTTCCCTATTCCAATTAGATATTCCCTCAAATAAATCTCTCTTTCAATCAGATAGGCATGGTAGTAACAATGAAGGTGAATTTGTTTTGTTTGACTGACGAGTGATATTCCTAAAGTTAAGTCCAAGAAGATTAAACGTACAAGCATTGCAAAATGTGTGCCATGGGTATGTTTTGCAATATATTGTTGATTTCCTCCAGTCATGAAAACAGTGGTTGTATCCTCTTGATCAGTGTTAAAATTGTGAGCAAAACCATTATACTTGGAAGCAATGACACTGAAGTAGATTGTAATTTGATTTTGGTTCTAGAATAGTTCCCAAATGTTGCTCTAATCTTCAGTATTCGTACTCTAGAAGCATCTATTTGAGTGCATCATTCTCAAATCTCATGAGCTGATTCTCGTTCAAAACATTTCTAACTTCTGCTGTAGGAACCTGGAGAGATTGAAGAAGAGTTTGCTCAGATTGATACTGCAAGACTTATGAAGAAATTTCTGTGTTTGCGCATTGCAAAACCACTTTGTATACCCAAAGATACGGGACTCAGTACTGTACCGGATCCTTCAGCCTTGCCCTCTTGGCTTTCAGAAGAAGATGTCAATTATTATGCCTCCAAATTTAACCAGAAAGGCTTCACAGGACCAGTGAATTATTATCGATGTTCGGATCTGTATGTTCCAAAAACTTATACCATGGCTATCATAATTAAAGAGTTAGTTATCAATCTTTTATCTGGACAAATTGGCGATTAATCTTTTTGACAGTATTTTCTAGTAGTCGATGAATACATTTTATGTAGGGCCAATCTTGCCTTTCATCATGTACCTTACTGTTATTTTCTAGAAATTTCTTATTTCATCTACGTATAATTGGTGATCTTTGATCCATGTCTGAGACTGATATGAAACACCGAACTCACACATTCATGACTACTTTCATGGCTGGAAGTATCAGGACATGTTATGGATGTCCCATTTTCAAATCTTGTTTTGGTATCTAGGTGGCACATAATTTTACTAATACTAGTGTAGTTATTGGATACTTTATATGAAAACAATATGCTGCCTATTGTGGAGTACGGTATATTTAAGTAATTTTTCTCTTTCTTATAGAAACTGGGAGCTGATGGCGCCATGGACTGGGGTACAAATCGAAGTACCAGTCAAGTTTATCGTGGGTGACCAGGATCTTGTCTATAACAACAAAGGTATGAAGGAATATATACACGATGGTGGCTTCAAGAAATATGTACCATATTTGCAGGAAGTAGTTGTCATGGAAGGGGTAGCTCACTTTATCAACCAAGAAAAGGCAGAAGAAGTCGGTGCACACATCTATGAGTTCATCAAGAAGTTCTGATGTAGCTTTGTCATTGACCATCTCAGCATGCCATGCATCTCCATAAGAGTTATGATCTAAAGTTTCATTAATTCCACCATACCAACAGTCTAGGCCTTGTCTACTCCAGACTATGTATCTTGTATTGTTCTGTTTGTCTCTGAATAAATGTGTTGTAGTTGTAGGACTTGCCATATCTAAGACAAAGGAAGAATATGCCCGTTTGGACTTAAATGAGAATATATGGAAGATGTAAAATACCATTAACAGAGTGTGGCTTCGGTCTAATCAAACATCGAAACTCAAATGTTGGTCGTAAGTAAATCTTTTCCTTACAGTTTTATCTGTCGGAATTGCTTATCAACTTATACCCAATAGAAAGACTGCAAATTATCTAGTATGTTACCTTTTTCAATATTTTGTTACAAGAAGGATGTCTTCTTGCAAAGGAATGTGACTAATGAGACTATTATTTATATTTCACCATATGAGACAATTAGACAGGAATGGGACTAATGAGACTATGATATATATTTCACCATGTGAGACAAGGCTTAATTTTCTGTTCTTGCAGAAACCGGGAGCCAATTGCTCCATGAACCGGGTTTTCATATCGAAATACCCAATCGTGGGGGATCTGGATGCTACATTTATCGGACCAGGTGGCTTCAAGAAAGATGCTCCAGCTTTGCAGCAAGTTGTGCTGTCATTTTCTCAACCAAGAAAAGCCAGACGAAACCAGTGCGCACATCTACTACGTCATCAGAAATTTCTAACCGCGTTGGCCCGTCTCTCCTATAATTCCAATCCCGATCTCGCCGTTTATGAATTGCATTTTCTAGTCATAAGCCACCCTATTATTTTGGTTAGTCATATTCTCTACTATAAAATCACCAAGAATCACATTAATGTAGTGTTTACTTGCTGGAGTGGGAGTGAGGAGTGTGGATTCCTCCCACTCCAGCGTTTACTTGCAAGTTTTGAAGGGGGAGTGGAATTCCCACGCCGTGGGATCCACTCAATTTTGGAGTGGGGAGTGGGATTCCCACTCCCGTGGGGAGAGGTGGGAGTCCCACTCCCACTCCTTTGATACCAAAAACGCCCTTAAACAATATCAAAATTTACAATTGTACCATATATAAAAAAGACTGAATGGTAACGAATTTCAAGTTCATCAAACCCTAACCAGTGAAATCCCAAAATCTAACTCGTGAAATCCCAAAATCATTGCTCGATTTCTTCACTTGGAAAAGGTCACCAGTGCCGGCGAAAAGAGAATACATGAACTAGCCTCAATCACGGCTTTGGAATCACTACCCACGCTGCTAAAAATTCTCTTTTGTCGATTTCGAATCATCCAAGGTAATGTTTTCTAATAACATTCATGCCGCTGATCTAGTTTTTGTTGAGTCATACATGCAACGATCTGTCATTAATTTATCTCTGTGTTACATGTGTTGCTCGAACCGATTTGCTTATTTTTTTTGGTCAAAAAGTGAAAATAAAAGAGGAAGTTCTTTTGTGTGTTGAAAGTGCTTTTTCTCTGCTTTTGCTCCTACTGCGTATAGAGACAAGATGTGGTGCCAGTTCAGTGGTCATGTGGAAGCTCTTTTTTTTTGTTTAAAATTTCTCCATTCTGGGTTGTGAAAATTTAATGCATGGATTTGGTTTTTTTCTCCCATTTTCAAGAGAGCAGTGATCGTGTACATGCAGATCCATAATTAGTCTAATGCATGCCAATTTAAGATTTTGCCATGTGTAAGATTAGGGTCCATAATTTACAACTATTTATGGTTACAATATGTAAACATATTCGAAGGGAACTCAACAAGTGTAAACTTTTTGCAATATAATTAGTTTATATTTATATTGGAATGTAAACTTTTTGCAGTTCTTACTTGGACATAATGATTAGTTATTGACTCCACATGTTTGACTAATATAATGATGCTGGGAAAGATAAGGCATGATAATTACATAGTCTACTTTATTCTTGTTCTCTTATTTAAGCTATTATTTCCTCTTGCTGTGACTATTGAGAAAACACTTGATCAATGACAAGTTGAAAAATAATTAGACTTATTATTATTTTAGCAAAATTTTGACCTTTTTTATGCCTCTGGCATCCAAGCATTAGCTATTTTTGTCTGTGTTTTAACAGAAAAGTAATTGAAAGAGAATGAAAGAGATTGTTTTTGCTGCTGTTCGATTTGATCAATTTCCTCTTGTTGGTTTTGGCTTATTTTATATAACTGATGGATTAGTTAATATATTTTCCAGCTCATTTAGTTGAGGTTCCATCATAAAGAAATAAAAATTAATTTTCCAGCCCATTTTATTTATCGAGTTTTCTTTTTTGTTAAGCGATAGGATGGCACGGTTGTTAGCAAGAAAGCAGAAAATCTTGGTAATTATACAAGAACTAGTTGTCATGTTGCAAATGATTATGGCTGTGTGTGCTGCTATGTATTCCTATGTTTACTTATCTTGTGAATTCAGCTTATAGAGTTTACCAACAACTGTCACATTTGCATGGCTTGGTGTTTGAAAGTGATATAAAATGTTTGTCACAATTAAGAATGGATAGACAAGCATTTTTCAAATTATGTAAGCTTCTTTGTGAGAAAGGGAGTTTGGTTAGAAGTAAAAGGGTGTCTCCAGAGGAAATGGTTGCAATGTTTTTGTCAATCTTAGCACATCATGTCAAAAATCGGGTTGTCGGTTTTAACTTTAAGAGATCCAGAAGAACAGTTAGTAAATGTTTTCATGAGTGTTTAAGGGCAATGATTAGATGTCAAAAGGAATTTTGGAAGAAACCTGAGCCAATTACAAACAACTCAACGGACCCAAAATGGAAGTGGTTTACGGTAAGTATAATATTTTGTTTCATTTGTGTCTTCTCTAATACACTTTGTACATTGACTCATTAATTTTTTTTAATGGTTTATTGTAGAATTGCTTAGGAGCTTTAGATGGTACTTATATAAAAGTTCATGTTTCGGAGGCCGATAAACCAAGATATAGAACTAGAAAAAATGAGATTGCAACAAATGTTTTGGGAGTTTGTTCACAAGATATGCAATTTATATATGTCTTACCGGGTTGGGAAAGTTCAACTCATGATATGCGCGTGCTAAAAGATGCATTAACTAGAAGAAATGGGTTAAAAGTCCCTCATGGTAATAAATTTAACCAAATTTTTCTTTAGCTTGTGAGAGTATATTACTTGGCGAATGATTTTTTTTCATACAACGTTATCTTATTCTTTTTATAGGTTATTATTACTTGGTTGATGCTGGCTATACCAATGGGATGGGTTTTCTTTCACCATATAGAGGGGAACGTTATCATTTGAGCGATTTTCGTGATGGACACCAACCTCATACACCAAAAGAGTTTTTTAATATGAAACACTCTAGTGCTCGCAATGTGATTGAGCAATGTTTCGGGATATTAAAGAAGAGATGGGCTGTACTTAGAAGTCCCGCTTTTTATGATATTATAACACAACGTCGTATAATATCCGTTTGTTGTATGTTGCACAATTTCATAAGAACGGAAATGTCTATCGATGTTATGGAAGAAGAAATAGATGATGACATAGGGGACAATGTTGACGAAGCACAATTCATTGAGTCAATTGACACTTCAAATGAGTGGTCTGCTTGGAGAGATAATTTAGCTCAAGAGATGTGGAACATGAGGAATGCATGAGGACATTCGTTTATTATCATTGTAGTTTGTTAAATCACTTTTAATGGTATTTAACAATGTATTTGTTTGGTGTGTTCCTTCAATGAAAATGTGATTGTTTTAATTGACAATGTATTATTTTATATTTGCTGTTTATGCAATTTATTATTATTTTTTATGATGAATTATTTTTGCCATTTATTTTCATTTTATATGTTGCATTTAACTATACAATCAAGTGTAGTTGACGTTATACTTTTTTTATAACAAATTTATTTTATTGTAAATAGAATGAGTCAAAGAGGTCGTGGGCTGTCGAAGCATTACTGGACAACAGCCCAAGATGATGCATTGGTAGATTCATTGTATGAATTGAGTCAAAATCCAATGTGGCGGGTAGATTGTGGGTTCAAAACTGGATACTTGAATCAACTTGAAAGTATGTTGGAGTTGAAAATTCCAGGATGTGGATTGAAAGCATCTCCCCATATTGAATCTAGAGTTAAGTATTTCAAGCTAAAACATAATGTTGTGGCAGACATGTTAGCTCTAAGTGGGTTTGGTTGGGATTCAGAGAAGTCGATGATCGTATGTGATAAAAGTGTTTACGATGAGTATGTGAAGGTAAAATACCTAACTTTATTCTTTCTATTGAGAGTTAGGGAGTAGATCATAATTGGTTTTGAAGTTTATAATGTCCTTTATCTATCTGATTTATTTCATTTGGGCTGTTTTGGATGTTCGTGCTCTGTTTTTGACTCCGTTTCTGGGCTGTTTATGTTGATGGGCTGTTCATGTTTCTTTGTTCCATTATTATTTCTAGGCTTCATTCTTTTGATGTGTTGATCTTGTTTCTTTGTTAAATATTTGTTGTTTATGTTCGTTTAAGATTAAAGGGCACTGATTGTTTAACATTAATCAATCATTTGTTGCCCTGTTTATGTTGTTGTGCTGTTCATGTTCCTTTGTTTTTGTATTCCCCCAACCATAAAAAAAAGGATGCAAGTGGTTATTTCTCAAACCATTTCCCCATTATTACACATTGAGTGAGATCTTTGGTCGTGATAGAGCTAATGGAGCAAATGCCGGCAATGCTGATGATGACGAAGAAGAGGTACGTCATGAAGACAATTTTAATTTCACCTTAGGAAATGATTCCACTCATGAGACTTTTATGGAGAATATTCTTGATGATATGTCACACACTCCACAATCACATGCACATGCTAATGAAAATGAAAGCATTCCAAGTAATTCCAGCCATCCCAAGAAGAAAAGAAGAACCAAGGACAAGACATTTGAAAATATGTCTTCAAATATGGGGGCAATGGCAGACTCCATTTCAGCCATTGTACCCAAGCTTGATGGGTTGATTAGCGTACTTTCTACTGCTGACAAAGAATTATCTGATTTACAAGCTAAGTTGTATGGTGAAATATGTAAGATTGAAGGCTTAGGCGAGCAAGAAATATTAGATGTGATTGATATTTTGGCAACCAAACATGATATGCTACGTGTGTTCTTTAACTTGCCCAATGAGCTGAAAAAAGGGGTATATCCTTCGAAAGATTGGTCGTGGTTTGTGAGATGCAGTCCTTGTATTAGTCTGGAAATTTGGATTGTGTTTTGTCAAATGAACACACTATTTTGGAACTTTAGAGATGTGTTCTTATATAATATTATTTTGGAACCTTGGACTTGAGGTGCTATGTAATATATTTTGGGGTTCGAAACTATATCGAACTAATGAACAATATTTAATTTTGTTTTCATGGCTATATTGATTTACTTTATACTGCAGTCTAATGATATTTTTGGACCATAGTGGTGGGGACTTCATTCTACCAAGTATTACTATTGGCAAAATGGCTTATAGCTCCAGGCATCAAAACTGATGGCTGCCCTATGCCTTGATTTGTTCATATTTAGAACAAGTTGTGTATTCATGTGGTCTAATTGTACAAATTTGATCCTTGGGAGTTACCAAGTACCTCAGATTTTAATCGTGTAATGTTTGTATTTGTCTAATTGTCATGAAAAACATGAATTAGCTTTAGTGATCAAAGACAGTTGAAAGTTAATGTGAACAAGGAATTGTTTTTAGCTTTGTAAAGCACTTTTTCATTTGTTTTATTTATTTGATTCCTGTTAGAATCTTTCTTCACATGGGGCCTTAACTTTTTGTACTAAAAGCCAATTTTATGGGATTTAAGTTTTCATGTACAATAATGAGAAAAAAAACAGTGAGTAGCTGTTTTATATTCGGTCATTCTGTTTACCTTAATCTTATTGATTTGAGAATTCAACAAAATGTAAATTTGCAGAGAAATCATTCCTTCCAAAACGAGATATGGAATGGTTCTTCTTCTGTCCTAGGGATCGAAATTACCAAATAGAGCCACCAAAACTAGCTACTGGAAAGCCACTGGAAAAGATAGAAAGGTTGTTTGCCAAAATGGCCTGTAGCTCCAGGCATCAAAACTGATGGCTGCCCTATGCCTTGATATGTTCATATTTAGAACAAGTTGTGTATGCACATAAAATTTGAAAAAATAAATAAATAAAAAATAACAGGATGGAAAAATTAAAGTTGTGAAAAATAATTTTCTTGACGATGGCACAATGTAATAGTATAATCTAACATTTTAAATTGTCTTTTGTTTATACAGATAAATATTACCAATAATTTTTAGTTTTAAAATTAAAATAAAATTCACAAAAAAATTTATTTTACGTCATTAAAAATAATTAGTATTTTATATAATTAAAATTAATGATAAAATAAATAGGTTATTGTACAAATATTTTTTTATTCATTTTTTTAAAAAAAACTACAAATTCTTTACATAAGGATAAAATTATAATTTAAAACAATTTACTCCCAATCCAAGACAAAGTAAACAAATAATTGGGATTCTGATTGACAATCCATACTTTCATTTAGTCTAAGTAAACACTCTACTCCCACTCCCACTCCACACTCCTAATCCCAGGATTCCCACTCCTCAGGATTCCCAATCCAATCCAAAAAGTAAACGCAACATAACAGTATTCAACAAGAAAGCTTTTAGCATGTCAAAGCCATATTAGTTGTATTATAGTTGCGGGAAGAAAAACTGTATTTTCTAGGTATTTTTAGATTAAGAAATGATTTATATATTATTCTAACCTAAATTTTGTACTTAAATTTTAGACTCAAATCTTAAACCATTGATTTTAAACAATCTAACGGTGGATGATAGTCGTGATTAAATACTACGTTGAATTTCATTGTCGACCATTGAATTGTTTAAAATTTGTGGCTCAAAATTTACGTAAAAATTTTAAGTTAAAAATTGAAGTAGCTCGGCCCATAAGAAATTATAATTTATAACAAGGGCATTTTCAAAACTAAGGCAAGTGCTAACAGTCCTAACTCCCGCAATAATTTATCCTAAAAGAAACCGAATTAGGCAAATTGTGAGCCCCTTTCAATTGGAAAGAGCTACTACAGAGTATAGACCTGAAGTGATCAGATCAATGCTAATGTAATTGCATGTATAGGGTTCCCAGTTCACTTCCCAGAGTCTGCTCACATAACTTTGACATGCTTTCTGCATATATATAGCTGCTGAGAGCTGGAGTACGCCATGAATGATAACGTAATTCTTAATATTTTTATATTGATTGATGGATCTACTACTGAGAAGAAATATAGCTAAAAACAAACTATCGTACCATGCACATGCATTTATTGATGTTAATCTAATTGCATATATTGTAGTCAGTGGTCACAAACTAATGGTGCTGCGTCGTTGCTCTTTCTTTTTCATCTTTCCAGAAAAGGAATTTGGCTAAAAATAACAGAAGAAAACAATAACAAATTAAATAAAGTTCGTACATATCATAGCTGTATTCTAGACAAGGAAAATAACCAAGCTACCTACTCTAGCAGTCTCATTGCAAGTTACAACAGCTGCGCCATGGCTCTCTTGAACACAGTGTGTCCTGATCCTAGCAATCAAGCATGCATGAATGTATACAATCACTCAGTCTGAAATTAATCCGATCACATGCATTTTCTAATCGGTTCGGCTAATATAATATTTGGTTAGGGTCAGAATCTATTAGATTGGAGGTGGTATATGGGCAAAAACTGCAAATTGTACTTGTTTTGGTTCCTGAATACATAAATGGGAAGCCGGGAAGGGCCATCACTGCTCAATTGACTGACGGGAGCTGCTACCTTACGAGTGGGGTTCACGGGTCGGTTGTGTGAGGGGCTGTACCTTGCGTCTTACGTTAAACCTAAGGTGGCAAAATCCTTGAGTTAATTGTGGCGGAATCAGTTCCCGACAAGACATCACATGGGCACATCCGCACATGTACTAGAAGCCCAAGTCATAATTTACTGGACCATGAAAGATGGTGGGTGGACCTTAATTCAACAAAAGATAAAAAGAAATGTCCTTTTCGGTGTGCGGTGTGGGGGAGTGTCATTATTGTTTAATTACCCTAACAATTATAAAATATCAAATTAGTACAAGAAATATTATTATTTATCATCTTATTATTATATTTTATAAAATCTGTTATTTTATTATGTTTTCCTTAGTGTCTTTAATTGACCAATTAATTGACTAATATTTCAATACTGTAGTGCTTTGCTTTTTTTGGACAAAAATTTTTATTAAAAGGTAAAATTATTATTTTATTAGTTAATTAACTAGTCAACTAATAGTGCTAACAAAAATGTAGTAAAATGATCGGTTTTGTAAAAATAAATTTGTAAAACCATAGATTACAATATTTTTTCTTGTCATTTGATATATTGCATTCTTTTAATAAAAAATAATTATAAAAAGTTCAAATAATTTTTAAAATTTTCAAATAAAGAAGAATTTTAGAAAATTAATTAATTAAATCTATCTTAATTTTTTTGTAACTTAGATATTTAATTATATTTGACTACTACGATTGCTTTAACCTAAGTTGAAATTGGTTATTTTACCCTTATAATATAAAAGTGCCAATAATTTGCTTTTAACGTTAATAGTACTTTTTTATTTTTTATACAAAGCTCATTATTTCTAAATAATGTGTCAATACTATTAGTATGATCATCAATCTTTAATTAAAAAATATAACGACTTATGGTGTAATACTCATGTAAATTATTGAATTGTCAAATTTATATAATTTACATATAGGATATTATAATTTTTTATATTTTATTTTAAAATGTTTAATTATAGGTCACAAAATTAAGTACCTAAATTGTTAGATACAAAAATATATATTTATTGGGCCAATTTTTCATATTATTTACGAGGGTAAAATAGTGGAATAAAACTTATATTAAAGCAAGTTGTATAGTCAAAGAAATGTAAATGAAAAAATTTCAGTATTAATTTATATTTATTAAAAATAATATAAACTTGCAGTAAATATTTTTTAGAAGTGGGGTGGGTTTACACAGGTAGTGCAGTGAAAATATCCCCACACTTGCTAAAATAGTGAAACAATAATGTTTTTTTGTGTTAATTTTTTATACTATTTTCTTTACAAATATTGTTATTGCATAAATAAATAAATAAATAAAAAGAAAACAAATCAGGTATCCACATTGATAATTTGATAATTTCCTTGATACTACATTCAATCAATTCATAGCCAATTACAAGGGTTGGGATATTTCTATCCCACTACTTATGTAAATCCATCCCAATTTAAAAATATAAATGTCATAAGTTTACATTATTTTTAAAATATACAAATCAACAAAAAAAATTATAATAATTAATCAATTAAATCCTTCTTATTCATTTTTTTTTGTTTTACATAGGTATCTTTACTTATTATTATTGCTTTAAGATAAGTTTTATCTGACTAGTTTATCATAGCAATATAAAATAATCAAATTACTTTAGAAAAAGCATATGTTATTATTTCTAATAAATAGATATCTAATTTTATTTGATCAAATATCTAAGTTTCTTCCTTTATTTATAATTTTAAAGAATAACATAGAATTATAATAATTTTTTTTTTTTTTCAAAGTGAGGTCGGTTTGTTGGTGAAAATATCACCTCCCCAAGTATATAAGAGGAAGCAGAGCAAGGCTTGTCGGCGTCCAAATCCTTTAATCAAAAACTTACAATTTCAACCCCACCCCTTTATTCTATTAATATATTTACAATTGCAATTACTTAATTCGTTTTCAGATTTCAGAATACTTAGCTTGTATATGTCATTTCAGTCTAATTAAATACTCCCAAAAAAAGGAAAAAGCCTTTTTCAACAAATTAGTTATTTGGCTGCCTATTTTTAGCATGCAAACATCTTGTAACATTTAGGTCATATTTAAAATTGAGGTGGTGTAACTTTTAAATTATAATTGATGTGGAAAAAAAATTGTAATTATGAAGCAAAAGTTAATACTATATAATAAATATACATTTTAAATAATAATTTTGATAAAATTATTAAAGATATAATATATTTTTCATTATACAAGTAAAAAATCACATCAACATAACTTCTAAGATACAGCAGTTTGTGTTTACCAAACACCTTAGTCTGTCTAACCTCAATCTCAAATAAACTCTTAGTACTACGAATTTGGAACCTGAAAATCATGAACACCAAAAGGACATTTGGGTGTGGAAAGTCGTTAAATGAACTCATTTATGCATTTGATAGCAAAATTTCCTTAGTTAATATTTAGTGCTGAATATCAATGTGCATTGAAGTGACTATTCTTAAATCAAATTAACAATTAATAATTAAGTGTTTATGAGCTTAAGATACCGTTAAAATTGAAAGTTCTATAAATATAGGTAGATCCATCAAGGCTCATGAAGTGCTTCAGCTCTTTTTATGCCATTGTTTTTTCATGTAAGTATGCTTAAGCCCCTTCTAAAAGCGTCAAATAAAAATTTTGACCCCATTTTCTACAAAACAAAATTTTTATAGTTCAATCATAAGAATTCTATTTAGTGGTTTTTGAAACATGGTAGTCCAATTTAAAATAAATAAATTATGTTGTTATTTTTTAATTTTAAATATATTCAAATGAACAATTAAAAAAATTTCTCAAATTGAAATAAAATTTTTGGAACTAAGCCCGCGCCGCCTCTCACCTCCTCCCCCCAATTTAAGTATATGGGTTCGCCACTGTCTGTAAATTAATAATTTCATAACCATACAAAACCTATTAATTTAAAGATGTATTAATTAATCAATAAATTAATAAATTAATAATTTATAGATTGTATATACAATTCATTGAAGGTACATTATAATAAACTAAAATTCATTGTATTTTACCAACCTAATAAATTAAAAATGAATTAATCCACTAAATACAAATCAAATTAATAAAAAGATAAAGTTCTTGCAATTTTAGAATTCAATTCCAAAGCTTCTATAAGCATTAAGTGAAACTAGATATGAGATCCAACTATATTTAAAGAAAAAACAAGTAATAATAGAGTTACATTTTATTTAATATAATAAAATAATAAAATTTATAATTTCAGTAAATTATTAATTTATAATATGAATGAGACCACTAAGTTGTGTAAGAGTTTAAAAAAAATATCATCTTACTAATTTATTAAAGCTATTAACTTAATTCTTCGGCCCAAGTCAATAAAACAAAAAAACTATTATGTAATAGAGGTTGTTAATTTAGTGGGTATTAAATGATAGATGTTTTACTGTGAAGGAAAACACTAAGGTAGCGTTTACTTTTTAGATTGGATTGGGAATCCTAAGGAGTGGGAATCCTAGGATTGAGAATGTGGAGTGGGAGTGGGAGTAGGTTATTTACTTACACTGGAATGGAAGTATGGATTAGAGATCAGAATCCAATTTATGTGTTTACTTTGTCTTGGATTGAGAGTAAATAGTTTCAAATTACAATTTTATCCTTATTTAAAGAATTATAGTTTTTAATTACAAAACTAATAAAAAATATATTTAATGAATAATATTTATTTTATTATATTTGTAAATTTATTATAATTATTAATATTCTTAATTATGAACAATAAATTATTAATTTTAATACAAAATGAAACCTTATTTTATTTTATTTAATATAATATATTAAATTTATTATTATATAAAATAATAATATAATATTATTTAGTACAAAATTAATATTTTCTTAGAATAAACTATTTATTATTATTAATATTAAATAAATATAATACTATTATTTTTAAAATAAATATAATAATATTACATTTATTAATTCTCTATTAATATAATAATATTATTTTAAAATAATTTTAACTTAGAATCAATGCAAATTATTATTTAGTTAAATATAATATTATTATTCAAATAAATATAATAATATTATTCAAATAAATATAATAATATTTATTTTATTTTATTAATTATAAAATATTAAATTAAATTAAATTAAAAAAAATAAAAGGGTAAAAAAGGGAGAGGTGGGAGTGGGAATCCACTCCCACTCCAAAAATGGGTAGGGCCCACGGAGTGGGATTCCCACTCCCTTCCCATTTAGATGAAGTAAACGCTGGAGTGGGAGGAATCCACACTCCTCACTCCCACTCCAGCAAGTAAACACAACATAAATAACGGGTCAGAAATTGAGAGGTTTGTGTCCAAATAATGGGAAAAGGACATTCAACCCCTCAACATTTAAGAAAAGGGATAAAAAACCCCTCAACATTTTAAAAAGGACTTATAAATCCCTTTTCGTTAATAAACTTTATTATTTTCTGCAGGAATGGGCACACCGGAAGAATTTTATTAGCAACGGTCTTAATTGTACGCAACCTCCGCAAGGTTCGAAAGGAAGTGTAAAATGACAACGCAGATATTTATGCCCTTGCTGATCTGTGAGCAGATATGGAAGAAATGAATTGTCCTCATATGTAATTTGCTCGGTGGACGTGGTTTAACATATCCACATATAAAGATATATGCGCTCGATCGTTGACAGTTAATTTACAAATATTTTTAAGCAATTAATTAAAATATTCAAAATATATTGAAATAATTTTTAAAATATATTAGAGATAATATAATTAATTAATGTGTGTGTACATATATAAAAAATTTATATAATCATTACTTATTAATTTTTTTTTTTTTTAAAAATATAATATAATATTATTTACTTTTTTATTAGGGTTAATTTTGTCCTGCCTCCAACTGTTTTAACATTTTTCGCCACGCACCCATATGTTTCGAAAATACTCACTCCACACTCAATTCCGTTAATTTGACCGTTATGTTTAATGGAGCTATTTGAAATTTAAGTAAATATCCGAAATACCCCTTATCTTGAATTAGAGAAAAATAAAATGAGATAAAATATTAATTTAATAATTAATGTTTACATTAAAAAATTTTATTTAAAGGTAATTAATAATAATTTCATTAATTAAATTATCAAATAAATTTAATTTATCATCATCAAATAATATTTAGGATATGAATTTTTAAATTTGCCCTTTGATCGTT
>NW_006262339.1:45987825-46008623 GCF_000493195.1 Citrus x clementina
TACTTGCTCTCTTACCCAGTTCAGCTATTTTCTTGCTACTATTTGTACTATCAGCTGTAAGTGTAACCACCCTAAAAAAGAACCCCAAAACAACAGATGCCCCACACTTGCGAGTCCATAAACATTTCCAGGTTGCTCATTCCGCATGCGAAGGCACACTCTATCCTGAACTCTGCGTTTCGACTCTGCTTTCAGTCCCAGATCTCGCTTCAAAAAGAGTCCCTGAACTCATCTCCGTAACCATAAACCGCACATTGTCCGAGCTGAGAGCCTCCTCCTCAAACTGCTCCAGCATTGGACAGAGTTACCCAAATTTTAACACCCTTGAAAAGAGAGCAATCAATGACTGTCTCGAGCTGTTTCATGACACCATTGTTGAGCTCAAATCAGCTCTCAATGATCTCTCCCCCAAGAAATTGCCCTCCAAGCATTACCATGATTTGCAAACTTTGTTCAGCGGTGCAATGACAAACCAGTACACGTGTCTTGATGGGTTCGCTTACAGTGACGGAAACGTGAGGGACGTTATTAAGAGCAGCTTGTACAACATTTCCAGGCACGTGAGCAACTCTTTGGTTATGCTCAAGAAAATCCCCGGTGATAACATGTCTTCCAAGTACGAGGTTTTTCCTGAGTATGGGCGTATTAAGAGAGGATTCCCAACTTGGTTGTCTTTAAATGATCGCAAATTGTTACAGAAGTCCGTTAATTTGACCAAATTTGATCTGATAGTGGCTAAAGATGGCTCTGGGAATTTCACTACCATTACTGAAGCAGTGGAAGCAGCTCCAAACAAATCCAATACTCGGTGGGTTGGATTGGATATTTTCTCGTATTATACAAAATGGAAATTATATCAATACATAACAAAATTTAATTGCTTTGACAGGTTTGTGATTTACATAAAAGCTGGGGCTTATTTTGAGAACGTGGAGGTGGATAAAAAGAAGACAATGTTGATGTTCGTAGGAGATGGGATCGGCAAAACAGTAGTGAAGGCCAATAGAAGCGTCGTTGATGGATGGACTACTTTCCGGTCAGCCACTGTAGGTGAGTTTCAAAATTTACTTGAATCTTTTTGTTGGAAATTCTGAATTTCTTTCTTTCTTTTCTTTTTGAATTGATGTGGACCGATCGATGTGCGACAGCGATCGTATATATTGGTCCAAATGATAAAGTGGGGGCGGGACCATCGATGATGTTGGTCTCCCATCACGGGTTGGTGGGTTACTGACCGTGAGCATCTTTGCTTGCAGTGAGATACGTAGGAAGAGTTATTAATAATTAATAACTTGTAGATAAATTATTTATCACAATTGTGAATCCCATAAGTGGTGGATTCAAGTATTTTTAAGCCACTTAAATTCAGATAATTAAGATTCTGTCTCCCAAAAGTAATCAATATATAAACGGTCGTCGGTAGTGGGTTGTGGGCCGTGGATAGGGGCTCACCAGTCACCAAGCATGGTTCGTTTCTGATGCTACGATTTTGGCATGTTATGCTGAGTGAATTCCAAAACCAGATGGGTTCAAGTAGGATCCACAGCTAAATTTATGAGGGATGTATCTTATATTAGCTCAATATATGAGGGATGTATCTTACATTAATAATGCAAGGTAGAAAAATCCTTAAGATGAAGGCATTTGCAGTTTTGAGATGTGGCCGTAATGAGATTCGCTTACGAGTGTCGGTAGCAGAGGGACCGCATCACCTGGTAGCCGTGTTTCTTGGATCATTGAAGCGCGTAATTAAACGACTTTGTCCCAAAAAGAATCTGTCTTTTCCTTCTTTCTTTTTGGTACTTTTCTGATTATCTTTTTGCTTTGCTTATTCTAAACTTGTCAAGATCTTGGATTAGAAGTTGTCAAGAATTTCAAATCACATAAATCCGGGTGGGTCTTCCTCGTTTAATTCTTTCCTCATCTTGGATAAATTTAAATATACTCTTTTTGGGAATCTTTTAATGAATAAACCAAACGAATGAAATGGACTAAGAATGATTTTGGTATAAAATGAACATCTCGGGAAATTATTTAACAATATGATTTTCCCTCTACAATTTACGTGCCTGACCCAGTTTGTACTTTCTCTTGTCTTAACAAATCTCATAATATGATATAAAATGCTGGCCTCATTTCTGTAGTTTGTCCACTGAGAGCTTGATGCTCAAATTCTGACAAACTGTCACGCTGGCGTGTGGGTCAGGGTGACGATATAAGCAAATTTTTGTTGGGCTGGACTTGGCCCACGCGGCCCGTTGTGACCATTATTATAACGTGATTTGTTCTGG
Source organism: Citrus x clementina (assembly GCF_000493195.1). Taxonomy (NCBI): domain Eukaryota; kingdom Viridiplantae; phylum Streptophyta; class Magnoliopsida; order Sapindales; family Rutaceae; genus Citrus; species Citrus x clementina. The sequence continues at coordinate 45,990,117 of NW_006262339.1, forward strand.
GTGCTTCTTGTTGTTTTCAGCTGTCGTGGGGACCGGGTTTATCGCCAAAGGCATTACAGTTGAGAACTCAGCTGGTCCAAGCAAACACCAAGCAGTAGCCTTAAGGAGTGGCTCAGATCTCTCAGCTTTCTACAAATGCAGCTTCGTTGGGTACCAAGACACTCTATATGTTCATTCCCTCAGACAATTTTATCGTGAATGCGACGTATATGGCACAGTTGATTTCATCTTTGGCAATGCAGCTGTGGTGTTCCAAATCTGCAACTTATATGCCCGTAAGCCAAATGCAAACCAAAAAAATATTATCACTGCACAGGGGAGAGAAGACCCTAATCAAAATACAGGGATATCAATCTTGAATTGCAAAGTTGCTGCTGCTTCGGACTTGATTCCATATCAAACAGAGTTTAAAACATACCTTGGTCGTCCTTGGAAAGAATATTCGAGGACGGTTTTTATGCTATCTTATTTGGGCGATTTGATAGCGCCGGCTGGATGGTTAGAATGGAATGGTACATTTGCATTGAGTACACTCTTTTATGGGGAGTACAAGAACAGGGGCCCTGGTTCTAACACGAGTGCCAGAGTGACGTGGCCTGGTTACAGGGTGATCAATAACTCGGCTGTGGCAGCTCAATTTACGGCCGGGCCATTCTTGCAAGGAAGTGAATGGCTAAATTCTACTGGCATTCCTTTCTATCTCAATTTGACTCCTTGAGGGTGAACTTTTTAGTGCCTATTGTCTGCCGTAGTGCTGAAGGCTCGAGCACTAGCATTGGAATGGAATGAATTACAATTATCCCTTTAGAAAATTTATTATTACTTATCTAATAGAATAATGGTGTGTTTACTTGTGAGTTTGGAGAATGAGAATAAAATCTATATTTATTTGGCAAAATGTAATTTGATAATGGAAATAAAATGTGTGTATTCTACATAATTTCGGAATAAGGAATGGGAATTCCATTCTCACGAGAGGGGTTGGGAATGGAAATGAAATATAAATTTACTTTTCTATCCTTCTAATTTTTTCATATTTCCTAAATTACCTTTGTTCAAATCACAAATAATTTTATTATTTTAAATGTCATTAATAATAATAATAATTATTATTATTATTAAATTTTATTAACTTTATTATTTTAGTTATTAATTATTATTATTATTATTATTATTATTATTATTATTATTTTCATTAATATTATCATTATTAACAATATTATCCTTATTGTTGTTTTGTTCTTATTATTATTATTATTATTATTATTATTATTAAATTTTATTAAGTTTATTATTTAGTTATTATTAATTATTGTTATTATTATTTTTATTAATATTATCATTATTAACATTTATCATTATTATTAATAATAAAAATAATAAAAATAATTAATAATAACTAAAATAATAAAGTTAATAAAATTTAATTTTAATAATAATAATAAATGTTAATAATGATAATATTAATAAAAATAATATTAACAATAATTAATAGTTACTAAAATAATAAAGTTGATAATAATAATAAATGTTAATAATGATAATATTAATAAAAATAATATAACAGTAATTAATAATAACTAAAATAATAAAGTTAATGAAATTTAATTATAATAATAAATGTTAATAATGATAATATTAATAAAAATAATAATAACAATAATTTATAATAACTAAAATAATAAAGTTAATAAAATTTAATAATAATAAATCAAGAAATCTTTTTTGATCCTCAGTTGGTTGTTTTAAAGAAATTAAAAGAAAACCCCAGTCCTACTATCAAAGCATTTTAGAAATCACTGATTCAGTTAAGTTCAAACATTTCTTTCTCAGTGAATCACATTCAGAACCAGCCTATTCCACGGCTACTATTATTATTAGCCCTTAGGAAAAAACTTTGAAATTGCTTGGAAATGATCAGCATGGTATCTTTTAAGGGATCCATCCCAGTTGAATTAATTTTTAAAATTTCTTACAAAGCCATGATTTCTGCATTTAACACACAGCATAAATACCAGTCGAAAAGAGATGAGACCCTTCTCTTGCAGACTGATTTGTCCAAAGCAAACACGGTCATTCCTAAACCAATCCAATGGAAAGATGTAAATCTTCCAGAGGAATGGATCCTTGAAGGAGCCGCTCCACCAGCGATTCCGAAACAACTTAAGCCCAATACAGAGTTGCAAAATGTGACTCAGTATTCCGATGGTAAAGTCAAACTGTCATTCAGGAGATCTACCTCATCCAGATTTTCTGATAAAGCGTCGTGCTCAAGCATTCCTTCATTAGAAAGGAAATTTACAAAAATACCCTCTGTTATAAATCTCCCTTTTCAGTCCATAAAAAGTCAACCTAGGTTTTCTACTTCAGATATACCTAGTACCTCCATTCGTTCAGTTGATTATACCACTAGTGTTCCTCATCCAATCTACACTAGTAGTCAACATTTACAAAGTCAGGAAGAGAAGGAACCTTCTCCTCCAACTTCTCCTACATTTTCTGCTGTTACGGAAAATGTTATTAATGTCATTGAAAAAGACTTTGAATTGGATAAAACATTTCTTCATAATGATTTTTATTCTGATTTAAACAAAGAAAAAAGAATTTGGTTCTTCAAACATTTTTTAAATCAAAAAAAAGAAATCCAACAAATCTATTATGAATTTGTGAATTTTCATAAAGTTCATATATTGTTTTTTGATTGATTCGAAATATATTCTTCTCAGAACAACATCTCTTATCCCTTCAAAGAGTCAAACCCTATTACTATTAGAAAGAAAATCCCTGAATGGAATCTTACTGATAGGAATAGATCCATCGAGTTTGAACATCCACCTCTTAGGAGTATAGCCGTAAATCATGGTGAACCTCCTATCGAGATTAGAGCATCACCTTACAAAATCCCAAAACCAAATGATACAGATGCAAATTTAAGTAGTATTATCTAACAGAATAATTTCTGTAATACTAACTTAAATACAATCGGAAAGCAGTTGACTATGATAGAAAACCAAATTCAGAAGTCAACCATTATTGTTCCATCAATTTCTCCTATTCCAACAAAATCGGATTCTGACAAAAAGCTTAAGAAACCTATTTTCAAACCCTTTCAGGTTTCGAAAACTAGCCAAAAGCTTGTTCAAGAGTCAAAATCAGATTTTGCTAAAGCCATTAGAGAACAATTAGATAGGATAGAAGCTGCTTCTTCATCATCTAGCAAAGTTTAGATAGCCCCTGATACTCCTCAATCTAGCAAGATTGGAGTATTAGAACAAGACCAATTGTCTATAGCCTCTTCTGATATAGAAGCCTTCAAAGAAGAACCTTTTACTCCTAAAGCCAACAAAATTCATTGCGAATTAGCCCTTCCCACTGTCAAGACTCCACCGGATCTAGCAATAGATAATAGACCAAGTGCATTAAATCAATCCCGATATAATGCATCTTCAGTCTATGAGTGGAATATTGACGGCATGTCCGAATACAATATCCTAGGATTGTTGCAACAAATGACAATGGCAGCCAATGCTTATAAAACCGAAGCAGGAACTTCTGATCGTGCTATATCAGAAATCCTCATTGCCGGTTTTATTGGTCAATTAAAAGGTTGGTGGGATCATCTTCTCACTAATCAGCAACAATTAGACATTCAATAATATTATCAAATTTTATTAACTTTATTATTTTAGTTATTATTAATTATTGTTAATATTATTTTATTAATAATAATAATAATAATAATAATCATCATCATCATCATCATCATAAGAACAACAACAACAACAAGAAAAACAATAATGATAATATTGTTAATAATGATAAATTAATTATTTTTATTAATTATTAATACTATGAGTATTTTGGTAAATTGATTCACATTCTCATTTCTCATTCTCATTTATTTTTGCCAAGTAAACATTGAAATCTCATTCATATTCCAGCTCATTCACATTCCACCTCATTCACATTCCACCTCATTTCCATTCCCATAAAGTAAACGCACTATAAAAGTTATATTTTATAAAGATTTCATTGTTTTGTGCCCCGATCAAAGTTCAATTTCTCTGCAAGGTGTAAGTTGTGCAAAGTGTTAGGCTCAAGCTACTTGCACTCTGAAAATTATTCTCTAACATTTTATTATTGCATACACTGATCTAATAAATTAAAAAATAAATTTTATTTTATATACTTTTAAAATACAAAAAAATAAAGAAAATAAAACCTTTACTTAAACCAATTAAATTAATTATCCTTATTTACTCAAAATACAAATAAAAATGTTTAGCGCACCCAAATAAAGTTTTTAAGAAATCTAATATATGCTTATAATACTGAAAACAATTTAAGTCTGAAAAAAAAATCTTAATACAATTTGAGTAATTAATTATGGTTTATTGAAGAATGTGTTCAATATTGTTTTTGCTCCCCAAAGAAGATGTTCAATATGGTTTGCAGTGCAATCGAGAAAGGAGAAGAAGTTTGGGGTTTACATACATTTAATTTTTAATTTCTTTGAAAATCAATAGCAAAAAAGATGGCCATCTTAACGGTCTTTTTATTTAAAAAAAAAATTGAGAGGGTCATTAAGCACTTTAATTTAATAAAATAATATATTACAAATAGCTCAACCTAAAATATTAATGGTTTCTTCCCAATTTATTTCACCAGAATCACCACCGAACTGTTATAATTTATCTTAGATGGCTATGCAACACATCTGTAAATAGATTTTGATATTTGAATTTTCATTTGAGTTGGACCGGCTGGCCTATGCTTTTACATTAAAACCTAAACCAATCTCAACAAAATTATTAGACACGACCCAATATGCCTAAGGTCCACAAAAATAAATGAATTCATTAAAATATTCAATAAATTCACTTTTTAATGAAAAAAAATTACTACCAAAATATTCCAAATGTAAACTACAATTTTAGACAAGATAATAGGGTTAAATAAAGTTTTAAAAGATTATTCCTCGCAATCTACCATATTGATCTCTTTTACATTGTTTTCTTGTTTTGTTCGACGGGCATTCAAATAATTACGATATAAATTCAGTAATCTACGAAATGTTCTTTTGTCAAGCAAAGTCTTGGAGGAACAAAAGTCATTTTTTTCCCCCCTTTTTTCTCACGTGCTCCTCTTTAATGCAACAAAGACCGAAGGAAGTTGGATTTGGCTTAAAATTTGTACTTGGGAAATATCCTCTTGGATTTGGCTAATAGGCTCTCTTCATAGCATAGTTTTTTTGGGATTTAAGTGGTACATTCTCTCTTTCTAAATTAAGATTTCTGCATATTGAAAATAAAGAAAAGGATTCTATGAGAATCTGCAAATAAATGGTGAGGAGAGAACTTTTGCCTACTCAATGGGATTTTCATAATTTTGAGTTTATGAGTTATGACAGTACATGTTACATCCTATAAAAAAAAAAAAAAAAAACCATAGAGGAAAAAAGATTGAATTAGAGAGTCAACCTTGCATATATGTAATGGTGAAAATCTAAAAAATAATTGGTGAGATAAAAATTTGGGGGTAATCAGGCATATTTTTTGCAAGGTTACTTTTGCAACTGATTTCATAATTAATTGAGTTCATACTCATTGGATTCGTTAGTATTTCTTAGATTTTTAAGGTTTTCTTTTAGTTTATCTGGATGAATAAGAGATTCCTTATATTAGAAAATAGTTTTTTTTTTTTTTTTGATAGTTTGCTATTGACTCCTGTTCTTTGGTATATTGTGATGTTTTCTTATATTTTTCTTCCATTTAAAGGTTTTAATTTATGTGCCTCTCCATATTTCTTTGCCTTTTGATGATCTAAATTAGAGGTAGGCGTTCCATCTAACCCCCACCATCATGTTGGTCCTTGAGGAAGAAAAAATGTATATCTTAGGGTTGAAGAAGCAAAAAATAATAATAATAATAATTGCATAAATTATGATAATTTTGTTTGATAAAAGTTTAATAGGTATTAAGATGGATTTACATAATAAAATTAAAATTTTAAATTTTGATGATGGGTTTGTTAAACAAATGAATTTAGTGAATGTTTTAGTGGGTTAAAACATACTCATTCTTCAGATTATCTTATTAGCCTCATTTTTCAATAAATCTATTTATTTTGTAAATTTAAAAAAATAAAAAACCTGATTTGTTTTTAAATTTTTATCTTTTCTTCCTCATTTACTGTCGTTGTTCCCACTCACCACCCAAATTTTCAAAACGGATCAGCCTGAATAATTTTGCGTTTACTTCTGGTTCCGGTAAAATTTGCCAAAGATATTGCTTTTGACTTTAGGGCAGTATATCTGCTTCCAACGGAGTTTCTTTTGAATCTGAACAGTTGAATTTCTAATGATGCGGAGGTATGTTATGGTGCTTGAAAATGGCTTGTGTTTTCTCTATTCTTATGAATGATTTGTCTGGAATTGGCATTGTTACGTGTATCTAAGTTCATCATGTTTCTGATCCAATAGTATAAAAGTTCGGAGCAGATGAGATATTGAGACTTGAGAGAGAAAGAGAGGCCGATGACAGATAGAAGTGCAATTTTTTAAATATTATTTTTACTTTATTTTCATAAGGATAATTTTAATTATAAATGAGATTATGTGAAAGGTGGGGTTGAGATTAATAAGATAATTTGAGGCACTACTTGACCATTTAATTATGTTTTTGTTGCGATAAACCGTTCATAAAAAGGAAAGAGTCGCCTAAATCATCTTTTTTCCTCTCTCTCTTTGTTCTCATTTAAAATAATCGCCACCCAATTTATTCACTAATAATAATAAATAAATAAATAACCTCACCCAATAATATGTGCGTTTGAAATTGAGGTACTGTACCTTTTAAGATATAGTTGCTGTAGAAAAAAAACTATAACTATAAAATAAAGTTAATAATATATAGTAAACGTAAATTTTAAATAATAATTTTGATAAAATTATTAAAGATATAATAAATTTTTCATTATACAAATAAAAAATCATATCAATATAATTTCTAAACTAAAATAATTAATATTTATCAAATATTTTAATATTATATCTTTTAAAATAAAGCTATTCATCTTCAATCCCAAACACTTTCAATATTTTGTGAATAAACATTGTGCAAGAGTGGTAGATCTGTCTTAATCGCAACTAGGGGTAGAGGGTATGGTCCCGGGGCATACATATGATATGATGATACTCGTAGGCCATAGTCCACGAAGAGTAATAGTCATTCCTGCAAGAACCGGAAATCACGGGATGTGAGGCTAGAAATAATAATAATGATAATGTAAGCAGATTTCAGACTTCAGAGAAGGGGGAAAAAGAAAAAAAAATAAAAAAAGATCGTAATGATGAAACTGACGGCTAACAGTTACCTTTCCCGCACCATGTTTCGGATACCCAAACACTTTCTAAAGTCAAACTTTCATTTTGAAACTATACAATTGTTTTTTCTTTTTCCCTTTTTAAGGGTTGTATATCTAGGTTCCAGGCATAGTAATAAAATTTGGATCCAGCTCCCATCCGTAAGGATTCAGAAGATATGGATTTGAAAAATAAAAATTCGCACGGATCCGGATGCACTTGCATCTAGAAAATTAGAATTCGGATCCGAATAAATTTTGTTTTAAATTAAAAAATATATAATATATTAACTTAAATAAAAAATATATATAGTCTGTAACCCTAAGACATATCGCATTCAACTTTCACCTTGCCATCGCTAATGCCCAAAATCGAAGTAGCTCACCACGCCGCTGTTGATGCACGCGTCGCCGTCGTCCAAGCCTTGCCTGATTGGATCGTTCTTGCCGGTAATTTGCTCTCTTGTTTCTATTAATTTTGTGTTCTTTCTATTAATTCCATGGCTTTTTTCTAGTTAATAATTTGGTATTGTGGGTAATTATTTGATGAAGGAGTGGAAGATCCTGATGACTGACGATATAGTGGCATGGTGTGTTGGATTTGGAGTTTGGTATTTCCATCGATTTGTAGTGTTTTTATTTACGGATTTTAATAGTGGTGTACTTGAATTTATGTTATTTTTTATGTTTGATTTATATTGTCATATTTTTATTTGTGAATTTATGATGTTGTTGTATGATCTTTATGTTGAATTGTTATTTGTTGAATTATGATTGAATTTTTTTATATTACTACGTAAATTTTTAAAATTTTAAATTATATATTAAATTATTAAATTTTAATTTTGCAGATCCGAAAATTCAGAATCCGTTGCAGATTTTGCTGATCCGAATATATAAATATAAATGCATATCAAAATCCAGATGCACCTACATCCGGATTCAGATTTTGTCAACCCTATTTAAGTTTTGTTAAGTTACATATATGTAACTTATATTAAATCTAAAAATAGTCATTTATAATTTTTCACTAGTTTCACATATACTATCATTTTCTTGTATTGGATAATTAATTTTGAGTTACTGTAAATTATAGAATACAAATGGACTTGAACCCATTCACGATTCATGTATACTTGAAGTAGTGGCGTGGGGATGTGACGATCAGAATACACAAAGGGTGCGTTTGGTACATGTATTGTATTATGTTGTATTGCATTATTTTAATACTGGTGTATTGTATTATGCTGTATTACATTAGCACTGTATTATAATAATACTGTACAATGTTTGGTATTACATTGTACTGTATTAATTTTTTGTGATTAATTTAAATTAAAAGATTATATTAATATATTTAAATTATATTAATATTTATACTATTATTAATTTTAAATATTATTTATTGAAATTCATTTATATTTAAATATTTATTATTAGTTATAATAAAATTATAAATTTATTAATAATTATAATGTAAAAAATAAAAAAATAAAATTTTTATTAAATTAAAAAATTATATTTATTTATTTATTTATTATTTTATTATTATTTTATTAATAAGCAAAAGCAAAAGTTAAAGCAAAGGAACCGAAAGTCAAAGCAAAAGCACGTAAAAACTGAAAACGTTAAAGGACAAAATAAATTTAATGTGGTGTTGCTGTAGCATTTTATCTACCAAACATGGGCCTGTATAAATTTTATGCAATGAGGAGTTTTAATACATCAACCAAACACACCCAAAGTTCTATATGCAACCGATGACCTCTAGCAAGTGTACGGGGCTGCAAAACTAGAAATAAGGCATTCAAATTGCTGTTTAAGTGTAGTTTCACAAACAAGGTAAAAGATTCAGTTGTAACTCCATTCAAGTTCAGGCCTATACCTGCATTTTCAGACCAATTTAGTCTTCAAAGAGAAATGTTGTGTCAGCTTTTTGTTGCAGTTTGAGTTATAAGTCATATCTCCTTTCTGACAGAGGGGCACATAGATAGAAGAAGATGAGCATGGATGCGTCCTTTTGCATGTGGGCGGAAATCAGAATAGCACGTGATCTTACTGATTCGATCAATCCAATATCGCTTTCTCATCAAACATTTGCAATCCCTTTTTCAATTTTTAAAATAATTTATCCCACATTCCATTATTTTTTGTAATCTATAACACGTAACTTTCTATATTTCAATAATGCACACAAGTCTCTCTGGTCATCTTTTGTGATGCTTTTTCATTATTTACCTCTGGTTGGTCCCGCTGTATCGATAGCTTGCCGAACATTCTGTGTCGAGGCAACATGCCTTGGGGCATTGGTGCTTCTCTTTACGTGTTCATTTTGCAGCAATTGAGGCTTCTCTCTCACGCTTGCACTGACTAAGCACTAAGCAGTTATTAGTTAAGGGAATGCCTAATCAAATAATGCTGCATGTTCAAAAAAAAAAAATGGCCCAATCATTAAAAGGAGATTCTTAAAGATAATTCTCTCCCACATCTAGATTCACACTTCCTCATGTGATGATCTACACGAGTTGACATTATTTATCTGAAGAGTGTACAGATAAATTATTAATGGTAGTGCTAAATGTAGAGAACGCTGAGAGAAGACTATGAGAAACAACAGTACAAGCTGAGCAAAAAGTTAGGCATTACATGTAATGTTGTCCTTTTAATTTTTTTTTAAATATTTTAACATTAGCTAACCATCACGAGGGGGAAAGAGCGAAACGGTAGCTTGTGCTGCCGTTTCTCTCGGCATTCTCTCGCCCCTCGTGATGGTTAGCATTTTTCAATTATTAATTGCTTTAGTTAATTAAAAATTCACGGGCTTGAGCTTTTGATTGATGAAAAATTGCATACTTCAACTACCAAGGTAAAGTTGATGAATTACTGTCTAACAAATTACATTGCTGCAGTGTAAGTCATTAATTTTTATAAAATACAACAAAGTGTGGTTATAGAATTACAAATTTTTATAAAAATCTTTTTTACTAATTGATATAGCATAAATTCACTAGTTGAGTGAAAATACAAAATAATTAAAATTAATTATGTGGGTTAAAAAAAATTTAACCAATCAATTGAATTATATCACATTAGTTTGTACAATTTATAATTTTATCTTAACTCTTAAAATTTTAAAAAGTATTAATAAGAGTAAGGCAATTGCAGTGGTGATCCGGGCTTCAAGTTGCCGGTTTCATTTGAATGGATGGTATCTGGTTACGGGGATGAGGATCAAGAGGTTCATTGAGCTTGTCCACATTTCTCGATTGACGGGTTCCATCACCAAGTACTGCAAATGCATGGGCTTTTATTGACCATTTTGTTACTTGCACTCAAGAATATTTTGCATCAGCCCCATAAATTCGTTGTCTCTTTGCCTCAGTTTGTGGGCATGTAATGGGTTAATATAAAGCTTGTTCCAATGTAGCGGGAGGTTAGTTCCATTGATTCACCTAGCGGCTAGCGGCAGAGCAAAACGTGGTTTTTTATTTTTTATTTTTTCCCTTACTATGTGATATATACCTAATAAATAAAGTATAATGAGGTTCACTTTCTAGTTATTCGATGCTCGTGTCATGTGTTTGAAACTCGCCATTAGTATCAGCACTCTGAACCCGTGACCAGTCCTTGACCCTTTGGTCCGAAAGTAGGACCAGCTTTACTCGGAGTACTTATTTCATGTTTGTGTGGATTTTTGCATTTTTTTTAGATTTTTTTTTAAATAAAAAGAGGGCTCTGAAAGAGAAGAGCTAGAGGGCACAAAATGGGGGTATGCCACCCCATACATATCCGAATACAAAATAGAGCTTAAACCTAAAGGGACAGAATGAAGAAAATGCACTCCAACAGACAAACTCAAAGCATGCGTAGCAAGGAAATCAGTCGTCGAATTTGCTTCGCGATAGATGTGATCAATTTGAATTCCCCAATCCCTCCTTATGAGTTCCCTAATCATCTCGATTATATTCAAAAATTTGTTGACATTAGCATTATTCTCCTTTATAAGATGCACCACACTATAATTATCTATTCCAACTTGGATACGTCTATAGCCAAGGTCCCATACCATTCTTAACCCATGCAAGACATCCCAAAGTTCAGCCTTTATAACCGAACATACTCCAAGATTTGCGCTGAAACCATGAAGAAATTTACCATGGCAGTCCCGCAACAGACCACCTGCATTGTTTTTAGAATTTTGAGATGAAAGTATATCACTATTCATTAATATCTGTCACATAGTTCTTCAATTAGTAATGTTATAAGATATGCTGAATGCTGGATAACAATTTTGGGGCACATGCTACATAGTAAAATTTTGCATTTACGTATTGGGAATTTTGGGTACACATGAACATAATAAACAATGTTTGATTATTTTCATATGTTGCTTTCTTTCTAGCACAAATGGAAAATATGCGCTATCTATCTATCACGTCATCGGACTCTACCAAGTTATCGTCAAATATCTACCCTCAATATAGACGAAATCTCCATCACTTACAAATAGATTTTTTAATCTATGTATCTTAATCTTACAAATAAATATTTGCCATATAAAATGAGTCCTCCCTGAAGACTTCAATTTAATTTCTTCCTAATGGATAGACGAATCTTTATCAAGAGTTCAAATTGAATACTGATCTAATTAAACCCGTCTTTTAAAATTTTTGGAATATCTATTTGGTCATTTAACTCCTGAAACAATGCGCATAAACATCCCCATCCAAATCGAAATAAGAAGAAAGATTTAATTAATGAATTCTGTTAACCCTTAATTGATGAATTAGTTAATAAAGGCAAAGCGCTTGTTACTGTTAAGGCCGTAACTGTAAGAGGATATGGATTCAATAACTGTTGTAACGAAGCAGGACGTTAAACAGTGTCAGCTTTTGCTTTATAAATAATGAGAGCTACAGACCTCTGCGCTCTTCACTGCGGCTTTGGTAGTTGGTTGGTCGGTTTGTTGGTTTGGTTTCTTTATTCTGAGGAGCAGCCCCAATCTTCAAAAATGGCTCTCTCCCTTTCTCTTTTTACTCGCTTGGTCCTCCTTTGTTGGTTCACCACTTCCCTGCTTCTCTGCAATGGCTTCCCTGCTGCTTTTCACCCGCACCACCACCATCCCCACTTTGCTAAACACAACTACAGAGATGCTCTCACCAAATCAATCATCTTTTTTGAAGGCCAAAGGTCTGGAAAGCTCCCACCTAACCAGAGGATGACTTGGAGGAGGGACTCTGGTCTCACTGATGGAGCAGCCATGCATGTACGTTTATACCAAACTCTTTTTTTTTTTTTTTGTTAATCTTGTGCGTTTTGCTGATGTGAGTATCAAAAATGGAAATGCAGGTTGATTTGGTTGGTGGGTACTACGATGCAGGGGACAATGTAAAGTTTGGGTTTCCCATGGCTTTCACAACCACCATGCTTTCATGGAGTGTCATTGAGTTTGGCGGGTTGATGAAAGGTGAGCTGCGGAATGCCAGAGAGGCCATTCGTTGGGCTACTGATTATCTCCTTAAAGCTACCGTACACCCAGACACCATCTATGTTCAGGTCTCTTTTTAGAATACAGAATGTTCCCTATAAACTTTAGATGAGGACTAAAACAAAGAGATTGATTTTTTGGGTTTTACATTTTGTGTAGGTGGGTGATGCTAACAAGGACCATGCTTGTTGGGAGAGACCTGAAGATATGGATACTCCAAGAACTGTCATCAAAATAGACAGGAACTATCCTGGTTCTGATGTGGCTGGGGAAACTGCTGCTGCTTTAGCCGCTGCTTCTTTGGTCTTCAGGAGAAGTGACCCAACCTACTCCAAGCTTTTGGTCAGGAGAGCTATCAGGGTAAAACTTCTAACAGAGCTATAACTGGATTACTATATTAAAATAAGGGCATTTCCTTGTTATCCAATTTATTCGAATACAAAAGCTGAGATTAATTTTACCCTTTTATTTATAATATAATGCACAGGTTTTTCAGTTTGCTGACAAGTACAGAGGAGCCTACAGCAATGGGTTGAAGAAATTTGTCTGCCCATTCTACTGCTCATATTCCGGTTATCAGGTAATACAATTGAAACTTTCCCTTCTACTTTCAAGTGTCATTGTTGTTTAGGTTGAGAAAGTTCAGCATATATTTTCTTTTCTTGTGTTAACGATCGAAGGATGAGCTGTTGTGGGGCGCTGCTTGGCTGCACAAGGCCACCAGGAACCCAACCTACCTCAACTACATTCAAGTTAATGGACAGATTCTAGGAGCTGCAGAGTATGATAACACATTTGGATGGGATAACAAACATGTTGGAGCTAGGATTCTTCTCTCTAAGGTCTCACAATCCAACAATAACGTCCTGATTTATTGACTAATTGTTGATCGAAATGGAACGGCTCTTAGTGTTGATTTTTTATCCTGCATTTTCAGGCATTTTTGGTCCAAAAGTTACAGTCCCTCCATGAGTACAAGGACCATGCAGATAATTTCATTTGTTCTCTAATTCCGGGGGCCTCTTTCTCTTCCGCCCAGTACACCCCAGGTTTCCCCGGTGTTCTTCACTCTGTTGTTCTCACTGCAAATGCCAAAATATGTAGTTTCTTCTGTAACGGCTAATTTTGTTTGTACATATTAATTGATGCAACAGGTGGGCTTCTGTTCAAAATGAGTGATAGCAACATGCAATATGTCACCTCCACTTCATTCTTGCTCTTAACATATGCCAAGTATTTAACCTCTGCCCATAGAGTTGTTAACTGTGGTGGTACCACTGTTACCGCAAAGAGGCTTCGGACAATTGCCAAGAGACAGGTCAAAATTTTGATAATTTATCTTAATTTTTTGCAACCCATTTTCTTGTTTTCAAGTTAAACTAATTTTTAATCTGATTTTGTGCATTACCAGGTGGACTATATTTTGGGGGACAACCCATTGAAGATGTCCTACATGGTGGGATATGGTCCAAGGTACCCACAAAGGATACACCACAGGGGATCATCACTGCCGTCCGTGGGTGCACATCCAGCCAGGATTCAATGCTCCTCTGGCTTCAGTATCATGAAATCTCAATCTCCCAACCCCAACGTTCTGGTAGGTGCAATTGTTGGTGGGCCAGATCAGCACGATAGGTTCCCGGATGAACGGCCAGATTACGAGCAATCAGAGCCATCCACTTACATGAACGCACCCCTAGTTGGAGCTTTAGCATATCTCGCACACTCATTTGGCCAGCTTTAACTCGTAGTTACTAGATACAGGAGCTCGTTTATCTTTTATATTTTTGTCGTTTTTAATGTTAAAAAGAGTGTTAGAATTCCAGGAAGTGCATGAGGTGATTGGGGATAGGGTTGTGTCGAAGCCTAAAGCTCGAGTCCCAAGCCTTGAAGCACAGTGGTCAAGGAGAGATAAGTGATCCCATTGGCGTATTGTTATTATTAGTTATATTATGTAGGTAGCCTGTGGCGTGAGTGCAAGTTTCGTGCCAAGAACGGTGTTTCTATAGTAAGACCATCAGAGAGCTCCAATAGAATAGCTTGTGATTGTAATATAGCATGTTAAAGTCTGCCTTTTGGGACTTGTAATGTGTCTACTAGTGCCTTCAGTTGCAAGAATTTTTCAAGATTTCAATCTCTCTCTCTCTCTCTCTCTGCTTTTTCCGTTTATGCGTGTTTGTAAGCAAGTGGAATTAATCAATAGAAAGGGATTAAGGTACCACAGAAGCTGATATTTATTTAAATATTATTAAATTTTGTCATATTAGACATATTTTATGGATCTTCAAACTAACAAAAAGAAGATATAAAACAACTAGATGGATATTTGATAACAAATTAACAATAACTAAATAGTCAGTGGATAATGTTTTAAACTTGTTAATGAATATTTTACCTTTGATGGGCAGTGTAATTTGACTGTTCAAAATGGAGGGAAAGGAAAGGAAGGAGAGAGAAGGAGATGAAACAAACAAAGAAAAGAAGAATGAGTCAGCCATGCCCATGTGATGCTTTTTGAAGGTTGTGAGAGTGTGAGATGGTCAAAAAAGCTGTGGTTTTACAGATTTTTTTTTTTTTCAGTGTGTCAGAACTGAACTTCGCTTTTGAGACAGTGAAATAAGAGAGCCCAAAGCCATGAGTGTCTGGATATATACGACATATAACATACGTTGCTGAACGGGAAGGAAAAATGAAAATGCAAATCCCCTAAATCCCAATGGCTCAGCACCGAACCACCTGACCTCAATTTTGTTAGAGAGTAGTGACATTTGGCTTTAAAATTATCTCATTAATCCACACTTTTTAATCAAATCCATCTATTTTAAATTATCCTTATTACAAAATTAAAAAAAAAAAAAAATTAATACACTCTCTTTCTATCACCACCATCATCACCGATAACTTGTTTTCATCACAACCAAATCCATCGTATCATCAATCACCAAATATGGAAGAGTTGTAATTAATTTTAAATTTAAAAAAATTGATTAATTACTTGTTTTTTATTGCATAGTTCCGTTGCCTATGAAAAAAATCTTATTATTTTACAACTAACATTCTTTTCCCACTATCCAGTATTAGCAAGAGGCAGGAAACTTTAGGCCTATGGGTGAAAAATAGTAACCTTGACGAAGAAATATTAAATTCACGAAATATTTTCTCGCTCCTCACCATCTCCATAACTCCATTCAAATTCAAAAACTCCTTATCCTCCTCATCTTCTACCAAATAATCACTTTTCAAAAACAAATCGATTCGTCCCAGGGTTCTCATATGTTCACGGTTCAAGTTACTTGGAATCTCTGGCTGTGTTCTCAGTTTTGTTATGTTATAGAGTAGACAAGGAAATAAAAGAAATATAAAATAATATATTATTATTATCTTCTTTTTAGGAGGATAATTTTGAAAATAAGTCGGGTTTAATGTTAATTAAAAAGTGGGGATTGTTGAAATAATTTTAAAAGGTCAAATATTTATAAACTCAATTACTTCATGTCCCTACACTTTTGTTTTTTTTTTTTTTTTTTTTTTATTTATTGAGATCTTCTATAGAGGTACTCACGAGTCACGACCTAAATAAGACTTTGCTTCTTGGTACCTAAGTAATTTTCAGTTGCTTTTACAACACTTCCTTCTTGTATCATTAAAACAACACCAGCGTTACTTGATTCCAAATTCAATGTAATGCTTGTTATACACTCTTCAAATTATACTAATTCACTTGCCATTATTTCATCAAGACTACTCTTTTGTTAAAAGTTTAAATTTTAAAGATATCTATAAGTGTCATAATATAGTAAAATCTCTCTATAGTGATACTCTATATAGGAATAATTTGCATTTAATCAAAAAAATTTAGTCTCAATTTGTGCTAATTATAAATAAGAATAAACTTTACACTGTTATAAGTTATAATTTTAATCTCAATCGATGTAGGCCGGCCTATAGGCCTGCAAGCATGAGTCGGTCGATTCAGGATTTTTTTGCCAACCCAATCAGCCTATAAATAAAAGGCAAACAAAGTTTAGAAAGGAACTTTTGACCATTTTCTAAATTTCTAACCAAATTAAGAGAAAACTAAAATATTTTGTCGGGATTTACTAAAAATTGTCTAAATGCAAACTAACGATAGCGTAAGAGTCCCGTTCGCAGGGACACGCTCATGCATTGCTTGTGCCTGGAAAAGTGTCAAAAGGCAAGGAAAGTTCGTATCTATATTCTAACTCTCTCTAGTAAATTATCAATTCTAAGACTATCGAAGAGTATTTCACACCTTCAATTAATGGAGTTGAGGTGGAATTAGAGTTGACTTTCAATCATTATTCAACGGAAAAAGAAATTAGAGAGACAAAGAGACATTCCCCAATCTCCACATATAAAAACATCCTATTAATTAATTAATTAAAAATGTCCTATAAACTCGGTTATTGTGATCTCCCCAGAAGACTCAATAAGTGACCCCAGGCCCCGCATGGAGCTGCTCTGCTATTTAATAATCTCTTTGTGTGTTTTGCAGCTAACAAGCCAAGCCTTCGAGACTATTTAAATATTTAATACTTCAATGAACTATTACTAAACGCTGTTCCAAAACTACATATTATATCAAACTTTGGGAAAAGAAATAAAAAAAAACCAATATGCAAGCTAGCTTACTGTTTACGCATACGGCTCAATAAATAAGTGCTAAAATATATTATTTTGGGAGGTGGATGGTTAAAAAATTAATTTGGATTTTATCCGTTCTTTAAAAAAAAAAATTCTATTCTTTCCATCTTTTTAGAATATATATCATTACGACAAGCTAGGACTTGGATCTACTTTAACATGGTGTTTTTATTCAAATAATTATTTTTAATTAGACTTATTTTTTAAAGAAATCCTTTATTTAAGATCCTTTAGTTAAGCCCCGTTTGGGACAGCTGCCTCAAATCTATAAATTAAAGGTTTGGCACCGCAGCTGCCCAAACGGGCCTTAGTTGAAAATTGCAGGGGTAAAATAATTAGGAAAGCCTTGTTAAGAATCAGGCACTGATTTATTTATTGTTGATTGGGAATTCGATCTCATAGATTATATGCCTAAAACATCAGCAAAGACTTATATGATTTTTTTTTTTAAAAAAAAAAAACTTATTTACTTACTTATGTGATAAATAAATTAGTAAAGAAAAAAAATCTCTGCAAAGCTTTTTCAAATAAAATAAATTTATATTATTTTAATCAAATTCTTCTCTCATCAAATTTAATTATCCTCCAATTTTTTTGGTAATGTGGTCATAATACTTCTCTCTCTTCAATAAATAATGACAAAAAATACTATAATATTTTTAATAAAAGAGAAAACCACTTTTTAATATTGAAAAGAAAGAATAATAATCTTATTTGAAAATTTAAAGAGCCTTTTAGAACTCTTAGGGTTAGTTTAAAATTACTTTTGAGAGAGTCAAAAGTAAATTTAAAAAGTTAAAAGCTAATTGTATGCGTGTGATAAATTTTTTTTAAAATTACTTTTGACACATCACCTTATTCTACAGTATAATTTTTTTAAAAAATAGAGAATGAATGACTTTTCAAAATTTGATTTTGATAAAAATTCAAGATTATGTTTATTATTATTATCAGATAAAAAAATAAAATTATAATATAAAATATTTATTTAA